>NC_140293.1:7828402-8520902 GCF_964030765.1 Micromesistius poutassou | reverse complement strand
ACAGAGAGTTAGCACCATGCCAAAACGTCCGACATTGTTCAACCCAGAATGGACAAAAGAACACTATTTTATTTCGAAGCAGTCGAAATAACTGGCTTCTGCGTGTTGTTGTTGTTGTGATGTTGACACAAGCAGTCAGGGTAAAGCTGCCGTTGAACGACATGCGGGAACGGAGAAGCACAAAAGCAACAGACGTGCGGTAGGTACCTCTTCACTGAGGAGCTACGTCGCCCTTGGATAACAAAATAAGCGCTGCTGAGCTGGTTAAGGTTTACCATGCTGTAAAGTATCACCAGTCGTACAGAAGTGTAGCCTGCTGCGTGAAAGTGGACCGAGAGCTATTCAGTGACTCGCCCACAGCTAAGGGGATGACGTGGGCCGGACAAAAGCCAAGGCTTTGTGTGAGAACGTCCTAGGGCCCTATTCTGTACCGATGCAGACAGATTCCATCACAGAAAACAACCGGCCCTTTTCTGTACTGGCAACCGATGTATCAAATAAAGGTACGACCAAGTGTTTTCCAATTGTACTGAGGTAATTTCACTTTGAGGAAGGCATACAAAATGCACTGTTGGAATTTGATAGTGACAGCAACGAAACTTCAGAGGCTATAACAAACCAGCTGCTGGCTAAACTGGAGATGTCTGGTCTAGATGTAAAAAACATGTCTGCATATGCAGCAGACAACGTCAGTGTCAACTATGTGTCACCAAATACAGGTGGACTGCTGCACACACACACACACACACACCCATATACAGATGAAGACACTGAAGACAAGTCCCCAATAGACTGAATCACTTTAGAAATGCTTTACTTTTTGAGCAGTTTGTTAACCACGTTTTTTTTTTTTACAATCTCCTTTGTTGTTTACATAAAACGTTATTTATGCTTTAAAAAAAACTGTATTTGTTTATTATTTATAGATAGATAGAGGGGAAATTAGGTCATCGTAGCAGTGGTACAATACAATCAGAAATACAAAAATACAATCATGAGGTAAGGCAAATATTGATATTAAAAACAGTACAATACACAATATGCAAACACTATATACACAATAAGATGCTTAGTAGTTCCAGGATAATATCAAATAATATTAAATACTGAGCAAAATGGAACTTAGTGGATTTATAAGGTGCAAGATAAGGAGAAATAAGGTGCAGTTTTATTTACATAAGATTTTAATTGAAATTATTTGGGTGTATTGCGTGGGCGTTGCTGAGAAGCGTTGAACAGTCTAACAGCACCAGGTAGGAATGTTTTCCTGCGCCGTTCTTTAAGGCAGAGTCTGCTGCTGAAGATGCTCTTCAGCTTGTCCAGAGTTTCGTGGAGGGGGTGAGAGACATGGTACTTGTTATTTGTCAGTTATGCTTGAATTGAAAGGTCTCGAGTGGTGTCTGCAACACTGCTTCTGTTTATTCATGTTGGAGGGTATTCATTCCAAAGCAGGTCAAACCTACAGACCAACACACAAATACACACACACACACACACACACACACACACACACACACACACATGCAGAGACGCAGAGACACGATTTACAGAACACGGCCAGGCCCGGAGATTATTTATATTTCTCTATTTTATTTGCTATGGCGGCCGGGTCCAGGAATTCGGTTTGTGGAGTTGGTTCATTGGGATGTGGGGATCTAGCGAGTCCAATATCCTATTAGGGCAGATTAGGCTGTGGGGGGAGGGGGGGAGGGGGGGAGTCAAGGCTTTGGAGGGAATTGCATCACCTGTTTTGTTGTGCAGTTGCACTTTGTGAATCTGCTATTAAATCTTTGTGGAGAGGAACAGCTGTTTACCCTCTGAAGAGATTCCTTATTGAAGAACCGGCAGAAGAACCCAGTTCACATAGGAGAAGCTTTGACTTTTGCCCAAAAGGTATAACATGACTCCATATAACACTACTTAACGGCATCATTGATTGTAAGTAGCTTACCTGTTCAAAAATAAAGATGTTTATCATTATTTATTTATGATTATTCAATTTACATATACATTTACATTTAGCAGACACTTTTATCCAGAAGAGCATTTGTCATAAGAAAGTGAAAAAATATATAGCTGTCGGTGCAGTAAGGATGTTTATAGAACCAACAATTGCTAGGTTAACCCATTCCCTGTATACAACAAAGATAGCTAAGATAAGATGCTACATAACTAAGTACTATAACTAGGGGTGTGTTTGTGTGTGTGTGTGTTTTGATTTCTTCCTCTTCCGATATAATCAACTGACATCCAGGTGAGGCATAGCTCTCCTCACAGTGAATATAGAAAGTGAACACACTCTCGCCTGTAAGCAAACAAGAGCAAATGCTGCATATATAACACACTTCTCCCACCAGCCCCCCCCCCCCCCCCCCGACAGCCCGAGGCCCACACAGCTCTGATAGGGCATGTATCTCATAGTCCTGTCTATTCCCTTCACTACGCCCCAGCAAGCGTGGCAGGCTGCTGTTCTCCACATATCCTTAAGCAATGTAATTCTAATTCCTCCATCAGTAACTCACTAATGAACTAGCCCAGCATCAGCAGCTAATGATGCACTTTTTGAAATGTGTCGGAGATGCAGTGAGGGGGGAGAGCTACGACGGCGGCGAGGTGGTGGTGGTGGTGGTGGTAGTGGTTGTGGTGGTGGTGGGTGGGGACTGGTGGTGTTGGTTGTGGTGGTTGTGGTGGGTGGGGACTGGTGGTGGTGGTTGTGGTGGTTGTGGTGGTGTTGGTTGTGGTGGTTGTGGTGGGTGGGGACTGGTGGTGGTGGTGGTGAGTGGTGGTGTTGGTGGTGTTGGTGGTGTTGGTTGTGGTGGTTGTGGTGGGTGGGGACTGGTGGTGGTGGTGGTGAGTGGTGGTGTTGGTGGTGTTGGTTGTGGTGGGTGGGGACTGGTGGTGGTGGTGGTGGTGGTGGTGCATAAGCGTTGAGGTGAGCAGTACATCACTATGGACATATGAAATAGGATGACACCACGATTAATTTACCTGATAGTCATACCATATCAACATTTCTCAAGTGTTTGCTGAATTATTCATCCAAAATATAAATAAAGGAATATGATGTAGTGGTGTCATAAACAACTTATGTATATGAGGGTGTTTATGCCATATTTCCCCAACGGGTTGCAACATTTTATACGCTTAACTTAGTCCATCAGTGCAGTAGTGAGTGCTGCAGCCCTCAGTGGAGCTGCAGAACACGCTGTTGATTGGACTGGCACCTGACACCACTTGGATTATTCTGAGACGAAAGTACCAAAGAGTTCCTTTAACAGAGCAAGATATGAGCAGAAGGGGCTTTAGAGAGGGGCAAAGAACAAATATGATTCAGCCTGTTCAGGGGGAACCATCTGGCTCGGTTTTTTTCTAACATCAGAGAGTACCGCTTCCTATGCGTGTCGTCAAAAAGGTCCCAGCCTGCGACGTCAACGTTGTTTCCACTGAAACATCGTGGAGAAGCCAGAGACGTCATTGGTCCAGGATTCCCGTCATCCATTGGTCTAAAAACATAACAATGATGTTGATGGTCCATCTTTAACATGGACATGGTGCTCAGTGCAGTAGTGTGTAGAAAATAGCATCAAGATTTACATCTGTGGGATGTTTCC
Organism: Micromesistius poutassou; assembly: GCF_964030765.1. Taxonomy (NCBI): domain Eukaryota; kingdom Metazoa; phylum Chordata; class Actinopteri; order Gadiformes; family Gadidae; genus Micromesistius; species Micromesistius poutassou. The sequence goes on along the minus strand of NC_140293.1, from coordinate 8,517,291 downwards.
CGGGTCCTTCAACCTATAGAGCCGATCTCTAAAGACCTGCAGGGGAACAGTAATCAATGGTACCTGCCTGCTCTCATCACCTCCTCTGGAAGAACCAGGGTCTCGCATCAAGTGGCCTCTGAGACACTCCTGTGGACACATTGCCCCCCCCCCCCCCCCCCCCGACTAGCTCCAGGCCATTCAGCTCATGAGAACACATTTTCATTTGGGAGAAAATGGGATTGCTTTTCTGAAAAACATATCAGGGATATTTCTTTTGCCTGAAGTGGTGATGCCATCACACTCAAGAGGGTAATTGTCAGTTAAATCAATAAAACGTTTAAAAGAGGGGAGCATATGCAACGTTTAGGGTGGCCCACACCCAGCAGAATGATACACGGTTCGATTCTCAATGCCCACAGCCTACCTGGAGGCACCCTTGAGCAAGATTCCTTTACCTGCTCCTAAGTAGCAATCTCAAAGATCTCCAAAGATTTTAGTTAAAACAAATCTCAGTTATGGCACGATCTGTGAATGAGGAAACACAATGGTGATTGAGCCTATGGCCCACTGAGGAAATCCATTGCATTTCCTGTATAATGACTCTTACCCGGTGTGGGGCATTATTCCTTTCCACTTAGTCAAATCACAAGTGGTAGGCAACAGACTCTTCAACTCACTGTGTTTGTCGCGGCATTCAGGTCTTTTTCACCAAAGAGAACAAAATGGAGAAGAATGGAGATCGCCACTTTCATGATGTGTCAGAATTGACTGTGACACTAACAGGTATACTCTGATTGTCAGATTGTAGTTTTATTTTTTAAAGCCGAATCAGCATTTCAATAATACTTTTCAAGACACAATTGCCGCAGTAAGACTGCCCAGTGCTCTTTGAAAATACAATGACACAGTGATGTAATGGACAGCGTGGTGTAATGAATTTAGCAAATGGCGCATTAACCTTTCCCAAAAGGGAAATCTGTTGCTTTGTGTGACATTTATTGAATATTAGAGAACAGGCAAACAACTAAATCTCTCAAGATATTTTTGTGCACAAATATATTTATTAATATAAGTTTAATCGTATTCATTTGAGAAAAGGTGTTTATGACAAAATACTGTGACAAATAGAACACCTACAGAGCCAGAACTCTACCCTTCCACCCTACCATACAGTACACAGTACAATACAGCATCTGACAGTTCAAATAGAATACAACAATAGACCTCTGAAGAATAAGTCCCTGCTCCCGGTTCCCTCGGTCAAATGTCTATGGGAAATAACATGGGGTTTATGACTTTATGACTATGACTATGGCGAGGTTCAGCCTCTTTTCTCCACGACTTGACTTTTTGGTTTGACCGATAAGAGTTTGTTGGCTGTTATTGAGATTTAGATCGATTTGATGGAATTCACACATTAAGGAGCAGCGTTGGCGCCACCTCCGTAGGCGGAATCTGGTGCCACTGAAATCCATTTTGGTGAAGACAAACTATGAAACTGCCGTTGCTATGCAACCTTGACTGGGAGAGTCGTGACGTCCTAAGTCTGTGCAGATCTGGGTTGTTAGATCTGCGTAGTTAACTACTTTAACGGCACCGACAATCCAAACCCAAGTGGAAACTAGATGGAAAAAGTGTGTAGTTCAAAACGTTTTAAAACGTTCAAAACGAGTTTGTTATGTACGATCATTCATAAACCCCATGTTATTTCCCATAGACATTTGACCGAGGGAACCGGGAGCCTCGGAGGCGGGACTTATTCTTCAGAGGTCTATGAGTCACAGTTAGTTGAGGGGAAAAGCAAAATGTTCAGAAATAATTCAAATAATTAATAGTTCAAAGTTCTGAAATAAATTATGACAAATGTGGTGAAAGAATAATACAGATCTATTTCTATCTAGGTAGATTGGTGACATATGTAAGGGATAATGGGCCCTAGTTAGACGGTCTCAAACGCAGACGTGAAGCGCAAAGTCAAAGTAGCTTTGTGGGCAGTTCTATGGCACTGTTGCTATTATGACGGTGAGATAAATGAGCTTTGCGTCCGACGCAAATCTAAAATGGGTTGGTCTGAAACCCGTAGGTGTGTTTTGGGCGTAACGTGCAAAAGCAATGTAAACCAATGAGAGTTCCACCTGCCATCCCCTTTAAGAGCCAGCGCATTTGACTTGACGAGTTGATATTTTGACAGTGCGTATGCAGTCTCAGCTGAGACAGATGCATGACCACATGAATTCAAATGGCTTCAAATGGCTCAGTTTATGAAAAAAGAATAGGCCTAATTCTCACTCGCGGTCAAACTATGTTTTCTCACTATCAAATATTCATCAATCCTGAAAGTTATGGGCTTGTACACGATGCCTGTGTCAAAAAAATATGTGTTTGCTGTGTTTGCCATGTAGTTTTGGGAGGCTGGAATATACTTTGCTGAAGTTTATTATTGTTATTATTATTATTTGGCATGGCATAGCCTACTCTACTGTGTTCATTCATGCAGCCCCTATGGAAAACAATCCAAATGCTATTTCTATGCAGTTTTACTCATATGAACAATCTTTGACATCACAATATTTAAATCATGCTAATCTTTTGCATGTTTGTGCTGTGTATAGCCTACGTGTGTGTAAGCGTATGTTGCAGTTCCGACCTGTCATGGCACGTCAAAATAGCAACACCAACTGCGCTATCCGCTAGAGCATTTAGACCAGGAATTTGGAACAAGGAAGTCAGTTGCGCAATTGTATTGGCGCAATGTTTAGATCAGTAAAATAGCACCAAGTATCATTTGCGCCGGAACACGCCTCTGCTTTACGCTGACACGCCTCTCCAGGCGCAAGTGTAGTGGCGCCTGTTTGCTGCGGGGGAAAATCGCGGGTGCAAGAATGTATAGAACACTAGTCATTATCGGGAAAATAAGCCCCGACAGGGCGAACCAGACACCGACGCGAAGCGGAGGTGTCTTGCTTCGCCCTGAAGGGGCTTATTTTAGATAATGACCAGTGACGTTCTATACATTATCCCGCTTATTACACGGCTACTTGCCAAAATGAAAAAATAACTGTGTCTTTTTGCAATTTATTTGTTACCAGCATTCGTAGTGTTGATCAGCAGAGAAATAGTCCACCAAAGACATTGACGTCGCTTAGCAACCGAATACGCTGGGGTTATTAAGTTAACAGACTACTTGCAGAGTGATACGAAAGACGTGAAAAAATCCACTTTCCTTGACAGCGGTCATTATATGCTTAGCAACGGTCATTATTGAAAAATAATTCACCACCGGAAGTCGGGAAGGCCCATGCAAGTGAACGGTGCGTTCCACAGCATTGAGAAGAGCCGTTTAATAAATTGCTATATTGTGCTATCTCTAGAAAGTAGCAGTATCATCTAGAATGCATCAACAATGTTGATTCAGACTCACTTACAGATTCTTAATCCATGCGTGTGCTTAATGAGTGACATATGAATTACCTCCATCTCTGTCTCTTCTCATCTCCCAGGCCTTGCGTATTCAATATTATCAATCCTTCCTGGTCCAAAGTTCACACAGTGATCCAATTCATTCTCGGATCCATATTTAATGAAAACAATATGTATGAATGTGAGTAGACCACTCATAAATAAGCCTGCACATGAATATTAACAGGTTGTATGCCATCTATCTATCCTGTGGATTACCATGGTAACGGAGAAGGCAGAGAACAAAAATATGAAAAAAAAACTTGTCAGGGAATGGGAAAGGGGTGAGGTGTGTATCAGTGTCAGAGTTAATGCCAGATCTGCTGTTTAGCTTTACAGTAATGTAGTTACCACCGGTTCAGAGGCTATTTTAAATGGAATATGACATTTGCATGTGCCATTTCAAAGATGGCTTTTTTAAATGCCAGAGGCAGGCCCTCAACGTGCAGCAGTAGGCAATAGGCATGCACTAACCATCGTAGCGTCACTACTGTTAAAAGCCGTGTTGCAGGTTAACCACCACTGTCGATTAATGGGTACATAAAGCACTCAGGATATGTATATCATCTAAAAAATGTCTCCAAAATGGTGTTAAAGTCCAGTTTTTGGTAGTAACTGGTTTTTTAACGCAATTCGGCGATGACGTCACATTGGGGAGACGTGGAAGGTAGCCTCAGCCTAGTACTAGAACTATGGTGTCTGGGATGAGGAAGAGGTGGCAAGAACTACACATAACATGTATGATGGCCCGCAGCCATATAATTTTGAACCTGTCAGACGTGAAAGGGCGAATAAGGAATTGCCGAGAACTGATGGCCGTCAAAGCCAATTAAATGCATGGTCAGAGGAGAATGGGTGGAGAGTTGGTGAAGTGTCCTGGTGAGTTGCTATCATTTAGCAATGCAGCAACGAGCGCTGGAGCTAGTCTATGAACAGCAGTCCATACAGTGGCGGAGTGGTAATCGGGAGAGTCGGGATAATTCCCGGTGCGCCGTTAACGTTGCAGTGCCGCCGGGCTGATTACTGCAGGATAACAATATTGCCTTTATAAAAGTTCCTTGCTGCGCCGTCCGGCAGCCTGAGCTCTCTCACTCACTCAACACTAGTGATGGGTTGTTTGCGAATGAATCAGTTTGAATGAACGACTCTTTAACAAGAACGAACCGACCTGATTCCCCGTTTCAGTTCTCTCTCGTTCGTCTCGTTTGTATCGTTCGTTCTCCGAGACTCGACTCCAAGACCCACCCACTAGTCGCGGAGTCGCTGACGCTGACTTGCGAGTCGCCATTCGTTCACTGACTGTGTTAAGTGGTGAAGACTCCAGGACTGAGATGTCACGAGAGCCAGCCGGGCAACAACATCCCGATTCCGAACATGAAGCGCTCCTCAGATGAAAGGAACTTGTTGGGAAATGTTGTGTTGATTGATGACCGTCTGCACCATTGCACGATCGTGATTCGTTTGAGAATGAGAACGAGGGAGGATCTGAGTCTGACCGACTCAGCTGAGAACCGTGATTCACCTCTACCGGAAACACGACTGAACGAACGAACGAACAATTCAGAACGATTCTTCCTGGCGAACTGACGCAAACTGAATCAAGCAAACAAATCATGAAATCCACCACTGCTCAACACACACAACACTCACAAACTGTCAACGTCGCAACCAAGTCCATATGTGCAGAGGCGAGTAAATGAGCGTCCCCTCCCCAAGTGGTACAGCCCAGGTGGGCCTTGAACTGCGATTGGTCAGAAATACAGCAATGACAACACTGAACTCCCATGCAGGCTCGAAGTGGGTGACACACACACAAACCTTGAAGGAGTTTTTCACCCACTCCGTATCCAGCTTGTTCCACGCTTTAAGCACCCCCAGGCTACTAGTATGCAGCAAGCTGGGGCTCTCATGTTCCCTCCTGCGGTGTATTCCTTATCCACATCCCCTGCTGTCAGGTGGTCATACAGTTCATGTAGACTGGCTTTGAATGGCTGATTCCATCGATGTACTTTGCGTGTGCCGTGTTTTCCCGCTGATGTGGCAATGCTGTACGGTTATGCTGTTGAGAGCTTAAATAAATGGACTATATAAGTTGATTACGAACAATTATTGAAGTTTCACAATTTATATATATTTCTATCTATTTATCTATCTAGCTATCTATGCTATGCTATCTGGCTGTCTGCCTCTATATATATATATATATATATATATATATATATATATGCTATCTATCTATCTTGGCTATCTATATATAACTATGTATTCATCTATTTATCTGTATAATCTGCTGAACACTCTTACTAGTGAAAGTGATTACTTCTACACCTTCAAAGCCATCCATAATCCTGCCCCCACATACCAAACGTATCTAACAGACCTCATTCAAACTGCCCCTCCTTCCTGTGCACTCTGCTCCTCCTCCTCTGTTCACCTCACTGTCCCCTCTGCCCGTCTCACCACGATGGGGAGCAGAGCCTTCAGCCGCTCTGCTCCCCTGCTCTGGAATGCACTCCCCCTTGACATCCGCAACACCGACTCCATATCCCAGATCAAATCAAAGCTCAAAACTCACCTTTTCAAATCTGCGTACCCCTCCTGATCTTCCCTTCCCACATCACCATTCTATTGTTTCTTGTGTATCTGTTTTTGATTGTATATCTGTTTTGAATGTACGGTGTCCTTGAGAGCCATGAAAGGCGCCTTTCAATAAAATGTATTAGAATTATTTACTAGTCTCGCTGTACTCTCTGTCTCTCTGTAGTCTCTCTTCTGTCTCTCTCAAGGGTCTCAAGGCGGGCTTTGGTCTGTCGTCTCCCCAATGTGACGTAATGCAATGCATTGTGGGGAATACATACAGAATCAATTGCAAACCGCTAAAATAGTACCTTCTTTTTCGTATTACATTCCGTTTTGTGATACCCAACAACATCAAATACAATGGATAACAGTTTAAATGTTTATTACCTACAAGCAAATTGCACAAATTTGTTGGAAAATGAACCCAGCAACACAATTACAATAAATATAGATGAGTAAAAAATGTGTTCAGTTTTGTCCTGTAGATGTCCTTCTTTCTCATATTAGTCCTGATCGAGTCATTAGTTCCTAGTGTTCACTGGTGTTTTGTCTTTTTAAGAGGGCCCTCCGTGGGTTCAGATGGTCTGTCAACACAGCTAGAAGCCCGCCCCTAATCTTGTGGTCTTGCCAGTGAAGTCTTTTTTATTTTCAGCCCTTTCGTTGTTTTCCTTACCTTTATCAAATACGTTTTCACTCTCCTCTTGAGTGCGTTACTGCTTTTGGGTACCGTTCCAGAAATCATAGTGGAGACGCCACAAAGAAAATGTTATCAAATAGATCTAATTAAATGGAAAAAATAAACATGCACTAACACAATTATTGCACTCCCTTTATGTTGCATACCTGAGAATAACTATATTAGAGTTTTGCATATGGTCAATGCTATCAATTAATTAAAACGTTTGTAGCTTATATTTGCATCTATCTAACAGAGATTTGAATGATTTGAAAACCTTACGATGAATACTTTCAATTAAAATCGGGGACTGAGTACTTTTTTACTGGAATTTGCAAAGATTAGTTTGCTGTTAAGCTGTGGGCCTATATTGTGTCAAAACATTATTTATGGTAAATCTTAAAATATAAGTTGAAAGGCACTATACATTCTTTAATGATTCTGCGGCAGACGATTCCATATAATAGGATTTCAATATTTGGAAGCATTCGGTGGAGCAGCACAGTTGAACGTCAAACTGTCATTCTGAAACACAACAAAACGTACGACCACCAGATAGATATATTAATAATATATCAACTCTGTTGGCAGTGCGTCTCTACAATAAGCGTTGCTCTGCTGAGTACATTCAGAATTGCTGATGATTATAACAATTCATTAGACGATCCATCCTTATCGCTGCTCTATTTTACTATTATTACTATTATTACTACCATTTAGTCATTTGGCAGACACTTTATCCAAAGCGGTCTCTTTCTATTTTTGAGATATGTCATTAATGAGCAAGTAAGGGTTAGGCTTCTTGCTCAAGGATGCCCACAGGTTGAACCCAGAACCTTTTGGCTAGGAGTCAAACAACCCAGGCAGTAGAATATCCTGCCTCATTAATTCTGCTCTCTTCTAAAGACCTTCACAGTGGGTTTCAGAAACCTAATTCACTTACATAATTTATTAAAAGTGTGAGCTTATCAAAAGAGTATGGTCTCAAAATACAGGCGGTAGCAACCTAAAATGATAAGATAGATAAAAACTTTATTAATCCCTCGTAGGAGAAATTTGTTTAAATGTTAGGTTTCTCTCCCCGAGTTCTTGAGCACTCTCTCTGGGAGTTACTACTCCAATGCAAATGAGTGGTGGATGCGTTCCCAACCCACAATATATATTAGCAGCAAATCTATCATGAGGCGGCAGGGCACAAGAGATTTGAGGGGAAGATGTATGAAGATAAGCTGTCTTGCCTCTTACATTTATAGAGCCATAGAGTGGAGAGAGGCAACGCCATCATTCTTATGAGACTGATGGAGGGTGGGAGGCTCCCACACACAATAAACCAGCTCAGTTCAATAAGCTTCACAGTGTTTCTGACAACTGTGGGGGTTGAGTTACGGTGATGAGGAGCCAGAACTCTGCAACACCTTCCTCCTCCTTTTGCTGAAACGCCACACTCAAACTACACAACTCAAGCAACATTTTCTCCACATTTGAAAACAGGAGATTCGACCCTGAGGGTGATCTCACACTTTATATGCAGACATCGATGTCGTTCAGACATAGTAGAATCAACGGGGGGTTTAGGGGGGGGTGGGCTTGCAAGGGGCGGGATATGAAGTAGTGTCTCAGTTCGCAGGAGGCGGGATAAGTGTGGCCACTGTCACTCTAGTTTGTTTTGGTTTGACCACAGCATGGAGTAAATAATATAACAGAGGTGCCAACTAATTTAACTTAACAATCTCCCCTCTTGATACTTGTGTTTTAAATTAGTTGGCGCCTATATTATTTATGGTAGCCGGTAATCGACTTGTGTGGACTTCCTAGAAACATGACCCTACCGGGTAAGGCACAGACTTGAAAATCTGTCCTTTTTAATAAACTCCCGGTACACTAACTAAGTTGTTGATGTTTTCTTTTATGTGTAGGGACCCTAGTCATGCTACTGCAGAGGTTTGGTGCTATTATGAGCAATATTAGTGGTTAAAAAATGCTGTTTTGGTTCACTGTGCCCCTAGCAAGCCAATATCATGGAAGCCAACAGACCCCTGTCGTTGCTCCGGGCAAGCTCTAGACTTGATTATCAACGACAAAAAGTGTCTTATTTTATGGGTCTTCATGCCGAAAAAGACCCTGGGTTCTATTTTCACCGGAATTACACTTTAAGATGTTTTTTTTAATTATTTTTAACCAGAAATATACATCATTGAGATTAAAAATAAATTTTTTAAGTATCCTGGCCAAGACAGGCAGCAGTAGCCTACAGCAACACATAGCCTACACACAAAACATTAGAAAAATAAAACATCTAAAACAGTCGGCAGGGGGAGAGAGGATATCAATGTGCAACGAATTGTAGTCTGGTGGACTCTATAGTGCGTAACAGTGACTGACCCCTTTTTAACAGCTCTGGTTCCGGAAGTAAATTTCCCAATAATTTTCACCATCCACTTTTCGTAAAATCGTTATATAAAGAGTTTTAAGCCTGGAACCAAGCCAATCGTTCGTCAAGGTAGTCGTGACGATAAAACTTTGATTCAGGGAAAAAAATAATTTAGACAACGGAAGAAAAGGCAAAGGTACATTATTTTTGTGAACGAGTGAGGAACTCATCCCATAAACCATTGCGGACCTTTTCGCAATGGTTCCAACCCAATAGTTTAGCGCGTTTCTTGCATCTTGTAACCTATATCATTATTATATTGTTAATATAAGTTGTGTCATATATTCTGTGTTAGTGTATGTGTGTGTGTAGGTTAGTGTTTCATATAGTGTGTAGCATTGTCATCGACATGGTACGTCCCTTCGTTGCTGACTGCAGTCACCGTGTAATAGCATTACTCGTTTTTAATACATGTGAATTCAGTCTCGTATTCCAATTACGTATTCATTCAACATTATATAATCATATATTCTATATCTACATATTTTTCAACATGTAGTGGTCTCAAAGACATCGCGAATAAAATGTGTTTCTCAAAAAAACTAGATGTTGCCCCGTTTAACTTGTGGCTTCTACAGGAGCAAATACAATTTGTTGATATGCCGGTTGGCGCAATGTTTGAATTTGTTTGAATGTTTGAACATTTTTTCTATGATAAAATAAACAACATGCCGTTGCGTTGTCGACATGAGGAATTGTCTCTTCACTTCTTTAATCACAATTTCTACAGTCGATAGACAGAACGTCTTACCTGGGAGAGTGTGTCGACGGCAGGGCCGTTGAAACAGTCGGAATGGGAGAAGCGGGGATATCAATATCGCAAGACATTGCGGGATGCTCAAGGAGGCGAGTAATATTTAAAAATAAATAAAGTTTAGCAAAAAAGTGTAGTTTAACTCTAAAGCAGCTTCCCCAGACCAACGTGCAATCTACCATTGAGCTTGGTCTGGCAATAGCCAGGCTAGCTAATAGTTACTTTGAGTGTTAATCAGAGTGATACAATACTTGTATACAAAGAGTATTTAACCTGTATAACTTAACTTTTTCATTTCGGACAAGCCTTTATTTAAGGGTGAGCTAAGTATCCAAACAAGCATGGCATTGGCGGAAGGAGAAAGCCAGAATTAACAAATGCAGCAGAACATGCAAAGCCTAAACAGACATGTTCCAGAGGGGGTTGAACCCACAGCCAGGCTAACCAATGAGCCACCACAAGCACACACATTTGGTATGTAGAGAGAGAGCGATAGAGCGAGACAGTGAGAGAAGTATGCAAGAAGGTTGATGATTGGACACTTATAAATATTACTGAAATGAATTACTACAACAGAGCTCCTCTCTGGTATCTTATCTATATTCCACTCTCAAGAATCTCAGAGACAAATATTTTATTCAGCCAAAATATCAGTCTCTGCAGTGTCCCTATGACTGAGGGGCAGTGATTACATAACATATTCTGCTCGTGACTATGATTAGGAACCAACCCTTGGAGCCAGATTTCAATTCTACCATTTTAAATGGTACATCTCATTTAAATAATTAGAGCCCTGGGCCCTGTTGAACCCAACTTCTCTGGGTTGAATTTACAGTAATCACGCAACATGATTTGTCACATATTGTCATGCTGTAGGCGATTCTGCAGCAGATTCTCCTCTAAAGTATTTGTAGTTGAGTATGAAATTTACCTCCCAGCCTGAAATTTTACATATCTAATTCAGTATGATTTGACTAAATATTATTTGGATAAGATTATAAGATTTGGAAACTTTATAATCTAATCTGAACTCTAATCTTTCCAAAAGTTCTGTTATTATTATTTTACTTCTCTTCTGTTAGTCCTCCACTTGTACAGCTAAAGCAGTGTTTAATTAAATGAAGACATAACAAATAGGGGAGAGTGGTGTAAGATGAGCCTATTTTTACTCATGTTGTCCTCTACAAGGAAAAATAATACAGAAGTAAAATGAAAACATAGCTTTATTTCAGGATGTCCCCTGTCAATCAAAATGATAACAATGCATCTATGACATCTGTTTGTGAAAATATGACTTCTCAAAGAAAAGTGGTGTTGTGGCTCAACTTACCATCCTTTGGTTGAGCCATCTGGGGGTAAATTGACCAATTTACTTTTTCAAGTCGAATGCCATTTTCCTTTCCCAAATAGTCTTATATATTTGCTTAAGGTAACTTATAAAAAAAAACAACTGTCAATATTTCTGTATATTGCCACTTCTATGATGGATTTTCAGCCTTGACTTCAGTGGCTGCTTTCTCCATCTCATTTCTCTTTCTTGGCATGATAGCTTTGCAACAATGTTTAAAATATGAAAAACCAAATCAGTTGTGTAATGCTACATTGAAATACCGCTTTATACTTAGAGACTTAACTTCAGTGCGTCATGGTGGGGTGAATTGAACGACCGGCTCAACTTACCCCACAGCATGTGGGGTAAGGCTCACTTTGACCAACAGTCACCATTTTGGAAAAAACTGCCTTGTTTAACAATCCAGGCTTATCTTTAGGAAAATTATTCCCATGGTTTAAATATTGGCAAATCACCAACATGTATGACGTATATTTTTACTATGCTAAACTTGCTTTGGCATAGCAGTCATTATATCTGATATGTTAAAAACTTACTTTGACAAGCAAAAAAAAGTTTATAGTGAAAAAACATACTCAGACCATGTGATTCTCTCCATCACAGCCAGATATCAATTATGGGTGCTTCCTGAATTGATGGTCAAATTGACAACAAATGTGTAGAGTTGCCTAAATACAGGGGGTGAGTCAACTTAACCACGGTAAATTAAGTGTAATGAACTTTCACACGAGTCGTCACTGGGTCATTCAATCCATCACTGTCAAACATTAAAGGTCCCATGGCATGAAAATTTCACTTTATGAGGTTTTCTAACATTAAGTTGAGTTCCCCTAGCCTCCCTATGGTCCCCCAGTAGCTAAAAATTGCATTAGGGGTAAACCCTGTAAATCTTACTCCGTCTTTGAAAAAAGGATCGCTGAAACACTTCTATTTGGCTTCCGGTCCCGTATGACGTCATACAGGACCAGGTTACCTCCCCTTTCTCTGCTTGGCCCGCCCAGAGAATTTGGGCGGGCAGAGAAAGTGTTCTTTGTTATTTGGATAACCGTTCTGCTGTTGGTGTTATGGCGCATAACACGCAATACAATAACGCAAGCTTGCATAAAGCTCCCATTTGGTGAAAAGACTAGACTGCGTCGGGTTGGTTGAGAAGGAATTGGGAACCGCGACATGGAGGAGAAAAGGATTGTTTCCCAGGATTGTCCGTCGGAGCAGCGGGCAGCCCGGGGGCGGCCAATGGACCGCTGCCGTGGCAGCGGGACTGGGCGGGCAGCCCCGGGGGCGGTCAGCGTTCAGCGGGGCTCCGACGGACAATCCTGGGCAACAATCCTTTATTCCTCCATGTCGCTGTCGCACACCCCCACCCTCCACCTTGACCCGCCTCTAAAAACGGCACGTTTGTGGAGCTCATTGTGGGACTGGCTCGTAGTGGCTGTAACTCTGCACCAAGGCTGAATTTTTTGAATATCTTCAAGTACTGTATTAGGGGCCCACTAACACCTATATTAAAGCATCCATAAAATAGCATGTCATGGGACCTTTAACTGACTGCCTCGCAAATATGTGAGAGAACGCTTGCTTTCCCAAATGGAGTCAACAGAAGTTAGAGACCTAAGCGTGTGAATCCTTCATAATGGGATCGCATTCTCATGCACGACGAGCTGCACAAGCGCTCGTACCATCCCCCGGGATGGAGCGCGTTCCTCAGCCAGCCTGCCAGCTTAGACGAGGTGTTGGTGAGCAGAACATCTCACACTGTCGTTGTTGTAAAAGTGTCTTGATGTTGTCCGTTATAGCTTAACTGCTGTTTCTTAACTTCAAAACGGAATTTAAAACACTGTTAAGTGTACATTATTTACGTTGCTTGTTTTAAATTATTTAAAAGGATTCATAATGAAAATAGCATTAATGATGAAGGGAAAGTTGCTCTGTTGAAGGTGTACATTGTAGGATAAGTTATTTTTTAAAGGACAATACTGGTTGGGTGATCAAACCATTGTAACTGTCTCTACTGGGTTCTGTAAAACATCCATTGCCAATAATTTGTCCAAATCCCTTTGTTGTGTCGTTTCTGCCCACGAGCATTTAGCGTGAAGGATAGTGATACAGTACTTTGGTCTTTGTGTGAAGAAATGTTGTGGTTTTTGGATAAATCATGATCTTTAATCAAAAGCTTGATTAATAAGGGGACTTGATTGACAGGTCATGTAATCTGATCAAAGCAGGATAAAAAGGGTAATGAGGACTCCAATGCAAACAGACGCAAGGCTGAAGAGTTTGAGGAAGTCTTCATGACGAAGCGGGACACCACAGGCTGACGGTTTAATACCTCACTCCCACGCCATCCACTATCCATCGAACCCATTACTCCACCCATCCATTACTCCACCCGTCCATTACTCCACCCAACCACCCATCCATCCATCCATTGAAGACACATCCATCCTTCCAGGGCCATCGCGTTACTGATCCGTTCCCACGTGAACACCTCAGTCCCACAGACCTCCAACCAGGTGACCGGTGTGTTTGTTGTACCAGGTGACCGGTGTGTTTGTTGTACCAGGTGACCGGTGTGTGGTTCCTGTTGAACCAGGTGACCGGTGTGTGGTTCCTGTTGAACCAGGTGACCGGTGTGTGGTTCCTGTTGAACCAGGTGTGTGGTTCCTGTTGTACCAGGTGAGCGCGGTGTGTGGTTCCTGTTGTACCAGGTGAACGCGGTGTGTGGTTCCTGTTGTACCAGGTGAGCGCAGTGTGTGGTGCCTGTCGGTGGACCAGAGGCGGTGACCATGACGCTACCTGCTCTCAGACGAGGTGATTAAGCGTCCCGTCTGGGGATGCTGCTCCTGCCTGTCGGTGATCAGACAGCCCTGACATGTCCGGCGGGGGACAGCTGCCTCACCGCCAGCCTCGCTCAGCGGGATCACACGGGCCCAGCGAGAGGCTGCTGTCTCATCCTAATTGGATTTCACATCCCGGCGCGCGGCATTAGGACACAGCCGGGGTGTGGGTGTGGGTGTGGGGGAGTTTGTGTGTGTGTGTGTGTGTGTTTGTATGTGTGAATGGAGGGGGCGGGGGGGGGGGGGGGGTTCATGAGTGTATGTGTGTGTGTCTGTGTGCGTGTGTGAATGTGTTTCTGGCAGTGTCTTTGTGTGTGCGTGTGTGTGTGTCTATCTGTCTGTGAGAGAGAGTGTGTGTGTGTGTGTGTGTCAGTGGATAAGGTGGAACTCTTAAAACACATCTGCTGCACCACGTGTCGGGTTTGAGCAGATTATTTTTATATCCTGTTCCTGCTTTAAACGGGAAGACACATAATCCTCGCCATGATCCCTGATTCCCCGTCTTGACATCCCAGGGAGGTTCTGTGAGATCTTAAGGCCAGAGAGAAGCGTGCAGAGAGCCAGAACATGCCCTGTGGGCCCTGCGTACACACTACGCATGCAACGCACGCTACACAGGAACATCACCTCTCCTACCGCTTTACAATTCAACTGTTAAAAAGAAACGTCAGATAAGCCTCTTATCCCGAGATGGCCGCGCTCAAGGTGTCGATATGCTGCTGGGCTCCCCCACGCCTCCAGGGCTCTGCTGGTGGGGGGAGGCACTAGTGGGCTACAGTGAGATATTATAACACTCCCCTAATAGAGCCACACTCCTCAGATGCCAGTGTTCAGACGTCACGCTGAGAAACAGAACAGATATCCTTAGGATGTTCTGAAACAAAGGAGGAGTCAGAGGAGTATTATGGTCTGTTTGCCGGTCCTCTGGTGGTGTGCAGGATTTGGGTAAAGGTGTAGGTTTGTGACAATGGATGAACGGCCAGTAACGTTTTTTCCTGATTAATAGTAAATCTATTCACACCACACAACACCAGGCAAAGTTGCATATTTTTGTCATTTTTTATGTAACGGGACCACCCATGGACAGTTAGTAAATGTACTGTTCAAAGAAAACAACTGTTTTTCCATAGCTCTATGTAACCCGCAGCCACTCGAAGCACTTCAAATTAGTGTGGCTCACATTCACTCATTCATACACACACTCACAACCCAACGGCGTAATCAACCATTCAAGCAAATCAGTTATGGGCTCGTTGTTCTTGTTCAGGGACACCTCAACACTGGACTAGGAGAAGCCAAGGTTGGACCCAGAACTCGACCGTCCGAGCCACGGCCACAGTATCATATCACAGGAGAAGAAAGGACAGAAGCGAGAGGAGAGGAGATGAAAGGAGAAGAGGAGATGAGGAGAGAAAAATATATGAGCTGAACGGATTAGAGAGGAGATTGAAAGAGAAGAGAGAAGCAGGAGAGGAACAGAGAGGAGCAGAGAGAAGAAGACCGGAGAGCAGAAGAGGAGAGAATGGGAGAAGGAAGGAAGAAATGAAATGAGAGGAGACACAAGAGCGCGGAGGAGAGGAGAGATGAAAGGAGAGGAGCTGACAGGAGCAAAGTTCCCCCTAGGCGCAGATAAAGCTCAATTCTTGGCATTTAGCTATAGGCCAACAAAAACACATGTGAGAAGATGTGTAGGTATAGGTGTACATTGTGGTTTCTGTTAATTACAGTATGTATCTGTGATTCTGTGCCAAGCGTTGCAGAAGAATGGTGGTTGCTTACTGGTTTCTTTGAGTAAACAGATGCACTGATCTGTAGTTTGAAAGTTGATGTAAAAAGAGTTTATGTAAAAACTGTAAGAACTGTAGTATTTCGTATTGCTGAGTTTGTTGATCATCATTTTTGCCCCAAGACACATTATTGTGTGGGGGTAAGCTGCTTGCAGGTTGAAAAGTTATGCAGAACCCGTGGCAGAATCAAAATCATATCAATGTTGAGTCAAACACAAACTGCATAAAGAGACGCAGACCAACACACTTCAGCCAATAAGACCGAATGACAGAATAGATAGCCTAATGAGTGTGTTTGCTGCATAGTTTACATCATGTAACCAAATAAAATAATAACCTGAAACACACAAACAAAATGAATCTAGGCACTTTTGTATTTGCACAACACGTTTGACAAATAAATTTGCCTTCTGAATCTAATCGCATATTGTGATGGATTCCGTAACAACAGGTAGGGAACGGGATGAGGCGGTCGGGAAAGCTGGTGATCATCACCACATCATGTGAAGAACACCGATATCCTGGGGACAACAAGGGTACTTCTTCTTTAAAGTGAACAGGCTTCGACGGTTGATTTATGTAATGTGTCTTCCGGTAGAGGCCTTCATTGTATGAGAGGAATCTAATTCCCACGCCCGATCCACTCTCTACGTGCGGGGAATGCAGCCTCCTCTCCACTGCACCACAGTGTGGCCGTTTCATCCGACCAGCACTAATGGAACCATTGACCAACATATTAGGCTACAATGAAACGTAACATGTGAGCAACAGAATACAGTTTAAGAAGTAACATCATTCTTTGGCAAGTTTGGGTATGTTGGCGTACCCGGTAGTCCCCATAATAACACATCCCCCAAAGTGTTGCGCGCCAATGCGCATAACGAACGGACCCGAGCGGAGATGCGTGGTGTGCAGCATACACATACACACATACACCTAACGTCAGCGCCTACCTTGATGCTCTTGGTGGATTGGCATTTCACTTGATGTGAGACGGAGGCGGTTTGGTTCATCTCGGGACCCTGCAGCCCTCCGGGGGGAAAAACACCAGAGAAAAGTACAGACACGCACGTCTCCTCAGGAACGCTCCGTTTGCCGTGGACGCGTGCAGTCCGTGCCGCTCGTTGTTTGGGGTTCTCGGTCGGATGTGAGGGCGATGCACGGTAGCGACTGACCGCCTCGACAGTGTACACAGTGTCTACTAAAGATGAGCGTGTGCTACAACAGGAGATCTGTGGCGGAGCTGCAGAGGGGGGGTTCCTCACTGCGCCTCTCACCTCTGATGTAATGCGCGCTGTGTGGAGGAAAAGGATCATTATATGTTCAATGTTGTAATCAATTAATATATTGTATAAATAATGATTTACGTTAAAATAATTGGACCATACACACCGATTATTTGTGTGAGCGCGCGCGCGCGTGTGTGTGTGCGTGTTAGTATTCGTGCGTGCGTCAATTTAAATAATAATCCATTTTGAATAATTCCAAACATGTTGGTTTGCTTTAGTGGTTTAGTGGTTGATGTATCATTATTTGTTGTGCAGGCAGTACATAACAATTAGATTATATGTGCAGTAGGCTAGGAAATTTAGAAGAAATTCAAAAAGTTAAAGGAGACATATTATATTGTTTTCCCAACAGGTAAACATAGTATATGAGTTCCAGAAAACATGTTTTTAAAGCTGTTTGCTGGAAATTGCTTTTAGGAAAAAAATCTCGCCTACCGCTATTCCCCTCTGTTTCAGTCCCTTCAGAATGTGCTGTTTCTGGTGTCTGTAGCTTTAATGCAAATGAGCTGCTGCCCATTGACCAATGAGCTGCTGCCCATTGACCAATGAGCTGTCAGAGTGAACCACAGCATGGAGGTTTGTTGCCATTTGCGGACACCCGGAGCTCTATATCTATAATATATATTAATAATAATAATAATAATAATAATAATAATAATAATAATAATAAGACATCATATAATATATAGGTATCTATATAATATCATATCTAATTTCACGGCCTGCTGGACGGACCTATTTAAAAGTTTGTATGCGTGTGGCAGCACCAGAGACCCAAAACAACACCCCAAATCCCAAGAAAAGTGTTGTTTTCATAATATGTCCCCTTTAACTGAAATCTGCTCAAATAAAAACTAGCCGAAGCTATGAATAGCCCATGGTTATTCATTTGTTCAGATGTGCTTTCGAGGCAGAGGGTTCATCTGATTAAAGATCAGGCACAAGATCTTATATAATAGAATATAATATATCCCCTTGGCTTCCAGCCATCTCCATATAACTTCCCTTGGTTGGTCACATTCAAATTTGACAAGCGTTGTTTTCAGCATGGAACGATACGAAGGCCTTAAATAATAGTTTGACAGTTTGAGCATCAGAAAAAAATAAAATAACTGGATGTTATGATTTCCACAGTCTCATTAGCACTTTTGACCAGAGGGGAACCATCAGGGCCCTCTAGGCCCTCAGAGAGGGCCTAAGATATTATAGATATTCTAATTTTATTTTATCAATTCATAATTTGACAATCAACAAAAATGTTTCTGAGGAAATAAACCTCAGTTTATTTCTGATAGGCTTTGTCAGCCTATCAGAATTTTGCTGACTCTGCAGTTGTTGGGAAGGAAAATGCTATGCAGCTCTGTGATTGGTGGTCCCGCTATAATTTCACAGGGGGCCGAGTAATAGTAATTCAATGAGACTAATTTCAAATGACAGTAAAATTGACCAATCATATCTTCCCTCTAAATGGGTGGGTTTTGTTATCGCTAACTTTATGACAAGTTCCGCCCGCTGTGAGGGACACGAATCACAAGCCAATAAACTAGCTACTAGCTTATGGGGCATGATTTGGTTTACTTCACGATGGCAGCCGCCGCAAGTAACGTAACCGAGGAGGAGAACTTTGTTTCTGATTTATTATCTACACTGTTTTCTAAGTTAACTTTTAATAAAAAGTTGGAGTTAGTCATAACAGGAAGACCCACACCAGAGCTAAAATTGGTTCAGAAAACGAAAGCTTTTGAAAGACATTTCAACTCATTTCAACTCCACCAACTATACACGATACCCGTGGATGACGGGATCAACCAAGGAGCAAAAGTAAATTAAATTAAAAGCAAAGGATCAGTCGCCATCAACCACTTCAGGATGGACTTTGTTTTCAAGTAATGCGATCATCAAAGGGTAAGTTATTTATAACATATAGGCCGCCGTGCCAACTGATTTCATTCTGGCCGCCTCTGCCACTGTTTTGTGTATGTAAGGTTTATTTGGGAAAACGGTCATTGTGCAGAATTACCAGTCAATCTGTAAATTTACCAACTCAGCGTTCATTATGCACGGTAAATGTGCATAACATTTCATGTAATGCTGTGGGCGCTGTATCATGACAGCGCGCACACAGCAGCGACAGACTTCAGAACCATGGACAGTGAGAAACCACAGTGTGTGTCCGGCGTGGCTGGAGTCCACGGACCCGCTCCCGAGAGGGACACGGATCGGCGTTTCGCTGTGTCTCGCTCCTTTCCCGGGGCTAGAGTTAGGCTGCGCGTGGTTGTGTGTGTCAGGCGTGGTTGTGTGTGTCCGGCGTGCTAGCGTATCCCGTCTCCTGGGATTAAAACCTAATGACGACCCGCCCATGTTGGAGAGGTTATTTTCTACGACCCGCCCACGTTGAAGAGGTTCTTTATTAGATGGAAACGCGACGTGCCTGGTACTGTCGGTGGAAAAGCGGCAATTGTGGCTTACATGAAATTTTGTTGGTTTTGTGTGGTAGGGCTATCTGCTGTCATGCGTTTTGCACCCCGGGCCGTTGTCATATTCTACTGAAGTGCACACACAGCTTGTGTGATGATGCGATTATTTGCAAATAATCGCATCATCACACAAGCTGTGTGTGCGATTATTTGTCAGGAGGATTTGAATTTTGCTTAAGCTTAAGAGATAGCTGTTTTTAGTTTTGGTGTTAACTCTCACTCTCTCCGTGCTGTTTGCTTGTTGCATTGCTAAGGCTGGACTAGCGTATTCATTTTTGTTTCAGAGCTGGAATTGTCATAGGTAACCTTTGCAGTACTATAGAGAGGACTGGTGGTGACTAAGCTGGTGGTTTGCTTTTTTCGCGAAGGGGGGTCAGAGGGCCATGGTTTAAGAGTCACGGTTCGCTACTGCTTTTGACTATAAGTAAAGAACACCAAAACATTGGAATACCTAATAAGTTATCCATTGTAGAATTCTCGTGTTACATACAGTTTATATCATTTCCAGCTTGTGTGCGAGGCCTATATGCTTCACACAATGCCTATGACAACAGTGCCAAAATGTAAGAATATATCATATAATTAGCAGGCTAAAGGTTTCTTTCACAACCAAGAGGGGAATAAAGTCAGTTAGAGGGAGGTTGGGTCTGATGGGAGCTGGTACGGCAGCACAATGGATAGAATGTGTTCACCTCATGACACAGTTGGTAAATGTGTCAGCGCTGGCCTTCAGAAACTGATAAATTACCACGGCGACAGCCTTAGGTGTCACAGCATCGTGGCCAGGCTTTGTGTTAGCGTCAGGGTGGGGGAGGTGTTGAGTTTTCCCTCCCATTTCATGCCTCCCTTTTCCCTCCCCTTTTGTTTCCTGCTTCTGTCTCTGTGCTCTTATCACCGTTGAGGCCGTGCTGCGCTTCTCTCAAGGGTTTGACCTGAGTGCTGCCATGGACCCACATCCAACAGAGGGTGGTGATGATTGAACATGGTTGGCCTATCTGCTTTCCTGTACGGTTATAATATGAAATGCAGTTCATTGGTATGCAGTCATGTCACCCTGGAGCGTTTGTACAATGTAACCCGCATATTCAACTCAAGCGGAGCCCGGGAACTTTGATACAAACCACAGAGGATTTGGGATGGATCTCGGCACGTGCGGGATTTGCTAATGGCCCGGGACCACAGGTCCTTAGCTCCTGTGTGACCGTAGCCCTGGGGTTGAGTCAGGCTGTGCATTAATAAGAGCTGTGTGTTCTGTACAGAAGTGTGCCAGTTGTATACCCTCGTGCATGGCGGTGTTACTATCAACCAGCTGGGGATTTTATACTTTCATGGGTTACTCCTTAACGGGATGGATGGGAAGTGTGGAGGGGGTTTGAACAGGCTTATATCCGTGTTTGTTTGAGGCACGTACAGAGACAGAATATGTCAGAGTAGGCCTATGTCTGTCTGTGCCTTATCTGTTTGTATTTGCTTGTAAATTGAAAAGCAGCTTCTGTCATTACGCCTGTGTCGTTTCACGGGCGGAAAACATGCATTGGTAAAAGATGTAAATAAGTGAGTGCATCCCTTTGTGTGTGTGTATGTGTGTGTGCACATTGGCAGTTAAGCGCGCAATGGTGCATGCATGTGCAAACTCACAAACCGTTTTTTCCCTAGGCCTTGAGGCTTCTCAACCAGTAATATCACTTACCCTGTTGATCACATTGATGACCACATTGATGACATGAACACTTCTGTACATCACCTTAAATGTATGGATATATTCATCGGCACATCCAATTGAGGCACATTCCACTAAACTATATTCAATATTTATATTCCTCATTGTATTATATAACTGCCCTGGACTTTTGTGTAGTTGTTTACATGTTTAAATTCTTTGGTTGATAGTGTTCTTGTATTTTATTGTATTTTGTATTATATATTATTTATTACGTCTATTTTATTATGTTAAACTTCTTGCCGCATATTTTTACCAATTATGCCTCATATCTATTGTTTGCCTGCCAAGCTGAAAATAATTTCAATGCACAGAATGACCCTTTCTGGACTAATGACAATAAACACTCCTGCCCTGCGGAGTGTCCCTCAACGACGTCCTGTGTGCCATGCTAGACATGCCACGGTATTGAGTGCATGTCCTGTCGAGTTAGCCTCTCATCACTATCAAATAAGCAGTAGTTCAGCTCACTGTGTGGCACACCACCGGCAGTAGTAGCTTGAACAGGTGATATTCATCTTAAATTTATTCAGTCCAGCCAGCCACACTGGCTCATTGTGTGGCTATAATCACAAAATGACGGCAGATGATTAATTGCTTAGCAAAGGGGCTATAATCAACAAAGGGGCCAGGGTCGTAGCTGGACTGCACCGGAGAGTTTTCTCTTCTTTATCCAACAAAGAGCAATTGGAGTTTTTACATTAAAGGAGAATAAAATAAAACAGGAATAAAAACTTGGGCGTAATTATTGGTTCCGAAATACCATCGTAAATGGTATTGGTAAATTATTATTTTTTTATTTTTTTATTTTATCCATGCACTGCTGTACGTACTTATTTATCTAACCCTTTATCTTGTTTATGTTGTATGTGTATACTGTGTGTGCAGTGTTGACGCTTGTGACTTTGAATTTCCCCCTGGGGATCACAATTGTTACAACAATAATAATAATTGCATTTATATAGCGCAGTTCAAGGTACCCAAAACTCTTTACATAGTGTGAGTGTGATGGGGAGGGTTCTTAGTAGGGACGGAACAGTTCAAGGCAAGGCAACTTTATTTATATAGCACTTTTCATACACAAGGCAGAGTCAAAGTTCTACACATAGAAACATCATCATAAAATAAAATTAATGATTAAAATAAAGTACAGAAGTAAAAGAAAACAAAAGCAAAGTTTTTTCAAAACGAATGTGCTCCATTTCCAAATGGTGGTATATGGTTTATACAACCCGTAGTAAGCCTAGTTACACGTTTGCATTGAAAGGGACAGATATATAAACTCTTCTCATTTTTATGTGTGCAAAATGCTTTTCAGAGCGGGAGAATCACTTTTTACCAACAATGTGTTTCTGACCTTATAATGTGAATTGTGCTCAAAACGAATGTGCTTCACTTCCAAATGGTGGTATATGGTTTATACAACCCTTAGTAAGCCTAGCTACACGTTTGCATTGAAAGGGACAGATATATAAACCTTTCTCATTTTTATGTGTGCAAAAAGTTTTCTTTTTGACCAACAATGTGTTTTGTCTTATGTATTGTGAATAGTGGTGCCGCGTCACCGTTAACATTTTAAACATTGTTTGGGGAGAACCCTATTCTATATGTACATATAAATATACATATATACATTCCTCCTTCCCAGGTGTTTCCAATTGCGCTGAGTGGTGCCCGCGCTAATGCGTTCTCAAGCGCCCTCTGGGGGAAATGGGTAGTAGACCGCCTCTACCACCTGGCCCCTGGGCTTCAAGGGCCATTGTGCAAGGGCCGGGTTGCCACACTCCTTCACCCTTGGATGAAGCCTCGGGGCACCTCTGACTGCCCAGAGACACGCGTCCCGTCGGGACAGGGCATCGGCGTGCTCCCGCCCTGGTCGGTGGTCCACCTTGAATCTATAATCCTGCAGGGCCAGGAACCATCTCGTTACCCTGCTGTTGGTGTCTTTGGCGGTGGCCATCCTCTTGAGTGGGACGTGGTCCGTAACCAGGGTAAACTTCCGCCCCAGGAGGTAGTACAGTAGTGTCACGATCCTACTGTTGGGTAATGTTAAGCTGGTGGGTAATTGGTTGTCATGGTAACTATGGGCTCACTGCAGGTCAGCCTTGATAATGGTCACCTGATGGAGCCAAGATGGCGGATAGCAGCAAGATGGTGCCTAAATAGACAGCATGGTGCCCCGACGTGGTGACACTCATATTCGCCCTCATACAAGTACAGTACCAGGATTAAGGATCACCACGGGGAACGTGACTGCCCCTTTGTCGTGTATGTTTGTCAAGTGTTCGTCTATGTTATATGTCAACCAACAACCAAACGGGACAGGCTAAGGTTTACCTCAACGCTTAGGCTATCCCCCAATCAGAGAAGGACCAGAGCTCGCCAGGAACCCAGGTGAGTCACTGCTAACGTTGCAGGGAGCTAGTCGCCTGTCAGGTGTGTTACCACTCATGTGTTTTGACTCCTGCCTAGACAGAGAGCCGTTTTGATTATACCAGTGGGGTCGTGACATAATTGGGTTGCTCGCCCGGGATTTGAATTTAGCTAGCAATTATTACAGCCAGGCAATCTGTTGGCGAGAGAAGCGATACCGGAGTTGTATTCAGCACGTTAAAAGTTATGTGCTGTTAGCATTTCAGGGGCACATGACTGTAGAGTGGTTAACATGGCTATAGAGTGGTTAAGCCACTCTGTAGTGGGTTCTCGCGCAAACAGAGGCTTGTGTATGTAAAGAACTGTAGTTAGCCAGCTTGGATTGAAGCTAGTGGGGTAAGCCAGTTCAGAGATAACTCTGGGGCTCAAGCTAGGACCGCTTGATTTGTGATGCAAACTAGCTAAGGGATTGTGGTTGTTCGCTACATGTAGTTAGGTTTACCATCGGAGAGATCACGTGTAGGCATTGTTTGTAGAGTGTTGCTACGTAGGAAACTATTGATTGGTGGTGTCGGGGTGGTCAGTATGGCATCCACACAGGTGGATCTCTCTAAAGGGTGCGTGGGTCTGACGCGTGACCAGTTCAGGAGGCCAACGAGAGAGTAGCTCACCTCCTTGGCTGGATTTGAGGATATTGAGTTTGCTTAAGATATCAGGAAACCAGCAATAGTGGCATACTTGACTAGGGAGTTAAAGCTGGAAGAGCTGTGGTTGGAACAACAAGAGCAAGCTACACTCCAGACTGAGCAAGAGGAGTGGTTAGCTACCCTTCAGTGAGAACGAGGAAAGAGAAGCAGCTTATGCACACTCTGAGAAGTTGGCTAGGAGGGAGGTAGAAAAATTAGCCATCACTTCCGGTAGGTATGCTGAAAACAGGAGCTCAGGTTTTGATTTAGGTAGGGCCCATAGATTCATGCCTGTCTTTGAGGAAAACGCAGTGGATAGCTTTTTCAAAATGTTTGAGAAAGTGGCCAAAGAGAGTGAGCGGCCAGAGGAAAAATGGCCTCTCCTTGTACAGAGTGTAATGACTGGTCAAGGGCAGAGGGCGGTAGCTGCTCTAGACTGTCGGTTGGGTCTGGAGTATGACCCACTCAAGAAGGCTGTGTTGGAGGCCTATGGAAGTGTGCCTGAAGCCTATAGGCTTCAGTTTAGGGAGCTAAGGCAGCAGCCTGGCAAAACTTATCTAGACTTCTGGCGGAACCAGGAAATAGCTATTGATCGCTGGCTTAACTCCTGGGAAGCCTTTGATTATTCAGAGATAAGGGCCTTAGTCTTGTTGGAACAGTTTAAAGCGAGTGTGTCCAGGGAAGTAGAAATTTATCTTTATGAATGGGCAGTGAAATCTCCACAAGAAGCGGCTGAGCTTGCATAATAATTATGAAGTGATTCATGGCAAGTTCACAAGTGAAGTAGGCAGGAGAAGGCTGGTTGACTCATTTAGTGGCCCAGAGAGGGGGGAGTGCCCCATCTCTTAGTCAAGGCTATACATCCCCTTTGGAAATTTGGTGTTTCCAATGCCATAAGATGGGGCATAAGAAGAATCAATGTCCTGGTCTGAGGTCCAGGTTTGAGAGCTCAGGTAGGTTGGTGGCGCTGGTGTCTTCTGGCAGCGGTATTACCAGTGACCTGGAGGGTTATGAAGGGTTCACTTCAGAAGGGACAGTGGCAGTGTCTCAGGAGGGTCTTCAGGTGCCAGTTCAAACACTGTTGTGTAAAGGGTTGTGGATCTTCCACCTGCCTCATTCACGGTAGGGCTGGGCGATATATCGATAGTTAAGATATATCGATATATTTTTAAATAAGATATGGAATTAGACCATATCGCATATATCGATATAGTTCAAATTTGCGCTGTAATACTTGCTTCAGGCAAGCCACTGATCGGAGCTCTATGCACTGCTTCCCGCGCCCCGCCCCTCCTCTTTCATGCACAGAGGGGGGAGGGGAAGGGACACTCCGGCACTCTTCAACAAACATAGAGAAAGCAACAACGTCTGCGGAGAGTGTGGAGGAGAGCCCCTTGGTTCCCAGTCGCAACTATTTTGCACAAGAAGCACTGCCGCAAATGTATAGTGAAGTCCGACAGAGCCTTGCAGACCGGCTCGCTAACGTCACCCAGTTTGCGTTGACCAGCGATATGTGGTCAAGCAGGACGTGTGAGACTTATATGAGCGTGACAGTTCACTTCATGCAAGACTGGGAGATGAAAACAGCTTGTCTCCAAACAAGTTATTTTCCCCAGGATCACACCGGTGAGCATATAGCTGAGGCCCTGCAAGACACAATTGCAAGCTGGAAACTTCAAGAAAAGCATCTGGTTGCAAGAACAACAACCGACAACGGGAGTAACATTGTCAAAGCGGTTGAGCTGAACGAGTGGCTGATGGCTTGGCTATTGGTGAGTGCAGTGGAGTATATTTTCCCTTAAACAAAAACATATTAAAATGTTAGTTTTTCCTCATTTTCCTTTGTGTGTCAGCCACCACAGCCTCTCAAAACGGGAGCAAGACAAGCACAGGTAAGCTTGATATGATTTAACTGAAGTATGTGGTAGTATTTGACAGGACTTAACATTTACGTTTTTATAGAAAGTACTATTGATAGGTAATTACCATTGTATTAGCCTATTTAAAGTCGACTCGTTAACGTTACATTTTTGCGTCATGAAAACTAGCGATAGCTATTCAGCCATTTGTAATCTTAAAATGACTGGTGTTGACGTTAGTGCTACACTTTTCTGTCATGTTGATTGACTAGCGATAGCTGGTGAGCTATCACTAGTTTAGGATACGTCTCTCTTTGGAGGAAATAAAAAGATTGCAATTTCTCGCCAGTCCAAATACCCACAGTTGACCAAATAAATGTAATTGTAGCTCACTATTGTCACTCCAATATCTGACACTCGCAAAATGCCTAGAGGGTTACCTAGGCTACTGCAGCTGACAGCTGACTGACTGCTGCTGTAAAGTAAACAATAGTTGTGTTACCATCAAGCACGCAGATGCACATTTTCTGTAGCTGAATTTTCACAAATGCAAGATAGAATATGTGAATGAGCTGGACGGAAACACAACCAGTGTTGGGAAGTAACTGAATACATGTATTTGGGATTACGTATTCAGAATACAAAATTATGAGTAACTGTATTTTGTTCCAGTTACATTTTCATTGAGTAGTATTTAGAATACAGTTACTTTGGTCAATTGTAGGGGTTACTTTTGGAATCCTTCTCATATGAATTTCTGGGCCTCAAATTCTGACATTTCTGTGAGATGATGCATAATGTTTCAGTTTATCCTATGAAGTTAAGTTGTGGGTTTTTGCTGGCATCATATGGGTGATTCAAACTCTGAAATAGCAGCTTGATTCACACTTGATAAAATGTAAAACAGTGCTGAGATGTAATCCAAGTATTTATAATACGGTAATTAGATGGAGTAATGTAACAGAATACGTTACAAATGACATTTTAGGGCATGTATTCTCTATTCTTTAACTGAATACATTTTAAAAGTATCCTTCCCAACACTGAACGCAACTAATAGGTCGCCAATACTATAATAATCGTCTTGCATTTCACCTTGCCTTTTCAGAGATGCCTAGATTTGACAGAATCTGTCAAAAAAAAGAGAAAATTCTGCATGATTCTGCAGCTAAGTGCATGCGTCTTGATGGATTTATACATCAGTGAGTTTTGCAGTTTCATTCCCAAATATGTATGTGTATGTGTGTGAGAGGGAATAGGCAACTAATGAAATTTAAAGGTTCCAATTATGTCCTAGTAAAAGTTATGAACAGGCTATATATTCTATAATATATTCTAAGGATGCTGAATTTGACTAGTCCTGATCTCAAGCTGAAGCTGTGTTTGTTTAACTTGCACATTCGGATTTCACAGCACCCATTGCAGTAAGGCCAGTCAGGCTCAAGATGATGGTGCACAGGGAAAAGATGGAGAGCAGAACAAAGATATGCAGGAACAGGGAAGCAGAGAGCAGACACAGGAACCAGAAAGCATGGAGTTGACACAGGAACAGGGAGATACACTAGCAACGGCCAGGACAGAAACCCAGATAGAAACTCAGGCTAGCAATGCAAAACATAGGACATCAGCTACCCACACTGTGGACTCTTGGGGCTTTGATTGGCTCCGCTATGAGGCTAACAACAATGTAGTAACAAAGGTCTGGTGTTGCACATGCAGAGAATACTACAGCAAACACCAGGAGTCTATCCCACTGCATGCAGGGCAAGAAAGACTTTGTAACACTGAACCGTACATCTCAGGAACTACAAATATAAAAAAAGATACAGCTAACACACATGGAAAGTCCAAGTCCCGTATCACAGCCTTTCAGGCACTCACTACTCCATCACCTGAAGTGTCTGACACAGTTCAATGTCTGCAAAGGCTTAATGATAGAACAAAAGATGACAAAAGATGTGTAAATTATTTGACATTGCATACACTGTGGCCCACTCTGAGCAGCCTTTCAGGCTGTTCCAAACTTTAGTGGGACTGGAAAAGAAGCATGGTGTGGAGCTTGGAGTTACTTATCAAAATTCTAAAGCCTGTCGACTTTGTCGAGAGCACATCACTGGGACAATGAAAGACTAGCTTCATGGCCTTGTTAAAAATAAGCCATTCTACTGCTCTTTGCTATTTCACAGGAGCACAGACAAAACAACGACGGAGAAAGAGGTGATCAGCATTAAGGTCATTGAAAATGGCACACCAAGAATTTGGCTGCTTGGGTAAATACTGGTAGCTCCCTCACATACTTGTTTATACAGTCATTTACTTGGCTTTTGTTTATTAATGTGTGGCACTGTATATTAATTATTTATTGTTTGCCCCCCTTTTAAATTTGAAAGCTACAACAGAGGTAGCTAGGGGTATATTTTAATCTGGGCAAACTCGTCTTCGCCAGCAGAGGGCACTTGGCTGGGCATCGGTAACTGACGGCAGTAGCGCCGAAGTAGTTATATACAGGAACGGCCACTGTACGGAGATCGCACTTGAATGTTCACAACTGTGTTTTTATATTTCCAACAGGTATGCTAAACACACACTACTGAAATGTTCTATTAGAGTGTAGACTTTCCCCTGTGACATTAATAGGAAACATTTAAGTTGATCGGGGCTAAGAGTGTTTTGTATGGGGACTCGCCCATGTTTAAGATCGCGGGCGCCGATAGCGATGACACGGCTAAATGTTAAGCTAGTCACGTCCTGGCTGTTTGGGGCCAAGACGAGTGTGACGAGTGTAATAACTGTTTGTAGCTATGTATGGTTGGGGCACGGGAGTGAGGACAGACTGTTTGGAAGCATGATGAACAAAGTGAATGTGTCAGGAGACGGAATGAGCCGTGGGTATTGATGAACGGGCCGAGCTAGACCCCGCACGCTAATGCTAAGGCTAAAAGCCGTTGGGTATTTCCTCCCGGTCACGACAGTTAAAGGGATAGTTTGGTGGTGGGATAAGAGTGTAATGGAGTCAGTGTTCAAATGCTGTTGTTTTGGTTTGAGAGTATTGTTAGAATAAAACAGGTGCTGACTGTGGGTTAAAGAGTGATATTAGGCTAAGGCAGTGCATAAGTGTAGTTCATAAAGGTTTAACAACAAGAAAGCAGTAATGATAAATAGTGATTAATCAGAGTAATAAGACCAGGTTATACAGTGATTCAGTCTGGAGTAATGTTATTTTAATGCTCTAGGTCATTTGAGTTTATGCATTTATGTTTACCGTTATTTACAGTATGTTTAAAGAGGTATTTCTACACTTAAAAGAGACAGTATTTTCATAGCTGAGGTTACATGCTAATACTTACCTGTGATAGTAAAGTGAACATGTATTTAGGTGCATAGCATGGGTAGTTAGACTAGTAACTGTAGAAGAGATACTGAGTACTGTGCTAAGAGTAGCAGGTGTATTACAAGTGTATGATTAATGTGTATTATAAGGTGTATTGTTATTGAGAGTATGTGTTTTGAGATGTATTAGATTCGGTGACTGACGGCAGTAGCGCCGAAGTAGTTATATACAGGAACGACCACTGTACGGAGATCTCACTTGAATGTTCACAACTGTGTTTTTATATTTCCAACAGAGGAAATAAATGTGTTGCAGAAGAAAGAACGGAGCTTCATTTCTATACCTGTAACAAATGCACCTTGCTTTTGAATAACTGTTTTTTAGTGTGTTGTTGATTCAGTTCAAATTATTTTCCATTTCAGCCAGAGCCAACATATGCCTCAATGTTAATAACTTAAGGTGAATAAATGTTTTGTTTTGGTATGTTTATTTTTTCTTTTCAGAATTGTAGAGCCAGACACATGTGATGCTCAGGGGATTTTGAAGGCTGTTGCACAGAAGTGTGAGGAGAACCAGCGGTTGACTCCAGTCGGCCCCCTGGATGATCAAGGTTCACTGCATTGCTCACAGGCTTGAGCTGTGTCTGAATGATGCTTTTAAGGAAACATACTTTACCCAGGTGTGTTCAAATAAGCATACATTAGGGGATTTTTTTGTGTGTTTGTGCAGCAATGTTTTGTTACATTCTATAACTTAAGAAGAAATGCATGTCTTATTTTTGTCCATTACAATGCTGTAGGTAAAAAACACACTTAATATGAAGAATTCCATAGCTTATGTCTCTCTCTCTCCTCTCTCTCTCTCTCTGACGCCCCCCCCCCCCCCCCTCCAGATTGATGATCTTCTCACCCGCCTTTACTCACTCTACCGCCGTTCAGCCAAAAAATGGAGGCAGCTGAAGAACCTCGGAGAGGCCCTTGAGGAGCATGTATTGAAGCCAACACGTGCTCAGGGGACAAGGTGGATCAACCACAGAATGAAAGCCTTAGTCGCCCTTGCTGCCAACTATCGTTGTCTCTCGGTGCATCTTCTCCAGGGTGCCGAACCTGATGAACCTGGACGAGACAAAGTCAAACAGAAAGCGTACTGGCGGCAACTAACCTCATCTAAATTCGTCCTGCATATGGTCTTATACTAGGATCTCCTGGCAGAACTGGCCGAACTCTCTCTGGACTTCCAGGCAGATGAGCTGTCCCTTTCCTCTATCAGGATTAGGGTTGTGGCCTCCCAGACTGCTCTGCTCTGCTTACTTGCGTTCTGTCCTCAATGCCTTCACCAGCACAAGCAGCGCTGGTGTTTTTGAATTTAAGGGAGTGTCTATCAGCCACCATTCTACGTCCGATGAGGCCTTCTGCCACAAAAGGGTGGAAATAGTCAACAGAATCACTGACTGCATCTCTCAACGGTTTGCGACTTTCTCCACAGACCCTGTGCTCCTGGCTGCTGAGATCTTCGATCCACACAATATGGCAGAGAACATCAGTGCAATCGACACTTACGGAGACAAGGAAGTTCAGGGACTGTGTGAGCATTTTGAGCCACTGCTTTTGAGTAATGGCTGCAATCTGGCCGAAGTGGAGAGAGAGTGGCTGAGAGCCAAACATGACATTCATCAGCATCACAGGAGGGAGGCCTTCCTTGTGCTATGGCACAGGCTGCTCACAGAAAAGGAAGCCATCTATCCAAACCTCCTTCATCTCATCAGGATTGTACTGGTCTTCCCTGTCTCCACAGCCCAAGTTGAATGCCAATTTTCAACTATCAAGAGGATCCAAGGAGACTGGCGCTTGAGATTGAAATTGAAAACAGTAGAAGATCTCCTCTTAATCAAATCACAGGGATGTGATCCCTTGGAATACCAAAGCGAGGATGCAGTGGCAAGGTGGTGGAGAGCTGGCCTCTCAAGCAGGAGACCTGACATTCAGCCGTATGGGCCAAGACTGAACTCTGACCCTGTTCCAGATTCTGATTCTGAGTCAGATAAAATAATCGAACTCCCGCATTTCTCTCTCTCTCTCTCTCTCTCTCTCTCTCTCTCTCTCTCTCTCTCTCTCCCATACTCAGTCTCTCTAAATGCAATGTTTTTCAATATGATATGTTTTTAAATGTTTTTAAATTAAAACAAATGTTTAAATACATAATTAATGTTTCTTGGTGAATGAGAATGTTAAGGTATTAATCTGAAAGGTAAAACCAGCATAATTTAACCAAATGGCCTTTGTGCCCTGTCATGTGCCCTTAAAAAAAATGTGAACGCGAAGGCCAAATGGCCTTGCCCCTAAAATGACGAAATTCCAAGCCTGGTGTGCGCGTCCATGTTTGTGCTCGTGTGGTGTGTGTGTGTGTGCGCGTCCGTGTATGTTCGTCCGCATGTGTGTGTGTGTGTGTATGTGTGTGGGTGCAGTGTATGTGTGCGTTCACGTGTGCTGTGTGTTTGTGTGTGAGTGTGAGTATGCGCGAGTATGCGCGAGTATGCGCACTGACCAACTTGTCCGAGTAACTTGTCCGACAGGCCTGCTATTATAATAGTAAGATCGAAAAGGATCTGGCTGATTGCAAAGAAAAGTTTGAGAGATGGTTCCTGCGAAAGGCATATACAGAAAGTTAAGCACCCTAATCTTCCATCATCACAAAGGCCCTCACATTGTTGCCATTTCCTTTTTGACCTTGGGAATACCCTCAGTCTCATATCAATATGTATTGGTGGCTGCTGACCTCTTTACCTAATATTGATGGGCCAACTCATGCCCATATCTAGGAAAAGGAGCAACCCTCAAGGCAAGTCCACCTTCTACCTGGTCCACGCCTATGAAAACCTTGCACACTATTCCACAGGCTATATCCCGGCGAAGTCGTCTGCCCCTTCTCTGACACTTTGCAACTTGGTCGTTTTTTAACCATTAATCTTTAACGTTTAACAAATCAAAACACTTTGATCTTCAAATATATCTAAACAGATTTTCAATATCATTTATACTTTTATCCGAAACCCACTTCGTATATTTTCAGTTGGTCTCATCGACTTCCGTTGAGGCTAGAGTGTAAGGTGGCGAAAGGTGGCTGTAACAAAAGCTTCCCATTTCGGACGTTGCGGAGCCTAACAACATCAATATTTAACTTACACAAACAGTGTTTATAGTGGTTACGGTATTTCTTGTTTCACTGGCGCTAAAATTATTAATCGATTAGAAATATGATTGTTATATATTGTTTGAGTGTTGGGACTCCCGTATTTATCTTTTTCACATCATGCTATCAACACAAATTCTTAGGAGTCCAACGGTACAATCCTTATAATTTTGTGAGCTTTTCTAGATCAACTAGATGTTAAAGAATAACGTCCTGGTTGACCCACCAACACACACACACACACACACACACACACACACACACTTACTTGACTGTTACACTGACTTGATTCAACCATTTAAAACCTTTCAGAACATTTAAGCTATTCTATATTTTATCCCAAATGTATTCAAACTTTATCACTTTAGCTATTTGTTTAACTCTTCACTTTATTTGTTTCCAACCATTTTACATTTTTTCAAATGGTGTGTTTACATTGTTTATTCCATTTAGACTGTTTAAATCCCTTAACTTGATTTAAGCCATTTAAATGTCTTAAACTTTGAAAAAATTAACCTCACTTTGCACTACAGCACTCACCGCATTTTCTGCAGGAAATGCATTTTATAGTTTACTTTAGTCTGCATCTATTACTGGCAGCTGACGTACCACCTGAAGATTGTATTGTCCATCTTAAATTAGCACTCTAACTGACCCATTTCATGTTGTGAATGTGTGAGCAATTACATTATCAAATGTTTTATAGTATTAATCATATTAAAAATGACAACAGCAATGCAAAGACAGCACCACATGGTTGTCTTCCGAGACAAATGTACAAATGATCAAGGGAGAGGAGGAAATACATCCTCTTTTCTTTCCGTTGAATAAACATCTGAACTAAACTCAATTAAAAGGTTTTCATTAAAATGTGTTGTACGTTTGTAATCAGCCTCGGTTAGCATAAAACTAGAAAAAGGTTTAAAAATATATAATATAATATTCCACTAAGAATGGCCCTGGAGTATAAAATGCTCAAATATTTGCAGAAGTGCAAAGTTTTGGGGAAGATTACACAGCCCCACAATGAAAAAAAAAACACCCTCAAACCCTGCAGTCAGTTTGCTTATTATATTATTCATTATCTCATACTATTATTATTTACTTTAATTAAGGGAATGATTAATAATTCATTTTAATAATTCAGATAGTGGATAGCCAAAAGGAGACGCAGTCTATGAAAGCAAGCAAGCCTTGAGCGTGTGGCTATGGCAGTTAATGCATGGGAACACAGGCCATTGTTGTATCTCAAGCCTGGTGTGCCATGCAGGTTTTCTGCTCTATCCGTCTCCTCTATCTGTAAATGCCTTTTAATATCTGACCTCTCCAGGCAATACAGCGCTTCAAGTGTCACAGTGCAAGCATGCTTTTCACAATAAAGTGGAGAGAGCAAAAAAGTTTACAGTGAAATGTTTTTCATGTTCTTTACTAGAAGTAAATGTAAGTAATGTGATGTTGATGGGACAATAATTTTTTCATTAAACTTTAAATACACCCTCAAAGGAAAATAACTAACTTCTGAATAGAGAAAATCCAATTTCACCATGTCTTCCCTGATGTCAGAATAGAGACACCAACTAGTGACGGAATGGCCATCTGGCAATTGGGTGAATGCCAGAAGGGTCACTCTACTATGGGCCGCTTTGGCTGGTCTAAATATAAATATATATAAACTGGTATGATGCAGCCTCGCCAGGCTAAAACAAAATTAATCAGGGCACCAAACGACCAAGGGGGTGGGGAGAGGAAAGTGAAAAATCTAAGACAGCTCTTCTGGCTGAGGGTGAAAGCTAACCTCTGTGGCCTCCGCAGCTAGAGTCACCTTAGTTAGCAGTGCTTCTTCAGCTAACATTAGCATGCATGCCGACAACAGAGTCAGATATCAAAAGTTTGCCACGTTCAAATTAAATGTCAGTCCAGCATCGAGGAACAAGTTGGCAAGCGATGACCAAAAAATAAATCAACTGGCAAGCGTGCACTCAGCTATCGGGGTAAAACATCTGAGGCTGCACACTCATTAGCTGACATGTCAGTTGATCATGGAAACTTTCTGGAAATAATTTTCCTTCTCGTAAATATGCCCTTTAAATACTGCTGTCCTTTACAGCGGTGTGTACACGAGTGTATTGAGCAAAGCAAGGCAGGAAAGGGAAGAGGTTCATTTAGGACATTCATTTCGAAAATATGACCTCCAGGCTTGAATGTATTCAGAAGAAATAGATTCAACACAAGACATAACAACACAATTGCAGTGTTGTAGAAGGATTTCACTGATAGGTGAAACAAGATGGTGTTGAAAGGATGCTGTATCAAAGAAGATAATTGGATTATTTGCCCAGCCAGACAATGCTTTGTGTGAGCCACATTGTCAGTAAAATCCATCTAGAAAAGAACCGCTTTGCCAGGGGAGTCTGGTGATGTAGCGGACAGAGCTACAGATGCACTATGGCTGTACATTGCCCTTTTAACATACGGATGAAGCTTTTGTAAGACGCACTGTCGTTTTGCAGTGCTCTACTGTCATATGCATGTGGCTGTACAGCGGGCTTTTTCCTGTTCTGATGACGATAATTTGATATGCACTGTGGCTATGCGGTGCTCTTTACATATTCTGATGAAGCCTGTGTAATCTTATTCACTGTGGCAGTACTCTTTTCATATTATATGTTTTGGTGGAGCTGTTGTGTTGTTATGTACTGCACCTTAATGTCCAGCCTATGTATCTGTGCTGCATGTGCCTTTAGTATCAAGTCTTGGCTCCTAGCGCTCTGCAACACAGCCATTCGTGTGTGTTATTTCAGTGTGTTCTGTGTTGCACATTTTTTTGTTTACATTTCGGTGGGGTTCAGCTTTGCCAGATGTATGATCAATAATACAAAACAATCATTTGATACTTTTCTAACACATGGTATAAGTAGCTGTAGTCGGTATAGGCTCCTACATCTGTGTTTATGCCTCTCTTAAGTGACGTCTTTAAGGCCAATTATGCTTACGTCGTGATGATGAACGTTAGTTTGTTTATTGAACATGTAGGCTTTAATTTCAATGTTGGGAAGTTTTAATTATGTTGAGTTTCGAAAGACTACCCTCTTCCATGCTTAATAAAACTACATCAGCATTTCTTAATTTGTTTTATCTGTAGACTGTGTCAAAAAGTATTAAGTCAATAAATATGTGTTTTCTGAATTTAGGGATTTACGCCTATTTATTCTTGTTAGGACTCTTGTATGGTAATTATTCTCAAATATGATCATTCTAAGCCTTTGGCATGATGCTTTAACATTCAGCATGCTTGTGGGATTGGGGTTGGTTTGAACATTGGACTGCTCTGTTGCAAATGCCAATTGTGTTTACTGGTCCCCAATCCGTCCAACTAGGGTTATGTTGCTCGGCCTGACAATAGACAATAGACACAAATATACAGGTATGCAGGTTGCTGGATAAGTTAAATAGCAATCTGCAATGGGCTAGAATGAAGGAGTCTCTCAATCGTTAAAGGGAAGGTAGTAGATAAGAAGTTTGCTATAAATGAAGAGGTGATGCCCACAGTTCTGGAGAAGCCAGTGAAGAGTCTGGGAAGGTGGTATGATGCAAGCCTCAGTGATAAGTCACAGGTTGAAGACTTGAGACAGGAAACTAGACAAGGTATTGCAAAAATAGACAAGTCAGGGCTGCCAGGTAAG
This sequence comes from Micromesistius poutassou, assembly GCF_964030765.1. Lineage (NCBI taxonomy): Eukaryota > Metazoa > Chordata > Actinopteri > Gadiformes > Gadidae > Micromesistius > Micromesistius poutassou. The sequence goes on along the minus strand of NC_140293.1, from coordinate 8,480,827 downwards.
CTTAAGTTGTGGTGTCTGCAGTTTGGTTTATTGCCTCGGCTAATGTGGCCATTGAAAGTTTATGAAGTTCCTCTGTCAAAGGTAGAAAGGATGGAAAAAATGATCAACTCTTTTGTCAGAAAATGGCTCGGAGTCCCACGCTGCCTAAGCAGTGTAGCCTTGTATGGGAAGGGCATTGTAGAGTTGCCAATATCTAGTCTGACAGAAGAATTTAAGTGCGCTAAGGTTAGATTGGAAATTACTCTTACTCAGTCCAAGGACCCAGTGGTGAGGAGGGTGAGATATGCACACTATGTTCTTGTGTGTGCAGCCTCTGCCATATCCTATCAGGCTGCAAGGTCAGTCTCTCCCAGGGGCGGTATACGTGGCATCATAACCAGGTATTGAAATGTTTGGCAGCGGCTGTTGATGATAAACGGAGAGAAGTTAATTCATCAGCCGCTAGTAAAGAGGGTAGGCAAATTAACTTTGTACGTCAGGGGGAAAATGCTAGACCACTTACAGGCAGGCACAGAGCCGGGCAGCTAAGTAGTGGAGGACATGAAGGCGGATCTTAATCAGCAGATGGCTGTACCTCTGCACATAGTTAGCACTAAGCTAAGACCGGATATGCTATTGTGGTCGGACTCTGAGAAGTTTATTCGTTTATTTCATTGAACTTACAGTTCCTTGGGAAGACAGACTTGAAGAAGCCAATGAGCTTAAGAAAGCGAAATATGCTGAAATGGCTGGAGAAGCAGCACAGTGAGGCTGGAGTACGCGACTAAGGCCTATTGAAATTGGCGCGCAGGGGTTTGACGCTAGATCTGCTACTAGCTTGCTGTCTGAACTGGGCATTTGTGGACGAACTCTGAGGCAGGCGGTTAGTAACATGTCCGTGGCAGCAGAACGAGCATGTGAATGGCTGTGGGTAAGGAGAAAACATACTTCCTGGGGTGCAAGCTAAGGTAAGCCAGCTGACTAATGTGCTAACGTGTTTGTTTGGTCAGGGGTAGTGCTAGGGGTACGATGCAGTGAAGAGTATTTAGATGCATTAAATGTGGCAATGTGGTGGCAGCATAGAGGGGGGTGACTCCAGGACAATGGTTTCATTGTTAAGCCCTCAGGAGGTGTCGTGAGCCTAACTTAACGAAACATCGGTGAAAGAGGGTGCCCACTTGATAATCCCAATGAAATGCTGCATACTGCATAGTGCTGTTAGATGGGCCATTTGTCTTGTGTTTTTCACCATTGGTTGGTAGCTTAGTGGCCAGTGTGCTTGTAAGGTTTGGGCAGGGGCTTCTGAATGTGTTTTCCTTGGATTTTGGCACAAGGGATTATAACATCTGATCCTGTGTATTAATGAAATGAATACATTTATAATCAACAAAAAACACAGCAGAAGCACACACATTTTAGATGACATGGGTAGAGAGTCTTTTTCTATCACTTTTATAACCCTGGTAGTGAAATTCATGCGGTGCAGCAGCTAAATGGATGAATGGTGCAATGAATGTAATCCATTACCAGCCTCAGTGGATAAAGTAACATTCAACCTTGCAAAAAGGATTCAATTGAAGATTCTAATATTCCTTTTGTGTGCATGTTCACGTGTGTGCCATTACTTGGTAATATCGGAGTCAAAGTGAGTTGGTTTATTTCTGCAGGACTCTGTAGATTCTAGCCCTGCGCATCAGGATTGGCCATTAAAAAAGATTGATTAATACAGACTGTGATGCCTTAGTGTGGATTCTAAGCCAAAGGATTTGCATCCTTGTTGAGCTTGCTCATTATGTGGCATCTCTGGACATGCAGATAATAATAATAATAATAATAATAATAATAATAATAATAATAATAATAACACAGAAACCCTTTCATCAAACTTCAAACCGAAAATACTGGCTTTGATCAGTCCCCCCACTGACACACACACACACTTTTTTTATCTCAAGAGTGATTTGTGGACAATTGTATGGTATTTATAATGAATTCCAGCAGGTATTCAAGGCTGAATTGTATATCTTTTCTGTACCAAGGTGACCGCTGACCTTACCCTCTTCTGTAAACAGGAAGTAGTAAAGGCGGCAGAAGCCTCGCCGGTCCTTTCAACCTTCATTTCAGGGGTCAGTGTCTTTGTGAATTGTCCCCCTAATGCACAAACACACACAAACACACACACCCCAACAGAACCCAGATGAGATTGTCCAAGGATTCTTTTCCAAAACCTGTACCTGGCTTTCGATTGGGTGTCGGCTGTGCGTGAAATGTGGTGCGGAGGAACTACATTACCTGTCCAAATCGTTGTCAGGGAGAGGGGCTGTTGCTTGTCATTGTCACGGCGACAACAGCGTGACGAAAGACATTTGTGTGGGCTTTGACAACGTAGCACCTGTGTCTGGGCCTGACAGGCTTACATGGTCAGCGGAGGGAGAAGGCAAGACCAGACTTTACAAGAGACAATAGAGAAGGAGAATGAACGTTAGAGGGTAGAGAAGGCAACGCTCTGTGTGCGTTCCATCAACATGCTCAGCACTATTAGAGCTTGCAGAGGTATGTTTGGTAACTTATGTAAAATAAAATATTAAAAAAAAAAAGTAGAGCGAGCAGTGAGCTGTTGTTGAAACCAATGGAGGCTATAATCGATTAGGATCATTCCATGTATTATGTTTTCATGAAAATGTTTAGGTTGGACACAAGGTTTAAAGGAGTGAGGACATCGGAGACAGAGAGGACACTAACATCAGAGAGTTTATAAATACTTTTTTAATAGCGGGATATCTGTAGTTGAGTTTTGAGTTTACTGGATTAAGAAGAGATTTTTTTGATTGGATTTATTAGTTAACCTAATCAATAGCTCAGTCTATTTTGTAAACATACAGATAGGTTTCAATATTTTGTACTATTATTAAACACCAACTGTACTATCTGGATTTCTGTTGTGTTCATGGTGAATTAAAAATGATTTCAATCACATAACTTTTGTAGTGACTTAATGATGCTCAAAATAATCCAAACTAAAGATTAAGGCATGACAGAATTTCCTCGGCCCTCAAAGGCATTCGTAATTTCTTATGGGGCCCTCAATGAAAAGTAATCGCCCGCGCTGCATCAACCGAAGACACAGTACAGTCACAGTTTTAACTGCATGCTCAATATGCTCGTAATTGCTCGTAATTACAATTACATACATTATTTGAGACACCAGCTAAAGATCTTATGTCCAGCTAGGTTCAAGGAAGACCATGTCATGGAGCCTACAGAGGCTGTTCATGTCTATGTATGATTACGTGTTGAAGGAGTTGATTTGTTGACTGATCCAACGATTGGTCGACTTGTATTACGCCCATGCTACCACTTTTGTTTCTATTAATATTTTGCCATTTCAAGACTTCTTAAGGCATCTTCTATCAACATAAACATCCCACTTCCCTTCTGTGCTGCTTTCTGTGCCCAAAACTAACACTGATGGCGTGTAGCGCCACCAAATCGCTTGGACACTGGATTCCCCTGCTAGATACCCCGTAGGCCCTCTTATCATAGAGGCATCAATAATCCTCCCCACCAGGGTCAGGGCGCTTCATTTAGAGTCAATCAGCTTCCATTATTACAGTACTCCCCCACACACCCTCCACTTTGGAAAGCCATCATTTGCCGATGCAGCGCAGAACCCTACCACACCTACCGCCGCCCCCAGGTTTGCTCTCCAAATAATAGATTAGCACTTTAAACCTTGTGCCGGGCATGTTGGAAGTTTGAGGGAAAGATTGGCAATCAGGTTTGGCAATTAGTAAGCAATCCTGCAAGAGTCCCCTGGCAATGATGCAATCTGAAAAACATCAATACACAGACAATTACCCTGAGTGGATGTGCAATATGAAAATATAGCCTTTGAAACATTTGTATTATGATGAGATAATAACGTTATTTCAATTGTAGACATGTACCCTTTTACAAAGCTTAGAATAGCACAGAATGGAATAGAATAGACATTCTTCAGGTTATGGAATGAAAGATGGACTGGATTATGTCTTAATTTTTTTCTCCTCTCTATGCGTGTCAAACTACACACAAAACATAATGGCTCCAGGACTGCTACTCATGCCACCGCAACACCATTCAAAGCCAGATCTATCGTAGATGGGTGGTGATGGGCACGGTGAGACCCTGATTGAAATCGACCAATTATGGGACAGATATCTGAAGGCAAAGATAGCCAGAAAAAAGGGATATGGGGGGACCTCAAGGAAATTACAGACATAACAAAAGACGGCTCAGTATTCCTGAGGCACGGCGATAATGGCATAAGAGAGGTGCGGGTACTCTGCAGCATTAGAGGAGGGAAAATGAGTTGTTTGGATATACAAGATGAAAGACGTCGCCTGGGGAGAGGAGGAACCTGCTGCTCCAAATTATGATTTTCTTTTCTTAGTTTGTATTATTCTGTTATATATATATATATATATATATATATATATATATATATATATATATATTATTCTGCTTTATTCTTTCCCCGGGTAGTCATCTCAAACTCACATTGTGGCCTTCTGAAGGTTCCTAAACTTTCACATCCCTTGTTCTACTTTTAAGCTTTGTATCTATTAGAAAACATCATTCATGCATATTAATAAAAAAAAGAACCAACATGAAGAGGGAAACCTGAATCAATGGTGTGTGAAGCGTATGGATTACATTTACATTTAGGGCATTTAGCAGATGCTTTTATCCAAAGCGACTTTCAATAAGTACATTTGTCAGAAGAAAGAGAAACAACAATATATCGCTGTCGGTACAGTAAGGATGTTCATAGAAACAAGTGGCAAGCACTTACAATTGTGGTGCTCTAGTGGCTAGAGCATGGAGCTAGTGTCTAGCACTACCATGGAGCTAGTGTCTAGCACTACCATGGAGCTAGTGTCTAGCACTACCATGGAGCTAGTGTCTAGCACTACCATGGAGTGTGGAGCTAGTGTCTAGCACTACCATGGAGCTAGCACTACCATGGAGCTAGTGTCTAGCACTATCATGGAGAGTGGACCTAGTGTCTAGCACTACCATGGAGTGTGACGCTGACCTTTCTGCATTCCAATCAGAAATTGTATCCGCAAAATTACAATTCTTATAGTTTTATTGATGAATCATTTATAAATATACCACTAAACCGCCAGACAGCGAAAGAAAGAAAACCTTTCTAAATATCTGAACTAATCTAACTAACTTGAGATTTTGTCAGCTTGGCTTTACCTTGCTGTCAACAGATTCGGCCTGGCCGCGTGCCAAGACAGGCAACACCCACTGAGGTATGGAGCTGAGACAGGCAACACCCACTGAGGTCTGGAGCCCAGACAGGCTCTCTCAAACACTGAGGTCTGGAGCTGACGCCAATGCTGGTCATGGACATTGGGCATAACGGAAAAAAACAAAAGGAACCAAACCAAGAGCAAAGCTGCTGGTGTGGAGAAGGAGACCCGCTGGCTGATGTGGTACACCTTACAGCCTACAGGCCAAACCAGCACAGGTACACCAGGAGACCCACTGGCTGATGTGGTACACCTTACAGCCTACAGGCCAAACCAGCACAGGTACACCACCAGAGGACCACCTACTGGCTCCCTGCGGGTCAACACAGGGGAACGAGGATCACAAGCATGGGGATCACAGCTGCTACTTGTATTTTGTTTTTATTATTTATCCATTATATTGACCGTTATTGATTTTAAATCTTAATTGATAATCCACATCATGCTCATCAATTGATGATCCTTTGAAAGGCAGAATCAGAACACATTTCCATGTTCTTCTGCATAATGCCGTTGAATTGGACGGATGCAGGGAAAACAAAATCTGACATATTTATTTAAATAATTATATTGTGTATAATCAAATCATAATGTTAAAATCAACATACCAATTAGCTTCCTCTTAATTATTGAGTATAGAAAATAAACAGTGTTTCCTTCTGTTTAGCGGAGTAAACCTTTAATAGTCATGCCTTTCCTCCCGCATTAACAACAACAGTGTCCTAGAGCTGGCAGGGAGGGGGGGGTCTCTGGCCAGCCGGATAAAGAACGAGGGATTAACGTAGACAAGCCCATCCTTTATCTGGTTGCGTTGGGCACTGGATTAGTCTGGGTTCAGGAGTTGAGGGGTGGGGGTCCTACCCAACGCTATACCCTCCAATCTGCTCCCTCCCTGACAGGAGAGAGAAACCACCAGGAGACGGAGTGGGCCCAGAGAGAGAGAGAGAGAGAGAGAGAGAGAGAGAGAGAGAGAGAGAGAGAGAGAGAGAGAGAGAGAGAGAGAGAGAGAGAGAGAGAGAGAGATGGCTTGCGAGGCAGTGGGAAAGGGAGCGAGAGTGTGATAGGGAGACAGAGACTGTGAGAGAGAGTTGGGGGAGACCCCTGCTGAAAAAAAATGTTCTGCTTAGGAGCAGGCCCCAGGCACTGCCAACACGTGGAACCCCTTCCATCTTTAGATTAATAATCCATAGTGTGTTATCAATCCTGTTAGGCAGATCTGATCTGGCGCCCATCCGATATCGACTTTCTGTGGAAACGCGCGCTCCAAGGACTGACGGCGTCAACCTCCCGGAACTGAAACATTTTGACTAAATCTTACAAATGAATGGCAGCAAAGATAAGGCGCGTATATTCTGATGTTAATGCATTTACTTATTAGATCACACAATATAAAAATTAACATTATTATCATCAAATATTATCATCATTGGATTACACTTTGAATTACACAACTTTGATTAACAGTATAATATGTAATTTTCTAAATCAATTATTTTTTTCCCTCAATCGAAACAATAACAAAAGTCTTAGTTTCATGACGTTGTGTAGTAGCGTGGGCTTATGGGAGTTGTTCTGTGAAAATCTTTCGTAATTATGTTCATGGAAGGGGTAACGTACTAAAGTTTTATGATGTGGTCAAACATTACGTTTGACCACATCATGTAATGTGGCGACCATGGCCGTGGACGCAGCTTTCTGAGTGCTGCAAAGGATCCTGGGAGGGTTCAGACTATCGTTAGGTGGACCTGTAGCGACTACACTGCGGTCGAGTTGGTGCCAAACGCCACAGAGGTGCTTATGGTGGTTGGTTAAGCTGTGTGGTGTTTGTGTGTTCTTTGTATAAAATAAAGGCAGCTTCCTGTCGTCGTGCGGTGTATGAGAGCTGTAATACACCTGCAACCTGATCTCCCGTGTGGTTCTTACGCTACATTGGTGTCAGAAGTGGGATGTTACAAGCGAAAATGTATAAGGTGTTCCCAGAGTCGGGGAAGCCTCTGGTGCAGCCGAAGAATGAACCCACGGAGGAGGGAGCCGTTGCGGGTCACTCGATGAGCCCAGTGTGACAGGGGCGCAGCACCATCCAGTGGCCACTGGCAGGGTCACCAGTGATCACTGGGAGGCCAGGATGTCGGGAAAGCTGACAAAGTGTTTGGGGGTGATGCTGCTGGAGCCGTACCTTGTGCAGTTCCAGCTCGCTGCATTACATAGTCGCTGGGGTGTGGAAGAGTTCGCTAGAATACTTGATTTGGAACATTAACAAACACCACTAACCACTCGGTGAGTTGCACATTTCTGAAAACAAACGTTAGGGTTGTTTTAAAGACAGGTTTGTGAATGCCAGCCATTCTGAAGCAGGCAGGGGCGATTCGAAATGAGCCAAATACCGCAGACAGTAATAACAGTAATAAACAGACAAACAGACAAATTGGTGTCAAACCCTATAAAAGACAGCTATGAAAATATCTTGCGTTATTGAAAGACTTTGCAAACTGCTCTCCTCAGGGAGCAGTTTTCAAAGATAGCGCTGATCTGCTTGGCGAGTTGGCAGACATCTCACGTCTGTGGGCTGTGACTCCCGACCCAACTGAATTAATTGCATCAGTCACTTTTTCCCATGCAGCAAGCTTTCTTTTATTTGTAATGCATCCTGAACTAAGTGAGCCAAAAAGTATATTTTGGTTAAATTCAACCTTGTTTACGAGCATTTCCATTTTAGTGTTGGAGAAGTTTATTTTCTTCGCTCTCTTTGCCATTATAGCGGTGAGGGGAAACTACATTCACATTATGGGTTGATAAAGGGATGCGTTGTGACCTCATCCTCATCTTCAAACCGCTTATCCAGGGTCGGGTCGCGGGGCAGCAGCTCCAGCAGGGGGCCCCAGACTTCCCTTTCCTTGGATAGGAACAAAGATCGATCGGTAGATCGAGAGCTTTGCCTTGCAGCTCAGCTCTTTTTGTGTCACAACGGTGTGGTAAAGTGAACGCGATACCGCCCCCGCTGCTCCAATTCTCCGTCCAATATCACGCTCCATCGTACCCTCAAGACCCTGAGGTACTTGAACTCCTCCACTTGGGCTAAGGACTCATTTCCTACCAGGCAATCCACCGGTTTCCTGCTGAGAGTCATGGCCTCAGATTTAGAAGGTCACAGGCCGATGATGCCATCAGGACCAGATCACCTGCAAAAAGCAGTGATGAGATCCTCAGACCACCGAACTGCAACCCCTCCCCACCATGACTACGCCTCGATATCCTGTCCATGAATATCACAAACAGGATTGGTGACAAAGCGCAGCCCTGGCGGAGGCCAACACCCACTGGGAACGAAACCAACACGCTGCCGAGAATGCAGACACAGCTCTCGCTTTGGGATTAGAGATTGGATGGCCCTGAGGAGTGACCCCCACCCCATACTCCCGCAGCACCTCCCACAGTTTCTCACGGGGACATCTGGTCATACACCTTCTTCAGATCCACAAAACACATGTAGACCGGATGGGCATACCCCCATGCCCCCTACAGGATCCTTGCGAGAGTGAAGAGCTTAGGCCACTTAGCAACGGCTTCAAGCTTCTCAGGGTCAGTAGCAACACCCTCAGTGGAAACTATGTGACCCACATTCTTTACCTTGGGTTGACAAAATTGACATTTGTCGAGGGAGAGCTTTAGCCCTACCTCTCCAGGCCTGTCTAACACACGCAAGAGGCGCTCTTCATGCTCTTCCAGCGAGGTCCAAGGACTATGAGATCGTCCAAATAAACCAATACCTGTAGGAGGTTCATATCACCTACAGCCTTCTCTATAAGTCTTTAGAACGTTGCAGGCGCTCCTGTTTTGCCTTGGGGCATTCTTTGAAATTGAAAAATTCCAAGGGGACAAATTAATGTTTTTTTTTCTTTGTCCTCCTCCTCCATGGCAATCTGGTAGTAGCCACTGCGTAGATCGAGGACAGAAAATCATTTGCTCCCAGTCAAGTAGTCTAATGCGTCATCTATGTGAGGAGTTGTGTACTGGTCTGGAATGGTATGGCTGTTGAGGGTCCTGTAGTCAATGCACATTCTGACCTGCCCGGTTTTCTTTCGGGCTATCACAAGAACGTCCTCTGAACGGCTTTGGGTCTATCATCGAGTTTGGTGGTTGTGCTAGCTTGTTATAAAGAAAATGCCTATACAACATTGAAACGACATAATGATAATGCGATGGTCATCATTTATTTAATGATTATTAACATAGAAAACACTTACATTTGTGGTTTTCGATCCTGTCTAATCTTTTCGCTCCTCCATCATTTTTCTGGTTTTCCCATTTTCTCGCAAGGTTTTGTGGGAGCAAGCCACAACCTGCATCTGCTAGTGTGCCCATTGCATATATCTCAACTTTAAGGGGATGTTAGCCTTACCCCTTACGCTTCAATAAAGAGGACTAATGGGACAACCCTACACTGCGCGTGAACGTGCAACAGCGAGGGGTAGGGTTGAGATTTTGGGTTAAGGGCAGTAACTCAACATGTGCGTTAGTAAGACTCAATAAATGGGTTGGTAATGCTTTTATTTACAACTATAAGAAGCTCATAAGACTATTATTAATGTTATTAAGCAATCAATAAATAGTTGTAAATAAAAGCATTACAAACCCATTTATTGAGTCTTACTAATGCACATACAAAAATGGGTTTGTAATGCTTTTATTTACAACTATTTAATGATTGCTAAATAACATTAATAATAGTCTTATGAGTTTCTTATAGTTGTAAATAAAAGAATAAGACTATTATTAATGTTATTAAGCAATCAATAAATAGTTGACAAGTTTCTTATAAGTGCTTATAAAAGTCTTATAATCTCACAATAAACATGTTTATTATGTTATTATTAACACTTATATATAGTCTTATTAACACCAATTCATTTTGATAAGCATATAATAAGGGTCTTATTAACTATTAACTAAGGCTTATTACAAGGACCTTAAAGGACAATTCCGGTATTTTGAACATTGAGCCCCCTTTCTGGTTTGTTTGGATGAAATAGAGTGGTTGACACCGACATTTTGACTATTGGTCCTGTCTGGGGTATTTGGCTCATTTAGAATCGCCCTGCCTGCTTCAGAATGGCTGTCTATGGGCATTGAAACATGTCCTTAAAACAACCCTAAACGTTTGTTTTCAGAAGTGTGGAACTCACCAAGTGGTTAGTGGTGTTCGTTGATGTTCCAAATCAAGTATCGTCGTGAAATACAGTTTCTGTCGTGTTTTATTGCACATTTATCGGATTTGTAAATCCAATTGATTTCTGTTGGAAGACTCATTGTTGTAGTCTTTTTGCTCGGTTCTAGCCTACTGTTGAGACAGAGAACAGAGCGAAAAGACTACAACCAAACGGAAACAGCCCCCCTTTCCGTTTCCGGCCAACGAGCAATGAGTCTTCCAACAGAAATACGCAACAAACAAAAACTCACTGTGTTGTGTGTTGGTCGTCCACACCGTAGCAACGCCGCTCTGGCGATGCTGGTGGGTGAATATGTCGTTGCAGCTGAGCAGGGATGGAGCTTGAGAGGATGAGCTCGTTCGATCGATGTACTCGTGGTCAACCAAGCAGGCTACTCGCTGGCAAAGTCCTTGAAGCTGGGCTAGTTCGCGCTGACTAGCTTTTATCTCCTCCGTGAAAACTTTGTCAGAGTTCTTCACAAACAGTCGCATAACTGCAAACATACTATTAACACTCTTCTTAACCGCACTGTTTGTGCATCTAAAAATATTTACCACAACACGCATTCAACTTTTAAAAACGCCAGTGTCTGGAGCTATCACGCACGTCTTTCCTCTTCTCCATCGCTTGTCGTTTTTCCTTGTTTTCCTCACGTTCCTTCAACGTGCGTCTTCCTGACCTCTCACCCCAACTTCTGATTGGTCATTACTCCAATCATTACTACAAATGCATGCATTTTAACTAAGACATTTTTTATATTTATATTATATACATATATTCCATAATATTAAAAACAGACAATACTTTGCAATAATTATGTCCCTGCACTGTTTTTTCACACTTTTCACATGCTCTGTACTCCTTACCCATTAATTTTATTTTATGTACCTGTGAGTGTTTTATATTCCTTTTATGTGTGTGAAATATGTGTGTATGTATGTATATGCTACTGGATGCCTAAAATTTCCCTATGGGATGAATAAAGTATCAATCTATCTGTCTATCTAAACAATAAAAATACAATGGATTTGAAAATGCCCAAAATCCCATAGGACTACAGGTAAAAGTACTAGCTAAAACACATGACAGCTCTTTCAATGTAGCCACATAAATATTGTCAGCTGATCAGGTCCTCGCTGTATCTCAAGAAAGTGCTTCTGTTGACATGTGAATACTGTATGGTGCAGGTAGACTGATAGCTCCTCATTGGATGTCAACTGTTGATGATACCTGGGAATCTGCTCTATAGCAGGGGGCCATCACAGGGAAACAAGAGAGGGACAGCCACAGGAACAAGAAGAGCGACAGGAAGAGCAAGCGGTGCGGCAACAGGAAGACGGGTGGTTAAAGTAAGTGGGACGGCAGCAGCAGGCGGAACTGCAGGAGTGAGCAGGATGTGTGACTAACACCCAGACCCAAACGGCCAGCACACTGGGCCATGACAGCAGTGTTATAATTAATGTTAGCAACATCACTCCTGTTATCTTCTTTAGAAATATCATCCTCATTATAGCAGTGAATGGTTCTTTTATAATTATTAATTTATTTATCTGGTCCTGATGGCATTAATTAATTTTAGAATTATTGTTGTTATTTACATTAAGACTTACATTTAGGCCATTTAGCAGACGCTTTCATCCAAAGCGACTTACAATAAGCACATTTGTCAGAAGAAGAAAAACAATATATCACTGTCGGTACAGTAAGGATGTTCATAGAACCAAGTGCCAAGCACTAAAACATTTTAGGTTAACCCATTCCCTGTATACAACAAAGCTAGCAAAGTTGTTACATATATATATTATATGGTTCCATACTGCCTTATTAATAATGCATTGCATATTCAAATAATAGTATAAGTATGAGTTATTAAATACAGAAGCAGTACAAGACGACAGTACAAGATTTATTTTGTGCAAAATTGCAGTGTTTCTGAGACATGATACATAACTCGTTCCAATTCATAAATGAGGATCTTACAGTATGACTAACTGCTTTGTGCTATCATTATATAACACTGTTACACTTTCACCCTGAAAAGGAATCCTTTCAATATTACATCTAACCTATTGAGGATTTGTTATTATCAGTTTAAATGTGAAGAAAATGTGACTGTGTAAATGAAATATGACGGGACTTTCCCTTGAACTTTCTCAAGAACTGTACAGTGGAATCACAGTATAAATTTAAAGAAGAAAATAATACACCAGACTACCTGTCTACAGAGAAAAGTAATTTTATTCTGCATTTTCCATAAACAGGTACAGTGGGATGACTAGACTTTATTACTGCTAGAGAGGACCTTTAGAAAAGCAATGGTAACACCCATTGCTTTTCTACTCTCGACCACTGTTATTGTACAATCCGGCAGGCTTATCACTCGGTCCAACGTGCGGCGCTGGGCAACAGTGACCACAACCTCATTCATCTGATACCCGGCTATAGGCAGAAATTAAAACTCTTGAAACCTGTACTGAGTCAGTTTAGAGTGTGGTCCAGTGAAGAACGGGAGCGACTCTGCGCCTGCTTTGAGTGGGCGGGCTGCGACCAGGCCTTTGAGTGGGCGGGGCCAGCAGCCGACAACAATCTGGATGAATACACTGACACTGTGACATCATTCATCGGCTTCTGTGAGGAAGTTTGTGTCCCTCTCCGCTCCAGGAAGACCTATAACAACGATAAGCCCTGGTTCTCCCCTCAGCTTATTCGGCTGAGGAAGGAGAAGGAGGCGGCCAGGTGTAGTGGGAATGGTGATCTGTTCAAACGGGCTAAATACAGATTCACTAAAGCAGTGAAGGAGGCGAAACATCGCTATGCAGAGAAGCTGCAGCAGCAGCTGTCGGATGGCAACCCCTCCTCAATCTGGAAAGGCCTAAAGAAAATTACCAACTACAGACCCAAGCCCCCACCGACGCCCGACAGCCTCCCCCTTGCCAACAAGCTCAACGAGTTCTATTGCAGGTTCGAGAAGGAGCCCCCCCCGCCCCCTTCCCTCCACCCCCCCGGGCACAACCACCGTTACACCCCCCTTCCACTCCTCCCCTGCCCACCACCTCCCCCTCCTCCCCTCTCCACCCGCCCACCACCTCCCCCCACCGCCCTCTCTGTTACTGAGAGGCAGGTGATCCGCCTGCTCAGGAGCCAGAACCCCCCGGAAAGCACCCGGCCCCGACTCTGTCTCACCGTCCGCCCTGAAGCACTGCGCTGACCAGCTGGCACCAGTGTTTACTCACATCTTCAACACCTCACTGGAGCTGTGTCACATCCCAGCGTGCTTCAAGGCAGTGACCATCATCCCCATCCCCAAGAAGGCCAAGGTCTCGGGCCTGAACGATTACAGACCCGTCGCTCTGACCTCCGTGGCCATGAAGGTGATGGAGCAAACTACGTCAGGATCCTGTTGGTGGACTTCCGTTCGGCCTTCAATACGATCCTGCCCTCAATACGATCCTGCCCCTCACCCTGGAGCACCAGCTACACCTGCTGCAGGTACCGGTCCCCACTACTAGTGGATCACAGACGTCCTCACCAACAGGTCCCAGCTACACCTGCTGCAGGTACCGGTCCCCACTACTAGTGGATCACAGACTTCCTCACCAACAGGTCCCAGCGGGTGAAGCTGAGGTCGTGCACATCCAGCTCCAGGTCCACCAACACGGGTTAGGGTTAGGGCTGCGTCCTTTCCCCCGCCCTATTTACACTCTACACCTGCACCTCTCTTCACCCCTCGGTCAAGCTCCTGAAGTTTGCAGACGACACCACCCTGGTGGGCCTCATATCCAGGGGGGATGAATCTGCCTACAGGAGGGAGATCGAGCGGCTGCAGAATTGGTGTAGCAAGTACAATCTGGAGCTTAATGCTTTGAAGACAGTGGAAATGGTGGTGGATTTCAGGAGGAGTGCAGCTCCACCCCCTCCCATCATGCTGGGGGACACCCCACTGACCACTGTGGAGTCCTGCCGCTTCCTTGGGCTGACCATCTTCCGTGACCTCAAATGGGGCCTGAACATCATGGCCCTCATGAAAAAGGCCCACAAGTGGCTATTCTTTCTACAGCAGCTGAAAAAATTCAGGCTGCCCAGGTCAACACTTATCCGTTTTTACACTGCCATCATCAAATCCATCATCACAGAATCAATAATTACATGGTTCCGTGCTGCAGCAGCCAAGGACAAGGCCAAGCTGCAGTGGGTGATCCGCTCAGCTGAGAGGGTGATCGGCACCTCTCTACCCTCCCTAGAGTCCCTCCATAACACCAGGGCTGTGAGAAGGGAAAGAAAAATTATGGCAGACCCCTCACATCCAGGTTTTGCCATGTTTAACATGCTCCCTTCCGGAAGAAGGCTTCGGCTCCCGAGAACCACAAAATCCCGGCATCACCTGAGCTTTTTCCCCACGGCCGCCAGGCTGCTCAATGATAGCTAAATACCCCACAGCACTGTTGCACTTTTTCTGCTGTTTAAATTACATTACTAGCATCAGCTACAGCACCTATCATTCCCATTGCATTGTTGTCTTGTCTTGTCTTGTCTTGTCCTAAATGTCTTGTCTGTCAACCACATCCATGCATAACTGGCTGTAAAAAATTCCAATTGTGTTTACACTATATGGCAATAAAATGTACCTTGAATCTTGAACCTTTACAATAAGATACGCAAAAATGTGGGTAGTTACTGAGGAACAAATGAATAACGAATGATGAACGTCTGGGGCCCTAAGTGACAGTTACTCAGTAACTACTTAAACAGACTAGGGGATACTGTATTAATTAATCATTCTGTGAATTAGCAAACTGACCAATTGATTATGAAAGCAACTGAATTTTCCTGGGATTTCACAATTAGTTATTAAATTATTAAATGAACAGTGCACAGATGGGATGATTGTCATATTTTAATAAAGATATTCACAATACATATACATTAATATTCACATTTAAGGTTTATTATGTGGCATTAGTAATGTTGAATGCTGAAAAGCAATTGTCCACCACTGCAGGGCATGCTTTAAAGGTCCCATGGCATGCTATTTTATGGATGCTTTAATATAGGTGTTAGTGGGCCCCTAATACAGTACTTGAAGACGTTCAAGAAATTCAGCCTTGGTGCAGAATTACAGCCACTATGAGCCAGTCCCACAATGAGCTCTCCACAAACGTGCCGTTTTTAGAGGCGGGTCAAGGTGGAGGGTGGGGGTGTGGCCCTGAGCAGCTTGCGGCCACGGTACCATGCCCAAGTGTTTACAGTGGAGCACTGAACACTCCGGTGCTCTGGCGGGAGTCCTGGAGCTCTATATCTAAATAATATCACATTATATTTAGATATCTATATAATATAATATATATTATCATGGTCAAAAGCTGTTTGCGCCTCCGGATGATATTATGAATCTGAAGGATTAATTGCATTTGCGATAATATCGCAAATGCGATAATATGACAAAACAAGATTTTCTAACCGCAAAGGCTGCGGTTTGATTGGTCACGTGACTTGCGAGTGAGCTGAGCGGAGCAAAGCAGTGCAGGCAGGGAGAGACGCTGCGCTTTAACCTGCTGCACAATGGCCTCAGGCTCGTCAAATAAGCGCACAGCTGAAAGTTTGGTACCAAAGAGGGGCGGCACATCAGTTGTGTGGAATTATTTTGGCTATAAAAAAGACGATACTGCGCAACGTCAGGTATTGTGCAGAATGTGCCTCGCTGCTGTTACCTCACAAGGTGCCAACCGTCCCGGATTGTGCGGGACGTCCCGTATTTCGGGTGATTTTGATTTGTCCCGTACGGGACAGCTCCTGTCCCGTATCACCTCAGTGCACCAAATCAGCCGGCCGAGACCTCGCTAAAGAGGTGGTCTTGGTTCGCTTGAGATGTGAAAGCGAATGCACCTCAGTCCGATCCAGTTCTAAAGATTTTTTTTTTTTGCATTTTGTCCGCTTTATTATAGAGAGAAAGGTGTGGAAGACAGAGGGGAGGACATGCAGTAAATGTGGTACTCGCTTTGGCCCAGTGCTCCACCGGGGTGCCCCCAGGACTAATCCAGTTCTAAAAAGCATACGCCTCTTTGGACGTAACAGGCCCCCGCTCAGCCATGCGCATTATGGGAATTATTGTTTGATTAGCGGTAACTCCAAGACTAACAGCACATTGTCGGACCGTGGGTTGAAAATGAGTTGTGGCACAACATGGAGGAAAGAGGAGACGGAACGTCTATTGGATATTTCGGCAAACGCCCACATAAAACGTATGCTGGCAAACACACATAAAAATGTAGATGCATTTAACACATTGAGCACCAGGATGAGGGAGAAGGAGTTCGAAAATAAATCAGAAACAGATTGATTTATTGCTGGTGTTCGTTGAAAAATACATGAGAAGAGGACCTTGAAAAAATAATTGCATATTAAATCGCAATCGCAATATTGAGGGGAAAAAATTGCAATTTCATTATTTTCCAAAATCGTTCAGCCCTATTCTCGGTTTACACCTAATGCAATTTTTAGCTACTGGGGGACCATAGGGAGGCTAGGTGAACTCAACTTATGCCGCTTTTCCACTGACAGTATCAGCTCGACTCGACTCAAACTCGCCTCGACTCGACTCAGTTCCAGGCACGTTTCCATCTAAAAAAGTACCTCTTCAATGTGGGCGGGTCGTAGAAAAGAACCTCTCCACCATGGGCGGGTCGTCATTAGGTTTTAATCACGGGAGACGCGATTCCCGGGAAATCTGAATCTGATCAAGACTATTTCCTGATCCCCGGGAAAGGTTATGATGGAAAATAAAATAGAATAAAAAGCGCAATGACTGCGCGTCTATTGTTGTCATACGGTAACGTTGATGGAGGCGAAACTCGAGCCCTAGGAAATGAACGACACTAAAACGAAACAGCGAAACGCTGATCCTCCGGAGCCGGTCCGTGGACTCCAGCCACGCCGGACACACACAACCACACCCGACACACACAACCACGGACAGCCTAACTCTAGCCCCGGGAAATAAGCGACACACACGGCGAAACGCTGATCAGTGTCCCCCTCGGGAGCGGGTTCGTGGACTCCAACCACGCCGGACACAACTTAACTTTGAGTGATTATTCCCATTTACAGCCGCTGGTCACACAAAAGTACTTACTCCGCTCACTTGGAACCTTGACGGAAGTAGTACTAAAAAAAAGTACCCGGTACTAGGTACCAGGTACTTTTTTTGCCAATGGAAACGCAAAAAAAGCGTGGCGAGTCGAGTCGAGTCGAGCTGGTACTGGCGGTGGAAAAGCGGCATTAATGTTAGAAAACCTCATAAAGTGAAATGTTCATGCCATGGGACCTTTAAACCTGCCGCCCTTGGTTTCAAGTGCTGCTGAGGGCTGGCTTGGGTCCCACACTGGATTGACTGGTAGAGCTGGATCTGACTGATGATGAGTTGTTACTCATTCGCGACCATTCGTTCACCATTCGTTTACCAGTAGTTAAGCTTTTTGAATCATTTGTTCACCATAAATTTACCAAAACCCCTGTTGATGAAAAGCATATTAAAATGAAACAAAAACAAAGGCTTAACTTTCAAACAATGCATTTCTCACAAACAGGCACTGAACACTGAAAAAATCAACAAACAACAACAACTCACGTTACCGCATTGTTTGATTCACCCAATACTTCTGCGCTTTACATGGACAGCTTCGGCAACAGAAGTTGCAGCAAACTGGACTGATCGTGATCCATCACGAGTTAGAAATAAAAACAATGAATGAAGAGCCCACAGAGTGGATAGCTATCTAGTTCACAGACTTCTTTCCTCCCTCTGCGTTGACCGTATTTCCCCAATGTTAGGGGTTGAAGGGTAGGGGACGCCGTTAACGCTTGACAAAGTTGACCGGCCCGTTAGCATATATGAAAGTTTAGCAATAGTTGAAAATATTTGGCATAATGTAGGTACACAACAAAAAAATATATATAACATAGATCTAGTCATTTTTAGATATACAGTATTAATCCAGGCGTGCCAAACCAGCTGAGAGGCCGAACTTCACAGACTGCACATCAACAATTATTTGATGTAACATAATCACAGAAGTAAAGGCTGACTGCGACGAGCTGTTTCAGGCAATGAGACATTTTCTGTGAGGAAGACTCCCCCTGGCATGGACTGTGAGCTTTGTAGACACATGAATAACACAAGCTAGATGACACACTAAAGGAAAGGGAAATATCCAAAATGCATAATATGCCCCCATTAACAATGTAATTATGTTTGTGGTAATATTGTTAATAATTATGATATCCTTTACGGGCCTTTGACCCGGACCACATATATGATAAATGAAGAGCAATCAAATTAACATAGGGATGATTTATGAGATGTAGTTTCTCAATAAAAATGCAATCAATTATTCAGTATAGACTTGGTTTAAGAGGGGCCAGGGCGATGTGTGTTGTAGCACATTTCCACTTTACATTAAACATTACAGGTCTACATTACAGATCACAGGTCTACATTACAGGTCTACATTACACATTACAGATCTACATTACACATTACAGATCTAGATTACACATTACAGATCTACATTACACATTATAGATCTACATTACACATTACAGATCTACATTACACATTACAGATCTACATTACACATTACAGGTCTACATTACACATTATAGATCTACATTACACATTACAGATCTAGATTACACATTACAGATCCAGATTTAGTCAGCAGTAGAAAGAACACAATTATAACCTTAAGTGTTAAAACATTAAAAGAGTCCTCAGTCTTAAAAGAGTCTTTAGTCTTAAGACTCTCAAGTCTTAAAGTGAGAGAGAGACAGTTGTGATGTTAGTGCATGATGGATATGGATAGGGGAGTACTGGGATTGGGGGATTAGTCTCTACTGGGACTGGGGGAATGGTCCCAGGCGAAGGAGGAAGAGGGGGCCGGGAATGCTGTTTTTGTGTACAGTATACACAAAAACAGTTTTTGGTATTGTTTAATTTAGATGTGTTCAACCCGGTACCATGCAGACGAACGTTAATATATTAATTGGATGGATGGATGGGAGCGTTTCTGAGAATATATACAGTACATTATATATTATATACCCTCCGCAGTGCATCAGTGTCTCTATGGTTCCTTCTCTCTCCTTTCCACTGTGTTTCGGCCAGGGTTTAAAATGTTTGCACCAGACCTCATCGAAGCAACGAAAATGGTATATTAAATTCAAGGTGGGAGGGCGAGAATAGGGATATAGTGCCATACCCTCAATGTGAATTTCATTCATAGAATTTCAGAGAGGATGGTCAATGGTCAGATACAGATATCTTTATAATAGAGAATTTGTATTGATATAACGAGAAAGGATGTAATGATAATGCCAAGAAAATAAAGGCTACATAGTTATAATAATTTAAATGCTGAGAATGCTGCTGCTAGAGTTCTAACAAAGACCAAAAAATGTGAACATTACACCAATTCTTAAATCATTATATTGGCTCCCTGTATGTCAGAGAATTGATTTTAAAATCATGTTGCTAACCTATAAATCCCTACATGGTTTAGGGCCAAAATATTTAACTGATATGCTTCCACTACATAAGCCTTCTAGGCCACTAAGATCCTCTGAGACCAATCTGTTAATTATCCCCAGAGTCAACACGAAACATGGGGAAGCAGGATTTAGTTACTATGCAACAAATAGCTGGAATAAACTCCCTGAGGATTTAAGACTTGCCCCAACTCTGACAGCTTTTATTTTGCTTTAGCTTTCTGCTAAATCTTACATCTACAATGCTTCTATTTTATTTATTTATTTATTATTTTTATTTTATTAGTAACTTTGCCTTTATTTTCTCACTTTCTAAAATGCATTTTTTTAACTCTGCCTTTCTAAAATGTTTTTTTTTAAACTTTGCCTTTATTTTCTATCTATTTTACTTTTTACTTAACTATTATTTTCTTTTATTGTATGACAATGTTTATATGTGAAGCACTTTGAGTCTGCCTTGTGTATGAAAAGTGCTATATAAATAAAGTTGCCTTGCCTTGCCTTGCCTTGCCTAAATATAATTAACTTATAAAGTGTGACGAGACAACGAGATGATCTACTTGTGGGCCAGTAGATGCTGAATTTTAACCAAATTCGGCCTATAACCTTATACATAGATCTAGTCTAACTCTTACGAGTCAAATGTATGATATTCTGTACCTATAGCCTAGTTTTTATGTTACACATGTTATGTCCACTTCCACATTGGTGGAAGTGGATTTTCAATGGTCAGATACAGATCTTGTTATAACGATAATTGAATAAAATCTTATGGTCTACTTATAATATTTAAACTAAATAATTGTACATTTATATATGTATATATATTTTTTTTTTTTATATTTAATTAATTCAATGTTAAACCAATGCATTTCAATCGGGAGATTTTTTTCGACTTCAGAAGGGGGGGCGGGCTGTGCATTTCACGCTCTAGTTATGGATTTGTCAAAACAACAATCCGATTTAGCCGATTTTTCAGTCCCTTAAACCCATTTTCACACCAGAATGTAGT
This sequence comes from Micromesistius poutassou, assembly GCF_964030765.1. Taxonomy (NCBI): domain Eukaryota; kingdom Metazoa; phylum Chordata; class Actinopteri; order Gadiformes; family Gadidae; genus Micromesistius; species Micromesistius poutassou. The sequence goes on along the minus strand of NC_140293.1, from coordinate 8,459,786 downwards.
ATAACTACGTTGGCCCACAGCGGAAAACGCATTACAATTAGGGCTGGGCGATAAAACGATAACGATATGTATTACAATAGACACATAATCAATATCAATAGAAAATGCGTTCGATAGAAGGTTTCAATAATTTTTTTCCTCGTTGGAAGTTAACGGAGCAAAGAGTCTAGCTCCGCTTTGAACCAGAGGTTGCGAAGCAAGGTTGGTTGCATGAACAAAGGCACGCGTCCTCTGATACCTGTGGAGAGCAACATATGGAGCGACTCGCCAATGGCCAATCATGTAACAGTATCAAGTCTGGCTGCGCCATCTCGTCTCGCGTGTGTGTTTCATAACAGAAACAGCGCAATGTGAGAAACAAAAGATGAGTACCGCAACAAGTGAGAAAATTGTAAATAATATATATGAAGATAGTTCTTCTCAGATCTCAGGCGCCGCGGCCAGCATTGGTTCATGACAGTACTGGACATATTTGGTAGTGACACAGCCTATAACCTATTTGTGAAAGCAAAACATCAAGCTTAGTGATTTAACAAGGCAGGGTTATTTTAAATAATTCATTATGTTATCATGTGCGACAGGTCATTCCTCCTCCTGAGTGTGTATTGACTATTTCTGGTGATTGAAATGCTCATTGCAAGCTTCCTTCCTCGTAAATAAATATATATATATAAATATGCCTATATTAATATACCTGTATATATTCTGAGAAACACCCCCATTCAAAATGCATGGTTTTACATTTTGTTCTGTGTAGCACGAAAAAAGTCGGACAAATGTGCTCTGGGACACGATTCAATAGATTAACGTTTGTGCACATGAGCACGAAATCGTGTGATAGCTGGTTGTCATGTTATATATTTTTGGTTTTATTTTCTCTGTCTTCAATGTGAAGTGTCCAAAAGCAAACAAGCTATTCTTATTAATGGTTTACACTGAGAGTAAAATTAAAATGAATCAAAGAAGTTTGTTAACGTGTTGAGCTTTGGAACAAAGTGTTCTTGACTTGTTGAGTTCTTGAGTGTCAGTTATCCTCCTGTTTGATATTCTTTCTCTCCTTTATGGTATCACCCAGCACAGCTTGTGGTGCTGACTTGAAACAAACTATTTTCTCCTCTTGGATTTCTCTGTTTGTTTTGTCTCCTGTGTATAAATCATTTTGCCTTATGCGATGAAACAGGGAAAATATATTTGCAAATGTATATTTTCTAACAAATGGGTGTACTTCCATACAGATACTGTTACGGTTAGGTTGGCTGAGGGTGGAGGCATAAGAATCAATGAGAGACACCGGCTAAAGGTTTTTATATAACATTTATCTGAATATTTCCTGCAATGAAAGTTGAATTTGAAAGCCTGGTTGCTTTAATTAGATTAAGTTATGTTTTTTTTCTTAGCAGTTTTGGCCTTAAAACTAATTAGCTGTGAGTGTGAATCACAAATGACGTTGGCGATGTTGAGCTGAATCTGACACATACTAGCCTAATTTAACCTTAATATACACTATAAATAGCAATTCGATTATCGTATATCCTATTCCTATGTTTGGAAGTGTTAGTTGAGCATGAACTTCACTATGTGATGTTGCATTCTCTTTGGGATTGTCTCTGGTCATACAGTAACTCACCATCAATCACCTGCTCCTCCTGGTTTCCCCATTTCTGATTAGGTGGACATGGAGTCACATATCCTCACCTACAACAGAAAATACTACCTACAATATTTCTCAGATAGTTAGTAGAGCTACTATTTGTATTTGCCTCCAGTTGTATTTGCCCACACACACACACACACACACACACACACACATACATATAAACTCACACACATACATCTTAAATCACACACACACACACACACACACACACACACAAACTAACATATACATATAAACTCACACACACATACTGTACATATTAACTCACACACATATAAACTCACATGGATTATGTTGTTAGTACTAGAAAGTATGCAAAGCAGTTTCATAGTGTATATTTCTTTATCTGTCATATCATTGAGAATTGTGGAGTACACATGTGTTTATGTGTGAGAATTACTGTAGAGTACTAGCCTGGAAATCCAGACCCACATCTAGAAAGCTGTAAGGTCTGGCCACGAGTAATGAAAATGGACCAACTCGAGGGGCAAGCATGCATTTGAAAATAGCACTGCACGCAATTGGATAACAGTACGACCACTACGCTAACCAATAGATAAGACTCTTGCCGTATCCGGTCGGTAAAACAGCAATGCTTTTGGCCCGCCTGTATCAGATACACCGATAGAAGAATAGGTAGCACCTATGTTTCTGTTTTGAAGAACGGTAGAGTATGTGTTTGTGTGAGAATGGTATCTGGTATATTTGTGGGAGAGAATGGTTGAATATGTAATTGTGTGAGAGAATGGTAGCATATGATGTTGTGTGACGGAATGTTAAAGTATCATAGCCTCAAATGCTTCTCTCTGACCACTAGTTAGATAACTGTGGCAGAGTCATCACACTGGAGAGACCACTACCAGCCCAGGTCTTGCTATACTTCGACACCTTGCAAGTTGTCGAATAAGGTCTGACATTGAAAGGAGCTGTAGTAGTAAGATTTAAGAGCTATTATTTTGAGTTATTTAAGAATTGAATCGTTAGCCACGCCTGCCTTTTTATGAGCCAATTAAGATTGTATATTGCTCCTGGCTGATTTCTGAACAATCAGGGCATCTCTTCCCTGAATGCTTGAGTGAATCTTGCTTGTCAAAACAGGTAGGTGAAATGCAACACTTCTCAATGGCAGAGAAAAGTAGGGAGCAGAGAGGGAGATGTAATTTTTTGATTGTTTAGTTTCCAAATCTGTATTAGACATTTCCCCATTGACCATAAAAACAGGAGAAATACTTACATTAAAAGGCCTATTGTTTTGATGGAACCCTTGTGAGAAGTGTATCCCCAAGTCTGATGCATTACTAAAGAATCGTACTTTCAAACGTAATGTGAGCATGCAATGGAGATGACAACCACCAATCGTGGGCTATGAATAATAAAGAGCTACAGATTATCAGAGGTACAATCCTTTATCTGAGATTATCCTTCAAGATTTCATCTCACAGCTCCCATTGTTTTTTTTTAACAAACACTTTTATGTTACGTTGCCAAGGCTGGTGGTTAGAGATAGAGCAGTTACTTAACATTTTGATTACTTGGCGATTTCACAGAGATAGGCGTTTACAGAACAAATACGATAATTAGTGTTTGAAATCCGCGTCTAGTAGCGAGGAGTTGATACGATTCTTGTCTTGTTCAACGAGGTCAGGGGAAATCACTATGGATTTGTTATTATAGAGCTTTGATGCTCTAGTTAATTTAATGGATAGTTATGTAAGGCACTCTGTCAACAACACAAAAACTTTCCAAAATCAGCCTCAACGGTTTTTTTTAATTAAAAAGCACACACTTCTTACATCCTTTAGGAAATCTTGCTTAAATCTTAACTTACTACTGCATATAAATGTATCAAAGATTGGCACTCAAGTTTGCGACTTGGACTCGAGTTGCACACGCATAGCCCTTTCACACATCGCCCATTCACACACAAAAAAAATTGGTATTGGATATGTACCTGGTATTGGCCCACACTTCCTTGCGTGCGTACGTGCATACTGCGAACTACACAGATATTTAATGTGTGTAGTTCTTATCTTGCCAGAGGCGTATATGGAAGACTGAGTCCTCCTTAAAGATCCATAGACAAGTCAGACTCTGCTGATTACTAATCCCCCACCGAGACGGCCCGACCCCACATGGGAATTATCAGCAGGCTTTGTATAATTGATCATGTTGTTTGATGTATGTTTCTTATCTATGACAAACCAGGAGCAGCAGAATGTTTACTTCTGAGAACTCTTTATTCCTTCAGCAGCCGACCACGGTACACGCTCATAGCTCCTGGGACTCACACGTCACATCTCTCATACGGGTTCTCGTTGGCGAGGGTGGCCGCGCACCAAAGTGTGCACAGGCAGGCACAGAGCTAGCGAACCTATGGTGCGATCCTTTTGTATGGCACGCCCACCTTCCCAGTGGGATCTCCCAGCTTTCTTGTGGCATTGATGCATTGCGGCATTGAGGCACGCCTCCTTTTCTAGTGGGAGATCAAGCTCCCACTGAGGCTTCCGATCAGTGCCCCTAGTCGTGAAAGATCCCCGTGACGCTCGACGAACAAAGATGGCTCCGCCCGTAGTTAATAAAGTTGAGATGTATTTTCTTTCTCTTTGTTCCACGTTGGTGTCTTTAATGTCGATGTACACTGCTCTTACACACTTGATTACATTGCTGCTTTAATCCGGTCACGCCAATGTATGCATTGCATGGTCTTGCTGTGTGTGCAATACAATGTAAAGTTTTGTTTTCGAGCTGGTTTGCTAAAGAGCCTAATGTTGCTAACAACAATGACTAGCCTGCTACTACTGCTGCCTCCAGGCATCCATTATTCTCCCACTCTTCGCACAGAAAAGATTGCTGGAACACTTTTAAGGTGGGAAGAGAGCCCGGAAGCTACGTCACGTTCTTGTTGCGCAGGTCGGCGTACCAGCATAAAAGGCCAAAAGGATAGCACCACTAGTCTTAAAGGTGCCATGACATGCCACCAGGTGTGGTGTGATTAGCCGTTACAAGCCGTTTTGGAAATCTGCCCCATATGACATCATATGGGGCAGGAAGTGGGCTTGTCCACCCAGATGTGTGCTGGATAGATCAGTCTACCAGCCTACCCAGTGGACTGAAGCAAACGTTGCTCATCTATCCGTCACACATCTAGGTGGACACGCACACCTGTGATGTCATAAGGGGCAGATATCCAAAACGGCTTGTAACGGCTAATCACACCTCACCTGGTGGCATGTCATGGCCTTTAAAACTAGCAAACCTAGGTCTTAGATGTAATAAGTTATGCATTTTACAACAAGCTTTTTGATGGAAAAGTGGTGTTTAGTGAACGCATAAAACCATCAGTTTGTAAGCAAAATTTATCATTACGATCTTTGAGTTGTTACCTAGCAACTGAGGCTTTTCATGTTGAAAATGATCACTGGTTACGAGCTTGAACTCAAATATCAATGGTTCAAGTCCAGCGTCGATATTTCTATCAATGTTTGTTTTGTTTTATCAGACACATATATTGATAGATATTGTTTTTTTTTACCTTGACATGTTTCCACGGATAAACTTTTGTGTTCATCAGGTCAGTAAGATGGATGTGTGCCGCATTCTTATCAGCTGATGTTTATCTCAAGTATAGACACAATAGACCTAAGTCCCGCCTCCGAGGCTCCCGCTTCCCTCGGTCAAATGTCTATGGGAAATAACATGGGTTTTATGAATGATCGTAAATGACAAACTCTGTAGGTGGAGGAGAAGTAAAAGGCGGGACTTATTCTTCAGAGTTCTATGTTAATTAATATTAATGTTAGTTTTGGACTGGATATTTACATGCCAACACAAAAGGTTGTAAAAGTAGCCAAATAAGAGTTTGTTAGTCGTATTTCTATGTAGTGACTGTTACTAAGGTGTTAAGTTTTGAAAATGAGGTAGTTTACATTCATAGGTGTAAAAAATAACTGTTGTTGCACATGAAGAGCAAACCATTTAATTCAAGGTTGAAAACATTTTATTAATCAAAAAAGAACAATCCCAGATTGCCAGCAAATTCATCAAAAGAAAACCAAATAAAAGTAAACTGTACAACTCAGTTCAACTTAAAAGGTAGGGCTTTGTACTCTCAAATGCACAAGCGCAGACACACACGTGCACACGCACGCACACACACACACACACACACACACACACACACACACACACACACACACACACACACACACACACACGTTCAGAGACAATCTCAGAGAGCCTGTCGCTGGCACCGTCACCAACTAGAACCCGCATGAGAGACGTGATGCATGGACGTAACCCCGCCCCCGGGCGAGATGCCCCCCCATAGCTCCTATGATGTTGTGCACTTCCTATCACGTGTGGCACTAAGACTTCTGGGTAACATAGTTTAACAAACCTTTATCAACACCGATCATACCACAGATATCTGGTCTACTACAGCACCTCACTGGTGCTGTGAAAACCTCCAGAAGGTTAGTCCCTGGGATTTGATTACCGTTCAAGTAAAAGATACACACATACTCCCTCCACCACCCGCACACACACTCAATCATTCACTCACTATCACACAAACATTCCCAAACACACACCCACCCACACACCTCTACAGAAAAACCCTACAGAGCGCCATTGGTTTTAATGTACTTTTTTCAGATACATTTTGGTACTGCAGAGACCTCTTCTCATCTTTTGGGCCAATTTTGTTAGGATGGCCGCTGCATAATTCAACAAGCAACAGACTCAGAACAAAAAAGTAAAAGAAGAAGAAATCAGTTGGAGATTGAGAAAATAAAAAAATAGGGGAAATAGTTGGGTTGATTTGTACAGGAAACCTGGCATGGTGCTTTGTTTTATATTTAAGTCCAGTGTGTACAGAACAGAATGCTCCTTCACACATTACTTATCTTAGTCATATTTCACATTATTGTGTGTGTGTGTGTGTGTGTGTGTGTGTGTGTGTGTGTGTGTGTGTCTTAAAGGTCGATATATATTACAGTTTTTCACAATTGGTTAAATACATTTCCTGATAGACTACCTCACCTTCTCAAAACCCTAGACACAAATTTCAAAACTCACACAAAATGCAAAATCCTAAACTTCTCTTGCAAAAGCACACTTTGGCCTCAAAACAGTGTTTTGAGGGCAAAGTCCTCAAAACACTCTTCACTAAATGGTATTTCACTAAATGGTATTCACTAAATGCTCACTCTTCACTAAATGGTATTTTCTTTTCAAATGACAAACACATACATCATATGAGTAGAAATTTCTAATCACCCATTGAACACTGGTGTGCAGAATGGAAAACACTATAGTATGAATGGAAAACACTATATGAATGCTTCATCAGTAAAATCATGCTTTTGCATGTTGAGTGTAACACTGTCATCTGTTGGGTGTAAAATATTACCTAATGTTAATGTTTTTAGGTACACTCAAATAGAAAACAACAGACAATACTTTACAGTAACAACAAATACTGTATTTGTATCCAAAATGTGCAGTCTACTATAAATCACAGCAAACAGGATGAAAACAGGATGAAATGAAAGAGATAACAGAAAATAGGCAATACTGTAAACAAAACATCTGAATGAATGAATGAATAAATGAATGATCAAATTAATGCATTTTTATTGGTCGTAACCAAAGGGAAGGGCAGAAGCTTCAGCTTATATCAAGCCCCCCCTTCTCACATTTTTAAGAGTAACAAACAAATGTCATACATACAGTGTGTTTGCATATACATGCATACACTTACCTACATAAATACATACACGTACACATACCATAAGGGTCAATACTTATATCCAGTACATTTCCACCATAAGATGGATAATATCCAAAATAATGATCATGATGATGTTCATCATCATCACCATTATCAACATTCTCATAGAGTGATACTACTCAATGTCTGTACTTTAGTGTCATGTCTTTCTTCTGTAACCCTTCTATAGCAAATTGCAGATTGCTAATTGAACAGCCTTTGGAGTTTAGAAATGTGATTGGCAGTGTGTTCTGTGTGAACACCAATAGAGGGAATTCAGGAAGAGTGTGCAAGATATAGAGAATTGTGTGTAGTGTTGTGAAAAATGTGTGGTTTGGAATGGGAATCTGAGTCTAAAGCAGAAAATGTGTTTGAGAAATTAGTTCAGCAGAATTGGTTTTGCAGTTGGTACATGAGTTTCAGGTTGTGCACATTGTGTCTGATGTTCCAATTAATGTGTTTAAACAATTGTGAAAAACTGTAATTTGGAAAATACCTGCTCAGCCCCGATAAAAAGGGCTCATCATTCACCCCCCCCCCCCACCACGCTGCGTTTTCTATTATTCATCCCAGGTAGCCCCCGCGGTGTGATGGCGGACGCTTGGCGGGCCTATCTCTCAGGGAGACAGGGCTGATGGATAGACCATCAGGTGGTGGTTGGGGGGGGGTGGGGGGCTCCAGTTGACCCTGTCCACTGCTCCTCTCGGCATGGGGGCCGCCCCTGGCTGTGGGGCTGTCTGGGCCACGTAAACCTTTATGCGCAGGACAATGGAAGTTCTGTTCCCCTCCTGTGGCTGAGCGTGAGGGGCGCCTGTTCTAATCTAATGAATGTCTAATTAAAGACTAATTAAAGAAGAATGGCTGGGCTTACGATGAGTTTTCAAAGAAAGGGTGGGACTAAACATGCATGTGGACCTTCACTTTGAAAACCCTTTGAAAGCATGCCCTGTTTTCAAAATAAGCACCTGATTGAACCCGTGCCTATTTCTAGAATGCTTCGTCTCACAGCCTGGTATCCTTTTTCACTTGATACATTAGGAGTGAACTTGTGAGTACTTAAGAGGATCCACCAACAGGGTTATTGCTATGGTGGTGGTTACAATGCCAGGCCTACCTGCTCTACCTGCTTACACACACATTCACCATAACATATACTGGAAGTCCTGAAAGGAAACTGAGCAGAGGAGGGGGATTTTGCAGCAGGAATGCCATGTCTTGAGTCAATACGCTCACTGACCCGTCAAACCTCCTTCCCAAATCCCACCCTGATCGCACAGACACATAGAGGTCAATGTTATAGCTCCGAGTTATAGCTCTGAGACATACATTATGGGGATAAGACAAATTAAACTGAATGTTTACATCGGCATCTGTGATGCCAGGGATATCGTGCTATACTATATCATGTTGTCAAACAATTTCTTAAATGTATACTATCTCTGTACTGTACTATACTATATGATACTATACTATTTCTATACTATACCACTATACACTATCACTATCCTATGATTCTCTACTTTACTATTTATATGCTATACTATCTCTATGGTACAGTATATGTTATGATACAATAAAAAACTATACTGTACTATTTCTTTGCCATACTATTTATTTATCCTCCTTTCTTTTTCTCTTATGTATACCGGTTGAGTCTAAGGATCTCTTTTCCAAGAGAGACCAGTACCCAGTACACTTTGTAATAATGCTATGTTATACTATGCTAACCTATACAATAGTATACACCTTTGCATGTGCAAAGGTGTCACGTACTGGGCACTGCTATGTAGCGACCGGCAGCAGGTGTGTTTGTCTGCGTTTTAATCCTACATGTTACTGTTTGTTTTCATCTGGATTTTCTTTAAAATGTACTTTATGTGATTGCTCACGCAACACACAAACAGACAAAATGGAGATACTTTATAAGATCATTTTATTGACTTTATTGAGTTACTGTGTTAACTCAAAATACTCTCAGGAATTCTTACTGAGATGGGACGATCCAAATCGGGGGGATATCTTTGTGGACCCGCTTGTTCCTGAGGACTTATATAAGGAGATCATAAAGACAGTAAGATCTTCACGAAATTGAGGAAACGAGGAAGGAGGGGGGGCGTCAGACTTCAGTTAAAACGCTGACAGTTGCCGCGCATCCCGCTCCCACCAATACTCCTCGCAAGCGTTCAGTCACTAAGGAACAAGATCGATGAGCTGCAGGCAAATGCAAACTATTTACACAAATACAGAGAAGCCTGTATCCTCGCCTTCAGAGACATGGTTGACTTCCTCGGACACCGATGTGGATTTAACAATCAGAGGCTTTGGGGCGCCTGTCAGGTTAGACAGGGATACTGTAGCCATGGGGAAGTCTCAAGGGGGAGGTGTCTGTGTATATATAAACCAGCAGTGGTGCAATAATGTCGCTGTAAGGGCATCCATATGCACTGCCGGCATCGAGCTGCTCTCTGTATCTGTTTGCCCTTTCTATCTCGCCAGAGAATTTCCTCAGATCTTTGTGACTGTGGTATACATACACCCGAAAGCAAACATACAAACTGCTGCTGACACTATTTATGAAGTGACTCAAAGACTTGAGTCCATCTCCCCTGATGCCCTTTGCTTACTCATGGGAGACTTAATTCATTGCAGACTGAGCAAGAGTCTTTTATCAGTACGTCACTTGTCCAACAAGGAAAAATAAGACACTAGGGCCCTGTCCAAATTCTCCCCCTTCCCCTAGATTTTGCGCGTTTGCCAAAGGGGTAGGGTGTCCCAATACTTAAGGGAGCAAGGGAGAGTGCTGTTTTTTCCTTAAAATCAACCCTTGAATGCTAGCCAGCTCGGTAGCTGACTTGCAGCTAAGGGCACCCAAAGCAAGTGTTCTTGTTAAGGGGAGAGAAATGGAACTGGGCCTAGATCTGCCTCCGCTTGGGTCCTCTAACCATAGTTCTTTCAACCTGGCCCCCTGTACAAACCATAACTGAAGAGGGAAAAACCAAAGACTAGAGAGACAAGGGTTTGGAATGAAGAGTCTGTTTCCAGATTACAAGGATGTTTTGAATGCACTAATTGGACTGTTTATTGACTCTGCCCTAAATATTGATGTACTGACTGAACTGTGTGTAGTTATATCACTTTTTGCAAGGACAGTGTGGTTCCCAAAAAATATGCTAAAGTGTACCCAAATGACAAACCTTAGGTAACCTCATCCTTGAGACGTGGGCTGCTAAATAAACACAATGCCTTTAGTAAGGGTGTTGAAAGTGAAAAAAGGGAGGCGATTAGGGAGGTGAGAGCAGATTTCAAGAGGGCTAAAATACGATTAAGCAGCAACAATTTGAAAGCAGCATGGGATGGAGTAAAACATATGACAGGCACAAAAAAGAAAATAAGCCTATCCACATCCCAGGCTATGAGAGTAATAGTGACTTATCAGAAGCACTAAATTCCCTTTATTCACGTTTTGATATTCATAATTTTACAGACAAAATTCACAAATTAGGGGAAGGACCAGAGCTGTCTGAGCCAGCCCCACTTTTATTTAATCAGGACGATGTCAGGAACTTGTTTAAGAAAAATTAAAACAAGTCCAGGGCCTGATGGGATCCCGGGTAAAATGCTCAAACATTGTTCTGAGCAACTCAGTGGAGTGTTCATAGATATATTTAAAATGTCTCTGGGGCAGAAAAGGGTTCCGGCAATATGGAAGGCATCCATTATTGTTCCTGTGCCAAAAAGTAACACCCCCAGGAACTTAGAATAGAATAGAATAGAATAGAGTAGAAGCTTTATTTGTCATTGCATAAAATACAGTAGTATTTTGTGTTTTGTTGTGTTGAGTATCAACACAACGAAATTCCAGTTGCCACTCTTTTTTTAAAAAAGAGCAATAAATAGTTAATAAATAAATAAATAAGTAAACATACAGAAAAACATCCCCAACATGCTCCGCACTCTCTTTTTCTCACACACACTCACCCAGCCCCAAACGCAGCACAACATTTACACACCGAAATACCCTCCAACCCTCCCAGACAGAACACCCTCCAGCACACATGTTTAAAACTAGCCGCAGCCTAATAGCAAGAAAAGTGCCTAGTGCATAGGTGCACAGAATGCAATATTGTCCAGAGGTGTTTGTGGTTGATCATAGCAAGGGAGGGGAAGATTGGGGGGGTGGGGGGGTGGCCATAGTTTGCAGAGGGTTCTTTTTTTGGTTTAGTGAACATATGGCCCAGGGGAAGAAACTGTTGGTTAGTCTGGCGGTGTGTGCATTTATTGACCTGAAACGCCTTCCGGAGGGAAGCAGGTTGAACAGGTCTGGTCCTGTTGAGGCAGAGGGAGTCGGCGAGCTCTTCCAGGGAGGGCAGAGGGCAGCCTATGATCTTTTGGGCTGTGCCTGTGATCCTCTGCAGAGCCTTCCTGTCTGCTGCAGAGCAACCCGCATACCAAGCTGTAATGCAAAAGGTGAGTATGCTTTCTATGAATGACCGGTAGAAGGACACCTGCAGCTTCTGTTCAAGATGGTTTTTCCTGAGAATTCTCAGGAAGTGTAGTCGCTGCTGGGCCTTCTTAGTTATTGCTTTGGTGTTGATGGACCAGGTGAGATCTTCGAAGATGTGTACCCCTAGGAATTTGAATGATGACACCCTTTCCACACAGTCGCCGTTCAGGTGGAGTAGGGCATGTGCAGTGCGGTTGCGTCTGAAGTCTATGATGATCTCCTTAGTTTTTGTTGTGTTGAGAAGTAGCTTGTTGGATGAGCACCAAGTTGAGAGTTACCAACTTGGTGCTAGAATCCAGCTACAAAGGACTTATTCTTTTGATTTTGTTTGTTATTTTCTAAAGCTTTATTTTGTATCAAATGTCAATGTTTTATGATGAAAGGCATTACAATTGTATGTAATGTAACGTCAACCAACACCAACTCCCTTCGTGAGTCATTAGTGTTTAACTTCTTAAGAACCTGGATTGATGCTAGCATCCTATCTGCTCCTTCCGGCTAAGACCACGGGTGCTACACATGCTTTATATTGCAGTAAACATGGTCAAGAGTGTTGTTCTTTCTGGTGGCACATTTCACATATTGGGTGAACAAAGGGAGGACAGCCTTTAAGCATGCTTGATTAAAATCACCTATATGAATACTATATGAACCCCATCTGGGTGGGCCTGTAGTTGTTTACTTATGCACCCATGAAGATAACCGAGGACTATATTCACATTATCGGCTGGGGGTATGTACAAAGCCGTGATGGTAACAGTTAACTCCCTAGGTAAGTAGAAGGGGCGGCAGATGACAGTTAATGCCAGAAATGAGGGGAACAGTATTTGTGAGTTGCATGGCTTTGTGGACACCAGTCATCATTCCTGTCGCCATTCCTGTCGTGACGGTGAATGGTGCGGCCTGCTAGCTGCACTGCGTTATCGAGGATAGCAGGATGGAGCCAGGTTTCAGTCAGGATCAACGCACAGCAGTCCCGGACAAAGGAAGGGAACGGGGATGGACAACAGTCCATGGAGACCCCGGTGTCCTCGATATCTCGGGTGGTATGTTGTTAGCTTGTTGAAAATAGTCTGTGACTGACTGACCTCAGACCAGTAGCTCTGACCAGCTCTGAAGGCTTTTGAAAAGTTGATTAAGGTTGAACTAGGGGACCGCCGTTCATTCCGACATAATCCCACTCCGACATTGACGTCTAATTGTCGGAGTGGCTTCCACTTCCACTTCCATTGTTTTCAAACGTCCCACCACTCCGACAATTTCTGTTTCCATTGTCGTGTCCAGTGACGGTACTTTACTTTTTTTCAAACTACCTGCCATTCCGACATGAGGTCATTAATATAAATGTCATTACTATTATCATTGTACTTTAATTAATTAATATGATTATTTCTTAGTTTCATGCGCTGTAGTGTCCTTACACTGACATTCATCATTGGGGATAGTTGCCGACCCTCATGGATCTTTGGCCCAAGACATGACAGGACAGACATGGGAATTTCGGTTATTTTTACAAGAGCCAGCCCTTTGGGCTCCCAAACGGCTCTTCATATTAACTTTATTACTTATACCTTTTATAATTCAGCCAAATGTAGCCCGTTTTGACTTACGTTTGTATGTGTAGGCCTATATATCACTTCAATTATTCAATACATCTTATTAGTATCTAAAGTAAAAATTACATTTTCTAATATCAATAAATTACTGTAACCGATGCACTAGATCCCATGCAGTTTGCTTATAGGGCGGGGAGGGGCGTTGAGGACGCTCAAATCACACTGCTCAACCTTCTTTTTAGCCACCTGGAACGAGCAGGCACATACGCCAGGCTGTTATTCTTAGATTTTTCATCTGCTTTTAATACCATACAGCCACATGTTTTAGCTAAGAAACTATTGACTGATTTTAAACTGGACAGTCTTTTTGTAGCTCGGATCATTGACTTTTTAACAAATAGTTCACAGAAGTAAGGGTTAATGGCTGTCATTCAGAGCGAGGCCTCTCCTTCACTGGCTTTCCCCAGGGTTGTTTCCTGTCGCCGTTGCTGTACATCCTCTCCACCAATGACTGTAGAAGCCAGCACACGGATAGGCACATTCTTAAATTTGCTGATGACACGGTCATTGTCTACTCCACAATAGGGCTGCAACTAACAACTACTTTGATAATTAGTCGATTATTAGTTCAATTAATCGATTATTAATCGGATAAAAGGACAAAAACGACATTTCTATCCTTTCCAGTATTTTATTCAAAAAACAAATGTAAAAGGTATAAAGTGCACTTCAGTTTGTAGCTAACTGTTTTTAATAGTTAAACAAAAACACAATATATATAGGTTTTGACACATTTCACATAGCAGGCCTTTCCAAACAAAAACAAAGTCTTCTGTTTAAAAAAGGGAGGTGATTTGGCTGAAAACAGCCATTTAGCAAACAGGCTTTACTAAATGGCTCTTCAACAACAGGCCATGAGGTAGAATTGGAGTATGAAAGAATGGTTCTGCAGGAACACCCTCACTCTCACTTACTTACTGAAGTCACTTAAGAAACTGTGCATTGCAATGCAAAAATGTAAGCATGTCCACATGCTCTGGGCTAAGGCTGGCTCTCTTCTTGGAAGCGATGTTGCCTGCTGCAGAGAAGAGGCGCTCAGATGGTGTTGAGGTACCAGGAATGCATAGGTAGGACTTTGCTAACATGGCCAAGGTGGGATATCTATTCTCATTAGCCTTCCACCAATGTAATGGATTTTCCCCCTTGGGAAGGGGCTTCTCTCCAAAGTATGTGAGGACCTCGTTCCTCACTTGGCTATTGAGATCCTCACCTTCCCCCTCTTCTTCACTGCTGGTTCCAGAATCAAGGAGTGAGTAAAGTAGAGAAACAGAAGTTGTAGGTGCAGGAGCAGCTACAGTAATGGTGGAGGTGACACTGATTTGCTTATGGACACCATCACGCTGCTGCTGATGATCCTTTCTCACTTCGAATGCCTGTGTTTGCACTTTGGCTTGCACCTTAAAGACCTGCTCAGGTGTCAGAAACCTCAGTTTCCTGAAGCTCTTCAAGTAGGTTCCACTGGTCGGCTTTTAAGTCAAGGTACCGTTTGCCTTTCTGTGTAACAGTCGAGTCGGAAAGCGTGGCAGTTACAGGCCACCTTTGCTCAAGCAGTCGGCTAATCATATAGAATGTGCTGTTCCATCTAGTGCTTACATCCTGAACAAGCTTGTGCTGAGGTGTTCCCATTTGTTGCTGTTTTTGTCTCAGTTTGTTGCAGGCTAGCTCACTTCTTCTGAAGTGTTCCACAAGACACCTTGCAGCCCCAACTGCTTTTTCAATGCTTGAGTGCTTCAGTGAAGAATTGATCACCAGCTGCAAGGTGTGGCCAGCGCAGTGGACTGAGGACCACCCATGCTTCTCCTCTAGTACTTTTGCTGCAGCCACAATATTGGCACCATTGTCATGCACAATAGCAATAATTTTGCTTGGGGGAATTTCAAACCTGGCTACTATCTCTTCCAACCATTCTGCAATGCTGGATGCCGTATGTCTTTCCTCTAGTGGCATGGTCGTAAGGCAGATTGACTTCATGTTCCATTCGTCTCCAATGTAATGGCATGTAATGCCAAGGTAGGCTTCCGTGGCTACACTTGTCCACACATCAGTGGTGAGAGTAATTTTGCTCTGGGTGGCTTTTATGTTACTCTTCACTGCTTGGAATGTCTGTTCGTACTTCCTCTCCATCAGTTTGGTAAAATGGGTCCTCGAGGGAAGAGTGTAACCAGGGTTGAGGACGTGAATCATTTGTCTGAAACCGTCATCCTCCACCATTGATAGTGGCCTTATGTCAGTTACCAACATATTCAGGATACCATCAGTCAATGCAGCGGCTTGCTGTGGTGTGCAGACCTTCCTTTGAACAAAGTCAGTAATGTTGGGTTGTGTCTTTCTGAAATGAGAGAAACCATATAATGAACGTACATATTAGCACCATTTACATGTAACTCAATACATACTTTGTTGATTTAATTAATAATTGCTGATGTAAAAGGCAAATAAAGACAATTCCACCATATAAAAAACGAAATAAAATAAATGGACATTGGGGATGCAGCATACAGCAAAAATAAAACGCAAATGTAACTAATCAGATCAGAACTGGATCAGATATTGTTCAAGTTTCTGTTGTGAAGTAATAAAGGATTCACTTTAGACTGCCAGCAAGATATATTCCAGCAACTCCATAACGTTAGTTATACTAAAGTGTCTCTCCAACCTAAATAGATTTTAATAGCTTTATTGGTGGCCCGGCTACATTGATCCATTATGAAACAAACCGGATATATTTCTGTCTGTTACATTTATTTCGAAATTGGTAACGTGCGTTTTCTCCATCAAAACAGAGTCAAATCTGCCGGAGACCAACACATTATCAGCCCCGAATTGCAACAAATGGATACTCAAACTAAAGAGCTGGCGTGCTGAACTCGTGAATGCCTATTGCGACCCAAAACAACACAAAAAATAAAGTCGTCGCACTCTGTCTGCGCTCTGTTAAAACAATCAGATTACACCTCATTAACAAAAGATTAAAAACACACGTACACAGACACGACGGATCAATGGACCCGGGCTATGGATTTATAAAGTTACGTACCGTGAGGTTCCTTCATCCACGGCTCCAACATGTTTCCTCGTCAGGTGCTCCAGCAGTGAAGTTGTACTACTGTGGAGAAGGTATTGATGTCCCTTTTATCCAATGTCCTCACCTTTTCATGTATTGCCTGGTATGGCAGCATCAGTGTGAAGGACCAAAACCACATGAGTCATATTGTGAAGGTAGCTGGAAAGTTATTAGGAACGCCACAGACTCCTCTGACGTATATATTTGAGGAACAGGTCGTCTGTAAAGCCAACTCAATTTTAGACTGTAAAAGCCACTCCCTTCACCTTTTTGGAGGTTTTCCCCTCAGGCCGGAGATTCGAGTCCCTTTTTGTAGATGCAATAGGACCAAAAACGAATTTCTACCTAGGGCAATATCCTTGCTAAATTTGCACACTACTGAATTCCAGACTTGACTGTTGTGTGTTGGCTGTGAGTCTTATGTGTATTGGTCATTGTTGATGTCTTAATGTATTTCTTGTATGCTTTTATCTGTTAATCTGTCTGCAAACCAAGTTTCCCTTTGGGATAATAATAAACCTACTACTACTACTATAGTATTCTAGACTAAAAAATACCATGTCCAGTGACAATGATAGTGGTGAGAGGTGTGCATTCTTTTTGGGTAGATAGACTCTGATCAATGCTGTGTACTTATGCACAACATTTCTTCAACCTCACATCATCCTGCCAGCATCCCATGAGCTACGATAACCCTGTTACCTCATAACAAAGAGAAGTCAACAAGACAGCAAAAAAAACAAACTCCCCTTCAAAATACCAAACAATAACATTACTAGCTTGACAATTATATTAGGTAAAAAGTGCTTATGAGATTTTTGGATGCCAAAAATGATAAAATAAACTAAAAACCTTACCATAAAGGTGAATATCTTTTTTCAAGATTCAGCAAACAAAGCACATCTCACATCCATCCATCCAAGTAGTATGGCTGATTGGACTCAGATGGCACTGTGTTTATAAAGCTTTTCCATTTCCAGATCATTACTAAGATCTTCTCTATTTACTGGAGTAATAAGTGATGTAAATTATTTTAGTCTATTTTAGTGACATGTCTACTTCTAATGACATGTTTCAAGCTAACAACAGTTATGAATGGTTTCTTCTCCACATAATGGACAACACCATATAATGCTTTATGAGTTTGTAGATAGGTTAAAGAACTACAAACATGGCCACTCTGCCATTACCGCCAAAGTCAAGAGAGACCAAAGGTTTACCTGGGTAAATTAGAACCTGTAGGCGTGTCTTATTTACCATTCTGCCCGCTTCCAATATAATCTGTTGTGTTACCGGTGTTCGCCAGATGCTCCATGAACCACCTCCAGATCGCAAGCTTGTTTACCTTGTGTCTCTGTTAGAATAAACATTTACCACTCTCATACCTAGCCCGAGTCATATCTAGCCCGAGACGAAGGATCAAATT
This sequence comes from Micromesistius poutassou, assembly GCF_964030765.1. Classification (NCBI taxonomy): domain Eukaryota; kingdom Metazoa; phylum Chordata; class Actinopteri; order Gadiformes; family Gadidae; genus Micromesistius; species Micromesistius poutassou. The sequence goes on along the minus strand of NC_140293.1, from coordinate 8,441,749 downwards.
AGTTTTTCATCATAAGGTAATGTCTCAATTCCACATGAAGCTCATGTTAACTGATTGAGCTTCAGGCATTAGCCAGATCCATATATTCCATGTACATTTACATTTAGGGCATTTAGCAGACGCTTTTATCCAAAACGACTTACAATAAGTACATTTGTCTTACATTTGTACATTTTACATTTGTCTTGCTTTTATCGTGAAGCACATTGAGTTTATGCTTGCCATATGAAATGTGCTATATAAATAAAATTGACATTGACATTGACATTGTCATAAGAAGTGAAACAATATATAGCCTGCATCGTGCATTTCTTTCTGATAACAGCACACCTAGTCGTGGATTATCCCTTATATACACTATACTGTACTATCCATTACTATGATATACTCAACATATGCTCCAATTGTACTTGATGGTTCACCGACTGGCCAGCCAACACTATTTGAGCACCACTGTCTGTGCTTTTGATTTGATAGGACTGTGTGGGTCGCCCAGAATTAACATTTCAATGGAAAAAACTTTTTGGGAAGGAAACAGAAATGTGTTTGTTCCCTCAAGAGGCTCCGTGGCTCACCTCGTCGGGCGAGTGTTTTGTATTTCAAACCTTGGTTCCATTCAGCACATCTTGACCCAGTAGTCCCTTCATCATATCTGCATCAGAGTGTACGAAGGTTGAGTTTTCTGGTTGAAATCCATTACCAAAAGCAGTATAACAGCGTTCAGTTCATAAAGCACAAAAAAACAAAGGAGTGCCTCCAATAACCCTGTTCCTTTTGATTTTCATGCAACATTTTATGAGCGGACGCAGTGATTGCCACAGGGAGGACTTTATGAGCTGAGCTGGATTTGACGACGGCCCTCTATATGGATCAGTAGGGACACGGACAAGCAGGCGTCAGAAAGCAACAGCCAAAAGATGAACTGCGGCCAGCAGTACATCCATACCCTAGGTGACAGGACCACTCTTTCACTGCCACCTTCAGTCTCTCAGATATCGTCGCATGGACCCCCCCTTCACTGCCTCCCACTGCATGCAATCATCTGGTCCATTAGTCTTCTTAAGTGTTAAACCCGCCCCCTGGATGCTTTAGTGCTGCGTGCACCAGATCTGTCTGTCAACAGCTAATGGACAAAAACCCAATAAAACGACAGAGAGAGCCGAGCCCCGTCATTTCGTACGGCCATTTGATGTTGTCATGATGTTTTCTATATCCTTCTTGTGTGTGTTTGTGTGTTTTATTTAATAACAGGGGGCGTCATACCATAAAGAATGGAGAAAAAAACTTGTCTGTGAAGTCAGGAGGAAAGGTTATCACATGTTGTTTTAAAGGTTTGTCTACTGCTCCAATTCTTTCTGCTCCGCGTGAGTTATTTTTGAAATGTAAGGTTTTAACTAGCCATTTTCTAAGGGTATGTTGTTGGGGTTTTTCTTTCTTCCTTGATCAAAACACCCCCAGGATCCAGCAGCGTCTACATCCAGCGCCCGCCAAGTGTTCAAAGATGCTTGAGAAGCTGTGGTATCGATTCGCTAGCACTCTCCTCTCCTCCTTCCTATACAACAACAGCACACCATCCATGGTGCGAGTTACGGCCTCCAGAGCCTTGACATGCTAGCGAGGAGTGACTAGTGTCTGTATTAACCGTCCGCCTCCTCCCCATGTTCAGACAGCCGTGGACAAACAAACAGGGGAAGGAAATTAAAAAAGCCCAACAAACTGAAGAAAAAGCCCCTCTCTCAGGGATGCTGGCATCTGTCAGGTGTTTCTCTCTGTTCCTTCAAGGTTTGAAACATAGTTGTCAGTTGTTGCGGCCAAATCCAACAGCTGCTATTTACAGGGTGTTGAAGCTAGCCAATGGACCAGTGGAACAGATGCTAAGGCCTGCGCTCAATACCTCACTCAGTCACAAATCACAATAGTGCGTTGATTTTGCTCCTCTGTGTATTTATAAAACAAAACGCAATACATGTTTTATATTGTCTGAATGCAGTAGCGAACCGTGACTCTTAAACCTTGGCCCTCTGACCCCCCTTCCCCCATCACGAAAAAAGCAAACCACCAGCTTAGCTTACTGTGTCCTCTCTATAGTACTGCAAAAGTTACCTATGACAATTCCAGCTCTGAAACAAAAATTAATACGCTAGTCCAGCCTTAGCAATGCAACAAGCAAACAGCACAGAGAGAGTGAGAGTTATCACCAAAACTAAACAGCTATCTCTTAAGCTTAAGCAAAATGCAAATCCTCCTGACAAATAATCGCATCATCACACAAGCTGTGTGTGCACTTCAGTAGAATATGACAACGGCCCGGGGTGCAAAACGCATGACAGCAGTTAGCCCTACCACACAAAACCAACAAAATTTCATGTAAGCCACAATTGCCGCTTTTCCACCGACAGTATCAGGCACGTTGCGTTTCCATCTAATAAAGAACCTCTTCAACGTGGGCGAGTCGTAGAAAAGAACTTCTCCAACATGGGCGGGTCGTCATTAGGTTTTAATCCCGGGAGACGGGATTCCCGGGAAATCTGAATCTGATCAAGACTATTTCCTGATTCCCGGGAAAGGTTATGATGGGAAATAAAATAAAAATAAAAAGCGCAATGACTGCGCGTCTATTGTTGTCATACGGTAACGTTGATTGAGGCGAAACTCGAGCCTTGGGAAAGGAATGACACAAAAACGAAACAGCGATCCGTGTCCCCCTCGGGAGCCGATCCGTGGACTCCAGCCACGCCCGACACACACTTTGGTTTCTCACGGTCCATGGTTCTGAAGTCTGTCACTGCTGTGTGCGCGCTGTCATGATACAGCGCGCACATATGGGCTTAAATTTGTCTCATTAATATCTGTAAACGCACAGATGGTGATCTACAAATATTTTTGATTTGCACACGTGTTTTACTATCCACAAATACAAATTTCTAATTTGTAACTTTTTTTACAAATACGGGTGTACTTGTAAATATATTGTGTTTTTGTAAATACACAATTTTCCATTTGTAAAAACAAAAAAGCCAAAATTCTGCAAAATTCTGCTCGTGAAGTATGACATTCCATACATTCATGGCATTTGTGGATCATTACTCACGCACGTGCATCTCTTTCCTCACTTACGCATTTGAGACGTTCTTGTCGAAGATCCGCACAGATCCACAAGCAAATTGCTCGTGATTCGCAAGTGACCTGCCCTCCTCACAAGAAGGTGGCAGTGTTGTTGTATGCATACAAATATTCCTTCCGCAAACACAAATTTAGGATTTGTAACTCGTGTGTTGGTTTTTACAAATAAATGTGTATTTGTAAAAAGTAAGGCATTCGTAAAACTGAAAATTCTGCTCGTTAAGTGTGATTCAGCATTTGTGGATCATTACTCACGCACACGCATCTCTTTCCTCACTTACGCATTTTTGAGACATTCTTGTTGAAGATCCACACAAATCCATAAGCAAATAGCTTGTGATTCACAAATGGCCCGCCCTCCTCAACCAGTAGGTGGCAGTGTTGTTCCATGCATTGATGTAGCTATGGTTCAACCCGGTATCACGCCAAAGCGTGAAATAGATAGGTTGGTCTAGGGATGTCACGATACCAGAAATTTAGTAGTCGATACCAATACCAGTGAAATTCCACGATTCTCGATACCCAATTCGATACCACGGTCAAAAACAAAACAATAAATCCCATGTACTTTATTTATTAAAAACATTTAAACATTACAAAAAACAGTGGCACTGGCATGTAGCCTTCAAGTAATGAATAAAAATAAACCACTATTAACATTACAAAAAAAGAACAGTGGACAGTGTAGCGTTCAAGTAATAATAATAAAAATAATAATAATACGCGCTGAAAGCAGGCAGTCATGCAGCTATGCGGCTCGCGTTTACACTTGCGTGCATGGCGGGGTTTAAAACATAACTTCCAACCTAATATTAAGTAATATAACGCAGGTGCGCAAGGCAGCCACAGGAGACGAGACGCCAACAGTTTTTGGTGAAATGTTTACGTAGTCTTTATTATCTGACGGGGAAATGCAATATTTTAGGGCTGATTCACCATTAAACGTCTTTTTAATAACATTTCTAGCGAAAAATATACTTTATACTGCCGACTCCTCCGGCTGCTCTGCCGGCGGAGCAGTCCGCATACGACCGAGAGGTCGGAACAATGGAGCGTCGGAGAAATGATATGGACCTGAAGTGAACTGACAGCTGTCTGCCTAAACATTGCTTTCTCCTCCATGTCGCGTTTCAATCTGGACTTCAGAGAGTCAAAGCCAAAGTTAATTTCCCCCAATTCCTTTTCCCCATGGGCGAGATAAACCCGACTAGGAGTCTTTACTTGTTGTGGAAGTACCAGAGAGTCTGAGAACCCGATGCAGTCTGTAAGATTCATAATATCAGAGAATACCCCCGTCAGTTCGGCCGCGGCGCAATGAATGAATAAACATTTAGAAAAACATGGACTTTTAATTCAGCCTTGGGTTAAATCGAAGCGTAGTGTGTAGTGAATGCACGTTGATGATGATATACTCCTTATAGGGGGTAACTACATTGGCACGACACCGGCTTCCTCCATCTTCTGCGCCAGCTTTTAAAATAAATCCCCGACCCAAAGTTAGTTGACAGCTGTCTGCTGAAAACATCTTTCTCCCACCGGAGCAGCCCCTCCGCCGCCCATCCGTATACATTCCCCGCCGCAGCGCAATGAATGAATGAATAAAGATCGTAAAAAAACATTTATTTTGACAGATGTGCCCGAAGTTACTACTTTACAACCTCGTTGATGACCCACATTTAGAAAAACATGTACTTTTAATGCAGCCTTGGGTGAAATGGAAGCGTAGTGTCCGTGTGCACCTTTAATGAATGCATGCCATGTGCGCTCCCACGGCTGGGACACAATTCTTATAGGGGGTAACTACATTCACCGGCTTCCTCCATCTTCTGCGGCACCTTTTTAAATAAATCGCTGTTTCTCGTTATCCCTTATCCGACGGTGGCGACAACAACAACAAGACTATCGTCTCCTTCTACTTCCGGCTCACGGCCCCGGGAAAAGATCTGGAGCATGCACAGAACGCAAATCAACGCATAAGCCAATTCGATTGGCTACATGCACGCTTAGCTCGACTATGAATCGCATTATCTAGGGGTCTTAACTCGACTATGAGTAAGCCAATTCGATTCGAGTATAGCTCGACTAAGGTGTATACATGCATCTTAGTAATCCAATCATAGTTGGACTAAGCCAATAAGTCGACTTTCTTGAGTGTCATGTAAACGCACTGACAGTCTCACTCCGAGAACGTCAAAATCCGACTAGTGGCGAGGGCACTTTAGCGTCAGTCACTGACGGGAAAGGTACCCTTTGGCATCCCCTGCAGACAGAGAGGGGGTTGAATTCACTACAATGTAATGCCATCCCGTCGATGTTTGACGTTCAGAGCGGGTGCTCCAGCAGCCCATTCACTCCAGTATTAACCTGACTATGGCTCTAGTAGACGTTGTGAGCATCTTTCCTATTGGATCTTTCCTATTGGATAGTTATTAGGATTTTTTAACCTACTGGTTGAGGAGGGCGGGCCATTTGTGAATCACGAGCTATTTGCTTATGGATTTGTGTGGATCTTCGACAAGAATGTCTCAAAAATGCGTAAGTGAGGAAAGAGATGCGTGTGCGTGAGCAATGATCAACAGATTCTGAATCACACTTCACAAGCAGAATTTTCAGTTTTACGAATGCCTTTTTTTTTACGAATACACATTTATTTGTAAAAAACCAACACACAAGTTAGGCTACAAATCCTAAATTTGTGTTTGTAGAAGGAATATTTGTATGCATAAAACAACACTGCCACCTACTTGTGAGGAGGGCAGGCCACTTGTGAATCACAAGCTATTTGCTTGTGGATCTGTGCGGATCTTCGACAAGAACGTCTCAAAAATGCGTAAGTGAGGAAAGAGATGCGCGTGCGTGAGTAATGATCCACAAATGCTGAGTCATACTTCACGAGCAGAATTTTCAGTTTTGCAAATGGCTTTTTTGTTTTTACAAATCGAAAATTGTGTATTTACAAAAACACAATATATTTACAAGTACATCCGTATTTGTAAAAAACAAAATACAAGTTACAAATTAGAAATTTGTATTTGTGAATAGCAAAACACTTGTGCAAATCAAAAATATTTGTAGATCACCCTCTGCGTTTACAGATATTAATGAGACTAATTTAAGCCCATACACACATCATTATGTAGTGAACCTCAGTAGGGGTTGTGAACACAGCCTTTCTTAGCTCCTCCCCCCTGCACCCAGGTGCATTATAAAAAGGGCCAAGATGGCCGAACTCGACCTCTGCTGGTTGCCTACCAGGGTGGTGAGTTGGGTCCCCTCTTTTTAACAGTTTTCAGTTACAATTTTCCCTTTTTATTAATTTGTGTTTCTTGTTTTTAGGATCTCCTGCTGCTGTTCTGTTTTGGTTTTGTTTTGGTTCTGTTTTGATATTTTCTTTTGTTTGCTTTGGTTAAGTTTGCGTTGTGTTATTTCCCGTTTTCTGTGTCATTGTTTTGACAATTGAGTTGTTGGTTTACTTAACCTTTTGTTTTGTTGTTTGGTTTAGTTTGGTTTTATTCCAGTTTTCTTTATTTAGTGTTTCATCATTTCATCATTATTGTATTAAAATAAACATTATATATATATATATATCGTCTCTGCCTCTTTTAGATTTTCGAACCTGTGTCCTTATAATTTCTGTATCGTAATAGTTTATTTTCTTTGTTTTATTTCCTGGGGTGCAATTCCCCAGGTGGCGTTGTCGGTCCCTCTTTAGTTACCTTCCCTCCCCTTTATATTGAGTTTTTATAGAGTCCCGCCACATTTTGGCGTTGACGGCAGGATTTCTTTTGAGGCAGAGACTTGTAGTTATTTTTTTCCACAACCCAATTTATTTGTATATAGCTTGTTAGGGTTTATTTTTTTTTACAGAACAGCAGCAGGTGCCGGGCAGTTCCTGGCACGCACAGTTTCTCTCACCCCCTTCAGTTTTGTTTCCTCATGGAGGAGGAGGTCGCCCAATTAAGGGACTTGGTCAATCAGCTGCGAGCTGAGAATCAACAGATGCGTCAAGAGCGAGAGACTAACCAGTCTTGCCCCAGCACCTCATCGGCAATTCCATCAGCCCCTGGACTCTCTTCAGTCCCTGCAGTAACTGAGAGGCTGATTCATTTCCCCAGAGACCGGAAATGCCCACTGTTTCGGGGCAGGGCAGGACTAAGTATTGGGGAGTGGATTGAAGAGGTCCACGCCTGCGTACGAGCTCGCCACCTGTCTCCAGCGGACCAAGCGCTCTTTATCTATGATCACCTGGAGGGAGAAGCAAGAGAAGAAATTAAATATCGGTCCCCAGAGGAAAGGGCAGATCCAGATAAGGTTCTGCTTATATTAAAAGAACTCTTTGGGTGTACAAAATCATATGTATCTCTGCAGGAAGAGTTCTTCTCCAGGAAGCAACAAGATGGTGAAACGTTACAAGAGTTCTCTCATGCATTAATGTGTTTGATGGAGAAGGTGGTACAAAAATCCCCTCATGGTTCACTTAATAGGGAGGTGTTGTCGAGAGATCAATTTGTTGAACATGTGTTTGATTGTTCCCTTCGCAGAGAACTCAAGCAGTTTGTCCGGGGCCACCCTACCGCCACCCTGATAGAGGTCCGTACTGAGGCCATTAGATGGGTACAAGAAGGGATGCCTGGGGGTGCAAGGGGCAGAAGCTATTCTGTTCCCAGTGCCTTTGGTTACCAGCACACTGTAGAAGGTAATCGGTCCAACCACCAGGGGGCAGGTAACTCATCCTTCAGTTCTGAGTTAAGTGAACTGAAGGAAATCCTCCGCAACCAGCAAGAGCAACTCATCCACCTCACTAAGAGCCTTACAGCTCTTAAAGAAGGCCCTAGAACTCAGTCAGGGCATGGTAAGAGAACGGTGATCTGTATGAGATGTCAAAAACCAGGTCACTTTGCTAGGGAGTGTAGAGAGGATTATGCAGTTATACAGCCCCAGCAAGCTCCTGCTGCCACACAACCCATGTCCCGCCCCAGAAACCAGGGAAACTGGCACCCCCTGAACCATTGAGCCAAAGTTCAGGTGGGGGCTCATCTGGCTCCAATTTGGCTGCTAGTCATGAAAGATTGGTTTCTGCATGTCCAAATATTTCTGTACGTATGGGAGGGGTGCAGGTTCCATGCTTAGTGGACACTGGATCAATGGTGTCAACGATGACCGAGCATTTCTTTCTACAGCATTTTGAGCCCTGGGGACCAGAAAAACTCCAGTCTTGTAATTGGCTCAGATTAAGTGCTGCAAATGGGTTAGCAATTCCATATGTTGGTTACCTGGAATTGGATGTACAGCTTTGTGGGAAAACTGTTAAAAAGCGGGGGGTGTTGGTTGTCAGAAACACTCCACATGGTGTATCCTTAGTCCCTGGTGTACTAGGAATGAACATCATCAAAGAATGTTACGGGGAGTTGTTTGTGCAACATGGGCCTGCCCTCTTTGACTTGCCTTCTGTGTTACAGGCCCCCACACCCATTCAGCACGCTCTTCAGCAGTGTTATCGGGTCCAAACTAAAGCCCCTCCTGAACGTCCGGGATGTGTAAGGGTAAAAGGGGGGAGGGTTTGCAGAGTCCCAGGGGGTACTATGAAAATGGTGGCAGCCACAGGCCCCCAACATTTGGCCGATCAGATTTTGTTTGAGCCCAGCAGCGGTGGCTTGCCTGCAGGGCTATTAGCTTCTCCAGCCCTGGTTCACATGGTTAAAGGTACGGTGTATATCCCCATTGTCAATGTAGGGACCCAGTGTGTTGTACTATACCCTAATACCATTCTAGGTACTGTTAGTGAAGCTTACCTTGCCAACTCACCTGATAACCTTGTGGAGGAGGGAGTAGAAGTTACAGTCTCTTCACAGACTACCAGTTCAGTGCAGGATAAGATCGCTGCAGTTGATTTAACAGCACTCACTCAGGACGAGCAGTGTCAAGTTAGGCTGCTACTGCAGAAATACAGTGGTATCTTTTCAGCCTATGAGGGAGATCTAGGTTGTACTAACCTCATTTCTCACGATATTCCATTACTAGATGACGTGCCAGTGCGCCAGCGATATCGTCGTATCCCACCTTCAGAATATGAGTCGGCAAAAGCCCACATTCGCCAACTTCTGGATGCACAGGTCATCAGAGAAAGTAGTAGCCCCTTTGCCTCTCCCATTGTGCTCGTGAGAAAGAAAGACGGCAGCCTTCGGTTGTGTGTGGACTACCGGCTTTTGAACAGCAAGACTCGCAAGGATGCGTTCCCCTTGCCCCGTATTGAAGAATCCCTTGATGCATTATCAGGGGCCCACTGGTTCTCCACATTGGACCTGGCTGCTGGGTACCATCAAGTACCTGTCACAGAGAGGGACAAGGCAAAGACGGCATTCTGTACCCCTTTTGGGTTGTTCGAGTGGAACCGGATGCCTTTTGGTTTGTGCAATGCCCCAAGCACTTTCCAAAGGTTGATGGAGAGGATCTTTGGGGAACAACATGGTCAATCATTGTTGTTGTATTTGGATGATGTTGTTGTTTTTTCTGCCACTGTGACAGAGCATATTCAACGCATGGATGCCGTGTTGGGCCGCCTACAGCAAGAAGGACTGAAAGCCAAGTTGGAGAAGTGCTCCTTCTTCAGACCAGAGGTGAACTACCTGGGTCACATCATTTCTAGAGAAGGTGTAGCCACTGATCCTGGCAAAATCGAGGCTGTTGCAGGGTGGCCAAGGCCTAACCATGTGTCAGAGCTGCGCTCTTTTCTAGGATTTGCCAGCTATTACAGACGTTTTGTTGAGGGGTTTGCCAAGCTGGCAGCCCCTTTACATCGCCTGGTTGCTCAACTCACTGGCACCAAAGCCCGGAAACCATCAGGTGGAAGCCTCCATGCTGCATGGACAGAGGAGTGTGAGCAGAGCTTCGAGGGGCTGAAGAAAAGGTTGGTGTCAACTCCAGTCCTGGCCTATGCTAACTTTTCATCACCCTTCATCTTGGAGGTTGATGCCAGCTACAACGGACTGGGTGCTGTACTGTCCCAAGAACAGCAGGGTAAGGTCAGACCCATTGCCTATGCAAGCCGTGGTCTTAAACCAACAGAACGCAACATGACAAACTACAGCTCCATGAAATTGGAATTTCTTGCCCTTAAATGGGCTATGACTGAAAAATTCCGGGACTATCTATTGGGACAGAAGTGTGTGGTGTATACAGACAATAATCCCCTCAGCCACCTGTCCACAGCCAAGCTGGGTGCTACCGAGCACCGTTGGGCCGCACAGTTGGCGTCCTTTGACTTTTCCATCAAATACAGGTCCGGTCAAAGCAACAAGAATGCAGATGCACTTTCCAGGCAACATCCACCAAGCATTCAAACATCAGAGTATGTAGCTCCAGGCACATCAGTCCCGGAATTGCTACAACAGGTTGTTGTGGAGAATCGAGTGACCCAGGCTACTGTTTCAGCTTTCCCTTGCTACTCTCCCCCTGACTTGCATGGTTTACAGGAAGCTGATCCAGTAATCCGAGAGTTCCTGACGTTTTGGACCAGAAAGAGGGCCCCGGATGCAGCTGAACGACGGCAGGCTTCCAAAGAAGTCCTGGTGCTGATCAAACAGTGGGACCGGCTAGTGGAGCAAGGAGGGGTGCTCTATCGTCGTGTCACCATCCCTAGAGGAGATGAAGTGCTCCAGTTAGTACTCCCTACATCGCTCAAGACCCAGATACTTCAACAGTTGCACAATGAACATGGGCACCAAGGTGCTGAGCGAACAACAGAGCTGGTCCGTCTGCGGTGCTATTGGCCAGGGATGCACCACGACATCAAGCAATGGTGTCGAGAATGTGAACGCTGCCAGGTATCCAAACACACTCAACCTACTGCCTGTGCTTATATGGGTCACTTGCTTGCTTCACGTCCAAACCAGATCCTGGCCATCGACTTCACCATCCTGGAGCCTTCGAAGAGCGGGGCAGAGAACATCCTGGTCATGACCGATGTCTTTTCGAAGTATACACAAGCCATCCCAACCCACGACCAGCGGGCATCCACAGTGGCCAGAGTATTGGTTAATGAGTGGTTCTGCAGGTTCGGTGTGCCTGGTCGCCTCCACTCTGACCAGGGCAGGAACTTTGAAAGCAACCTCATCCAGCAGCTCTGCCAGATGTATGGCATTGAGAGGAGCCGCACCACGCCCTACCATCCAGCTGGAAATGGCCAGTGTGAGAGGTTCAACCGCACCTTACACAACCTTCTCCGCACTCTGCCCACCACCAAGAAGAGAGACTGGTCCAGCTACCTGCCCCAAGTGACCTTTGCATACAATACAACAGCACATCAGTCGACTGGTGAGTCTCCGTTTTTCCTGATGTTTGGCCAAGACCCACAATTACCTGTTGATTTTCTGTTAGGCAGAGTACAGGAACCTGTACCTGGCCACCCCCATGATTGGATCGTGGAACACCAGACACGGCTACGTCATGCTTTTGAGAGTACAACCAGGCACCTGGAAGCTGCGGCTGCCCGGCGGAAGGAACACTATGACAAGCATGTTCGTGATGTCCCGCTGCAAGAAGGTCAGCTGGTCCTCCTCAAAGACACCAGCGTAAGGGGCCGTCACAAAATTCAAGACATCTGGAGCTCAACAGTGTATAAAGTACTGAAGGCCCCTGGAATGGGAGGGTCTGTGTATACTGTGGCTCCGGTGCGTAACCCCCAGCAGGTAAAGCACGTTCATCGTTCTCTCATAAAAGGCAAAGTGGATTGTGCTGCTAATTGTCCCCCCAGTGAACCCCCTGAACAGATGGGATCCATCTCAGCAGATGAGTCATCGTTTGGTAGTGACTGGGCCGTAGTGACCTCGGAACCCATGGCTGTCCCAAGAAACCACATACCAGCGCGGCCTGTCACCATCACCCTCTCACCAAACCAAACTGATGCTGTTGCTACCTCTCAGCCAAGCGAAGGCCCAGTGTATTCAACAACTAGCACTGAAATTCCAAGCACCAGTGAGGCCTCCCTGAGAAGAACTACCCGTCCGAACGCAGGCAGACACCCAAACCTTCACCACCTTCCTCAGGTTGCTGGGAGTAGTGCTATTGGGGCTAGTAACTCTCTGATGCCTGTGTTTAGTGGCTGTGCGGTGTTTAGGCCATGGCAATAAATGTAAATCGTCGGGCCGACGATTAAAAAAAAACATGGGGTAGATTGTAGTGAACCTCAGTAGGGGTTGTGAACACAGCCTTTCTTAGCTCCTCCCCCCTGCACCCAGGTGCATTATAAAAAGGGCCAAGATGGCCGAACTCGACCTCTGCTGGTTGCCTACCAGGGTGGTGAGTTGGGTCCCCTCTTTTTAACAGTTTTCAGTTACAATTTTCCCTTTTTATTAATTTGTGTTTCTTGTTTTTAGGATCTCCTGCTGCTGTTCTGTTTTGGTTTTGTTTTGGTTCTGTTTTGATATTTTCTTTTGTTTGCTTTGGTTAAGTTTGCGTTGTGTTATTTCCCGTTTTCTGTGTCATTGTTTTGACAATTGAGTTGTTGGTTTACTTAACCTTTTGTTTTGTTGTTTGGTTTAGTTTGGTTTTATTCCAGTTTTCTTTATTTAGTGTTTCATCATTTCATCATTATTGTATTAAAATAAACATTATATATATATATATCGTCTCTGCCTCTTTTAGATTTTCGAACCTGTGTCCTTATAATTTCTCTATCGTAATAGTTTATTTTCTTTGTTTTATTTCCTGGGGTGCAATTCCCCAGGTGGCGTTGTCGGTCCCTCTTTAGTTACCTTCCCTCCCCTTTATATTGAGTTTTTATAGAGTCCCGCCACAATTACATGAAATGTTATTACCGTGCATAATGAACGCTGAGTTGGTAAATTTATAGATTGACTGGTAATTCTGCACAATGACCGTTTTCCCAAATAAACATTAACATACACAAAACAGTGGCAGAGGCGGCCAGAATAAAATCAGTTGGCACGGCGGCCTATATGTTTTAAATAACTTACCCTTTGATGATCGCATTACTTGAAAACAAAGTCCATCCTCCTGTCCTTTTGGATGAAGTGGTTGATGGCGACTGATCCTTTGCTTTTAATTTAATTTACTTTTGCTCCTTGGTTGATCCCAATGGCGGTTCTACACGGGGGCCCACGGGGGCCCGTGCCCCTGTGGACATGTCCCTGGCCCCCCCTGTGGCCCCACCGTGCTGACCAAATAAAACAATTATGAATTGATTATGATTTTACACGCGAGTGCCAAAAGCGGAACTAATGCGACGCAACGTTCTACACGGGTAAATTAGAGCGGCGCTGTCACACTAAATTTGTACCGGCTGCCAAATTTGTACCGGGCGCGTCATCATTACGTAATCCATTCCAATACTGCCCGGCAACAGATGATCGCGTCGTCCGTTGCCCGGCAACGGACGATCGCGTCGAATTTTAAACACTTTAAACGCACCCATACGGCGCACCCAAACACTGTGTTGCTGCTGCTCGGTGAATGCGAGCTCAGCAAATACACCTGGAGAAAGGAGCTACGATTTCTCCTGTTGCAAAAGTCGAAGGTAAGCAAAACGATTTAATCTTTTATGTGACTTGTTGTTCTTGTTGATCTTCCCGTGTTAAGTAGGGAGAGATGGTTATGCAACGAAGTGTAATGCATGCCCCTACGATTTTTTTTCTTCTAATAGCAGCTATCATGAAACGAGGAAAGAATATAGCATCCTTTTTTGCCCCAGTAAACAAAAAAGTGAAAGAAACAGCAGTGAGAGAAACAAGTCAAGGTATTGAGAGAGCTGAGGAGCAGGAAGAGGGAGAGTCGGAGGAGGTTGGAGAGAGGGCATTTGATGAAAGTGAGGGCTCTGACACAGAGAGGGAAATTTCAGAGAGTGAGAAGGATGAAGAAGAGGGTGAGGAGGAAGAAAACATACAGAGACAGAGAGAGAAACAGCCAGAGGTACAGCAAGTAAATCCATGTGGATCAAGTACTGCAGGTTTGTGATGAAGAAGGTTATTTATGTTTGCAAAGTAGTGCAATTACAATTTCATTGTAGGTCTACTGTGTATCCTTAAAATTATGCTTTCTGCTGTAAATTCAATTTGTGCCAATATGGCACAAACTTGAACTACATGCAGATATACATGCGTAAGTAAATAAATGTTGTAGTTGTGCTCTATGTTTACTGTACATCTTTCTACAGATATCAGCAAGTCCAAGAATGATGCACCAGTACAGCCGAACTTGAATATATTCCCAACCACTTTGATGGGGGACAGAAGACGGTGCTTCAGGCAAAACTGGTATACTCTTCATCCATGGCTTGAGTATTCTGTCATAATGGACTCTACATATTGCTATGCATGTAGACATTTTAGCACACCAAAGGCCCCTGACACTGTTTTTGTTTCAACCCCTGGGTTTAGAAACTGGAAAAATGCAACTATGAGAAAGGCAGGGTTTTCAGTTCATGCAAAGTCTGAGCGACACAAGTGTGCGATGATAGCATGGCGGGATTATCAAAGTGCTGTTAAAAATGATGCAACACTAGCAGATATCCTTAACAAAGAACACACTAAACAAGTACAAGAAAATCGGGCATACATTAAAACAATTGGGGAAGTGCTGTTACTTACAGCTACACAAAACATAGCACAAAGAGGGCATGATGAATCTGAAGAGTCCAATAACAAAGGAAACTTTAGGGAAATTCTTAGCACAGTTGCTAACCACGACCCACTTGTTAAGAGAAGATTAACTTCTATTAACAATGCAAAGTACACAAGCAAGATCATCCAGAATGAGGTTTTGGGTTGTTTGGCAGAAATGGTTCGTTCTGAAATCATAGAAGAAGTGAAGAACAGTGAGGTTTTCAGCATCATGGCAGATGAAACAAAGGATGTTTCAAAAAGTGAACAGATTTCTTTCACACTCAGGTACTATTACAATGGGGCCATTAAGGAGAGTTTTCTCCATTTTGAATCTACAGAGAGGTTAGATGCAGCAAGCCTAACTGGAAAAATAGTGAACTTACTGGAAAGTTACGGCCTGAACTACAAAAATAACCTTGTAGGCCAAGCATACGATGGCGCTGCCGTTATGAGCGGTAAACATTCAGGGGTTCAGGCAAGGATCAAAGAACAGGCTAAATTTGCCTTCTACATTCATTGTAGTGCACACTGTCTCAATTTAGTGTTAGTTGATGTAGTCAAAAATGTCCCAGAAACTGAGGAGTTTTTTCCTTTGTTACAGAGCCTTTATATTTTTACCTCTGGCTCATATGTGCACCCAAAATGGCTGTCTCTCCAAAAAGAAATGTATGGCAAAACAAGAGAGTTGCATCGTTTAAGCGACACACGTTGGGCATGCCGATTTCTAGCCCTACGCAACATAATGGACACTCTACCTGCCCTTAAACGACTACTGCAACAGATTGCTCAAGAACGCCACGGTGAAAGAACTGTTGAGGCCCGAGGTCTTCTGCATCAAATTGACCTACAATTTGTTGTGCACCTTGTCACTCTTAGTAAGTTGTTTGGGGAGACAAAACTACTGTCTGACATGTTACAGTCACAAACTGTTGATCTGGCTAGAGCTGTTGACTTGGTAAATGCTTTAGTCCAGACATTGAAAGACCACAGGCAGGAGTCTTTCTTTGATAAGTTGTGGGATGAAGCATTGACTATTTGTGAGCACTGTGATTCTGCACCATCAGTGGCAAAACGTCAGACAATGCTGAGCACTAGGCTCAGTGGCTACTGCACACTAAGCACTGTTGGTCAGAGGGAGGTAGAACGTGACAAAGCTATGTTTTGCACATCATTTTTCTATCCTGTAATTGACAGCATGCTCAAGGAGCTGAACAGACGTTTCTCCAATACCAACTGTGAGCTCATGACAAGCATACAGTCTCTCAACCCCCAGAGTGATGCCTTTTTAAAGGAGACCAATGTTTTTTCATTTGGCCGTTTGTACAATGCAGACATTGACGATTTAGGGCATGAGCTCCATCAATTTAAGAGAGTTTTGGACAGAAAAATACAGAGTGGTGAAATTACAAAGCCATGCAATACAGTTGAGCTGGTTTGTTTTATTGAGCCATACAGGGAAGTTTTCTTTGAACTCTTTAGACTGTGCAAGATTGCCGTAACCCTTCCTGTAAGCTCAGCCTCTTGCGAACGCAGTTTCTCCACACTGAAACTGATCAAAACCTTCCTGCGGTCCACCACTACTGACATGAGACTCAGTGATCTTGGTGTCCTGAGCATAGAGTCCAGAAGGGCCAAGGCTCTGGATCTGGATGCATTTGTGGACCGTTTTGCCAGACAGCACAACCGCCGTATCCTGTTGTTGTAGTGTAGTGTTTACATTAATAGGTAATGTCACATTTTTATACCCTTTGTTGTACCCTGGAGGTTTGTTCACATTGAATTGACACACTGTATTTGTACCCTGTACTGTATTTTTCATTTTTCTACGGCCCTACCTCCTTTAGCTTCAGGATTTAGGGCATGAGCTCCATAAATTGAGTGGTTAAGTTAAAAAGCCATGCAGTACAGTTGAGCTGGTTTGTTTTATTGGGCCATACAGGGAAGTTTTCTTTGTATTTTACTGATTTGAAAATAAAATAAATAAATCTTTAAATATCATTTTGTGCCTTTTTTTTGTGCCCCTCTGGTTGAACACCGGCCCCTCTTTGGCCCCCCTAGTAAAATTTGTCTAGAACCGCCACTGGTTGATCCTGTAATCCTCGGGTATAGTTGGTGGAGTTGGTGGAGTTGAAATGAGTTGAAATGTTTTTCAAAAGCTTTGGTTTTCTGAACCAATTTTAGCTCTGGTGTGGGTCTTCATGTTACGACTAACTCCAACTTTTTATTAAAAGTTAACTTAGAAAACGGCGTAGATAATAAATCAGAAACAAAGTTCTTCTCCTCGGTTAGGTTACTTGCGGCGGCTGCCATCGTGAAGTAAACCAAATCATGCCCCATAAGCTAGTAGCTAGTTTATTGGCTTGTGATTCGTGTCCCTCACAGCGGGCGGAACCCACCCATTTAGAGGGAAGATATGATTGGTCAATTTTATTGTCATTTGAAATTAGTCTCATTGAATTACTATTACTCGACCCTCTGTGAAATTATAGCGGGACCACCAATCACAGAGCTGCATAGCATTTTCCTTCCCAACAACTGCCGAGTCAGCAAAATTCTGATAGGCTGACAAAGGCTTCTTTCATTTAACCCTTCACATTCCAACACAAATTGAATAGGCAGGTTTGAAGGGTTTATTTCCTCAGAAACATTTTTGTTTAGATGTTGATTGTCAAATTATGAATTAATAAAATAAAATTAGAATATCTATAATGTCTTAGGCCCTCTCCGAGGGCCTAGAGGGCCCTGACGGTTCCCCTGTCTGAATGTCTTCCTACAATGGTTGAGTAATACTTCTCACACAATTCCTTTCCATTCCATTAGGTTCTTAGAAAACAGCAACAACAAGAGCCATTTCCTACAAACCTTTTATTTTTCATTTTGTAAGCCTTTACCTTGACTCTGCTGGTAACCTTTAGATCAGCAGTGGCTGCAATGCTAGCTGGGATGAATAGCAACAACACACACACACACACACACACACACAAGCAGCCTCCCATTCCAACAGTTGCAGACATAATGTCTGTACATAGCAGGTCGTGGTGGGCTGTGAAGCTCGAGGACACTGATGGGGTCCACGGGGCCTGCTGTGGTTTCTGTACCCACCACAACCACCACGGCTTTTGTTGTGGGATCAACGTCCATCGTGCTGATGTGTGACCCCAGCAGACCGGGGATCAGCTCAGTCGCACCCTGGCTGTTGACTTTGTGGCTTGATAAAGATTGCATGGATTGATACATCATTTCTTGGGGCTAGAGGGATGGGTTGCGTCGGGCCGGGTCGACGCTCTTGGGCATGGCGTTGGCGGAGGGCGGGGACTCTCTTTATGGATCGGCGGAGATATGCAGTGGTCATAAGTAATCATGAAGGTTGATTGCGCTCAGGCATTTGGCATCTGACATTAAGGCGGCACACACACACACACACACACTATTTTCTCACTACACAATCCCAACCTCAAGCACAATGTATTTACAGAGTTAATGTCTTCAAACATTCAGGGCTAATAAACAAAAACTATGAAGAATGAAAACTTGTTTGTATTTGAAGTATTTGAAATACAAACATAAAATATTTTCTTATTCATAGATTCATAGCTGGAACAAAAACAAATATAAACGTTGTATGTTGTTTGTTGTGGATAGGGATTCAAAACGATTATTTGAAGGTAACAATGGTTAATAAAGTAATGTCTGAAGAGACACCTCTTGTCCTCACTCTCTCACCTTCTGTCTCTTGTCCTCACTCTCTCACCTTCTGTCTCTTGTCCTCACTCTCTCACCTTCTGGCTCTTGTCCTCACTCTCTCACCTTCTGGCTCTTGTCCTCACTCTCTCACCTTCTATCTCTTGTCCTCACTTTCTCACCTTCTGTCTCTTGTCCTCACTCTCTCACCTTCTGTCTCTTGTCCTCACTCTCTCACCTTCTGTCTCTTGTCCTCACTAGGTTCCTCACTAGGTTCCTCACTAGTTCCTCCTGTCCTCTAAGTCCACGCCCCAGGCCAGAAGCCACCTGGGACTCTCTTAAAGCTTGAGAGTAGCATCAGAAAAGTGGATGTGACCAGCATTTCAAATAAAATAGTTTTCAACAGCACACAAAGGAAAATACTGATGTTGGTTGCTTGGTCAGTGCCAAACCGGTTGCTCATCCATTCAGACTTGCTGTATTAGACTGCAAAACAATGCCATTGCAGTATATTCAGTTCAATGACGTTCCTCATTTATTTGAAAATCACTTGAATCGCTCATGAACCACAACCGATGAAAAGTTACATGGCTCTAATTACACTGACTGACGACATGATTTGGGATTATGGTTATTAAAACATTATACAAGCAAGTCTTCATCTGAGTGGGACTGAAGCCATGCGTTTACCATTAAGATGGATGGATTCATTTAAGTCTCTAACATGACTTTGTTATGTGGAAGAACGCGCGGACCACGACTGTGAACTTAACCTTTTATTTTTGTCAACCGCCAGCTTACACCTGAACAAGCCTCTCTCTCTACGGCTCACGTAACACTGACGTCACGCTGTCACTACACTACACTACACGCTGTACTACATTTACCCCCCCCCCTTTTAAGAACCTGAACCAGTGCAAATGAACATTATCAACCAACCAACCTGTCTGGCTAAACCGGGTGGACTACCGGCTTGCCTGCATAGCCTTGTGGGTTATTCTTCCACGTGATAGGCTATGCACTAACTAAAATGTCACATAGTCCTTGAGGTAAGATGGCCTTTGGTGGACCCGAGTGGGACGAGGTCCGGGCTGCAGGGGTTCGGGCGCTACCTCAGGCTCAGGTGGATGCGCAGCCGGGACCTCAACGCCCCAGTCCACATCCGCATAATGCCACCCGGCTGCAGCCAACGTGAACCGTCAGTAAAGCGGAAAGTAGCCGACCCTAGCTGTGCTGTGATCTGCCGTGGCGTGGACCAGAATGAGAGCAGTTTGTGGGACCGGTTGGGTCGACGGATCCGGACCCAGTCCCCCACCGTGAGTGCAGGGGCTCTCGCTCGACACCCTCTGTCGAACCGCTGCTTCATGCGCCGTTGCTTTTCTGCCACTCTGTTCCCCAGAGACAGTGTCGCTGCTGAGGAGTTTCTTGTTGGAGGGCGCAGACGATCCAGGGGAAGCTGCAGCTCGCGTCCTAGCATCAGGAGAGCTGGAGAACTGCCTGTTGTGGTGTGCGGTGCTGCTCTGTAGTGGAGTAAGGTGCTCTGCAGTGCCGATGAGAAAGGGAGGCCATCTGCCAGGTGTGCTCTGAGCCCATTCTTGAGTGTCTGGTTGAACCTCTCCACGCCACCGTTAACTTGGGGATGGTACAAAGCAGTCCTGACATGTTTGATTCCTCTCCCCTCCACGAAGGAAGCGAAGTCGGCCGAGATGAACTGGGGCCCATTGTCGGTGGTGATGGTGTCGGGAACGTTGGTGCTGAGGGACGCCGTGGAGTTCGCCGCAGATATCCACCTGAATGTGGGTCCACGGTGCCGGTGGCCACGGCAGGGGCTGTAGGGGCGGAGGAGGGGGCAGGCCGGTTTTACCGCTGGTGAGGCAAGCAGTGCAGTCCTTCACCATCACCTCTACGTCTCTGTCAATGCCCGGCCACCAGACCGAGCTCCTGCAGCGTTGCTTAGTCTTCACCACGCTGAGGTGGCCCTCGTGCACCATGGCCAGGACGCGTGCCCTTAGAGTGCTGGGGACCACTGTGCGCAATCCCTGTGCCACACAGACATTGTTCCAGCAAGAGAGCTCGCCCTTGACTCGGTGGAAGGGTGCCAGTTCCTCTAGGACTCTGACAGGCCAGCCCTCTTGGATGTAAGTGCAGAGCTGGGCAAGCACGGGGTCCTGTGCGGATGCCTCTTGGAGTTCCTGCAGAGAAATTGCTGCCTGGAGGGGCGTGTGCAACATGAGAATCAGCTCCGGCTCTGAGGGGTCCTGGACGGTGTCTGGCGCAGGATCAGGTGTGGCTCTGGAGAGCAAGTCTGCCACGACATTCTCCTTGCCGGGCGTAAACTGTGTAGTGAAGTTGTACGCCTGCAGCCTCTCGGACCAGCGATAAAGGCGCAGCGGCTTATGCCCAGACCCGGTTGTGGCCAGCAGGGCAGTGAGGGCCTGATGATCTGTCCGCAGGGTAAAGTGCCGCCCGTACAGGTACATGTGCCATCTTTCACATGCCCAGACACAGGCCAGCGCTTCCCATTCCCCCACCGAGTACTTGCGCTCAGTTGGAGTGAGAGACTTCGAGGCAAATGCCACTGGGCGCTCTGTCCCTCGCTGGAGTTGGGACAGGATGGCGCCAACAGCCGTGTTGGATGCGTCACAAGTCACGAACGTAGGGCTCATCAGGTCAAAGTGGGCGAGAACTGGCGGGAAAGTGAGTTGGGATTTTAGCCGGTGGACAGCGGCAGAGCATGGAGGGGTCCAAGACCAGGGTGCGTCCTTCTTGAGGAGAGCACGCAGCGGTGCGGTGGTCTCTGAGTAGTGAGGAAGGAAGCGTAAATAGTAGGCCGTCATCCTGAGAAATGATGACAGCTGCGCAGGGCAGGAAGGCTCGGGCAGATGCAGGACGGCATCGACGTTTGAGTGGAGCGGGCTTAGGCCGTCACTTGTCAGACGGAACCCCACAAACTGGATGGTAGATGCAGCAAAATTGCACTTCTCCTCGTTCACTGTCAGGTTGTGGCTGCTGAGGATGTCCAGCACCCTGGAAAGGCGCTCGTCGTGTGAGGCTGACGTCTCTCCGTGCACCACAATGTCATCGAGGTACACGACCACCTCTGGGACGGCTGCGAAGATGGTGGCCATGATCTTTTGGAAACAGCTAGGGGCAGAGCTGAGGCCGAAGGGCATGCGGGTGTAACGGAAGACCCCCATGTGGGTTACGAAGGCAGTAAGGTTGCGACTGTCCTGGTGTAAGGGAACCTGTAGGTAGCCCTGGTGAAGGTCAAGCTTGGAGAAGACCGTTGAGCCATAGAACTTGGCGGACAGCTCCTCCACCATAGGCAGTGGGAATTTGTCAGGGATCATTGCCTTATTTACCTGCCTGAGGTCGATGCAGGGGCGCAGGCCGCCCGATTTCTTCCTGGCCACTACCAGGTTAGAGACCCAGGGCGAGGCGTCGACCTGCTCAATGATGCCAGCATCTAACAGTTTCTGCAGCTCGGACGTGACATCATCTCTTAGGGCGAGGGGCAGCCAACGCAAAGGTTGGATGACTGCGGGCACCTCCTGGTTTATGAGCGGCTGGTGGTTGAAAGCGGAAAGACAGCCCAGCCCAGTGAAAAGCGACGGCCAGTGTTGCTGCCAGGGCGTGGCCACTGTCAGAATGGTGGCACCCACGTTGTCCGTGATGGAGAAACCCAGAGCGCAGAACAGGTCAAACCCCAGAAGGTTGGTGCCTTGGCATGAAACTTGAAAGGTGAATGCTGGGAGGGCCCTGGAGCCATAGCGAACGGCGAAGGTGGTAGTGCCTACCATGCCGATCTTTGCATGTCCATAGCCGTACAGCTCCTCTGCATCCGCCCTGATTGTCTGTCGAGGAAAGAGCCGCCGGACGGTGGACTCGTTGAGTAGGGACCTGGAGGCGGCAGTGTCCAGAAGCCGTGGCAGGCAAACACCGTTCAGTTACACCGTACACCATGTGAATGGCTTGGCGCTGGAACCCACAGAGTGGATGGTGGTTGGGCTAGGCGGGCGGGACGAGCGTGTCCGGGGACTTGCGGAGGCCGGTGCGGAGCGGCACACTCTGGAAAAGTGATTCATCTTACCGCAGTGCTTGCACCGCTGCCCCACGGCCGGGCATGCTGGCGCACGTGACGGGTGAGAAGAAGAGCCACAGTTCCCACACGGCTAGCGCGCTGTAGCGCTCTGATGTCCCACGACGTTTATCTCGAGGTCGGGTAGGGTTGAGCCGACGGGGCCACTGTTTGTGCTAAGGAAGCGGTGTGCGGTGGGGCTGGGTCTGGTGCCGCTAGCCGTGACGCTAACTGAGCAGCTGACTCGAGCTGGAAGGCTAATTCCACCGCCTGTGACAATGGCAGGTCGTCCGGCGCCATGAACTGTTTCTCACGTAGTTTAGGATTAACTGTATGCTTCGCTAGCTGGCCTCGGATCATTTCGTCTTCTAAAGCGTTCTAAAACTTACAGAGGCTGGCCAGACACCGGAGGTCGGCGATGTACTGGTGGACCGACTCACCCGGCCGCTGTCGGCGTTAGCGGAAGATAATCCGCCGGACCATGATGCTCTGCGGGGCGGCGAAATGTCCAGCCAGTAAGGTGATACAGTCCGTGTATGTCGGCGCGGGTCCGAGAGTCCAGAAGATGCGCTGACCCTCGTTGCCCAGGCTGTGGATCAGCATGGCTCTCCGCCTCGCTTCGGAAGCGCCGGTTAGCCCGATAGCCGCTACGAACGTCTCAAACGACTTGTGCCAGCGGGACCACGGAATCGGTGGTTCACCGGGCAGAGCGAGGAACGGAGGCAGAGGTGAGAATTGAAACTCCATCTTCGTCGCCAATGTTATGTGGAAGAACGCGCGGACCACGACTGTGAACTTAACCTTTTATTATTGTCAACCGCCAGCTTACACCTGAACAAGCCTCTCTCTCTCTACGGCTCACGTAACAATGACGTCACGCTGTCATGACTCTCTATAAACTGGCGTGCAGCCGGATACTACAGACCTGGCACTAAAATATAGGTTAAATAGAACAGAAAGAAAGCCTTTTCAGCTAAAGCTGGTCATTTTGACAATTACACGTGTTGCTGAAGTCTGTCTCTGTCTTTGATGCGACTCTCAACATAGGCTTGGTTCGGTGCATGTTTTGAATGTGTGTGCACGATGCGGCGTTAGGAAACCAGGAAAACGCGGAGTGGTTTTCTATTGATATGGGTATTCCCCTTACTGATAAATTGGAACGGATTTGATTGTGAAGCAATGGAAAGAATGCTGGATTAGTAGACCAGTCATGCACTAATATTTTTGACGGCAAATGTGGGGGGGTCAAAACTACTTTTTTTTTAAGGTGAGGGAGACGTGACCCCCCCCCCCCCCCCCCCACATTATATTGCGGCGACTCCCATGTGTGAAACCAAGGAAGAGAAAATGTTAAAAGAGGACCACAGAGGACAGGGGTGCGGGGGGAGGAGGGTGTGGAGGAGACATGATGAATGGTAGAAGCTCAAATTAATTTATCCTCTTCCCTCAGGCTGGAGTTACCGCTGTCAGGAGAAGCTCCTGCACCTCGGCCAGTCTTCATACGTTTTTTACACTGCCAAGCCGGTACGGTCGTGGCTTGGCACTCCCTGCAATTTCACTGTCTTGCCTGTGTATAACCGAGGGGGTAAAATCCGCCTTCATCAAGGAGCCGGCTTTCTTGGTTCACTGGAGTAGGCGGGGCTACGTACGGAGAGTAGACCTCTTTAGAATAATTTGCATACTGCAAATGTTTTTATTTTTTTATGATTCAAGACACTCGCATGCAAGAATGAGTATTCATCTAAGTGTAGGCTACAAATAGATTAACTATTCACAAGTGCAAAAACGCCAACATAGTAGTAGTACTAGCATATATAGTATTGTCTTTCCCCGTCTTCGTTAAATGCTCTCCAGTTAGAACTACTCATGTTGATATCGCTGTATTGTCTCTGTTATAGAGACAATGCAGCAACACCTCTACCCAAGTCCCGCCCCCCCTGGAACCGCAAAGCCCCCTGGAACCGCAAAGCCGTCTAATTGCATTTACATCATAATGAAACCGCCAATGTGTGTAGGGTCCGAGAGGGTTAATTGGGGTGCAAAATCAAGCTGGTATATTACCTCGGTCAGCGGAAACGCGTAGACCATGTAGGGAAAAAGGCGGGCACAAGACGGGCATATTTGGCAGTGTAAATATGTTTATTTACACCTATCTCTCCTTCTCTCTGTTTTCATATACACCTATCTCTCTCTCTCTGTTTTTATTTACACCTATCTCCCTCTCTCTGTTTTTATTTACACCTGTCTCTCTCTCTCTGTTTTTATTTACACCTGTCTCTCTCTCTGGTTTCCTATATATCTCTCTCTCTCTCTCTCTCTCTCTGTTTTCCTATACTTCTCTCTCTCTCTTCCTGTTTTTCAATATATATCTCTCTCAATGCTTTGTATACATATTTCTATCATCCCTCTGTCTCACAGAGGGATGAGGCTTGCCTCGGAGGCTTGCCATTAAAGGTTGGCGTGTGTGTGCATGTTGTCGTGCATGTGTATATGGGCATGTGTGTGTGTCTGTATGTGGAAGTGTGTGTGTGTATTTCTCTGTGTGTTGTCGTGGGTGTATATAGGCGTGTGTGTGTGTGTGTGGGAGGGGGGGAGTGGGTGATATTTTTTTGTTTTTGTAAATTCTCATGCATTTGCTTTGCAACACATTCTGCTAAATCCCATTTTCTAATTATCACCAACTGTCGTATTTTAGAAAACACCTTTTGCTAGTGACCCACGGAGGCGAAACACAAAGACCAAAGCGTAAGGAATTTCTACGCGGTAATTACAATCTAAATTGAGCCGTCTGATTGAAACAGAGCACTTTAATGTCTGATTAAAGGAAAGCCAGGAGAGCCTATAGGTAACTTAAGAAGAAAACATGTGGTGTTGACAGATGATAAGAGGTGAGCATGAGTGACCACATATCTCAAAAATACTTTTCCTCCTTTTCCTGCCTGTTAAATGTTAGCATGTCAACACTAATGTGTGTTCTGATTGCCAGAACAATGCATGCTCTTATTTATTTTATACAGACTATGTTGTTTAGCCACATGTCAGAAGCAATCCCAGTAAAACGGCAGACCCCTGTATTTTACCTCAACAATAACAGATGTATACATGCAACCTAGAAAGCGCCACCAATAAACAAAAAGCTAGTTAACATAAATCATTGTAAATAATCTATATAAAAATTGTAATATACTTTTATTACTTTTATTTTTTTATCTCTGAGCAGGGTCATTAAGGATGTAAAACAGAGAGGGAGGAGCTTCACCACTCAGCCCTCTGGATCTCTGCAGCAGGAAGCAGGCATCGCTCCACCAGCACCGTGACACAGACAGCAAGCCGCCGATGAAACCAGAGGGGATGCCAGGCTCCACCGCACACTGAGCTGTGGCAACGTTTCCACTGCACCTTAAAGGCATTGTCAGAAACATGCCCTCTACCTCCTGCACTGCCCACCCTCACCACTGCTGGGGTGTAGAACCAAAGTCATCTGACACCCGCCTAGCAGGCGGGGGCACCCACCGACCCCCATCACCCCCGTCACATTTCGTTGAGGTAAAAGGGGTTTCACTGTCATCGAGACGCTACTAATGGAGAAGCGTGGTGGTGAATAACACAAGGTTTGTTGTTGTTGTTGTTTTTGTTGTTGTTGATAGTCTGTGCAAGTTTGCATTTGTGTTTGCAATAAACTTATAATAACAATAATAATAACACTCACAGTAATGCAGACATTTAAGCTCATTTAAGTTTTTTTAATTGTTGCTTGTTGAATGGGTTGAGACGTGGGAAGCCTACAGGTACACTTAGGGCATTAGGGATCGAACCTGGTTCCCTTTGGGTGGAGTCTAAGCATTAAACTAAATTACCCCACGATATATTGAGTGTAATAAAAATAAAAACCTCAAAAATGCACGTAAGATGTGATGTGTGTATTAGTCAAAAGCCATCAACCCGTCTTGTTGAAAAATCTTCTTAAAGCTGGACAATAAGTTGCTTGTACTTACTCAAACACCATGCAAATCCAACAGAAATGTCACTGCACAAAACCTCTCTGGAGGGCGTTGAAAGAAAAAGAACAAGAAAATTGGTTTTCTACCATTATTTTCAAAGGGACACAAATTGTGGCAGAAGATTTCTGCACAGAAGTGTCTAAAATAGTGGGCATGGTTCAGGAGAGAGAGAGACACACAGAGAGAGACGGGGAGACAGAGAGAGAGACAGAGGGAACCAGCCGGCATAGACGGGAATAGAAGTGTTCAGCAGAATTAACAAGTCTCTAATACACTCAGACGGAAAGGTATGTGTGAAGAGTTTAAAGTGTACTGTAACTGTTTTTTACCGAAAATGGCAAATTATTATAAAACCAGTTCTTTCTACATTAATTAAGTGGTCTTACACTTTGCAAGCCAATAGAGAGGTTCCTTTTGGGCTCTGCATGATGTATCCTACATCATAACACATGAGGTGTACATTGCCTGGAGAGAAAGTAAATATATACACAGAAAGATCTAGCCAGGAGAAGGAGGATCAATAGATGAGTATAGATGGATGGATACATATAGAAAACATATGTTTATTGACACATCCAAGGTTTTACCAGCATGTATTTACTAATGGTTTGTATCTTGATCACAATACCATGTCTGAACACGCACACACCCTCACCAACGCCTGACCAGTCCCCACTGTGCATTCATTAACCTCTATGTCATTATGGTGTAGGATAATAGCAGTAGTGGTAGTGTGCACATCCCCACCTCATTCTTTTAAATTATGGTGTAGGATGACATGGCCGCATTATGATATGTGATAGGTTTTCTTAATTTTTTCTCAACTACATCCATGTATCAGAAATTGAAGTCATTCAGTGGCATGGGTAAATTAAATAGCAATAGTAGGCTAACCTTCCTATGTGTGTGCGTGGAGTGAGATGCAAGGAGATCTGGCAATGCTAATCAGTCAAATGGATTTGAATGTCAAGCAAGCATATCTTTGATTTTCTGTATTGTCCACTAGCAGCACCTGAAATGAAACGTGTATTAAGTGTAACAAGGCATTAATCAGGGTGGCGGCGTGCCAATTGCTATCTTGAATAACAAATGACCAATCACTAGGCTTCTATGGTCTCTTTCTCTCTCTCTCTCTATTTCTCTACTTCTCTCCCTGTCCCTCTGCCTTTCGCCCGTCCCCTCTGTGGGAAGCTGTATCCACCTGCTTCCATTGTTGCTACTAAGACTTTTCACTGTACCTAGTGAACAGCATTACTGTTGATGATATGATGTTTGTTGTTTTTTTTAATATGGGTGTATATTCTATTAGATATGGATGTTTTTTTCTTCTATTGGTCATACAGATATATATTTTTCCTTGTCTATCTATCTAACTATCGATCATGAACACTGAAGGAACCAATGACAACCTATTTATATACAGTGTGTGTATATATATATATATATATATATATATGTAATATGCATTACATAGAGGCTGTTCATTTCGTACATTTCCTAAAAAATGCATGGCCATTAAACCAGACGCCGTGCTAGCCCCTTGCTAAACAACAGACTTCAGCACTAGACAACATTAAAGAAAGCTCTCCTTGAATCAAGTGTGCTACAAATGATTAGCGTTAGCATGTAGCGCTGCAAGTGTACCGCGCAGGGGGTCTTGTCGGTCAGAATGGGGAGATCACGTGGCGTGACCTTAGCCAAATGTCACGGCAGCGTCTTCACTCAAACCAATTGGCAATGTGTCAACACGCATGGGATCATTCCCAGATCGCAACCTTTTGTTTGTCGAGGTTCTCTTCATCAGCTAGTCGAGCAGGGTGTAGTCAGGATATAGTCAGGGTATAGTCAGTTGGCTCGGTTGAGCAAGAATCGTTTGTTGATTGTTTGTTGTAAAAGAAAATGTTTTATCTTCAAAGGGTTACTTTTCAACTTATAATTATAGGAACCTGTAGGGACACTGTTCTGCTTTAGTTTGAACCAACATGCCTTCACCTTGTCACGCAGTCTTCCCTCCATTACTTGGAGAGAATACCCTCTCAGATGACCCTCTCAGAAGGAATAAGAAGCAGTCCTTATGCTGGATGGGCTGAAGTTTGTCAGGCTGAAACCATTTCAACATCCATCCGCTTAAAATACATATCAGATGAATACAAAGTAATTATCTGTGTCAACAACTCTAGAAGCCCCACAGAACCAGCAAGACACAGAGCGAGAAGAGCTCTTACATAACCCAGGGAGATGCGGAGTATGGTCGTGATAGAACAACACAGTTCTTACATAACCTTCTTACATAACCATACATAAGGATGGAGAGTATGGTCGTTATAGCAGGGGATGTCTAGGTCTCGAAAAGGTCAGCTGTGCGCCGTCCTTGATATGTTTCTGTATTCACTTGTCCAACCCACCTGCTCCTTGATTACCTTTCTCTGTATTCACTGTCTAACCCCTATCGGGGGGGGTTTTACACCCATCATACATAGAATCATAATCATAATTCTCAGCTGCATGGGAGAATTCCCAATGGAATAAGCCAAGGCTGCATAGGAATGTGATTACAACTCACTTTTTTATGATCATCATTCATCATTGAACACAATAATTTAAAAAAAAACATGAAATATACATTATAATTGGAGATCATGATGAAGTTCCAGATCGAGTGGGATGTATCAAGGGTGGACCCAACTGGTCTCCTACAGTCAGAGTGTCTGAAAAGTTATATCATGTTGTTGGTTGGAGGAACATTTGAAACTAGAAAATGCTTTTCCTGCAGAAAATGAGGTGAGTGCTTTAGTACAAAGTTATGTTTAAAATATGTTTTAGTAAAGCTACATAGGTTAAGACGTAAATAAATGTGGAATGGCTTGAATCAAGAGAAAGGATTTGAGTTGAGATTTGAGTTTGTAGCAAGTATGTAGCAAGCACCTAGTCTCTAGCCATATAAACAACATAAAAACGCCCAATATATAACAATCATATTTCCAATTGATTAATCGTTTTAGCGTCAGTGTAACAAGAAATAACGTAACCGTTTAAGCTTGACATTGTGTTTGTAGGTTAAATATTGACGTTGTTTAGGCTCTGCAACATCCAAAATGGTTAGCTTTTGTGCTAACCTGGGCTAGAGCGTCATCTAGGACATCCTCACGTCACGCTCTAAAAAAGTATAAATGATATTCAATTGAAGATACAAGTGTGTTGATTTGTTACCTGTTTGAACGAAGGTTAATGGTTAACCATTGACCAAGGGTAACGCTTCATATTAAGGTCCTTGTAATAAGCCTTTGTTAATAGGTAATACAACACTTATATATGCTTAATAACATTAAATGGTGTTAATAAGCCTATCTATAAGTGTTAATAAAAACATGTTTATTGTGAGATTACAAGACTTATAAGCACTTATAAGAAACTTGTTAACTATTTATTGATTGCTTAATAACATTAATAATAATGTAATACGTTTATTAACAACTATAAGAAACTCATAAGACTATTCTTAATGTTATTAGCAATCAATAAATAGTTAACAATCCCAATACCTCCCCTAACCCTAGATTTTTGCCCTAACCCTAGATTTTGTGTGTTTTTGTGTAGGGGTAGGGTGTCCCATTACTGTAGGGAGCAAGGGGGAGTGCTATTTTGCCCTTATAATCAACCCTCAAAACGTAGTGAGGTCCGATGCAGGCTTAAAACGAAGTGGAAGATTTAAGGGGGGAGAAATGGGACAGGGCCATAGTCTTATTAACACAAATGAATATTAATACGCATATAATAAGGGTCTTATTACCATTAACTAAGGCTTATTACAAGGACCTTAAATATAAAGCGTTACCCCTGATGACCTCCCCTGGAACCGTCACCTTATGAACCTGTGAACCTGAGGGCTGTGTTGTCTGGAGCATTGTGCTCCTGGTAGGGTCTCCATGGCAGAGTGGTCTCAGGTGAAGGGCCAGACTGAGAATTTTTCACCAAGACCCCAATGAAAGAGGAGGAGAGACGGGGGCCCCCGTCTGGAGCCAGGCCCGGACGGAGGGCTCGTTGGCGAGCGCCTGGTGGCCGGGTTTGCCACGGAGCCCGGAAAAGCGACGTGGCACTCCCCCCTCTTAGTCCTGTGGGCCCACCACCTGCAGGAAGACCCGCTGGGGTCGGGTGTGCTGCCACATGGGTAGCAGTGAAGGTCAGGGGTCTCGGTGGACCAGACCCGAGAAGCAGAAGCTGGCAGTGGGGACGTGGAACGTCACCTCACTGTGGTGAAAGGAACCAGAGCTTGTGCGGGAGGTGGAGTGCTACCAATTAGATCTGGTGGGGCTTACCTCAGCACAGTCTCAGCTCTGGTACCGTACTCCTGGATAGGGGTTGGATTCTATTCTTCTCCGGAGTTGCCAGGGGCGTGAGGCGCCGGGCGGGTGTGGGGATTCTCATAAATCCCTGGCTGAGCGCCGCGGTGTTGGAGTTTACCCCGGTGGCCGAGAGTGTCGCCTCCCTATGGCCAAGGGTGGTGGGGGGGGTTGTTTGTGTGAATGCACTGAATGGCAGTTCAGAGTACTACCTTCTTGGAGACCCTGAATGGAGTCCTGTATGGGGTTCCAGTAGGGGACTCCATAGTTCTGCTGGGAGACGCCCACGTGGGCAACGATGGAGACATCTGGAGAGGTGTGGTGGGGAGGAACGGCCTCTCTGATCTAAACCCAAATGGTTGTTTGTTATTGGACTGCTGGGCTAGTCATGGATTGTCTGCTGGGCTAGTCATGGACATGTTGTCTATAACAAACAACATGTTCGAACATAAGGATGCTCATAAGTGTACCTGGTACAAGAGTATCCTAGGCCGAAGATTGATTCCATAATTCCATAATTCCATAACATACGCTTATCCGACCGATAAGCGTATGACGATGAGGATGATTTGGATTTTGGGACTTGATCATTGACTTGATCAAGACCTGATGACTTGAAATAATGTCAGCTCACTAGAGATAACCACATCGTAAGCAAGAATCATGGTAGGCATAATGTGGTGTGCGTTTGCGTAGTGATAATTTGCTTCAGTATTTGGCACTGGAATTAACAGGGCTGCATGGTTGCGGCTCATAAAAATTTGCTATGTAGTATGAAGCATCAGGCATTAACAGCGTTGCCAAAATAGTTTCATAAAATTTCAAGCCAAATCAGCTTCCGTTTTTAATTAAATATTTTGCAGTACACAAATAGCAGCCCAAGATTACTTCAGTTTACCTAACAATTCTGCGTTATCAGAAGAGGCAACAACATCTTTCTTCAAATGATCAATCTCTGTCTACACTGCTTGTTGTCAATGTGAAATATGTGATTGTGCATTAGACTTTACAGTATGGATGTAGCGTCCGTGACACCCATTGGTTTATACACAACCATTAAAAAGTCTTTATATTCAGGGCTTATAAACATTTGATTGAAATAAACAGATCAAACAGCACATCTTAAAAGAAAAACGTTTATGTTAAGTGGAAGACTTGAAATATGCAGTCAGCCAGATGCAGTTACACAAGAGAGTATTGAATGAGGAATTAAGAAAAAGCATAAGAGCAGTGGCTGATGTGGGAAGATACGTCCCCAAAATAACTGTACCATGAAGTGAAATATATATATTATGATATACTTGCTGCTTTATTTTTCACACAACGAATGATCAAATTGCAGATTTAGTGGAGGGGGGTACCAGGGGAGGCCAATCCCATTTTGGTGGGGGCCGATGCCTTTATCTACTGTCTAACCCCTACCTGCTCCTTAATGACCTGTCTCTGTATTCACTGTCTAACCCCTACCTGCTCCTTAATGTCCTGTCTCTGTATCCACTGTCCAACCCCGACCTGCTCCTTAATGACCTGTCTCTGTATCCACTGTCTAACCCCTACCCCTTAATGACCTGTCTCTGTATCCACTGTCTAACCCTGACCTGCCCTGACCCTGACCCTGGTTTGCTCTTTTAACCACTCAACCAACAGAAATATGTTTTGGGGTCCACAGTTTTTAATAGTTTGTGAGCAACAATTAGAAGAAGTTATTTGATTCTGTCAGTCATACCTATTATTATAAGGGTTGAGGGTTTGTCAAAAGTAGACTCTTCTGAAGTTGAAGAACCATGTCTATCAAACCAACGAGACAGAA
This sequence comes from Micromesistius poutassou, assembly GCF_964030765.1. Classification (NCBI taxonomy): domain Eukaryota; kingdom Metazoa; phylum Chordata; class Actinopteri; order Gadiformes; family Gadidae; genus Micromesistius; species Micromesistius poutassou. Next base: position 8,409,098 of record NC_140293.1, on the reverse strand, counting down.
ATAGCACATGGTTGAGTGGCTTAGCTAGCTGTCATCCTAGAGAGGCAGTGTGTGTGGAAGAGCTAGGAATTAGCATATTGTTATTCTGTAGAGATTAGTGCTTCATTATTAATAGGGTCTCTCTAAAGGCCTAGAATGGACCTGCTATAGCCAGTGTGTTGGTGAAGACATGCTGATCGATGGCCGGCATTCTCAAGAGTAATTCACTTTGTTATGGAAGTGATTCAGGAGCTGCTTGGAGAAGTGAGATAAAGAAGTGACCAAATGGAATGTTCCCTGTGGGACAGCGAGCACAGCGTGTAAGGGTGTGTGTGTGTGTGTGTGTGTGTGTGTGTGTGTGTGTGTGCGCGTGCGTGCGTGCGTGCGTGCGTGCGTGCGTGCGTGTGTGTGTGTGTGTGTGTGTGGATAGATGAATGTTTCTAAGTATCCTTGTATTTTTCATTTTGAATAGTTTTTACTACTTTTGAGTAGTAAAAACAGGGTATGTAACATAACACAAACATGTTACGGTATGTCCCTATGTATAAAGTTGGTTGTCAATATATGTTTTGTTGGACATGGGACACAGGATTGTGTTAAATGCATATTTAGAAAAAACATTTAAATGAATCAATGTTCTGTTGTTTGTGAAGATGACTTCTTAAACATTGTTTTGACAATGTTTCAATGTTTGTTTAATTTGACAATACAAAAATGATCTTATCTTATTAGATGGTAACATGAATATGTTGTAGAATCCATGCTGAAGCACAGTCTTTGCTCTTTAAAACTATTTTCTATCTTTCTTGTTGTCTAATGAAAAATATGAAGTATTTCCTGTAACAGTTTAATATGATGACAAGACGGAGGAATGAGGAAGAATGTATTATTCGCACATCTGTCCCTAACTCCCCGTTGTTCTCAAAGGAATTGATCAGTGGAGCCACTGAGGGGTCGCCACTAGCATCAAGTGGACCTTCTTTGAACAGTCTTACCCGGGTATCAAACCCTGCCAATCGTTTAAATCTGGAGAGTGTAACGCCGATTTGTGATGGGCTTTTTCTGCTTCAGTCAGCCAGTTAAAATAACTTTGACTGAAGGGTATCTGATAGCCCTGCCCTTGTCATGTGTTTTGATGTACTGTTTTGTGATGGATTAAAAAACATCATAATGGGAGAGGACACATAATGGGAGAGGCCATAATGGGAGACAGAGCAACACGGAGTATAGAGCCAACCATGTAGCAGGATGGCGTTGGTTGTTGGGGTATCCTGCAAGAGCCCATGAATAAAGGACTGAACAGTGCATCTGGGCTCTATCATCTATTTGGGAAAAGGAATGATTCTACTTCTTCATTTGGCGAGCCAGCCAGGAGTAAACAAGAAGACAAAATCAAGAGTTAACCTCTTCATTTGGCGAGCCAGCCAGGAGTAAACAAGAAGACAAAATCAAGAGTTAACCTCTTCATTTGGCGAGCCAGCCAGGAGTAAACAAGACAAAATCAAGAGTTAACCTCTTCATTTGGCGAGCCAGCCAGGAGTAAACAAGAGGGCTTAATCCGGAGTCTGCCTCTTCACTGCACCCGTATGACCGAGAAACAAGAACAACCATGAGAATTCAGATTACTTTCTTCCAGATGGAGAACAAAGTAGCTTTTTAATAGGAGATGAAAGATGCTCCGCACTGAAGTGACAAATCCTCACACTCACACTCCACCACCAAAAACCAACAGACAAACACACACACACACTCCACCATCAACAACCAACCGACAGACACACACACACACACACACACACAAACACTCCACCACCAACAACCAACAGACACACACACACACACTCTCTCCAACCACCGATAACAAACACACACACACACACACAGACTCCACCACCACCATCAACCAACAGACACACACACACACGCACACTCCACCACCACCATCAACCAACACAGCCATCTGGAGAAGGCTTGCAGCCCATGGCCTCAGCAGGGGATCGCGCTGAAGCCTTTTCATACGTGCCTGCAGTGCCACACGACACACTGCTGTAAAGATCCAAAAACGTACCATCGACAGGGAATCTGGCTTGGGATCTGCATGAGTTCTCAACCATAGAGAATTCTAAGATGCATAAATCACATATATATATTTATGCATAATTATGCATCATTTTCCTTTTCGCAAAGGGCTTTAAAGGAAATTTAGAACCATAATATTTACCAAAAATGTATGGTGAAAGTTATCAACAGGAATAATACGGATTTGAGTAAAAAGACCTCAGTTAGTTCAATATACCAAAAATATGACAGACAACTACTTCATAAAGGGACACAATGTTATTGTGGATATTCCAACATCATATGAAAATGTATATTATCACTGAACACGAGCAGCTCTGCTTAGCATCGTGGATATATGCTGTATTTTAGAGAGCGCTTCAGGGACTACAGCAAGCCATAAGTATGTCGGCTCCATGAGCCAAAGCGGAGATGCGAGCAGCACAGCATGGGGTCTCTTAATTATCATACAGGAAATACCACACAGCTTACATCGTGAGCTTAGAGATGTGTCCTCAGTATTTAGTCCAGCCTTTAGCGAGCGGCCCGAGACGCCGATATGACAGTGTTGAATGAGTGTCTGATCCAAAGTTACAATAATTGTATGTATATAGCATATATATATGTAATTATAGCATATATTTATCCCTTGGAAACCAAACCTGGCAATAGAATGATTGTATTCAAGGTCTGTCACAGTGTAGGGAAAGAACAGGAATCGGGCCAATCAGATCCATTCTAATCAGAATAGTCAGTCATGACTACCTAGATGATCAACCTGACGTTGGAGGGTTTGGAGAAATAGAACCAAATTGAACAACACCAAACAAAAATATAGTTGCAAGCAACCATGAAGGGGTCCTACTGTATGACTGTATGACCGACAGTATGACCGGACTGACAGTCTGACCGACAGTCTGACTGTATGACCGACAGTATGACAGAATGACAGTATGACAGAATGACAGTATGACTGTATGACCGACAGTATGACCGTATGACTGACAGTCTGACTGTATGACCGACAGTCTGACTGTATGACCGACAGTATGACAGAATGACTGTATAACCAGTCTAACAGTATGACCGACAGTATGACAGTATGACTGTATGACAGTATTACCGACAGTATGACCGTATGACAGTATGAACGACAGTATGACTGTATGACCGACAGTATGACAGTATGACTGTATAACCAGTCTAACAGTATGACCGACAGTATGACAGTATGACTGTATGAACGACAGTATGACAGTATGACCGTATGACAGTCTGACAGTATGACTGTATAAAGGACAGTATGACAGTATGACTGTATGACCGTATGACAGTCTGACAGTCTGACAGTATGACTGTATAAAGGACAGTATGACAGTATGACCGTATGACAGTCTGACAGTCTGACAGTATGACAGTCTGACAGTATGATAGTATGACTGTATGACAGTATTACCGACAGTATGACCGTATGACAGTATGAACGACAGTATGACTGTATGACCGACAGTATGACAGTATGACTGTATAACCAGTCTAACAGTATGACCGACAGTATGACAGTATGACTGTATGAACGACAGTATGACAGTATGACAGTATGACCGTATGACCGTATGACAGTCTGACAGTATGACAGTATGACTGTATAAAGGACAGTATGACAGTATGACCGTATGACCGTATGACAGTCTGACAGTCTGACAGTATGACTGTATAAAGGACAGTATGACCGTATGACCGTATGACAGTCTGACAGTCTGACAGTATGACAGTATGACTGTATAAAGGACAGTATGACAGTATGACCGTAGACTGCCATGGGCAGATTGGAGTATATTTTGAGAAATATAAGTCTTTCGTACATGGAGGTATGTTGAGCTAGGTTGGTATGGTAATATGCATTGGTATGCCTTAAAAAACAGTTTACCGGCAGTTAACATATCAAAACAATCACCAACCATGTTTCTAAAGCCTACTGTGTCAAAATCCACTGTCAAACGGATGTTTGCGAAATAATGTGTGTACCCCTTTAAGGCCCAGCCTGCATTAGAGCTTAGATCGGGCCCAGAACATCAAGCCTGATCCTACCCGAGCCCGTGTACGTTCTGTCCGAGCCTGGCCCGGCCCGACACATTCAATTCAATTCAATTCAATTCAGTTTATTTAAGAAGGGGACAGTGCAAATTAATAAAACACATGATCATACATAGGTTAAAAATTCCAGAATTAGCCAAAAGCCTATTTTTCATCTGTAGTCCCCTGGCATCAATGTTAAATGAAAATACAATTAAACATAAAAAATAAAAAAAACATAAACAGGACGGAACCCCACAGCACAAACAGGGCATCACAGAACAAACAGAACTGACTAACTAAGGTAAAACAACAGAACAAAAAATACAAAGCACCAGTGAAAATAAATAAATAAATAAACTAAATACATAGTGTGTTGACCACATTCACAACAAATGATTTTAGTGCTGACATGTATATGTATTGATCATCCATTGTCTTAACTGCTTAGTAAACAATTTGTATGTGTTTAGTGGGATTGAATTCCATTCCTTTGCACTTTTGACGGACCAAGCTGACTGACTAAAAGTGCTTTTTCACAACGGAATAACTTAAAAAACAAGCACACATTGAAATATTTTTGGAGGTCTTCCCAGCTTAAAAGCTGGTACTTTTTTTGAATCGTGCAGTGGTGGAAGAGTTTTGGTTTTTTATCTAGAATTTTTATTGCTTGTTTGTATTGTGATTCAAGTGGCTTTAATGTGCTCAAATTGGCCTGCGACCAGTTTGTCAGACAATAATTCAGATGAATTAATCTAAACTCTAGCCTGCATTGTAGAGAGGCCATGGTTCAGAAGGGAGAACTTCAAACTAATGTTTTTTGGTTGTTTTTTCAGATATAGTCTTCAGATTTGGCATGGGTATACTATGGAATCTCCTCTTAATAGCCACATTCAACAGCTGGGCCTAGGTGTTTTGGATGCAATGTTAGAGCTGTTTAAACGTGTTGTAGAGCTGTATACATATGCAATTTTTATAACTTTTGGAGCCAAAAAGTCAGGTTAAAAATAATAATAATACTACCGAATACAATAGGGGTCCTACGGATTGTAGGACCCCTAATAAACCAAGGAACCAACCTCACCAATCGGATTGGCCACCCCAGGAGCCACCCCATTATCTTAAACTATAGCCGTTTTCACACATGTCCCCCGCTTTTTCGTTGCATTTGTATATCAGGAGATACAACCCCGAGGGTGATTCACACTTGATGCTTCATATGCGGACATCAATGTCGATCTGACATCAGTAGAATCAACGGGGTTTGGGGTGGGATACAAGTCACCAGAGATTCCAGGCTGTTACGATGGACAGCCGTCAAAAAGACACCACTGATCCTCCACTGGTTGGAACTTGTTCACAGCCTGTCCTTCTCGTGTGGTGAAGAAACTAGCTGCCCAGCTCCATCTTGTCCGCAGCTTTTTTGTACTACTAACTACTACTAACTACTAACCAACTACTAACCAACTAACTAACTACACCTACCAACCTTTGTTTCCCAATACCTAGATACCTACCTGGATACAAGCGCCCACTGAATGACTCCATGGACGTATCAAGGAGCCCGAACGCTGTCCACAAATTGAACCCACCGCTGTTTGACCCTGACCCCACTTCTCGCGTTCACAGTGAAATCAATGCAAATATATTACAATGTAGTCCAAGCAGGGGCGGAGCAATGGGCGGGGTAAGCGGGGCCACCGCCCCTGGGCCCTCCGTCATGTCAAAGGGGGCCCCTCCCATGCTCACATTTGAGCACAACAATTTTCAATACTGATAAATGATGATTTATGAGTACATGATAAATAAAACCTGAAACTTGAAACTAATGCTGCCGCCCTACATTCTGTCACCCCACCCCCCCCCCCCCCCCCCCAACATTCTGTCTATTTTTCAGTCTGGTTTCAGAAAGAATCGTAGTACGGTAACTGCCACTATAAAAATTCTAAATTACATAATCTGCACCCTAGATAGTAGACATTCTGACATAACATTCTTTTATCATGTATCATGTAACAGAATCCTGCTGTTAACCATCTATAGACCCCCTAATTTGCCAGCTGCAGTTTTCCTTGAAGAATTCTGTGAACTACTGTCAGATATCTGTGTTCATTTTGACAGCATTGTTATATCGGGTGATTTCAACATCCATGTAGCCTAGATAACCCTGAAAACTCTCATGCAAGAGATTTTCTGGCGCTAATAGACACCTTCAACCTGACACATCACATACAGCACCCCACTCATTCTCAGGGCCACACACTCGATCTTGTCATCACAAAAGGTGAAAATCAGGATCAGAATCAGGATCGCTTTTAACTCACTTTATTTGATTAGTTCCGGTATAATGTATATGAAGCAAAAGGAGGGGAATTGTATAAGAATGCGTGGAGATACGCTTAGTAGGGCATCCGATAAATGTGTTACCTGGAGAGTTCTGCACCCTTGCTATGTGTCGTGACTTTATGAATGGGTGGGCGTGGTCTTCGTAATGCGCTCTGATTAGCTAAGCATGGTGCTGAGCTCCCGCCTCTTGGATACCCGTATGTGTACTCGGTGCTGGTCCCTTGTGGCTATGTGTAGGTATTACGCTTGTTTTCGTGGCCTTGGTCTCTGGGCTTCTCAGACACCTGGCCTGCTAATCTCAAGAATTGATAGGTGTATGAATGGCTCTACACATGAACGGATGCTTCCCTAGTCGCCAAGGACATATCTGGCCTGATCGAGCTAGAATTGATACGTGTATGAATGGCTCTACACATGAAGTCGCCAAGGGCATATCTGGCCTGATCAAGCTAGAATACACTACAATTTGGCCTGTTGCATGCTAGAATATGCTACAATGCTGAAATACGCTAGTCTCTACATCTCTTGTTGACTTCATCTGTTGTTGCCTTATCTGACCACTGTTTATTTTCTTTGAAGTCTGTATGTCCCCTTACAGAATAGCTCTATGATAATTAGAAAGAGAGCTATAAATGACAACTTTTTTTTTTATTTTTTGTTTTTGAGAAAGCACTCTTAGAGTCCACAAGCCCATTTCCACAGACTGCTGATGGCTTACTAGAAAACGTCAACATAAGAATGACACATATAATAGATGACATTGCTCCGTTAAAACTGAAAAAATAATACTGGCAAACAGAATGATCCATGCACAAACGACCCGTCGGTTGTGCATAAAACTGCATAAAGAAGAATGTAGGAACAGAAAGGAAATGGCGCAAATCCAAACTCAACGCTGACTATCAAATCCATAAAGAGACACTATACAAATACAACTGTGTAATTTGTAAAGCAAGACAATCTTATTTCTCCAATATCATCTACAGAAAAGCAAACAACACTTGTGCGTTGTTCTCCACTATTGAGAAGCTAACAAATCCCTCTCCTCATCTGGCACTTGAGCTACTCTCAGTTGATAAATGCAATGAATTTTTTTTCACAAGCAAAGTAGAGAACATTAGACAGCAGATATCATCCACATCCCATAGATTTACTCACATTGAACCGCCAACTACTAGTAATGAGCAAGTAATGAGCTCAGCACTATGTCTAATTTCAGCCCTATTGACTTTGACACTCTTGAAAAAACTGTATGAAACCTAAGTACTTCTACGTCTGAGCTGGACATTCCGCCCACCAACTTTTTCAAATCCATGCTCCACCTAATAGTAATGGATGTGCTTTTGATAATCAATACTTCATTACTGACCGGCATATTTTCTAAGTCCCTTAAAATGGCTGTTTTTAAGCCTCTACTTAAAAAGAACAATACAGGCCCATACCAAACGTTTTATTGGAAAACTATTGAAAAAATAGTTTTTAATCAAGTGTCTGCTTTTCTGACTTCAACTTGCTGCTTTCTCTACCAATCAGGTTTTAGAGAATATCATAGCACTGAAACAGCCCTTATAAAAGTAGTAAATGATATTCGGCTAAACAATGACTCTGGCAAAACCACAGTTCTGATGCTGTTGGATCTCACTGCAGCTTTCGACACTGTTGACCACAGTATATTACTGAATGTAACTATGGTTATGTGAATTCCTGGACTGCCAGTCACACCGGTCACTCTGAAATCTTTTCGGGGCGAGAAGATCCTGAGAGGCTAGTGATTTATATAGCCTATGTGTTACACACGTGACCTTGTTTATGGAGCAGGAGGAGACATCCACTTTGTGTACTGCCACTGGCAGTCATCCAGGAATTCACAGAACCATACGTTACAATCATAACTTACATTGTTGTCTTGATATTTAACTTAACTGATAGCAGTTTTACCCTTGTCAGTTATTTTTGTTTCTCAATCTGTGTGTCATCTTATGCACATGTCATTTCTACCATGTGTTCTATGGGTTTATTTTGGATATTAGTATTACTCAAGCCCATGCTCAATAGTAAATATATGCTTAACTATACGTGAATAAAAACAGCCTGCTACTGCAAAATACAGTCAAAATGATGGTGAAACTACAATGATTTCCAGCCATAACAAAATCAATAACACTAACAGCATTAATTCTAACAGCCAGAACATAATTATAAATGTTCAACCCATATCCATAATTATACAAATAATAATTAGTTATTTCTCCACTTTGCTTCAAGGGATATGGATGGATGGTTTCCATGGCCGAGGATCACAGCTCATTCATGCCACGGAGCAGCACACTGAGTCAGAAGTCATCCCTGGGGTAAGGGAGAAGGAGGAGGAGTGGGTGGTGGTGCTGGTGGTGGGCGGTCCAAACCCTGAGGGGCTCCGCTGAGCTCAACATGCCACTCTCACCATATTGGGGCCTATGAGCCTTTCCAACTGAAGCCTTGCTGTGTTGTGTAACGGGGGCCGGCAGACACACAGACGCTGCTCAGTCTGAGAAACGAGCGACATCAGCTGCTCACCGTGCGGGTTAATGAGGAGCCGGCGTGCTGAGCCAGGCGAAGGGCTGCTCGTTTGTTTGGGAGCCCATCTCCATTAAACATCTCCATTAAACAGGGAGGGGGGGGGTGCCCAGGGAGCGTGTTGATCCATTTGTAGGTGTCCGCAACACACCTCCACTCATCATGGTTCTTAATCTCAAATGAAATTTAAAAAACAGTTGTGCGCTGCAGCAAGATGCCTCTCTCTGCTCTTTTTCCATTGCTGCAGAGAGTAAGATCCCACACACACAACAAACATTAGCATGCTAATGTCAACATGTGTGTTATCAACATGAAATAAAATCTGATTTAGAGATGTATGTTACTCACTAAGAACCGTTTGAAGACGATTTGAGGTTAAATTACGTCTACAAATTGTTCACAATTGTTAAGACACAGTTCTTGAAACATTCAACCCTTTTCTAAAAACTTTAAACACAGAACCAAATCCTCAAACCATATTCACAATTCCCCTGGCAAAAACAAACAATTACCTAAAAATAATCTGTGCTCAAAATGAAACAATTCTTTCTGATCATGCACCCAGCCAGTGAATAAAACACTACAGACCATTACATCGTAATGTTGAGAACACCAAATCTAGTAACAGATTTTATTTTTGAATTTATATAAAAGCATTTTGTGATAAAAACAATTATATAGTAACACGATTTAGTACAGTGACTATATTGTATAATGTAAGACAGGGATGGGCAACTTTCATGATTAAGGGGGACACAACTTTTCATCATCACCATCAGAGGGCCATGTTGGGAAAATGTTGTCTGTCTAGTTACTTGACCAGATAAAATGAGACGGAGAGGTAATAAAGTCTGTCAGCACGAGGGCCTCGGATTTATTGAGTAAAGTAGCAAAGGTGATACAGATTCATAAAGCGTGAGAGATCGAATATTTCTAAGTCCCTAACAGCACTGAGGTCGTCTGGAGCTTCGCCTCCGTGGAAGTTCTGCTTCAGAAAAGCATGATGGTTCTCTGTGTGTGTGTGTTTTATGTTTTCAGTGCTGGCGTGGGGGTTACCCGGGTCCAGCTCCCTGTTCAGCTCCCTAACCTTGAGAAAGGCAGGAGGCGCCCTGGGTTGTGGTTAGGCTATGTGTTAATTACTGTGATCTAATGGTGGGATATCTGACCGTATTCTGGGTTGACTTGACCTTACGGGCCATGACATAAAAGTTGAAAGGCATACTACGTTCTGGGTTGATTTGACCTTTCGGGCCTTGACATGAGAAAAGTTAAAAAGGCATACCATAGATGTGATGTGTTTGTTTTTGCCCATCAGCCACATGACCGCACTCTTCACCTAATTGGATATGAGAGAAGCTACAAAATAATTAAAAATAAGAACAAATTATGTGTAGATATATGTCTGTATCAGTGGTGGCTGGTGATGAAAGTTGTTGGTGTGGGGTAGTCATGGACGGGGGGTGTGGGGGTTTTCCCCCAGAAAATGTTGAATTTGGTAGATGTGATTTCCTGTATTCTGGTGAATTTTGGGGATGGCCACTACCTAAAAATCATTCTGATTCATAGCCTGTTAGTATGTTAATCGAACCAACATACATTCATTTCATATTTTAACATGTCTATACTCTTGTTAAACGACAAACACAACTAGTTTGTTTTAAAAGCCACGAGTGATTCTTATTTTTTTCGGTGCAAAGAGCATCATCATTCAATGATGGCACAAAACTGAAAAACAGTGGCCCAACATTAAGTGCAACAACTAGCATTATATTCAGTGCAGTTGTCGAAGTGGCGACTTAAGTTGAAATCTTTCATGATTTCATTTTCCTGATATTTCCTGATATTGTTTCTAAGAAAACTAGACACATGGGTTTGTAATACCGTATAGATGTCTGTATAATCAGAACGTACATATACAGCAAGCAATATATCTAGGTTAATGAGCCATACGTCTTGTGCTCAAGCAACGTTGTCCCTTGCCAGGCCGCGGGGAAAAACCCTCTTTGACATCACTCCACTCGTATGTCACCACACGTTTGAGCTCCTATCAAATGTTTGAAGAACGGCAATAATTCACGTATGACAAGATTCTGTCTGCCAGAACACAACGGATGACAATCCGCTAAAAAGCAACATTTTGTTATTTAAATCTTTTTATTGAATTTTTCAACATATTTATTCACAAATCACTAGTTTAGTGATGGGTCGTTTGCGAACGAATCAGTTCGAATGAACGACTCTTTAACGAGAACGAACCGATCTAATTCCCCGTTTCAGTTCTCTTGTTCGTTCGTATTGTTCGTTCTCCGAGACTCGACTCCAAGACCCACCCACTAGTCGCTGAAGACTCGAGGACTGAGACCTCACGAGAGCCAGCTGGGCAACAACATCCCGATTCCAAACATGAAGCACTCCTCAGCTGAAAGAAACTTAGTTAATGTTGTGTTGATTGATGACCGTTTGCACCATTGCACGATCGTGATTCATTTGAGAATGAGAACGAGGGAAGAGCTGAGTCTGACTGACTGAGAACCGTGATTCACCACTACCGGAAACGAGACTGAACGAACAAACGATTCTGAACGATTCTTCTTGCCGAACTGGATCACGCAAACGAATCATGAGATCCACCACTAAATGAGTTATACAATGGTGACAAGACAGGCACATTTATATACACAAACATGACAATTAATAATGACATAAAACAACACACATCACATAAAATAAAAAAATAAGAATGGGAGGGGGGGGGGGGGGGTAGGGTTCAGGGAACCCATGCTTAATGCTTAGGCATTTTCACAGTACGAGAGGAAGGGTTTCCAGACTCTACAGAACTTTTGCACAGAACCCCTTGTAGAGTGTCTATGTTTTTGTGACATAACACTCTCTACCCACTTAGCGTGTGATGGTGGTTTGACTGATTTCCAATGGGTCAACACTAACTGCCAAGCCAATAGTGACATAGAGGCCAATGCAGCACATTGTGCACCTGTAAGAGCTAGCCTTCCCACTGCTACTCCAAATATTGCGATTACTGGGTCCGGTTGTATCTCCCAGAGGTGTGGACTCGAGTCACATTACTTGGACTCGATTCAGCCTGGAGTCATGAATTTGGTGTCTTTAACTTGACTTGACAAAATGTTTTTTGTCGAGTTGCAAAATCACTTGCAACTCGACTTGGACTTTAACATCAGTAACTCGTGACTTCACTTGGACTTGAGCCTTTTGACTTAAAGTGTCACGGTTCTGGGTTGGTGTCAGATAATTCACTTCCTGTTCCTTGTCGTCCCTGGTTTGTCTTGTGATTATGTGTCTCCGCCCCTCACATGTGTCTAGTTTGTGTTTTGTCCAATGTCCGCCTGCCTCTCGTTTGTACCTCGTTCCCTGCCCACCTGTGTCTTGTTTAGTCTTGTGTATTTAAGTCTCTCCCTTTGTTCCCTTCACGGCTCGGTCATTGTAAATACTGCCTATACTATTGCGGGTGTATTTGTCACGGTGCTTTCTTGTCTTGTTCTTGTTCATGTGTTTGAGTAAGTAAAGCCTTTTTTTTGTGAAACAACCTTGTTGTGCGCTTGGGTCCTACCAATTCCTGTAGCCACTTCGTGACATAAAGACTTTCTACTTTCCCCAAAACCTAAAGATTAAAAAGTATGTTGACGTGAACCACTCTATTTCTCTCTCTGTATATGTGTGCATCTGTGTGTGTGTGCTGTTGCACAACATCCAATCAAATTAGATCCACGTTCATCCATCAAATCAAATTGCAGGACAACAACCAATGAAGAGGAACTGTCAAACAACGCGCCAGTTGGCAAAAAAGATACCAAAGATAGTTTTGTTCGGGTATAAAAACTATGAGGTAGTCAACAAAAAAGGAATTGCAGTATGCAAAACATGCAGGTCGAAGATTACAGACGGAGACACTTTTTTTTAATGTTAGTACCAAAATCAGTACTGTATTTTCTGAAAAACCCGATATGCGCCGTGTTAAGGCTGGTTTAAACTCCTCTGTAAAGTGCTGTACGTAGACACAGAGAGCCCTGCCCGTCGTTGGAGACCCTCTCCGTAGCTCTACGTGCGCATCCATTATTTTTTCGCAACGGAGGCGGCAAGGGCTGTGATTGGTTCTCTAACAAAATCATTTCCGGAATCACCTTTTCCCGGTTTGACTTGCACCTTATTTACTTTGTACATTGTTTACTTTGCACATTAAGGACCAATAAAACAACAAATAAGATTTGAAAAGCTTTGGAAGTTTATTTACAACACTATTTACATGGTTAGTAGTCAACATATTGTAGCGGCGGCCAAGAAGTACACACAGACAGCAGACTACCTTTATTGAAGACCAACATTATACATAGAACACAGCGCACCCAACAAACGTGCCACTCTCATTAACGGTGGCGACAACAATGAACACAACATGATAACAGAACAACACACAATACACACCTACAACGAACAACCCCAACCCATTAACCCCACTTAACCTAACACACTTAATCCACTTAAACAAATACAAAGGAAACGTCCAAATAACAGCAGCGAATTCCCAGGATCCCCTGCGCGGAACCCGAAACAGGTGTCCACACCAGTGGTCGCCACACAGCTCCCACCTGAGGGGTCAGTCATCCCCGATGATCCCATCACCCGACACATAGTCCTAAAAGTAATCAGGGGCCCGGCGCCGCCGGTTAGGCCGCTGGATCCCCCCAGGAGCGGCAACTGCAGGGCCAACGGCCCCACCAGTGGAGCCGGCAGGGGCAGGGGAGCCGCCCGGGGAACCACAGGGAGTTCCGGCTCCCTCCCCAGCAACAACTGGGGCGAGGGGGGCGGTACGGCGAGAGTCTGTCCCGGTGCAGCACCACCACACACCCCATCCAGGCATCCGCAGGCGGTACACCACCTCGGACACTCTGTCGAGGAGCTCCCCAGGCCCCTGCCAGTGGCTCCACAGTGGTGGCGGCGCTCATGTCTGGCACCGCATACGCCTCAGGCCACTTGGTGAAGTGGTGACTGGAAATGGCCTCAGGACGTCGACCCCCACCTGCTCCATCGGTGCTCCCACCAGGTACTGCTGGAGCGGGGCGTGGGAGCGCAGGGCAGTGCAGCTCAACGTCCCGTCGACAACCCGGCCAATAGAACCGCCCCCGCAGGCGGTGCTGGGTCTTACTATTCCCGTAGTGTCTCGCTCCCATCAAGCCGTGGACCAGCTGCAGTACCTGCAGACGAAGCACACAGGGCTGTAGGATGTCGCCCTTACCCCTAGCGTCCTGCCACCTGCGGTAAACCACTCCGTCGTGGAGCTGGAAGCATCCCCACTGGGAGTGGCAGGCCTTCACCTCAGGCCCTCGCGGCGACACCCCCGGCCAGCTGGGGCGCTGCCCCGCCTCCAGCCAGTCCCTCACCAATGCCAGGGTCTCGTTGGCCCGCTGCTCCAACTGGCGCGCCATCAGCAGGAGCCACCCCTCCACATCACCGGTGGTCTGGACAGCTGCCACCATTGGAGACTCGTGGGCCCGCTTCTCCTGCCGCAGGTAGTAGCGACACTCCAGGGCTGCACAGGGCAGTAGGGAGAGTGTGTGGGCGTTGCTGTGCAGACACCCCGCCCAATGCTGGATCTCAAAGTCATACTCCTGCAGAGCCTCCAGCCATTGAGCCACCTGGCCCTCAGGGTTCTTAAAACTGAGGAGCCACGTGAGGGACGCATGGTCGGTGCAGACCAGGAAGCGCTTGCCATGCAGGTATGGCTTGAAATGCCACACGGCCAGGACCACAGCCAGCAGCTCCCTTCGAGTCACACAGTAATTGTGCTCCGCCTGACTAAGAGTGCGGCTGTAGTATGCCACAGCTTGTTCCCCATCCCCCCCCTCCTGGGAGACGACTGCACCGACCCCCACGTTGCTGGCATCAGATGTAAAAGGGCGACGAGCATCGGGGTAGGCCAGGACCGGGGCCTCGGTGAGGACCGCCTGGAGTCGGGTGAAGGCCGTGGCGCAGGCGTTGTCCCAGACATATGGCCGGCCCGCCTCGGTTAGGCTGTGAAAAGGGCTGGCGACTGTGGCAAAGTCCTGGACGAACCGGCGGTAGTACCCCCGCCAGTCCCAGAGTGCTGCCGCCTTGGCCGGGTTAGTGGCTACATCCTACTTGTTCACCACGTGCCCCAAGAACAATGTTTCCCTGGTCAGCAGGGAACATTTGGCAGAATGTTTAGAATCCCGCTTCTGACACCAATGTAGGGGTGGCCAAGAAGTACACACAGTCAGGTTATAGTCTAACCATAGTTCTGCGCCCCATACACCGCACGAGAGCAGACTACCTTTATTGAAGACGAACATTATACATAGAACACGGCACACACAACAAAAAACATGACACTCTCAACAACGGTGGCGACAACAATGAACACATGATAACAGAACAACACATAACTACACACCTACAACGAACAACCCCAACCCATTAACCCCACTTAACGCGACAAATACTAAGGAAACATCCAAACAACAGCGACTTCCCAGGATCCCCTGTGCGGAACCCGGAACAGGCATCCACAGCAGTGGTCGCCACAATATAAATTGATCGGGCGGTGAATTGCATTCCGTATCCGACATCCCGACGGAGAACTGCGAATACGGAGTCAGAAGTATACTTTGGCCTTCACACTGTCCTGTTTTCTCCCTTTCTTTCCAAACCGCAATAAACGCCAGTCCAAACAATTGCCGGCACCCTGTATGCAGCCGGCATCCTAAAGAGTTTGCAATATAGTTAAACGATATAAACAAAAATGAATAATTTTGATGTTTTTACTTATTTTATATATTTAATAAATATCTATTTACTTTATATTGTATTGTTGCTGCTATGTGTGTGAGGTACCAAGCAGGGGGCGGGTTTAGCTCAGGAGGTAGAGCGGGTTGGCTGGTAACCGCAAGGTTGGTGGTTCGATCCCTGGCTCCTCCTAGCTGAGTGTCGTGGTGTCCCTGAGCGAGACACCTCACCCTGACTGCTCCTGATGAGCTGGCTGTTGCCCTGCGTGGCTGACTCCGCCGTCGGTGTGTGAATGTATGGGTGAATGTCAGTCAACACTGTAAAGCTCATGGATAAAAGTGCTATATAAATGAGGACCATTTACGCGAACATCCAAAAATAAAGGATGAAGGATAAAGTAACTAATGCAGTACATATGTATTTAAATAGTCTCTTGTTGTATCGTGCGTTGGTTTGATGATTCTGTGGGCCTTCTTGACACACCAGGCCTTGTACGTGTCCTGGATGGAGGGAAGCTCACATCCGCTGATCCTCTCAGCTGTCCGCACTACCCGTGGCAGCGCTTTGTGGCAGTGAGCAGTGCAGTTCCCATACCAGGCTGTGATGCATCCTGACTGGTTTAATGGCCATGTTCTGATTTCTTTCGATTACGTTAGATTCAGTCCTTTAAATGTGTTTCAATGGCGCATTTGATGATGCTTTGTGAATCACATCCTGTAGGGCGAGAGGCCAAAATAACAAATGTATATATCCTTGAGGCCCTCTTTCATATAAAACAGACCCCAGGTCTCCAGCTCACAAATACAGTGAACAAAGCAATTACCTGTTCTCCTCTCTGGAAGTCCTAAATACGGTGGCCACAGAGAACCTGCTCACATTGGGTTGTACTCTTTGTCCTGCTTCCCTCATTTAACAAACAAGAACATGGTCTATCACATGGTCTATCATGTGGTCTATCACATGGTCTATCACAGTCCAAGTCCATCTGAAGTCCTTCTTCAGTTTGCTCTTACTCTTCCTCCTACTCTTCCTCCTCGTAGACCACCTCTTCCTCCTACTCTTCCGTCCTCGTAGACCACCTCTTCCTCCTCACTCTCGTTTTGTGTTGTCTGGTGTAAATTATGACAACTGCGTTTAAGTCGTGTCATATTCCTGCCTGTGCCAATTTGTAACAGAGGTACAAAATGTGTTTTAGTGAGTGAGAATGTGTTAACAGTTTGGCAACAAGAATGTAAGAGATTTGCAAATTGTCTAACTACCCCCAATTTGTTTTGGGGTAGTAGAATCTAAAGTTTTGCCAAAATTGATTGATTTGTCAAATGTAAAAGTACTGTAAAAGTGAATTGCAGAAATCTTGGCAGGCATTTAGAAAACCCTTCTTGACATTGTAAATCAATGTCTTGTTTTAATTTAAAAGCAACAGAGATACGCTTTAAAATGAATTATTTGGATTATAAAAGCTTGATTATCTCTATTTTTTAAGTCATACTCTGAAGTTAAATCAAAACAAAACTGGACATATTTTATAGTGCGAACATGTTCTGAAAAAGGGTGAGTGTATATACTGTCACATTTTGCTGCTAAAAACCAACACAAACAAATCAACACACGTCACGTCTCATATCTCATGCTTACCCCACCCCCAGCTCCACAGAGTCCCACAAACACTTCAGGGAATGTGGTTATTGTATTTAGTCGTATTGACTTGTACCTCTGACCAATTTCTGTGTGAACGTTCCTCCCCTCTCTCCCTCACTCTCTGCGCGCTCCAGCACACATAATAGAATAGAAGGGAGGTGCCGCACGTTGGTGGAGAGAAGCTATCTGAAAACAATTAGCATGTATCATTAGGCAGACTGAGAGAAAATACAGAGAGAAAGAGAGGGAGAGAAGGGAGGGGGTGTAGGGAAGAGAGGGAGAGAAGGGAGGGGGGTGTAGGGAAGAAAGGGGAAGCATCAGTGGTACAAAGATACAGAGAGGAATAGAGAGAGATAAAGGAATACAGAGAGAGGGAGAGAGAGATCTAAAGGAATACAGAGAGAGGGAGAGAGATATCTAAAGGAATACAGTGTGTGTGAGAGAGAGAGAGAGATCTAAAGGAATACAGAGAGAGGGAGAGAGAGATCTAAAGGAATACAGAGAGAGAGAGATTTAAAGGAATACAGTGTGTGTGAGAGAGAGAGAGATTTAAAGGAATACAGTGTGTGAGAGAGAGAGATTTAAAGGAATACAGTGTGAGAAAGAGGGAGAGAGAGATTTAAAGGAATACAGTGTGAGAAAGAGGGAGAGAGAGATTTAAAGGAATACAGTGTGAGAAAGAGGGAGAGATTTAAAGGAATACAGTGAGAGAAAGGGAGAGAGAGATTAAAAGGAATACAGAGAGAAAGAGGGAGAGAGAGATTTAAAGGAATACAGAGAGAGAGAAGAGGCAAGGGTGGAGGAGCTGTGGTTGATGGGGAGATAGTAAAGAATAACTTCAAGGTGTTCCTGTTGGTCTCAAACAGACAGAAATCAGGTAACTGCACTGTCACACAAACACACTGTTGGAGCCAAGTCTGATGATCCCCTTCTTTATGTGTTGAATTGCTCCTATTCCCCCAAATCACACAGTCATTATCATTATACTACACTGCCGCATTTATACCTACCTTCTGGGAGTTAGTAAAACCCTATTGAATAAATGTAGAGTCTGACAAAGGGTTACCGTAGTAACGACACAATATTATTTAAGCATTTAAAAGTGGTTTTCTAGCTGGGAAAACCAAAATAATTGTATTGTTTTTATTGGTTATTTTTATTGATTATGATCCTCCCATTTACTATATTAGGTAGAACTATTTTTATCACGCAAAACATTAGTGTATTGTTGTTAGCAACAATAATACAACTAAATCATAAAATAAAAAACTGGAAGAGAAAATAAATTCAAATAGTTTTAAAATGTTTGTGTTTGGAGAATATAGTTTCAATACAAAATAATCCTCATATTAGACATAATGTCTTATTTAATAAAACCTACTTTTGGTGTAACCGGTCATGTGTAGTGGGAAGAGGCAGCAAAACAAAGGTTTCCCAAATAAGCGTATGTGGCTAAGAGGGGATGAGAGAGGGGATGCCAAGGAGGTGGAATGAGAGTCTACATGGCCATAACTGGTCCACAGTTGGTCCACATGGCTGCCAGTGGACCAACTATGGGGTGGCCATAACTATGGCGCCCCTGCCTACTTTTCATGCCTTCAAGCAAGAGCATCGTCCCAGGATTTATTCTGAAATTAATGATTATTATGATTATGAAATTATGTTCTCAGCCAACCTTTTTGGTTGGCCTTTGCGAATTTGAGGTTGAGCACATTTCATTTTAAATCCCTACCCCAACCATATTCCCCTCTCCCTAAATACACACACACACACACACACACACACACACACACACACACACATTCACACATACAAATGCGCATACAGGGTAAAAGTTGACTTGTCTTGGCGGGAACTCCATTACATTAAGCTTCACACTCACACCAACACACACAGACACACAAACTATGATTAATTAGGGCCCTCTAATGGAGGTTCACTAGGACACACGCCAGTGGAGTGTCAAATGAATACCATAATGAACAGTTATTTCTAGTAGAATTATGAAATCCTGAAGCCCAGATAAAGTGGGCTCTGGCACGCCACAGTACATAGCGTTCTGACCTGGCGATTCACTGCAGCTAAGCTAACCTCTAAAGGAATGGGATTTCACCCCCACTACATCCACTGCGTGGATGTGCAACAGGCAGGGAACTATCTCTAACCACGACCAGAGAGCTTTTGTTCCCCGGGTCCTATGTTTCCCGGTCGCGACAGTGTTTTTCGTAGGCGGAATCCGGAAAAAGTTCCGCCTCAAGCGCTAGGATTGGACAGGCAGCCTGTCAGGCAAACTCACACGCTGACTCCTAACCCTAAACCTAACCCTAACCATAACCGTAACCCTCACCCTAACCCTAACCGTAACCCACACCCTAACCCTAACCATAACCGTAACCCTCACCCTAACCCTAACCGTAACCCTCACCCTAACCATAACCCTAATATTCATGATTCTTCCGGATTCCACCTACAAAAAACACATTCGCTCCCCGGTCACATACAAAGCGGGGAACATAGGACCCGGGGAACATAGGGATGACCCCGCGCCATGATAGAACAGCAGACTCCGGTAAGAGCAGAGGAGGGGGGCTCTGCGTGTACGTGAACAGCAGCTGGTGTACCAACACTGTGACTGTGGATAGTCACTGCTCTCCGGACTTAGAATATCTGACTGTTAAATGCAGGCCCATTTATCTCCCAAGGGAGTTTACTGTTATCATGATTACAACTGTTTACATACCAATGGATGCTAATGCTAGCGCGGCTATCAGACTTTTATATGCCAACATTACCAACAAGCAGAGCACGTATCCTGATGCTGTGCATATTATAGCAGGGGATTTTAACCATGCAAACTTGAAGACAGCACTCCCTAAATTCCATCAGCATGTTAAATGTGCTACTAGGGGAGATAACACCCTGGACAAGGTATACTCCAACATCAAACTGGGCTACAAGGCCAGACCACTGCCACACCTGGGCCAGTCTGATCACCTGTCCTTGCTTCTAGTCCCTGCATATGCCCCCCTCAGGAAAACTGCTCCCGTCACCACAAAGACTGTGGCCGCATGGCCAGAGGGTGCCTCCCAGCAGCTGCAGGATTGCTTTGAGACGACCAACTGGGGGGTCTTTGAACATCAGGACCTGGAGGGGTTCACAGACAGTGTTCTGTGCTACATTAAGTACTGCAGTGACGCTGTCACAGTGGACATCAGGACCTGGAGGTGTTTACAGACTGTGTTCTGTGCTACATTAAGTACTGCAGTGACACTGTCACAGTGGACATCCAGGTCTACCCCAATGAGAAGCCCTGGACGACACGGGGGTCCAGCAGCTGCTTAAAGAGAGGAACGCCGCCTGGAGGTCAACAAAGACCTCTACAGCACAGCCCGACCTGAAGAGGGGCATCAGAGAGGCCAAGGCAGACTACAGGAGGATAGAGGACCACCTGAGCAGTAACAACAGCAGGCAGGTGTGGCAGGGAATTCAGCACTTAACCAACTACAGGACCAACCTTGGAGCCGCTGAAGGTGACCCTGCGCTGGCAGAGGAGCTGAACATCTTCTTTGCCCGTTTTGAGGTCACAGCACCAGAGATGGCACCACTACCCCACCACACAGCCAACAGCAGCATAAACCTCACTATTGAGGAACATGAGGTGAGGCGCACGCTGCGGGCTGTCAACCCGAGGAAGGCTGCTGGTCCTGATGGCGTCCCTGGACGTGTGCTGAAGGACTGCTTATGAGCTGGCTGGAATCTTTGCAATGATCTTCAACCAGTCCCTGGCACAGTCCACTGTCCCACCATGCCTGAAATCCTCAACTATAGTCCCCCTACCCAAGAAACCCCACATCTCTGGCCTCAACAACTACCGACCAGTGGCACTCACGCCAGACCCCCACCAGTTTGCCTACAGAGAGAACCGATCCACAGAGGACGCCATAGCCATAGCACTCCACACTGCACTATCCCATCTGGAGCAGCAGGGGAGCTATGTGTGAATGCTCTTTGTGGATTATAGCTCTGCATTCAACACCATCCTCCCTCACAAACTGGTGGTCAAACTGGGGGACCTGGGGCTGTCACACAACACCTGCATATGGATCTATAGCTTCCTCTCAGATCGCAGACAGAGGGTTAGAGTAGGCCAACATACATCCACAGCCCTAAGCCTCAGTACCGGCTCTCCCCAGGGCTGTGTGCTGAGTCCCTTACTCTACTCCCACTACACACACGACTGCTCCCCTGCCCATCACAGTAACACCATGTTGAAGTTTGCGGATGACACCACAGTGGTGGGGCTCATCTCCAGAGGGGGAGACGAGTCTGCCTACAGAGATGAGGTGGGGCAGCTGTAAACATGGTGCAAGGCTAACAACCTGCTCCTCAGCACCTCAAAGACCAAAGAACTCATCATAGACTTCAGGAGAAAGAAAACAGAGATCACACCATTATTCATCAGTGGGGACAGTGTGGAGAGGGTAGCAGACTTCCACTTTCTTGGAGTCCACATAGAAGACAGCCTATCCTGGAGCGTGAACACCTCTGAGCTGTTGAAAAAGGCCCAGCAGAGACTGTACTTTCTGAGAATACTCAGGAGGAATAACATCACCCAAAGTCTGCTGGTGTCCTTTTACCGTGCCTCCATCGAGAGTATTCTAACATACTGCATGGGCATATGGTACACCAGCTGCACAGCGGCTCAGAGGAAAGCGCTCCAGAGGGTCATCAACACCGCCCAAAAGACTGCTGGCTGCCCTCTCCCCACACTGGAAGAACTACACAGTTCCCGCTGTCTCAAAAAAGCCCAGAACATTATTAAGGACACACACCATCCTGGTCACTCCATGTTTGAACTGTTGCCCTCAGGCAGAGGGTACAGATCACTTAACACAAGGACAAACATCAAACACAGCTTTTATCCAACTGCAATAACCACCCTCAATACTGAAAAAACTGTACATGGATGTATTCATATTGATGGATCAATACACCTGAGATATGTTCTGACTGTGTGTTCATACTGTTTTCCTATGTGTGACTGGGTATGTATAACTGGGTGTGTTTATGTATGCTGCTATACGTTTATTTAAACTAGTAACACTAGTATTTTAAATTATACATATTTTTATAGACTCTTAAATGTTGCACTGACTAGAGGGCACTTTGAATTTCATTGTACATGTGACAATGACAAATAAAGACCTATTCTATTCTATTCTAAATGTAGAAGAATGCACCAGGATTTCCTTCCTGACCTTCAAGCAATAAAGACGCCAACGGCACACAAATGGGTATTGTTGTGCACAACACACACACAAACACACATACACACCGATCTACACACACACACACCTATCTACGCACGTACACACACCGATCTACACACACAGCTCTCGATCAGCAGGCGTTGGGCGAGAGAGAGAAGTAATTGGGTCATGCAGGAACATTCTGAGCTCTAGCAATCAACATGCTTTATGGTATTTTGAGCACAAAGTCATTTCCTATTCTCTGTATTCTTCGGGCGTTCATGGCGGCCAAATTGAATTGTGCAAAATGATTCTGCCTCTCCACCCGGGAGAGACAGAGCGCGGCACTACGCCAGTTCGCAGATGTTATTGAGTGAATTATAAGGCGTCTGATGTAGCATGAAGGGGAGAGGTGTGCGTGAGTGAAGTCGGACCTGGTTAGGGAGGACTATGCATTCTCCTTCAGTTCATCTTCATTTGACCAGACCGTATTTGATACAGCAAAGTGTCACATGGAATTAAATGTACATTTCACATTTTGAGAGACTTAAAGGGCAGAAAGGGAGGAGTGAGGCTGAGAACGATCAAAGCACACAAAGAACAACAGGAAACATGTGCAGGACAGCTGAAGAAATCAGAGAAAGCTAATGCTGTTATATATTCCATATTAATACAAATGGCAAATAAAGACGCAAATGTTTATATACCTGTTATGTATTCAATAATTAAAAGATCAATGCTTAAATATATGTATTGTATTTCAGACCATTGAGCTGTTTTTAAGGTGTGCTGGTATGAAATGGCCTCTATGGGCTGTCCTTCTGAAGAGTCAAGTTATTTTACTGTATTGATCCCACCGATACAAATAAAATCCACATATCCCAGTTTGTGGGTAGGTGTGTAGGTGTGTGTGTGTGTGTGTGTGTGTGTGTGTGGGTAAGTGTGTAGGTGTGGGATATCCTGGTGGCGTGCCAAAGGGGGTTTGTCCTTTGACACACACACACACACACACACACACCTTAACACACTCACACACACCCACTCACCTTCACACACTCACACACACACACACCTTCATACACACACATACACACACACGCACGCCTTCACACAAACACACACACACGGCCCTGGCCAGGGGAACATGTGTAGGCGATTAATGGCTGAGCAGCCTTGTGTTATTATGAGTGTAACAACGCTCACTATTCAACTGGAGAATTTCTGATTTCTGATTTCTTATGTCAGGAAAGAGTTTGGAGTTAGCAATCCTCCTCAAGGATACTGACAGGCAGATTGTGGACATTGAGATTCAAACCGTGTGATTTTCTTGTGTTACTCATTACACAAAAAAAGTTACACATTACACATTAAAAGTAAACAATTCACTACTCATTTTCATTAATGAAGATAACATATTTAGTATGTGAATGAAACAGAGATTAATATTCAAATACCCAATAGTGAACAAACAACGAGACAGTCATCAAAGTAAGAAGAAATATAAACTTGATTCCATGTGGGTTTGTGTGTCCACACATCAGCAGTAGAGATTGGATGTATCCAGAGTGTGTTCTGCTGTGTGGAATAGTAACAGGACACTGTCCATTCTAGAGTCCATTAACATTGATGTCCCTGCTGTGTCTGTCAGCCTATGATTAAAGTGGTCACACCGGGCCACACACATTGATTTCCCGCTCCCTCCATGCCGAGGGTGCTTCCCCCAGTGCTTATTGTAAATCCATGCAGGGTTGAGAGAGATGGGGGCTGGATGGGAGCTGGACAGACAAGTCTTAACATATTACACCTTTGTGTGGCAAGAAATGTTTCTAAACACTTTGAAACATTAGGCTACAACAGTAACGTATCAGACAACACTACAGTAAATCTGTCACGGCAGCAATATCATAACCGCATACCAAACAGTAGGGACCGTTGGGTTTACTGTAACAGTTATATGTCCTAAACTCTATGATATTAGGCCAAACAGGGTTGCATTATATATGAATGTGCATGCACACGAGGGACTGAAAGGAGCCAATGTTTAGTGTTGTGGGTGCGTTTCCACCGGTGCGGTTAGGCTCAGTACAATAAGGTCCGGTAGTGTAGGCCAGTGGTTCTCAAAGTCACAACTCCACCCACGGTGGAATGGCCCTTATTATTAATAAAATTACGAGAGGTCCTGGGCCCCATATAGTTTGAGAACCCCTGGTGTAGGGAAATCAATTGCGGCTCGCATTTCCACCACCAACAGTACCCTTATGGTAGGGCGGGGTTTAAGCCGGATGGCAATAGCCGTGGCAGCTACGTCAGCATTGTGACCTCATAGCAGACGGACACAGTGCAGCCTGCTAATAAATCCAATGAAAAAGAAGAATGTGACACATTAAACAAAGAGAAACAATGTAGGACGTCCAAGAAGGACGGTAAACTTTTGCACAACATTTTCTTCAATAAACTAAGCTTTCGCCGTTGTCGAGAAATACCTTGCTGTGTTTGTTTGTTATTATCCCCCTGTCGCACAGAAGTGACGATTCTGTCGACCAATCAACGGATGGCGTGAATGGACCAAGGCTGGTATCCGAGCTATGAAAAAACTGAATAGCACGTTACAGATACACACAGCATTAAGGGCTGATTATGGTTCCACGTTCATGCAACGCAATGACCACACAGTCGCTTCGACGTAGTCATGAACCTTTATGGTTCTGCGTCGGGTTAACATGTCGCTATGCATGTCTGTGGTAAAGAGAGAACAAATAGTTGGTCTTTGTCTGTGCATGCTATTACTTTACAATTGGTCTACTACTAGAAGTTTTGATTATGGTATGGTATGGATTCTAGCAACTTGAAAGCTGAATACAGGCTGCTGGTTCGTCATCTGTGTCCATTCTGGTCATTACATTCTATTAAGTCTATGATAACGAATACAAAATGTCTCCACTTTTTACCAATAACTAGCGAGAAAAAAAAAGGTTAAGGCTATGAAGGCAAAAGTTACATGTTTTGCCTTTGCTTTTTTGCATAAAAAGTGTATTGCCAGAAATTATGTAGTTAGCGGACCAATCACAGCCCTTGCGGCTGCGTCGCCTTGACGCAAGGTTCAAATTTTTTGGCGCACTTCAGACCCTTGCGGTGGACACAAGGAGGACGCAAGAATGTAACGGGTCCGTAACCCCCTTGCGTTGCATCAACGTGGAACCATAAAGAGCCCTTTACAATCCTACTCTCTCTGATGCCTCAACATCGTGGAATCACGCTTGATGGTGTTTTGTGCCCCCAACGGAGCCTTCAAGGCAGCGCAGCCTGGAAGGCACTCCCCGCCCCCAACAGTTTCAGCCAATCACCGCACTGCTGCTAGATTTTAACTTCTTCCCTGCCCCCGACAGTTTCAGCCAATCACAGCACTGCCGCTAGATTTAAACTTGTTCTGTCTTTCCCTCTTCCTGCATTGGTAAGGTAAGTAGATATTTAATGACAGTATTTTGAGCTTATGATTTTGATAGTATTTTGACAATATTAAGTTGCGTGTCCTTTGAAATATAGCCAGAATTAACTGTTAAGGTTTTTCTAGTGTTTCTTTCTTGACTGAACAGAACTAGGTCTGTTCTTTTTACTTTTTAAAGTCATGGTTAGCACAAGTGCAGTCAATGTGTTATAAATATCAGTGGTGGACATTCAAATTATGGTGGCAAATATGTTGATATCAAGGATATGGTTTACTACGGGCTAGCCATTGGTGCTAGCTAACTTCCAGGCAGCCAATTCATTTTTAGCTAACTCTTTAAAGTCATGGTTAGCTCAATTGCAGTCAATGTGTTAAAAACTAGCAATGGTGGACATTCAAGTTATGGTGGCAAGTAACCTAACTAAAACAATATGTGACAAGTATGACTCAACCTTGCTTTAAGTGAGGTGCACATTGAGACTAACTTCCAACTAACTCTGTAATGCTGGCTACCTCTGAGGCAGCGTGTTGAATTGTGCTACCTTCAATGCAGCTTGGGTTATGTTGTCACACTGGGTAACTCAGAGGTATCCAGTTGTTGATAGATAACTGGGAGTTATCTAGACATAAGTAGGTTAAGTCAGACAGACTTCCAACTAACTCTGAAATGCTGGCTACCTCTGAGGCAGCCTGTTGAATTTCAGATAACTATGGCACCTTGGGCAAGTTAACAGAGGGTACAGTTCAATTATAAACAGTTCTACATTAAAACGTTAATGTGGCTATGTAGTTGAAAAATACACTTTAACATAACAGTGTATCGAAAGCTGTGTTGACTATTTTCAAATGTATTTTCTGTTTTACCTTTTGTTTTTCAAGGTGAAGCAAAGGAGCTCTGCCATTCAGTTGGGGTTCTTGCCACCAAGGGCATTCATTTTGAGGCGGTGACCATGCAGCTGCCCAGTGACCCAAGTGTTGCAGCAGGAAAGGCAACAGAGTTTAAGTAAGCATTTTCAAATATACTACAATATATTATTTAATTTGCAGGCACTGTGCCATGTGGGCAAGTACATTTGAGTGTAGATAGTCATATATAATGACTTTTTGATGATTTCAGGCACAGTATGATTTCATGCTTTAAGCAGTCTTGTAATGTAAACTCAATCATATACAATAGGTTAGAAGCTTCACTATGTTGATATAAATGCACAGATAAAGCTATATACTGAGAACATTCAATGTCTTCCTCCAGACAGCAGTTGCAACATTTGGCCAAGGAGGTCCAGAAGAATGGCCAGGATTTTGCCAACCTAAGCCATGGTCTGGGGCCAGGCATGATGGCCCTTGTGGTGGGCATTCTAACAAATTGTATAGATGCCAATTTGGCAAAACTGGGGATCCAGTAAATCTCACCCACCAAAACATTTTTTTGCAGTTTTGCACATGTTTTGCACAAAGGTTTTTGCACAAAAAGTTATTTTTTCTAATGTAAGTTAATGGTTTTATAAAGAGTTAATTGCATCTTCCAGAGTGTGTTTTTAATTTATCCTTTGTTTAACTAGGTACTATCGAAACACTAGTCTCGGGCACCAATGAGCCCTGACCAACCAAGGCAGCACTTATTTAAAAATACATCATCATACACACACAATGTACAACATTAAGCTGTATAATACACCAAACAAATAGAGGAGACAGATATATGAGCTATGAAAAATATGCTTTATTCATCCAAGAGGGACATTTTTGACATCCAGCATCTTACACATACATATCTCACACACATAAAAGGAATCTAATCACTCAGGTATCTAAAAAGTAAAGAGTTAAGAGCATGTAGAGTGATTACTAGGCCCGATAAAGACTGGTTCTTTGAAACATTGACAATGATAAGGTGCTATGGTGGAGTATGCGCAATTGTAAGAAGTTGTAATTTAAAAGTAAACCTTGCAGGGACATAATCAAAGAAAAGTATTGCCTGTTTAATATGAAAATGGATATATTATAAAATTAAAAAAATTAAAAATTCATGTTCATGAACATGAATTGCTTGACAAAATGATATAATGATGATATACTTTAAGAACTACATAACAGATATTTCGATTAAATTGTGAAAATAGAGATTGTAAAACCAGCAGGGTTTAAGACCACAGTCCAAATAGGGGGTTAATAGCCTGTAGCTGTAGAGAGAGAAAAACTTATGCTAAAGTCCATTTCTCTCATCCCCCTTTGTGTGGTGTTTGCATGGCATAGACAAGTCTGCTACTACTACTTTACTTGAAGGTGTCTAGATAAGGGCAACATGACTATCTTAACTGTGACATCACACCTGCTATCAATTCAATTCAAAGCACTTGATTCATCCCCAAGGGGAAATCAAATGCTATGAACATTAAGTACACTAAGTTAATGTTTATTTTGGTTAAGTAGCATTCAGCTTTTGTTCTGTAAAAGTTGACTTTGTTCAGGATGTCCTAATTCAACTCACATTAAAAAAAACAAATGTAATGTTCATAACATTAGGTGTTGTAATAGCTAAGCCAGTTTCATGTCGGACAGACACCTTCAAGTAAAGTGCAACCAAAAGACTACCCAAACACTTTAAGAATTTTATAATCAATTAGAAAGTGGGATGAACATGCCATGTTTAAACTCTTAAGTATGTTCCTTGATGGAGGAGCATTGTAACAAAAGGCAGTTTAACCAAATTCGGATCTGACTTTGGGAACATTAAAAATAATCCTATAATTAGACCGGAGGTTATATTGTGTGTGTGTGTGTGTGTGTGTGTGTGTGTGTGTGTGTGTGTGTGTGTGTGTGTGTGTGTGTGTGTGTGTGTGTGTGTGTGTGTGTGTGTGTGTGTGTGTGTGTGTTAAAGGGTTCTCTGCTCTCTTCTTCCAATATCTGATCTTGTTTGTAATTTTGTAACAAGTACTTAAATGGAATTCAGTACTTAAATTGAATTCTAATTAAATAATTAAGTCAATGTATCCATCAATTAACAAAAATCATTCATCTTTATGGGTTCACACATTACAAGACTATCACATTTTTCAAAGAATACTGAATGAAGGCAGGATGTCCCTCTTCCTTGTCTTTGGGGTCTCAAGTAAAACATATATTAGAAAGTATTGCAGAGCAACCTAGAAGTCAACTCCTCATCTAATTCGTCAGTCCAAGTTCCTTATAGGTATTCCCATGACCAGAAATGTTGTGAAATCACTGCACCGATCAAGTATATTGGACATTTTTCTTGTGCTATCATGATTATAAATAAATCTACTTTGCAACACTGCCTGTGAGTAACTTGAAACTTGCCCAAGGTGCCAGTTATCTGCAATTCAACAGGCTGCCTCAGAGGTAGCCAGCATTTCAGAGTTAGTTGGAAGTCTGTCTGACTTAACCTACTTATGTCTAGATAACTCCCAGTTATCTATCAACAACTGGATACCTCTGAGTTACCCAGTGTGACAACATAACCCAAGCTGCATTGAAGGTAGCACAATTCAACATGCTGCCTCAGAGGTAGCCAGCATTACAGAGTTAGTTGGAAGTTAGTCTCAATGTGCACCTCACTTGAAACAAGGTTGAGTCGTACTTGTCACATATTGATTTAGTTAGGTTGCTTGCCACCATAACTTAAATGTCCACCATTGCTAGTTTTTAACACATTGACTGCAATTGAGCTAAACATGACTTTAAAGAGTTAGCTAAAAATTAATTGGCTGCCTGGAAGTTAGCTAGCACCAATGGCTAGCCCGTTAATAGTAAACCATATCCTTGATATTGTTGGGGAAATATCGTCGGTCCAATTACTCGAGCAGATAAACTGAGACGGAGAGGAGATCAAATTTGTGGGGCCTTGGATTTATTTGGTGAAGTAGCAAAGGTTACACTGAGTCCTAAAGCATAGGAGATCGATCGAGCGTGGAGGCTCCACTTCAGATGAGCATGATGGTTCTGTCTGTGTGTGTGTGTGTGTTTTATGTGTTCAGAGCTGGCGTGGGGGTTACCCGGGTCGAGCTCCCTGTTAAGCTCCCTAACCTTGAGAAAGGCGGGAGGCGCCCCGGGCTGTGGTTAGGCTATGTGTTAATTACTGTGATCTAACGGTGGGATATCTGACCGTATTCTGGGTTGACTTGACCTTACGGGCCATGACATAAAAGTTGAAAGGCATACTACGTTCTGGGTTGATTTGACCTTTCGGGCCTTGACATGAGAAAAGTTGAAAAGGCATACCATAGATGTGATGTGTTTGTTTTTGCCCATCAATATCAACATATTTGCCACCATAATTTGAATGTCCACCATTGATATTTATACACATTGACTGCACTTGTGCTAACCATGACTTTAAAAAGTAAAAAGAACAGACCTAGCTCAGTTCAGTCAAGAAAGAAACACTAGAAAAACCTTAACAGTTAATTCTGGCTATATTTCAAAGGACATGCAACTTTTTAAAATATTGTCAAAATACTATCAAAATCATAAGGTCAAAATACTGTCCGTGGAGGTTCTGCTTCGGAAGAGCCCCCGTGATGCATGTGAAACTTATAGTATCTTTCCTTGCCAGGTGTGTGTGTGTTAGACTTTGTGTGGGTTATCGAGGGTTCTCTTGTCCTTGAGCCTCCAGGTTGTGTTGTCTTTCTGTGTGATATGTGTGTCCTCGCCATCTAGCTGTGGCAGAGTGTTCTCCGCAGACTGATAGGGGGGCTCAAGGGTCATCTTGACCCTCTTGAATGTGTGGTGTGTTCTGTTCGTTAAGTTTGGACCCAGAGTTTACTATATTCGTAATGTAATGTGTCCGTTAGGTTATTTTTGCCCATCAGGGCACAAAACACCATCGAGCCGGAATCACTTCAAGGGTAGATACACGAGAAAGAGGACTTTGACTTGAAATATGCCGTGCCAAGATGTGGGTTTTTTGTGAAAGCAATCTCATTCTGCCTTTATGACAGCAGGTTTCCACAGTAAAAAAAAACGTCTCCAAAAGAGTTTCAATCGACTATGGAAGGGACGATCATCCGAGGGCTTGCATTATTCTGTTTGTTAGCGTAGTGTGATGGCTCTACCTCTCTGTTATTGAAGCCTATATATATATATATATATATATATGTATATATATATATATATATATATATATATATATATATATATAGGCAGGCCTCCTCCCTGTCTGAATCAGCTTCCTCTGCGTTTTCCTTTGTTTTCTCATTTAGAAATGAGTGCCTGCTGTGATGTTCAAATCTGACTCCCACTCCAACTGCATTGCTACTTATGGTTAAGCTAAACCATTTAAAATGAACTGTGAACCCATTTGGGGATCACTCATAATAAAGCGTACCCAGTAGCGTACCCAAAACATAAACATTTTGATGTTTTTAGAAGTAAGCTATATGGACTAGGAGAGGATACCAAGTTGGAGACCAGGTTACCGGCCCAAAGAAAATAAAAAAACACCTCTGGCTACACAACACAAGCTCCTTAATCCCCTTTCGCTTCCACGGATGGCTTCAAATGAATTCTGTTCTCTGTTTTAATTTGAAAAGTCATGTTGTGTGCCTGAGGGGATTCAATAATAGTCTTCTTCCCCAGTCAAGAGTCTTTAAGAGCTTTCTGTCTCTTACCAACATCAGGTGAAGGGTTCCAGTTCTTCTCCATCTGTCCAGGTCTTGGGTGGGGTTGAGGTAGGCTGGAGAAAGCTCTGTAGCTATTAGCGTGTAATCTGCCCCGGGGTGGGGGATGGCAAGAATTCTCTGTTCAAAATAAAAGCATGATGTTACAGAAGGGGATGCAGCAGTTGATCTGAGAGTGCGTTTCCAACTCCCTGTTCACATGGATTAAAGAAATGTTTTATTAGCTGAGAGCTCCAGAGAGTTGTGTTGGCTTGCGCAGACGTCAACAAATTGCTTTTGGTGCCACTTTAGGGCACTGTGTTGTTTTATGATAGTGAGACTCTTGTATTGGTAAGTGGTTAAACTTGTGATTTCCCTTATCTTGTCTTGTTAGAGCATTATTAAAATATAATCAAATCCCTTTGTGTATGGATTATGGCCAGTGATTTTAGTAATCATGACAGTGTAATCATACACTCGCATGTATATACAAGATAAATGACTCGATTTTACAAAGATAACACAATTTTATTATCATTTACTCTGCAACTTAGCAGCAGTTTTCTCCTCTTGGACAGCCTGCCGTCATAACGTCTTTGGTTTGTTATTGTTCCTGCTTCTGCTCCAGTCAACTCATGAGTTGACTCAGAATGAATCTCAGAATGAATTCTGAGATGACATAAGACTGCAACAAACAAAACAAAAAAAGGAAGAGAAATAAAACAGTAGACCTTCATTCCCAGTGCAATCACCATTTGAAGAAAACAATAAGAGTTAAATCGTGGGGTTGTACACTGTAAAAACTATAACTTGAAATTGCTGGTCTTAAAACGATTTTTACATTGAGTGAACATAAAACTACAAGTTGCACTGTAAACTGTTTATTTGAGCTGTGTCAACTAACTTCCAAACGTTTCTGGTTAACTGAGTTGGCAAAATAAACAAATACGAATTGAATCCTATGGTTCCAACTTCCCATGCGTCAGCGCCCGGAGGTGGTGGAATAGGTGGTTGATTTCATGCATGTTATTATTTCACTCCTCCCCTGTCCCTCTTAAAGTGCTTGGGCCCAGTTTTGCTGTGGGCCAGGAGGTCCGGAGACTGGTGGGCGAGAGGAGTGGTAGCGTGTATGAGTGTTGGTTGGAGATAGCTGGTGGTGGTTGAGTTTTTGTTGTTTTTGGTTGTTTCTACTTGTTTTGGATTGATTGGTTATTGATTGATTTATTTTGATTGTTTCTTTGGTACAGAATCCCATCTAGGTGGGCTTCTGTTTTAAGGGGGGGGGATGTGACGACCCAGGTGGGTCTTTGACCCCGCCCCTGCTGTTTGTATGCCTGTGTTGCTCTCCCTACTAATTAGGAGATTGTGGGCAGGTGTGGGTTGGACCGGGACTGCAGTATATAGAGCCTGCCCAGACAACAGACCTGGCTTCTCCCTCCTCCAAGCATTTGATTTCCTTTGTTTGTAACACATGGACTGATCTTCACATGACCTTTTTGGTTACTTTCATTTATACTGACTTGCACCACACTTCTTGTTATATTTATTTCAAAATAAATTCTTTACTGTTGTTGAAACAGCAGTTTGTGTTGCATGCATAGAGCCAGCATGTCACATATGGGATCCTATGAATACTATGGCGTCCCAAGTTTTAAAGCTGTTTATTAACCTCATGGTGAAAAATAAACATGCAAAATTGTTTTTTTTATTTGTGTAATTGTTAATAGGATTTCCTTTGTAAGAAAAACTCAAAATGAATGTTTTTACCCATGAATGATTCAATATAATATTGACTTAGAATTCTTACTGTGTACAACTAGATTTCTGAAACTTTCATTGTTATGAAAGACAAGTTATTTGGACCAAAAAAACTTAGTTGTCTCAACTTTGAAATTAGCTGGTACAACTATGAGAATTAAGTTGGCACAACTGTGTGATATTTTCTTCAAAACGTAGAAAAAATCCTGTGCAGACAGTTGCCTTGAAATTTCAAGTTGAATTCACTTTTTATTTTTTACAGTGTAGGATTTGTCTATCTCCTCCACTGTCTCCCATCCCACTACCTCGCCTTAGTCTGAGTAATTGCTCAATTTCTAATGGCGCGATAACAATTCAGAGCGTTTAAAAAAAGGTTTATTTCATTGTTTGGATCTTTGGACGTCTGCTTGTATTGTTGTTTTACTGATAGGCCGATTACTTGTGGTTTTAATTGTATTTAAGTGTGAGTGTTATGTTGTGTGTCTGTTATGAAAAGCCTGTTGGTTGTTGGCATAAATCTATGAAGTCACTCTGACATGAGCGACATGGGATTGACACATACTGTATATGCTGACGGAACAGCACACAGCAGTCCAGACTGCATGTGTTGACTGCATGTAATAGCATGTAATTCAAGTCTGCATGGATCAAAGATCAAATTAAATCATATCCCAATGCTCTATTTGCTCTCTCTCTCTCTCTCTCTCTCTCTCTCTCTCTCTCTCTCTCTCTCTCTCTCTCTCTCTCTCTCTCTCTCTCTCTCTCTCTCTCTCTCTCTCTCCTCAGCCTACTCTCTCCTCTTCCATGAGCCAGGCATTTGTTGGCAAGCTACTTGTTGCCAATTTTTAAGTAAATCGCCAATGCAACCATCCCTTTAAAGACTGTTGAGAGACCTCTGTGTCATTACACACTTGCATTGAGCTGATTAAATAAATTAAAACCCTCATGCAACTTTTGCAAAGTATCCATATGGTGTATTGATTTGAGCCCTGGTGCCAACTTGTTAGAAACCATACAGCAAAGTCTGGGGAGGTTTAGACAAACCCTTGCAAGGGGAAAAAACACAAATATTCAGTCATGATTTCACAATGAGGGGGGTGTGACTGTTGATTCCATCAACGCCACTAACTGTGGGTGGAACCTGAACCCCATGGAGTGTTTCTCTGCTCCTTGCTTCCATAGCAGCCCCCCTCCCACCCCCTTTCTGCTGGCTGGCTGATATCTGGCACAGGGACACAGAGAGAGACGAGGACTCCCTGGTTTCTATAAAGTTCCATTCTTTTTTTTTTGTTGTTGCTAAAAATACAATAACAGTAAAATGCAGTTGGAAATTACTTTGGCCAAGCGAGGGCCACTGGGTCTCTGATAGTGAGACAGAAGGGGAGGGGAAGAACCATTATTCACTCATGGTGAGTTCACATCCCCCTGGTTGAGGAATTACATGGGCTTTTGTTTCCTATTCTCTAGTGTCTGTGAACAAACAATTACACTATGTATTGTGTTTTGAATAAAAGCGTAACTACTTAGATGCATAGTTTGATCTCTGGTTGCTCTCAGGTGGGGTGAGAGGATATAAATGCTAATATGTTTAAGAGGGGATGAAATTTGTAACCAAGGACAGACCTTGGCAGTGTTCGAGAAATATGACCAGCTTTTCCCAAATATATTCAGTTGGTTATTCAGCATAAAATAGCCAATCATAAACTAAGCCAATGCCTTCTTCCTAACCTCGCTGTGGAATATCAAAATGTTATATGTGTATTCTTCACTTTAAATATATTTTAATGGGCAAATTTTGGTCTTTATGGAGAAGACAGTGTTGACAGAGGACAGTAGGTTGCAAAAGAGAGGTAATTATTAAATAAGTATAGCATCACAGGGTCTTTAAGTAATTTTGGAATGTTAAATGCATTGATCTCACATTGACCTTAGTGGTTAGTATATTTTGGATGGTTACGACATTATGGCTTTTAATCAAAACCTCTATGGTGAAAATGAATGGGATTTTTACTTCCAGAAGCACACTGTTGCGCTCCATAGAGGAAGTCATGAGCAGAGCCAGAGGATTGGACGGAATGGTAGAAGGGCAGATTGGGCCGACCTATCAGGATGGAACAAGCCTGGCCTTCCGTATTTAATTTCCCATGACTATTAAGACATGGCTATCACACAGGAATTACAATCTCCCCCAGTGTGTGTGTGTGCTTGTATGTGTGGGTGCGTTGGTGTGTGTGCCCATAGGTTTGTGTATACATGCACACTTTACACTTGTGTGCATGTCGATTTGTTTGTGCCCCCTGAATGACCCAGTGGTGTGATTAAAGTGTGTTGGTTATAGCTGTTTGCACCCGAACACATTTGCAGTTTCAACCTCGGGGGGGGGGGGTTGATTGAAACTGCAAATGGAAGCTCTCTCCCGGGGACATAGAGAGAGGGATATTGCCTGAGTTGAGGAGGAAAGGGAGGGAAACATGACATTTTGTTCCAATCACAGCAATGAAAACACACATGAAACACTGCATGTTTAATAAATTAACAACAGAGAAAAAATGACTGCAGCCTGAACGACACCAACACAAACATTTTAAAACCTTTCCTCCCACATGGATAATTCATTATTTCAGAATAAAATACTATATAGACAAGATGCCTCCGGCCCTGCAGGGACACCTCAGCCTCATCACAGAGGGGGTCCAGTACACACCGGGTCTGATGTCATCATCTGATGAAGACTTGGAGGATCAAACACACACAGGCGCTGATGCTATTCCTCAGCTTCTTTCCCTCTGCCATCACTTTATTGAATAGCTAATCACTGTTCAGTGGGGTAGTTGCTCCAAAAAAGTAATTAGTTACTTATTACTAGTTACTTTTGCAAATTGTAATGAGATTACTTTACTCGTTACTGCATTTGAAAAGTAACTTCACTACTTATTACTTTACTTTCAATAAAAAAATATAAAAATAAAGGTCACTTTATCCCCTACAATTAAAACAGAAATGCACTTAAGCCGCGGTGACACATGCTGTTACTTTATGCGATGGTCCAAAAGCTGAATGAACCTGATCTATTTTGCAAGCTATGACATCGTGTCGTTTAAAACGAATGCTGTCTATCCAGTGCACCGTCATTCCTAAGTAACTTTTGTTGTTGGCGGACCAAATGTCCACGGTGGTGGACACATGATCCAGGGAGTCAAAAGTTATGTTGAACTTCGATTCCATGTTGGAATAACACTTGTCAAGGTAATGGGATAATGTTTTCCTGTCGGATGTTGGCTTGCGTGTCGCGGGTATTTTATCTAGTATTTTTCTAAATCTGGGTTGCGACAGTTGAAAGACGCCTGGGCATAGAGTGCATTTGACTCAAATATTTTTGTCCTTACAAGTTATAAAATGAAAGTAATCGCCACTGGCCGAAACCCCCTGTCTCTGTCTCTATCTCCATAGACCTCTGAAGAATAACTCCCGCCTCCGAGGCTCCGGTTCCCTCGGTCAAATGTCTATGGGAAATAACATGCCGTTTTTGAATGATCGTACATAACAAACTCTGTAGGTGGCGAAGAAATAAAAGCTGCGTCACGTTTTGAACTACACACATTTTCCATATAGTTTAGACTGGCTTTTTGGATTGTCGGTGCTGTTAAAGTAGTAAACGATTATAAATGCTATTTTAACGGCACCAACAATCCAAAAAGCCAGTCGAAACTAGATGGAAAATGTATGTAGTTCAAAACGTGACGCAGCTTTTATTATTATTATGTTATTATGTTATTTTCCATAGACCAGCGGTTCCCAAACTTTTTTTCCTGCGCACCCCCTTCTACGTCCCAACCGGGTTGGCGGACCCCCAATACAAAAACGCAACAAAGCTTTGTTTTAACGCCATATAAAGACTCATGTTTAATCATGCGCAAATAACCAGAACATGCATGACAATAACAACATCAACAAATATCCAAGAAATAGGACAGCCAAGGGACATGACTGACGTTGTGTGCAAGATCTACTCATGTGTGATACACGCAATAGACGGGCAGACGACCGATCTACACGACCTTGCATGGCCTCGCAGAAGTTAATAGAAATGATGATAAACAAAATATCACAGAGCATAGAGCAGGATTGTGAACGTTTACAATGTCTCATGACAATTTACATTCTGGTGCTCATGTGTGATCCGTGCAAAAGACGGGCCGACGACCAATCTACATGACAACTGTTGCGTGTGTGCCACGCAGAAGTTAATAGAAATGATGATAAACAAAATATCACAGAGCATAGAGCATAGCAGGATTGTGAAGGTTTACAATGTCTCATGTCAATTTACAATCTGCAAAATGTGTCTACGTTGGCCGACTTACTTTTTTTAGTTAGGATATTGATGCTGCGCGCCTCCTATTTGCAACGGAATTTGTTTAAGATATAAAACTATTTAATTGAACACACACGCACTAAAACAGATATTTTCATTTTTAAATAAATATTTGTAAACGAAAATTGAAAAGTGAGGCGCCGGGGGGGGGCATCACGATGGTCGCATGTCGGTCAGCCATCACGATGGACGCACAACCCTAATCATAACATAACGGTTATGGAAATTAGAACGACAGTACATTGAATTAAATTGCAATGAAGTTACAACTGATCCACAACATTAAAGAGAATAGGCTCCGAAACAGATAAAATAAATAAAAACTATGTAATATTACACCAGACCGCCATTTCATTTTTCATCTCGCGCACCCCCTGGTGGCAGCTCGCGTACCCCTGGGGGTGCGCGTACCACACTTTGGAAATCACTGCCATAGACATTTGACCGAGAGAACCGGGAGCCTCGGAGGCGGGACTTATTCTTCAGAGGTCTATTTCCCTCTCTCCTTCGCACTAGTCACTCAAATCATTCGCTATGGCAACGTGCCGAGGCAAGCAGCACACACACAGGTAGCACACATGCACACACCACTTAAACAGATCAGAACTTTACACACAGGCAAACACGGCTTGGGTAACGCAGGAATGCGCGTTCCTATAGTCTAGTTAAGTAGTGTAGTTACCTATATTTTTTAGTGTAATGCGTTACTTTACTTCGTTACCCCCAACACTGTCACTGTTGTACTGCTCAATGTTGTACTACTTCTTAAATCTACCTCCTACACAAATTATGTTCATTCATTCATTCTGTACATTTCTTTTTATATTATATTATTCATATTCTGTAGATTCTGTCCAAAGGAATATGTATAATTGTATAATTGTACATATAAGACCGTATTGCATACTACATATATGTATATTGTATATAAGACCATAAGTTATGTGCCTGTTTGTATTTGACACTTGTATTGTCTATTTGTTCCAATTTATAGTATGCAGCCTTGTGTCTGTATTTTTATATTATTTATATATATTTATATTTTATATTTATATTTACTTGTTTGCTTAGTGTCTACATTGTATATGTCTACCTGTCTGAGAGAGTGAACACACCTACCGAGTCAAACTCCATGTATGTGAACATACTCGGCCACTAAAGCTGATTCTGATGATGAGTCCACCTGAACATACAGTACATGTATGAGTGTGCACATACGTGACGAGTATTGAATGTGATCAGTCTTTGGATCTTGAATCAGGAACAATTGTCATTGTAGGTATGAGTTTGTTTGTTTATCAAAAGACACTAGTAGAGCAGTAACCGGCCACTAGTATCTCTGAGTGATTGATCTGAAATCAACAAGGATGTACTATCAGAGGCTGTCAGCAGAGCGAGCTCCAACACATTCCTCTGTTTGTTTATGCTCAGTGTTTCAGCTGGTAAAGGCCTCGACGGTGGCCGGACTCACCTGTCATTCTACACACAGGTCGTCGTCAGGTGGACACCTGACCCACCAGTGAACCGTCATTGGCCCCTCACACAGAGCAGCCTGTACCATTTGGTCTATTGGGTCCTATTGGGTGCCATATGACACCCTTCAACGCCACCCTCAGACCCTATAAACAGCAGGAAGCCCCCCATGGCATGCCACACACACATTCATATTGAAGCACACACATGTACGTACACACACACACGTACACATGCACACACACACCCACACACAGACATGCTTGTTTATCAGCCACCTGGCTAAAAGGTTTGTTGTTGCCAAGACAACAACGTACCATAACAGGGGACCAGCCAAGTAGCCTAACGTCCACAACGCTAACGTCCACAACGCTAACGTCCACCACGCTAACATCCTCAATGCTAACGTCCACCACGCTAATGTCCTCAACGCTAACGTCCACCACGCTAACGTCCTCAATGCTAACGTCCACCATGCTAACGTCCACAACACGTTAACGTCCACGACACTAACGTCCACATGCTAACGTCCACCACGCTAATGTCCACAACACTAATGTCCACATGGCTAAAGGGCTGATCCACGACACTAACGTCCACCACGCTAATGTCCACAGCACTAACGTCCACAACGCTAATGTCCACAGCGCTTACGTCCACCACGCTAACGTCCACAGCGCTAACGTCCTCAACACTAACGTCCACAGCGCTAACGTCCTCAACACTAACGTCCACAACGCTAACATCCACAACATGCTGACGTCCACAACACTAACGTCCACAATGCTAACGTCCACAACGCTAACGTCCACAACGCTAACGTCCACAGCGCTAACGTCCTCAACACTAACGTCCACAACGCTAACGTCCACAACGCTAACGTCCACAACACTAACGTCCACAACGCTAACGTCCACAACGCTAACGTCCACAACACTAACGTCCACAATGCTAACGTTCACAGCGCTAACGTCCACAACACTAACGTCCACAATGCTAACATCCACAGCGCTAACGTCCACAACACTAACGTCCACAACGCTAACGTCCACAACGCTAACGTCCACAATGCTAACGTCCACAACACTAACGTCCACAATGCTAACGTCCACAATGCTAACGTCCACAACACGCTGACGTCCACAATGCTAACGTCCACAGTGCTAACGTCCACAATGCTAACGTCCACAGTGCTAACGTCCACAATGCTAACGTCCACAACACGCTGACGTCCACAACGCTAACATCCACCACGCTAACGTCCACAATGCTAACATCCACAGCGCTAACGTCCTCAACACTAACCCTTCCATTGTTCTGACCTTGGATCTAACTGCAGCCCCACCCTCCCCTAGCCCCCCTCGCCCCGACGTCTCTCAGACTGGAGGAGCCATCCCTTTGTACTCCCATCACCTCCTCCTCCCTACACCTGGCACCTCCTCCTGTTGGACTCTGTCTCATCCACTCCTATTCCACCCGTCGCTGTTTCAAAATGCTTTTATCTGACACCTCCTCTGGCCTCCGCCTCCTTCTGCCGGCATCCTGACGGCTCCACACTCAGAGCTGTCTCCTCTCCCAACAGAACTAACTGAACAAAAAAACACACACACCTGCCCAATAGCTGTGATGACCCCCTCCACTCTCTCCTCCTCTCCTCCTCCTACTCCTTCTCCTGTCTACTTGCTCAGGCTCTCAGGCCCGCTGCAGCAGTAGTGACGGGTTAGGTAACACACATACCCAGTAGTATTGTGTGTCACAGTACACTGTCTCTCGTGTATGCTGCCGTGATCTGGGTCATATATTGTGTGTAATTACCTGAAAATGCAATTACAACTTTTTATTCAACTTAAGAACGATACAATTTGGATTAAAAACATCTGCCAGTCAATGGACTTTCAGTTTTACCAGATTTAACCGAAACCAATTTTCCCAGTGTTTTCAT
This sequence comes from Micromesistius poutassou, assembly GCF_964030765.1. Taxonomy (NCBI): domain Eukaryota; kingdom Metazoa; phylum Chordata; class Actinopteri; order Gadiformes; family Gadidae; genus Micromesistius; species Micromesistius poutassou. The sequence goes on along the minus strand of NC_140293.1, from coordinate 8,367,808 downwards.
CTATAGAGGGTGAGAAGGAGAGAAGAGTGCATAGGCCCTCTGTGCCTTGATTAAGACACAACAAACACAAGACACACAGTGGTGGTGGGGGTGGTGGTTGAGGTTCAGGTGGAGGTGGAGGTGGTGGTGGTCGTGATGGTGGTGGTGATGGTGGAGGTGGTGGTGGTGGTGATGGTGGTGTTGGTGATGGTGGAAGTGGCGTTGGTGGTGGTGACGGTGGTGGTGATGGTGGTGGGGGTGGTGAGGGTGAGGGTTGCGGTGTAAGGGTTGGAGGCTGGGAGTGAGGAAATAAGCAGAAATAAGACGTTTTCACACATGTCCTCTGCATTTTCGCCGCATTTGTATATCAGGAGGTTCGACCCTGAGGGTGATTCACAATTATTCACACTTGGTGCTTTATATTCGGAAATCGATGCTGTTCAGACTAGACTAGTTCAGTAGAATCAACGGGGGGTTTAGGGAGGTGGGCTTGCAAGGGACGGAATATGATAGGGTCTTAGTTCGCAAGAGGCAGGATAAGTTTGTTTTGGTTACACCGCAGACAGCACAGTGGCAGAATGGGCAGAACTCATCACGATCATCTTAAATGTTGCTGCAACGATGCATCATATATTCCATTGCATCCACAACATTCGAACCATCGAACGATGAAATATTCGAGCATGAGTTAGAGACAAATAGAAGAAAGGACGAAGAAGAAAGCCGTTGCGAACGACTGCGTGACAGGAGAAAGAGAGCGTCTTTTTGTGCTTTATTTCACATATAACAAACACTGGGACAAATGTAGTTGATTTATGTGTTTAACTAAGAAAACAGGGAGTGGAAGGACGGGACCCTATAATGTTCAGCTAACTGTTTCACATTTTCTGTATACATATGCAGCAATTCAATTCATGAACTCATGAATTGTAATTTATTGTATGATGTGTACTTTTAGGGTTATGATAAGACCTATCTTTTAGCGTTCACCACGAATGACTCTGAAAAGCAGTGCCAACATTTAAATATTCTTTAACCATTCAGCGAACAAAAGGCTGATTATCATTTAGGGTGCCATTGACATGCAAATTCAGACCGAAGCTTCATCAACATGCCCACTCAAATGGTGTGAAATACCGACTTTATATTCCTCATTCACATATAAGGTAATTAACATTTCCTACGGAGAAAATACTACCTCAGGGGTAGTCTTTTTTAAGGAGATTTTCAGGATACCAATGTCAGGATATGTTGTTCACACATACGGCCCATCAGGAGTATAGCAGGAGAATAGTAGGACGTACGCATATGTGTGAAAGCAGCTTAAGAGTGTGTATTCATTTGTCATTAGCCATCAGATTAAACAAGGTGTGAGACTTGCTTTGGTGGATGGGAGAGAGAGTGACACGTTTCACTGCCACAAAGAGGGAAACAGAAATGGATGTACCATTCGGGACGTGATAGTATTTGACCTTGCTTGCTTTATTCCGCTCGGGTGCCAAGATTGCCCATTATTATTATGAAAACTAAAGAATTTGCCTCAGGGTCCAGCCATCAATTATCCCAGTCCAAGTCCTCCGCATTGGACACAAAATGAGCTAATTTTAAATACTCATAGACTCATCCAATGGCCTCATTGTGTTTAAATGTGCATTTTTGTGTTGCTAAGAGATAGAAAAAACTGCTTTCAAGCGGACACACTGTCAATGCCTATGGGGGATTGTGTCGGATTGGAAGTGAGCGAATTTGAGAAGACATGGAGAGAGAGAGACATCTGTTGGTGGAGGGAGGTACTGCATCTGTGATTCCTCAGGGTAAAATATAATGCAAGGCCATGAAAACACAGGACTCCATATAGTGTTTTTTTTTTGTATTTGTATTGTATTTTTTGCCTGAACCAAGATTAAAGTGTAAATGCATTTAAAATAATGTATAATAAATGTTTCTACTTACAATGTTAGGATCACAGTGATTCACACTGATTTTAAGGGATTTTGTTAGGGACTGCATAGAAACATATTCATCAAGTCATTTTTAATATTCAATGAGAAACTGTATTGTAGCTGGTCAAAGCATTCTCTGCCAGGAGCCAAGGGCAGAGCTAAATTAACATAATGTTCCTTTCGATTGTTTTGACATGGGAACTATAATATTTATATGGAAAACTGAAGTTGAATCAACTGAAAACAATACACTTGTCACACTTACGCAATTTGTTATCAACCTCCTTCGATGGCTTTGTTTCGTATCCCAGATAAGCAAGATTCTGGCATGATATCCACAAAGTATTTCTGGAATATGTAGTTAATATCATTGAACATATCTATCAATGATGCCAAATGTAAAAAACAAGATTTCACTGAATGGAAATGAATTACTTTCCACTTCAGCAGGATTATACCTTTAGACAAGAAGTCCAGATTCCCTGGCAATTTGGAAGCCAAAAACAACCACAGAAACAAAAAGGTTGCTGTACATTTCTATGTCAAGGCGTTGGTTGGTCCCTGCATACACGTATAATGCCTTGAGAAAATTTGCCACTTAGGCAACAGCTCCCCACCAAATAGATGGCCTGCCATGGCTGGGAGGTGATTTTGTTTGTCTCAGGTTGAGTCCCATTACCTGCAGATGACTCTAGTCTGCCCTCTATTAAGACAATTCTATCATTTCCATTTATACCAAGGAGCAATCTAAATGTTCAGAATAGACCTCCTCGTCTCCAACCAAACAGAGCGGACTGAGCATCTCCCCATCCCCTCGTTCATGAACCATCCAGCAATTGGACGACATTGATTGAGGAACAACTGGAAGATCAGCAATGCATAGACTCAACCTGATGAAGAACATGTGTCAGTAAGCATAGTAATGGAGTTACTGTAAAGGCCTAGGGCTAACTTGATGCAAGGACAACTTGCTGTGTGCCACACATCTTCACTGTAATGCAAATTTTAATTTAAATAATCCTGCTTTGTTTTATAAATGCTAGACAACCGACAGAGAGACTGGGGGAGGGCAGACAGAAGAAGAAAGGGAGAGAGAGAGAGAGGGGGGTAGCGCCCAACTTTTTCTGGTTACCACCATCTCCCTCCCACCCACCCACCCATCTCTGAAACAAGTGCCACCACTCCGTCCGTCCGTCCATCCCCCCCCCCCTAAAAAATTATTGGTAGTGCTAACCCTGCTAAATCTTCCAGTTGATCCGATTTTAACTTTCAATCAAAATCTAAGCGTAAAATGGGAAGTATCTTGGGACTTCGAACACTGCAACGAACATGGGACAATTCTCTACACAGTTCCTCAAAGGTTGGTTATTGTGGTCTGGGATCCCCACTGCATCATTCCGTGTCCCTCCGGCCCCTCCGGCTGGTCTGAACCTGTTGGGACAAGCCGGTCGGCTCCACTGACTTTACAAACCCTGTGACGCCATCTCTGCGGGCACAGGAAGAGTCTATGCTCCATCACCATGACGATGTATTTGTCAGCAACTGACTTTACCGACTGCTCTCTGGAAGTTGAAATATCCCTTCACAACAACGTCATGCAATAATCACATCACATAACTTAAAGCCATCGAGGTGCACCTGCTTACCTCCTCTAGCAGACACAAGGATCAGGCAACTGATGAGGGTGTGATACTGACCGGCAGTTAAAAAAAAAGCGAATACTGTCTATCATACTATTCAGTGGCGTCGGGAAGCCAACGCCACTGTCATCACAGAAATGTTGTAACATAATTGAATTACCCCCCTCCTCGGCCAAAAATAAAAATCTAAGTTACAAACTGAAAATAATAAACAAACTATTTAGTGAGCTCTAACCTCTAACAAGACTGAAAGCAGGCAAGAACAAAAAAAAAGCAGACACTGTCTGTAGCAGCTAGCGGCAGCAAAAATGAAAAGGAAATATGAAAGTGGTGCAGAAAAGGTGAAGAAAAAGGCTAAAGCTGAGCAGGAGACGGATAAACTACCCATGACAAAAACAAAAGCCAATTTACAGCCTAATCTCTGCTCATCTAGGCCTATTTGGATATGCGCGTCAAACGGCCTGTAGCTGATGGCAATCAGCACTGATGGTGGAAAAATAACAGACCGGGAACATAGGACCCTTCTTTTGAAAAAGGGTCCTATGTTCCCCTGTCTGTTATTTTTCCTATGTTCATTTGTCCTATGTTCACCTCTCGGGGAACAAAGGACCCTTTTTTTGAAAAAGGGTCCTTTTTTTTTCCAGTCACATACAAAGCGGGGAACATAGGATCCTTTTTGGGAAAAGCGGGGAACATGTTCCCCGGTCACATACAAAGCGGGGAACATAGGACCCGGGGAACATAGGGATGACCCCTAAGTAAGATACCTTAGTATTGTTACAGTCTGTAACACTACTATGGTATCTTACTAGCGAGACACTGTTTAGGCATGTTAAATCCTATTGCCTGCCTGTCCCGAGTGTTACGCCACGTCCTGCTACACGGTCCAACACCCCCATCTAGTGGCCGCTTTTCGCCACTGGTCTTCTTTCTCCAGACACACCTGTCTGCAATCTGCACAGCCGGGGATCTCCGATCAGCCGGCGCCAGTTCGTCGTTTACAACTCCCCAAGTTCGTATTGGTCCTACCAGCACTTTCTGAGACTTGCTCCGTTTCCCTGCCCTCCTCGTAACCCTCTTCCCACTCCTCTAGTTCTCCGTCCTTCACTCTGCCTACCTGTCGCCGAACCCCTGCCTGCCTGACTACCCGCCTGTCGCCGAGTCCTTGCCTACCTGCCTGCCTGCCCGTTACCGAATCCTCGCCTGCCTGACTACCGCTTGCCTAGCCCGGCTTGTCGTTACCCCTTTGTCCCAATAAATCCCACTTCCTTTCACCCCGTCTCTGCCTCCCTGTGTCAAGCGTTTGGGTCCACCCGTCCTGTCCCTTAACACCGATATAGCCTTAGGCCCAGCCTAAATTATTTATTTTATGTACGTGCGATATTCTGCAATATTTTCTTTATAACTGTACATGCGGTGTTCTGAATAAATTTCGGAAAAAGATGCATGTTCTGTAATGTCTGTATTGGTTACCGCTGGTATAAAATAAGCCCTTTGTGTTTAATGAACCTACAGTTGCTTAACAGACATGAACAAATATTGACACTAATTAATATGGACACTAATTAGACAGCACTCCTATGACATTTATTTTGATAATATTAATTATTTCATATACAGCAAACGTAAATATAACATAGGGACATATACTTAGTGCTTAGTGCAAAGTGTTTCACTTTGAGGTTTTAACATTAAGTTGAGTTCCCCTAGCCTCCCTATGGTCCCCCAGTAGCTAGAAATTGCGTTAGGTGTAAACCGAGAAGTAGGTATCTTGCTCAGTCTTTGAAAAAAAGGATAGCTGAAATGCGTCGATTTGGGTGCTGGTCCCATATGACGTCATATGGGACCAGGTTATCTCCCCTTTCTCTGCTTGGCCCACCCAGAGAATTTGGCCCGCCAATGAGCTAGGACCATGCGAGCGCCGTGCGCGCGTGCGTGCGTGCGTGCGTGTGTGTACGCTCTGGTATTTCCAGAACGAGATGCGTCCATTGTTGATGTGACCGTGGCAAGAATTTGTTGGTGTCGACAACGCCACCTAGGGGAGGGGGATGCCCTAGGAACAGAACTGTGCTCACTTACATGTGCTACAGCCCCCCTGAGACACTACAGAAAACAGGCAATACAAGTTCGTACAATCCAGACCAGAGACTTGAGTTCAAAACATATACAATTTATTACCAATACCCGATACTGGATACGTCAATATACAATAATCCGGCGGACTAGACCACCCACACAGTCGATTGGCAAGAAACGACAAACAAAACAAACAAAATAGTGAAGCAGCATGCAGGGAGAATGCGTAGCCGCCTATAAAATAAAAGAAAACAAATAAAGAAAACAATCATTTGCGCATGCAAGTTAGACGGAGCCAGCAGCAGCACGACACTGCACTACCACACCAACACAAACAAGCATGAACAGCATGCAGGGCAGGCGAGGAAGCTGGGCAGCACACTATTGCATACAGATTGCACACAAAAGAAATAAAGGAAATAATAATTTGCATATGCAGGTTGTTATGCGTTCGAGACCGAATCCTTATGATGGAACAGAACAGCAGCCCTTCAGTGACATGAGGGCAATTGGCCACGATCCACTTCAGCCCGTGGACCGATGAATGCCTCTCCGGAACAGTTGGTCTGGTGAGCGGAGTTACAGCTCCTCCACGGCTAACGGCACAACCGGAGAAGAGTTAGTCCTTAGTTTACACATGCTGACTAACAAGAGTAGCGAATTAATAACAGCCTACCTCCAGATGATCCCAAGCCAGCACCTACTTGCAGGTTTCAGTTGAAAGCCATGCAAAGTAACCACCCCCAACGCCACCGAGCCATGGACGCCCCGGAAGCCAAAACCGGGCAGGACATATGGATGACGTCCACCGACCTTATATTAGAATAAAGTCCGCCCCCCACCTTAATCAGGATGGCTCGGCCAATCACACCCCGAGAACGGCCAGAGGTGTTCAACCTGCCACATTTAGAAGGAATTGGGAACCGCAACATGGAGGAGAAAAGGTTTGTTGCCCAGGATTGTCCGCCGGAGCTGCGGTGGCAGACAACCCCGGGCAACGGGCAGCGTTCAGCGGGCTGCCCGCTGCCGTGGCAGCGGAAGACAACCCCGGGCAACAATCCCCTTCTCCTCCATTTTGCGGTTCAGTCTGTACTTAATATTGACGTGGAAGTGGAAGAACCAGAGACGTCTGAGAACCCGACGCAGTCGTTTGAGATTCATAATATCATCCGGAGGCGCAAACCGCTTTTGATCATGATAATATATGTTATATTATATAGATATCTAAATATAATATGATATTATTTAGATATAGAGCTCCAGGACTCCCGCCGGAGCACCCGGAGTGTTCAGTGTTCCACTGTAAACACTAGCGCATGGTACCGTGGCCGCAAGCTGCTCAGGGCCACACCCCCACTTTGACCTCTCCACTTTGACCCGCCTCTAAAAACGGCACGTTTGTGGAGAGCTCATTGTGGGACTGGCTCGTAGTGGCTGTAACTCTGCACCAAGGCTGAATTTCTTGAACGTCTTCAAGTATTGTATTAGGGGCCCACTAACACCTATATTAAAGCATCCATAAAATAGCATGCCATGGGACCTTTAAAGGTTTTGAGTACCAACATAATGGCATTTATCCAAATTTTTTATTTTTAGGGTCAGCAAACTAGATACTGCACACTCACAAAATACGTTTTCTCTCTCGTTAGGTTTTTACCTGATGATGATGACAACTTGAGCTTAATCTCCTTGTACCCTCTTCAGGTGACTTCAAGAGATAGCACACTGACCATTCTCATTGATTTTATTGTCGCACAACCTTGTGGGAGTGTGCGGGCCATCAATGCTAGGCCACTATGTACTTAAAACTGAAACTAACCATGTCCCTTAAACCCATTCTCACCCCAGAATGTAGTATAACTATGTTGGTCCACAGCAGAAAACGTAGTAGTTTTACAATAACGGCTCATCAATAATGATGTTGCCAAATGGTTTGTCAAGCCTCGGTTACAACACGTATATTATTTGTAGTGATGGGTCGTTTGCGAACAAATCAGTTTGAATGAACGACTCTTTAACAAGAACGAACCGACCTGATTCCTCGTTTCAGTTCTCTCTCGTTCGTCTCATTTGTATCGTTCGTTCTCCGAGACTCGACTCCCAAACCCACCCACTAGTCACTGAGTCACTGACGCTGACTTGCGAGTCGCCGTTCGTTCACTGACTGTTAAGTGGTGAATACTCCAGGACTGAGACATCACGAGAGCCAGCCGGTCAACAACATCCCGATTCCGAACATGAAGCGCTCCTCAGCTGAAAGGAACTTAGTTAATGTTGTGTTGATTGATGACCGTCTGCACCATTGCACAATCGTGATTCGTTTGAGAATGAGGACGAGGGAGGAGCTGAGTCTGACCGACTCATCTGAGAACCGTGATTCACCACTACCGGAACCACGACTGAACAAACAAACAAACGATTTTGAGCGATTCTTCTTGGCGAACTGACCGACGCAAACAAATCATGAAATCCACCACTGATTATTTGTTTACTAGTTAAATACAATGTTGTTTTCTCGACCATACATCGACAACAATGGGAAAGCCCGGAAGTGTCGCCCCCTTCTGGCAGCTAGAGGGATGTTCAGTGTCAGAAGGAAGAACAAACTCCCTCGTCAAAAGTGGTATTATTTGATTTTATTGGTTTTATTTGACATTTGACCATTGATATATATAGAACACTAGATGTCTTACGGCAGAGTGTAGAACGTCCGCACTGGCGGCCATCTTGCCCCAGGAAAGCTTTCTGGTGGAATCTGTGGTACCTTAGGTAAGGTCAGTGATCTGCACAAACGCTAATACTCTTATCTCGCTGAAATCTTGACGGATTTACAAACGGTTTGGTTTCTTACAAACATTATTAACGTAGTTATAATTCTGGATGCTTGAACCTGTTGAAATTGTAGTTTTTCTCTTCGAAAAACGACTTAATCGTGCAGCTTAGTTGTGTATCACGGCTAGGCTACTAGCTACCCAGTAATTTTACATCGATGGGAGAGGCAGAATTGCTCATTCTTTTCAATATAACATAAGTTGCACATGATTTAACTGAAGTTGCACATGATTTCCAATCGGGTTGGTTTGTTAAAAACATCTTACATTATGCTTTCTACAGGAAATTGCTGACTTTTACACAAGTGAAGATGCCAGATTTTTGTGCAGCCTACGGATGCACTAATCTCCGTTGTCTCGGAACGAGAACCCGTGGGATCACCTTTCACCTGTAGGATATTACAATATTATGATTTATTTTTAGGATAATCGTTAGTTACTTAGTGGAAGTATGTACAATACAGGTCTTGTTACACAGGAACAGCGGGGCTATGACATAATAGTATTGCTAGATTGTTGTTGACACAAGGCTTTTTAGAATATGTTTGTTTACACAATCACTGAATGTTTCTTTTGGACACCTTTTTATTGTTTTTAGTGTGGTTATCTTATTCTTAAAGTACATACATGCATGCATACATACATACATACAATTACCCCAAAAATATGATAATTTAGATATGTATTTGTGTCCTTACCCTTAATGTAAAAGGAAATACGGATTGAAAATGTTGACAATAATTTATATATCTGGGTACATTTCTCACTTTTTTAAGGTTTTCCAAAACCGGAGAGAGGAGGAAAAAGTGGGAACTTGCCCTAAGAAGGCTGCTCTGACGCTGCCTCTGACAGGACGCTGCTCTGCAGCGAGCACTTCAGGAGTGAGGACTTTGACAGGACGGGGCAGACTGTCCGGCTTAAAGATGGTGTTGTGCCGACCGTTTTCAACTTTCCAGCTCATCTTCAAAGGGTATGTGTATCATTGACCAACAATAATCTAAGGTGTATAAGATTGATATATCAATATAAATATGTGATTAAATGTCACACTTTAGTTTTTGTTTCTGCAAGTTATTTAATGTGTTGTTTATTACAGCACATTTTAGACACTCAAAACTTCTTTACTTATGTTTATTTTAGTCGGTAGCAACAAGAAGCACAACCACTTCTAGAAGAACGGAAGACAACCTGCCAATGGACTTGATGCCTGATGTTGTGAGTATTTGCATGTGGAATGTCACAAACTAATGAGAGCATCATATGGCTTGTTATATTAAATCCTTTATCTTGGTGGTACCCAGAAAGGATGGTGTTAGTAGTCTAAGAGCCCAATATTATTTGAGGTGGTACTCTGTATAGAAAGTTTGAAAACCACTGGCTATCTCACTTTCTCTGTCATACACTGGAATGAATAAACATGTGTGAACATTGAAACTACACCCAGGGGTAGGAAACCTTTACATTTTTGTCCAAAGCCACAAAACGTATTTTTATGAGTGGAGAAGCCTATACAATTTTGTAAGTATGCTGCTAAACATGTATTCAGGCTCACATAATTGAAAAGTGAAGATTGAATTATTGAAAAAGTAAGATATTAATTTCCGTATTACTATTATTTATATATTTGTATATTTTGCCAAAACAACAGGGAGCCACTGGAGACAGGAGATTGAGCCGCAAGCGGCAGGCCACTGACCACTTATATCCATTGCCTGCTTGCCCAAAGGCTATAAAGGCCAAACTTGAAGAAGCCTCAGCGAGAGTGAGGAAACTGCAGCGGGAAAAGAGTAACGCCTTGAGGAGAGCAAACAGGGCCTAGAACAACATGCAGGCTCTACTGGAGGAACTGAAGGAGAAACATCTCATGCTACTCAGGTAAAATAAAAATATCACATTGAATATTTAGTGTATTTTCTGTTCTTTGTTGACTTCCTAGTTACTATTAAAAGGAGACCTACTGAATCACTTTTTCTAATTGAATTTCAGATCTTCCGGTTCATCTCCTGTCGAGGCAGGGCGTCGAGTACACCAAGGCCCAGAGAGATTTTGCCCTTACGCTCCATCTGCATGGTCCAAATGCATATCACTACCTGAGAGATACTCTGCATATTCACCTGCCACATCCCAGTTCATTGCAAAGGTATTCTTCATGATGTCTAATTTTACACTGAATTACATTAAGCACTACAGTATGTCCAGTGTCCACCATAGGGACGCTTGGGTTAGTGGTGAAATGGCTATGTGGTTAAATTTCTACTTTTTAATTATACAAGGTGGCTGAGCTCTCTTGATGCCAGACCTGGTCTCAACAAAATGATGTTGGACATGCTGGAAAGACGGCGTCAGGAAGATGAGGTCAAATACGGATGTGTCACTCTGATGCTGGATGCCATGTCCATCAAAAAACACGTCCAACATGACCCTCAGACACAAACAATGTTTGGATATGTGGACATGGGGGATCGATTGAATGAGACTGACATAGCTTCCGAGGTTCTTGTGTTTATGGTGGTTGGGCTTCAAGGTTATTGGAAAGCGCCAATTGCATATTATTTGACCTCACACCAGAATCACAGAAAGTGTTAGTAGAACATGCATTAGAAGAGCTGCATCATCGTCGGATAAGGGTGGTGTGCATGACAATGGATGGTCATGCTTCAAATATCAGTATGGGCACCCAACTTGGGTGCGATCTTAAAACAGACCCCTGTGAGCCACCATATTTTCCACATTTCCCACATCCAGTAACCCATGACAATGATTTTGTTATGATGGACGCTTGCCACATGCTGAAGCTGACACACAATATGTTGCAGGTACATTCTCACTAGTCTCTTCTCTGGTTGACTGTTCTGCTTTTTATACATTTTGATTGTATTTACATAATTGTGCAGAATATGGTGCTTTACAGTTGACGTGTGCAGTGAAAAAAAAAATCTGATTCTGCAGGCATACAGCCCAATTAGAAGCATAACTGGCAGTATCAATTGGAAGTACATAGTTCAGCTGAACAATGTCCAAAAGAAAGTGGACTACATGCTGCCAACCGAGTCACAGATAAGCATGTGAACTTTGCTAATCAGAAGATGAAGGTATGTTTACATGATGATTTATGTATAGAGGGCCGCAATAGAAATGGGCTCTAGGGCTTTATTGTGTTTTTATACTTGTTTGTATCTTGTAGCGCTAATGTGCTCTTCATTTCTCCTTATAAACTCAGTCAAGGTCTCCCTGGCTGCTCAGACTTTGAGCAACTCTGTTGGCAGTGGCTCCGCACCTTGCAGGTCGTGGGCTATGCAGAGTTCAAAGATTGTGAGGCTACTTCAGAATTAATTAAGGTAATGCAGCTAGGGATTTGCATCATTGACCAAAAACATTTCCCAACGTTCTACTGTTCTTACCAACATTTGAGTGATTAATTGCTTTAACTGCTTTAACCCTTTAACACCCACCCTCCCTTTGTAGTTGATATGTTGTTCAGCTAGCCTAAAATGAGTGTGGTTGTTAAATGTGAATGCCACCAGGATTAACCCGGTATCTTTTTTTCATTTTTGGCATCAGGAACGATTAAATAATTATGACCCCCCTCAAATTCAACACTATGCAAGAACTTGGTTAAAACTGTTTATATCCCTCATACTTTCCTCAAAAGCACCCTTATTGTTACATCTCAGATTTACAGGTTTAAAGCAATGCAGCAATTTAATTTTAAAAAGCATAGCCACAGAGGAAATGGAGAGAAATCAAACTATGCCTCATACTTGGGTGTTTACTATCTGATACCTGTTGATACTAAGTTATAGCGATGATTTCAGTGCTTTCAGTTAATTTAGATATTTGTTTATAGATAACAGACAGTTTGACATCTTGAACAGTCGCAATCCCAGAGCCAAAGGGTTCAAAGCCTTCACTTGGTTCTAGGAATTGGACAAGCACCAGGGAGTTCTTGATGAAAGCCAGGGGGTACTTGCTCACTTTGAAGATGGAGGATGGCAAACCCCTTTACCGAACAAAGAGGTCTTTTAAAACAGTGACTGTTCAATTAGTGATGCACTGACACCATTTGTAGTCGCCAATACCCTGTACAAATTTTTAATTATAATTAAATTATCAGAATGAGACTGCTGATTTAGAAAATAAGGGTTTATTTTATTCTTCGTTAGATGTATACAAGTAGTCAATTTACAAATCATTGAATTATCAAAGGTAAAACTCAACCGGTTTCAGTGCATCCCTCAAGTCCATGATATAAGTTCAACAGATGCTCTGTTCTCTTTTTTATCTACTGTCTTCTGCATCAAGTTCAGATGCTCTGTCCTCCTGTCTGCTTCGGGTTCATAAGAGGCTCTTTTCTGTCTGCGTCAAGTTCATAAAGTGGTACGTATTATATATTATTCATATACTATATTTCTCCAATGTGTTTGCTGTCTGCAAATTTGTCTGTGTTCCAATTCGCTTGTATTCAGTTTTTTTCTCCCCAGATGCCGGTGTCAAAGTGGTATGTATTGCATGGTCTGCATGTTATGTTGTGAATTGATTCAAGGAGGTTTAGTGTCCTAAAAGTAATTTTAAACCTCTATACTTTAACCCCCCCCCCCAAATGTGGCGTAGAAGTGAATTGTTTGAAATGTGGATTTGTGTCTGCCCTGAGAAGTGCTGATCTGGGAGCATTTATTATTTTCACCCTATACTGTTAGTTTGCATCCCTGCTTTCTTGTGTCCTGTTTTGGCAGAATCATCATAGTAATACAATATTAACTTTTGAAGGTTCCTCTCTGTCCTGGGCTTCATCATAAATATTGACACGTTGATGACGATGGTTCCTGTGCTGCTTGAAGGACAGCGATATGTCCTGACCTACAGATTCAGCCAGGACCACTTGGAACTTTTCTTTAACTCCATCAGAGCATCCGGTGGGTTCATAATTTATATTTGCCAGCCGCAACACTAAGTGACACAAAGTTTCAGCAAATGGTTGTATTGTTTTCAGTTTGTCGGTCCATATGTTTTTTTGGTAAAACATTTTAAAGCATATATTGAATATCTGTGTAATATACTCTTATATCTTGTTTTTTTTTTAAGGTGGCTGGAATAACAACCCTAATGCCGGCCAGTTCAAGTATCTTTAGAAAGCTGATGGCCCGGTGTGGAGTTGCAGACCATGGACCATGCAGAGGCAATGTGACAGCACAGGATGAGACAGAGTCCCTATCATCGACACCTTTACAAGCCTGTCAGCTGTAGATATGTCTTCTGCAGCAGGAGAAGATCTTCCATCCCCGTTTGCTGACATTCCTGCCCTAGTACACGACCACAGCTACCTTCCCGTCCGCTTCGATGGTCTTGTGGACAACGCTCTCGTGTACATTTCAGGTAAAGGCTGAAAGTCGATTTTTGCCTATAACCGATAGTGCCAATAGTCAAATCTGTGGGAAAACAATCTGACGTCCAAAAAGAGAAATGTCCCCTTAATTTCCCCATGCTTATTAATTATTATTATAAGTTATGATATTATACTAACTCAAATTTCAGGATTTGTTGTGCGACGGGCTCTGAAGAAGCTGTCCTGTGATGTCTGTCGTGCCGGCCTGGTGACAGACGCTGCATCTGCCATCAAGGACCAGAGCTACCACCTGCTGTCTCTAAGAAACAATGGAGGCCTGGTGATTCCATCAGAGGGCACAGTGAGGGTTGTCAGGGCAGCAGAGTGGGTCATTCGCCAGGAATCAGCTGGTTTCAGACGATCACAGCCCATCAAACTGCTACAGGTCATGTACATTGTACGGAAGAGGATCGGGTCAGAGGATGTGTTTGTGCTTGGGGAGCACATCGGCGACACGCAGTATGGCATAGACAGCCACCACCATATGCTGCTAACGTTAGTTGTGTCCCTGTTTTTTAAGCTAAGGCTACACCACATCGCTAAAATTACTAAACTTACAGAGCAACAACATGCGACAGAAGCTCAATAAAACTGTCCTTTTCAAAGGGCATTAGCCCAATGTTACGACCCTGGTGGGTCTCTCTGTGGGCCCGCCCATTTTGCCTCTGTCTGTCTGTCTGTCTGTCTGTCTGTCATGACTCCATTGACATGGGACCAAATGTAACTGAGCGTTACCTTGAATAATACGACGTATTTCTCTGGGTTTCAAAATGGTTGGGATAATGTAAGTACACACCTCAACAAAATATGTAACATAGCAGGTCAAGTCATTTTTAGATATTTGAATGCTGAAATGTTAAATTGTATACCTTTAACCCTTTAACCCCAGACCTTATTCCTCTGACATAGTGTGGCTGTATGGATGCTATGAGTCTCTCTACAAACTGTCAACAAATTGGATATGCAGAAAACATTTTTTGAAGTGTTTTCATCATTGATAGTGACACAATTTTAATAAAGAAATACATAGTGAGATCTCAGAAAATATGGTGGCAGATCTGAACAGAATGACCCCAATTACTTTGGAAAACAAGAAAAAAACCATGGCAGTCATACCAACATCACCAACATAGGCCCATCGGATTGGTTAATAATAAAAAAGATGTCCATCTCCCCCTCCTTCTCTCCCCTCTGCGTTTTGAATTTTTGTTTGGTTTTACAGGACTGATCTTTGCACCACACTTTTGGTTCCCTTCCACTTACTGATTTACACCACACTCCCGTTACTATATACTCTTATGTATTGTTATTGTTAATCCTTGTCATTTAATAAATATTATTTTTTATTTTCACTCTGTTTTCACACTGTTTTTTGGGTCATTTGTTACATAATGATTTTTTATCTCTGTCCTCCATGCATACCTCCACAGTAGTCTAGTCTAGTTCTCTCTAGAGGGTGGGGATTTCAACGTGCAGAATTTCTTGATGTATATTTGTAAAGGGAAATCTTGGACCTTTTTTTATTGCAAATAAATGTTACTTTTATAGAAAGAATATTACTAATATAATACAATAATTTGAAAAAAGATTTTATTATATTAGTAATATATATTAATATTAATAATATTCCTATTATAAAAGTATACATATATCTCATGTTGCCATTCTGTATGCTGAGTTTTATTACAGCCTTGTATTGATTTAACATAAATAACATAAATACCTGCATGTGTGTATTTATTGCACCCATCTGTTCTGTTTAATGTTAATTTCATATGAAAACCCATGGTTATAATTACATAAATACATCTCTGTACAGGGTGGGGATTTCAACATGCAGCATTTCTTGATGTATAGGCCTATTTGTAAAGGGAAATCTTGTACCTATTTAGAACATAACAATTGTTCATAAGTATGTAGTGTCATAACTATATCTCCGACGTTTATAACAAACCAAACCGTTTGAAAATCGGTTGAAAATTGAGCAAGTTAAGTTGGTTATTTAAAAATTACATGTCTCACTACCAACACAATGTTATGGGTGAGCAAGCTTACTGGGGCAAGATGGCCGCCAGTGCGGACGTTCAACTCCATTGGCCAGCAGCGCGGACAAGACATCTAGTGTTCTATATATATCTATGCATTTGACAACATTGTCTAACTGCATGAAAACATTTTGCATATAAAACGTTAAAAACAAGGAGACAATGTTTTTATTTAGCAAATTGTACAAAAGACCAAAGGGGTATTCCATCAACCAGGCTAAGCCAGGCTTATTTTGCTTAGCCGGGCTTCTTTCAGCTAGAGTTGCGTTCCATGAACGTGACTTAAGGGAATCTCTGCTAAGTAACCATGGCAATTTATCCGACCAAACTAACCTGGTCGGGAGCAGGTTAACTGTCAGGCTAACTTGAGCGGTGTTGCAGAGAAAACCATCTGTCAGCAACAATTGTACCATCAGAAGGTTCCGCCAAGCCTAGTCCTCACAATTTTGTCATAAGTGTACATATATTAAGTACAAACAGCGTATATTTTCACTAAGGGTCTAAGATTAAATGATGCAAATGAAATAATTCAATGAATTGCTATCTATTATTACTATTTTTGCTATTTTTTCAACACATTTTTACACAAATCTATGTATTATAACGTAATCAGAAATCAGCAGTTGGATGAATGGTCTAGCACTTTGATAGGCCTACGCGTGACCCGAGTTTGCGTCCGGAGTATTTCATAGTATTCTTGGCGTTGGCTTAATTTTGTAATTCCCTTTATTCATTTTATTAATTCTATAATGAAGAATATTCAAAGAAATGGAAATAAATGGCATGAATAGTTCTTTGATTTCTCTAGTAATCGTTCCTATAGGCTACCAATTGCGTGGGGATTGAACCCCGGACGACCGGGTGCAAGTCAGACACGTCAACTCGAGACTATCTCCCTGATTCTAACTCTATGGTCAATATTAAATTAAAATATGTTACGCTTAATACTACTTATGCATTCAACAGCTCGGTGATTCTTTTGCCAGGCGGCCTCCCTGTTTTTGTTAATGGTTACGGTGTTGCCTTTTTGAGTTATTATATGCTTGTATTCCTTATTGACCTCCACAAGCAGCTTCTGTTCGCCGCTGGAAAAGGTCCTCGGTCCTTTCCGGACATTTGATCCATGATTCGACATTCACGGTTCTGGGTTGGTTACATATCTCGTGAACGCGCATAATCCAGGATAACGTTAGCCTGGCTTGAACTAACCTGAGCAAGGCGCGGCTGAACTGTGTTGGTGGAACGGCTTAAGCCTCAAGTGGAAGTTGGCACTAGTTCTAACCGGGCTTAATCAACTAAGCGCCGCTTTTGTTAGCGACTTTGATGGAATACCCCTCAGGCAACTCCTTATGAAGTGCACTGGTTACCCATTATTGCCACTCTCTCCAGGTTGACTGGACATGTTAAGGTTTGAAATCGAAATATTTTGATGCTATTTGTGTGTGTGTGTGTGTGTGTGTGTGTGTGTGTGTGTTGTGGCAACCCCGCGCTGACGGGCGCTGACGATCCGCACCAGCGCCCGGAGCGGCTCCCTCTCCGCGGACAAGTAGTCCGCGGGAGATATGTGCCGCTCAGCGCGGCGGAGCGGGAGGACATATCGAGCCGACCCAGACAATCAGGGGGATTGCGATCACCTGGGGGGGCGAGACGGGGGAGGGGATTTAAGGGCCGGGCCCGGAGAGGACAGGAAGAACAGTCGAGTGGAAGACGGACGCAGCAAGGGTTACGGACCGAGAACGCATTAACGCCTTTTGCAATTCTTTCACCCCACAGTGCTGAGCGGCGGGACGCCGGGAGCGAGCTCCACGCCGCCCTTCCACGGGCAAGGACCCGAGGCGCATTCCCTTTTTGCCTACCCCGCTGGGGCAGTACCTGAGTTATTCTTTGATTTTCCTTTTGAGCTGCCTGCAATAAAACAAACCCGTTGCACAGCCACCTTGTTTCCAAGCCTCTTTCCCGAAATCCTACCCGGCCGACGATCGGGGTTGCCACAGTGGTGGAGAATGCGGGCAACGCGATCCCTGGACGAACCCCAACCCAGGACATGATGCAGCCGGCAGGACAACCCGCAACGAGAGACGAGGAGATTGAGGTGTTGAGGAGATGCATGGTCCGGATGGCCGAGCAGCTGGGTCGGGAACCAGCCCATGCCGCCCCCACGAAGCGACTAACGAAAATGGGTCCGGATGATGACGTGGAGGCGTACCTCGAGATATTCGAGCGGACAGCAGATCGGGAGCAGTGGCCAGCAGACCAGTGGGGCCACATCCTAGCGCCCTTCCTGACCGGGGAAGCACAACGGGCCTACCGGGATCTCACGCCCCTCCAGGCGGGGCACTATCCCACGCTCAAACGGGCCATCCTCGCGCATTATGGTCACAGCCTACCAGCCCAAGCGCAGCGCTACCATGACTGGACGTACAACCCGCTCGGCTCGGTGAGGGGCCAGGTCTCACACCTCGTCCGCCTAGCTGAGCGGTGGCTCATGGACGGAGAGGGACCCCCGCTGCTGGACCGGCTCGTGATAGACCGCTGCATCCGATCCCTACCCCCCGGGGCCAAACGCTGGGCCTCCGGGAACCAACCCCGGACGGTGAACGACCTCGTCGAGCTCCTGGAGAACCACCAAGTCACCCAGCGGCTGTGCAGAGGGACCGCCCCGACTCCGGGAGGGGACGAGACGCGACCCGAGCGACGCGGACGGATGGCGGAGACCCAGCGCGTTCAGGCACCGCCCTTCCGTGCCCCAGCCTACCCGTATCAGAACCCCGGGGTCCGCCGAGGCCCGGGCCCTCAGGCACCAAGAGAGGAGTGGAGGTGCTACACATGTGGACAGAAGGGCCACCTGGCACGCCATTGTCCCGGAGCAGGGGATGTGTCGATGCCCACGGCCAGTCTTACCGACCAGAGGGGAGGAGCCTGTCTCCGGACCACTTGCTGGTCGCACGAGGGCACCGTATCCCCAAGCCTGCCGGTACGGGTGGGGCGACACGACACCCATGCCCTCCTCGATTCAGGGAGCATGGTCACCTTGATCCGACCCGGTCTGGCCGACGGACCTCACGGGCAGGGAGTCGACGTGGGCTGCATCCACGGTCAAACAGAGACCTATGCTACCAGGCGGATCACCGTACGAACCCCGAAGGGGACCTTCACGATCCTGGCCGGGGTGGTGCCGAACCTCCCCGTACCCCTGTTAATTGGACAGGACTGCCCCATTTTTAAAAAACTGTTTGGGGCAGAGCTAGGGCCACCCCAACCCCGACAACCCCGGACCAGACCACGCCGGCTGCGTAGCCGGTCCGCCTATATGGCAGGACGCCCCACACCGTCCCGGTCCGACTCCGAGGACGAAGGGTCCCCCGACCGGCCCACGAGCGAGGAAGTACGGCCGCCACACGCCTCATCCACGGACTCCCTGCCACCGGGGACGCCGGACACGATGACCGCCTCCGAGCAGACACCCCCACCCGAGGAGAGAGAGAGCCCGCCCCTCACCGAATTCTCCGACTTCCCCCTGGCCATCGAGGGAGGTGAGGACCGGGGCGGTCGGTTCGCCACCGCCCAGCTGGAAGACGACGCCCTCAGACACGCCTGGGGACATGTACAAGTCCACGAGGGCGCATCACGGGACTCGGTGAGTGGCCGGCAGTACCCGCACTTCAGCACCCGGGGGGGGTTACTATATAGGGTAGTACAGAGGGGGGGCGAGGAGGTGGAACAATTGGTGGTTCCCAGGACATATGTGAGCAAGATACTGTACATGGCGCACACCCACCTCCTGGGGGCTCATCTGGGGATGGACAAGACGAGGGACAGAATACTAGATAGGTTTTACTGGCCAGGGGTGAAAAAGAATGTTGAGGATTACTGCCGGGCCTGCCCCGAATGTCAACGCACCGCCCTGAGGCCCTCGGTACGGAACCCCCTCATCCCCATGCCGTTGATAGAAGTCCCGTTCGACAGGCTTGGGTTAGACATTGTGGGCCCCCTCCCCAGAACTAGCCGAGGCCACCGATACATCTTAGTCATGGTA
Organism: Micromesistius poutassou; assembly: GCF_964030765.1. Lineage (NCBI taxonomy): Eukaryota > Metazoa > Chordata > Actinopteri > Gadiformes > Gadidae > Micromesistius > Micromesistius poutassou. Next base: position 8,347,875 of record NC_140293.1, on the reverse strand, counting down.
GACTACGCAACCCGCTACCCCGAGGCTGTCCCCCTCCGCGCAGCCACCGCCAAGGCAGTGGCAAGGGAACTAATGATTTTATTTAGCCGGGTGGGGATAGTCCGAGAAATACTGACCGATCAAGGCTCTTGTTTCATGTCCCGGGTGTTAAAGGACCTCCTCAGTATGTTGCAGATCCGCCACCTACGGACCTCCGTCTACCACCCCCAGACCGACGGCCTGGTGGAGAGGTTCAATAAGACGCTGAAAACCATGCTGAAGAAGGTCATGGAAGTGGATGGAAAAAACTGGGACCAACTGCTTCCACACGTCCTGTTTGCCATCCGAGAAGTACCCCAGGCCTCCACGGGCTTCTCACCATTCGAGCTACTCTACGGCAGACGACCGAGGGGACTCCTCGACATCGCCCGGGACGCCTGGGAGAGCCGACCATCCCCCCACCGCACCGTCATCGAGCACGTCGAGCAGGTGCGGGGCCGGATGGCACAGATTTGGCCCGTGGTCCGGGAACACCTCGGACGAGCCCAACAAGCCCAAGCCCGGGTGTACAACCGAGGGGCCCAACTGCGCACCTTCAACCCGGGGGACCAGGTGCTCGTCCTCGTCCCCACCTCGGAATGCAAGTTCCTGGCCAAGTGGCAGGGGCCATATAACATTATCGACCGGGTCGGCGACGTCAATTACCGGGTGCGGCAACCGGGAAGACGCAAGGCCATCCAGCTCTACCACATCAACCTGCTGAAGCGGTGGCAACCGCTGACCGGCCCGCGGGACCCGGCTCTCCTGACACTGTCCGCTCGACTGCCCTTTCCCGAGGTACCAGTGGGGGAGGCACTGAGCCCGAGCCAGGTCCAGGACATGAGGGCGGTGGTCCTCCAACACCTTGACGTCTTCTCCGAGCGACCCGGTAGGACCACAACGGCTAGCCACGACATCCGGACGGAACCGGGAGCCAGAGTCCGCCTACGCCCCTACCGCATTCCGGAAGCACGGCGCGCCGCCATCAGGGCGGAGGTCGCGAGCATGCTGCAGATGGGGGTCATAGAAGAGTCCCACAGTGCCTGGTCCAGCCCGGTGGTCCTAGTCCCCAAACCGGACGGGACATACCGGTTCTGTAACGACTTCCGGAAGCTAAACGAGGTATCAGCCTTCGACGCTTACTCCATGCCCCGGATAGACGAGCTGATAGAGCGGCTGGGCCCGGCTCGGTTCATATCCACCCTAGACCTGACCAAGGGATACTGGCAGGTCCCCCTCACCCAGAGGGCCCGGGAGAAGACGGCATTCGCCACCCCAGACGGGCTCTACCAATACACCGTCCTTCCGTTTGGGGTGCACGGGGCACCCGCAACCTTCCAGAGGATGATGGACCGGGTCCTTCGGGCCCACCGACAATATGCCGCCGCGTACATCGACGACATAGTGATACACAGCACCACCTGGGCCCTGCATCTACACCACCTCCGAGCCGTCCTGGGAGCGCTCCGGGACGCCGGACTCACAGCCAACCCGAAAAAGTGCCACCTGGGCCTGGAAGAGGCCTCCTACCTGGGATATCGAGTCGGGAGGGGCAACGTAAAGCCCCAAGAGGACAAGGTACAGAGCATCCGGACCTGGCCCAGGCCGAAAACAAAAAAACAGGTGAAGTCCTTCCTGGGGCTCGTCGGGTACTACCAAAGATTCATTCCCCAGTTCGCAACGCTGGCCAGCCCCCTCCATGAGTTGACGCGGAGGTCTCTACCCGACCGAGTGGAGTGGTCGGAGGAGGCCGAGGAAGCCTTCTCACGCCTACGGCAGGCCCTCTGCACAGAACCACTGCTCATCACCCCGGACTTTGACCTACCCTTTGTGGTCCACACAGACGCATCCGAGGTGGGGCTGGGAGCGGTGCTGTCCCAGGTCCGGTCAGGAGAGGAGCACCCAGTGACCTTCATCAGCCGCAAACTCCTGGCCAGTGAGAGGGCCTACTCGACCGTAGAGAAGGAAGCGCTGGCAATCAAGTGGTCCCTGGAGAAACTCCGGTATTACCTCCTCGGACGCCACTTTACCCTTGTCACGGACCACGCCCCCCTGAAGTGGATGGCGTCGGCCAAAGACACCAATGCCAGAGTGACCCGCTGGTTCCTGGCGCTACAGGACTACAGTTTCCAGGTGGTCCATCGGCCAGGACGGGCCCACGCCAATGCGGACGCCCTGTCCCGGAGGGACGCCTGCCTAGGGCTAACCCAAGGGACCCCCGGCTTGCTGCCGAGGGTGGGGGTGTGTGGCAACCCCGCGCTGACGGGCGCTGACGATCCGCACCAGCGCCCGGAGCGGCTCCCTCTCCGCGGACAAGTAGTCCGCGGGAGATATGTGCCGCTCAGCGCGGCGGAGCGGGAGGACATATCGAGCCGACCCAGACAATCAGGGGGATTGCGATCACCTGGGGGGGCGAGACGGGGGAGGGGATTTAAGGGCCGGGCCCGGAGAGGACAGGAAGAACAGTCGAGTGGAAGACGGACGCAGCAAGGGTTACGGACCGAGAACGCATTAACGCCTTTTGCAATTCTTTCACCCCACAGTGCTGAGCGGCGGGACGCCGGGAGCGAGCTCCACGCCGCCCTTCCACGGGCAAGGACCCGAGGCGCATTCCCTTTTTGCCTACCCCGCTGGGGCAGTACCTGAGTTATTCTTTGATTTTCCTTTTGAGCTGCCTGCAATAAAACAAACCCGTTGCACAGCCACCTTGTTTCCAAGCCTCTTTCCCGAAATCCTACCCGGCCGACGATCGGGGTTGCCACAGTGTGTATCAATGTTTGTTTTATCAAATCCTTTTGAGACGGTTCTTTTTACTTGTTACAAAGGGTCAGGTTCGTTGACTTAAAAAAGGATTACAAGATGGCTTAAGTTGCAAAAATATTTGAGGTGCTTTTATTTCCAAAAAAGGAGTGACAAGATACAAAAACTGGACGTCCAAAAGAAAGTAAAACAAATATTCAAAAGGATAGTTCAAAAAGGTTCTCTATGATCAATGCCCTACAGCAGCGGTTCCCAAACTTTTTTCCTGCGCACCCCCTTCTACGTCCCAACCGGGTTGGCGCACCCCCAATACAAAAACGCAACAAAGCTTTGTTTTAACGCCATATAAAGACTCATGTTTAATCATGCGCAAATAACCAGAACATGCATGACAATAACAACATCAACAAATCAAAAAAAACAAGAAATAGGACAGCCAAGGGACACAACTGACGTTGTGTGCAAGATCTGCTCATGTGTGATACGCGCAATAGACGGGCAGACGACCGATCTACACGACCTCGCATAGCCTCGCAGAAGTTAATAGAAATGATGATAAACTAAATATCACAGAGCATAGAGCAGGATTGTGAACGTTTACAATGTCTCATGACAATTTACATTCTGGTGCTCATGTGTGATCCACACAAAAGATGGGCCGACGACCAATCTACATAACAACTGTTGCGTGTGTGCCACGCAGAAGTAAATAGAAATGATGATAAACAAAATATCACAGATCATAGAGCATAGCAGGATTGTGAAGGTTTACAATGTCTCATGTCAATTTACAATCTGCAAAATGTGTCTACGTTGGCCAACTTACTTTTTTTAGTTAGGATATTGATGCAGAATTTGTTTAAAATATAAAACCATTTAATTTAACACACACGCACTAAAACTCATATTTTAGTTTTTAAATAAATATTTGTAAACGAAAATTTAAAAGTGAGGCGCCGGGGGGGGGGGGGGGGGGGGGGGCATCACGATGGTGGCTCTCCATCGTATAACCTCTCGGACGCACAACCCTAATCATAACACAACGGTTATAGAAATTAGAACAACAGTACATTGAATTAAATTGCAATGAAGTTACAAACGATCCACAACATTAAAGAGAATAGGCTCCGAAACAGATAAAATAAATAAAAACTAGGTAATATTACACCAGACCTCCATTACATTTTTCATCTCGCGCACTCCCTGGTGGCAGCTCGCGTACCCCTGGGGGTACGCGTACCACACTTTGGGAATCCCTGCCCTACAGTCACACACCCTGACTATCTTCAAGACTGACTGACCACGGTAAACTGTGATTGGCAGGCTTTTAAAAGCCTAGCCCCTCCCCTTAGCCAAACCATTAACCAATTATTCAATTAACACATGTGTAACCCAAATTACACTTTGGATAACCTTCCTTCAATACACAACACAATAACTCTCACAGCATCTACCAAGTCCAACATATATATCCTACATAAACACATAAACTTACACACACACTCATATACATACATATGTCACCCATGAGCTAATATCAGATGGTATCTCCCACCATCAGCACATCTGAGCCACCTGCCGCGCCCTTAAGCAAGCACTCTGGTTGCAACCTGGAATGAGTGAAGAAGGATCATGATAAGTATCAAAGGAATAAACCAATATCAAATAAACAGTACCATTTGTGTGTGTCTACTTGTTGCTATTTACCTGCAGGGATTTGTGTAAGGTTATGAGCTTAAAGGGAAGTTGTATTGTATTGTGTGTGTGGTGGATAAACCGCATTTAACACTAAACTTAAATAAGGGAGTTCGAGGAGACCAGAGCAAGAATGACAAAAGACTTTATTTTTACTCGCAAACAAGTAAGAACAGAGCTGAGTTGGTTTGACAAAGAACTGGCTGATAATTCGACCCCTGCTCTTTTTATCCCCATCCTAAGTTTTTTCTCTTGTTCCTAATATGGTCTTCCCGCACACCAAGGACTGGTAAATTTAAACTTGTGACATACAATGTTATGTTCCATATATTCTATGGTCCTGAGTTTGACCTTAGCGCACTCTGGCCCCTTGATGTATGGGTTAGGAGCAGACTCTCTGGCGCTGTATCTGATCTCACATATGAGGGAGAGGTGATTAACTACTTTCCACTATTAATGTATGTATATGACATATAGGCCTGATAAGAATCATAGTTTGCCATAAAATGTAGGGGTTAAATTCTTCCATATGTGCACTCACCACAATAACAGAAGGGAAGGATAAGTAAATGAATGGATATAATGGCTTAGCCAGCAACTAGTGGCATGGCCTTCATGTCACATTACCACCCTCCTCTCCTGCAGTGACAATGTATGGCAGTCGTGATAGGTAGTCCGCTGTGACATTCTCCTTGCCTGCTTTGTGTCGAACACAGAACTTGAAAGGTTGGAGCTCCAGGTACCACCTTATTACCCTGGCATTCCGATCCTTCATTGTCTGAATCCAGGTAAGGGCTCTGTGGTCCGTCTGGAGGTCAAACTCCCGCCCCAGCAGATAGTATCTCAGGCGATCCAATGCCCACTTAATGGCCAGGCATTCCTTTTCAATTGTGGAATAACGGGTTTCGCGAGGGAGAAGTTTCCTGCTGAGAAACAACACAGGACGTTCTTCACCAGATTCTCCCTGAGCCAGAACTGCTCCTGAGGCATCCACCAAGCCAGCCTTCAGAGACTGCAAGTGGCATACAATGACGCTTTGAGGATACTTTAAAAAAGGCCCAGATGGACTAGTGCGAGTGAGCTGTTTGTGAGTGCTGGAGTGAACACACTGCAAGCGGTTCTGAGAAATGTAATGTACCGGTTAAATGATTCTGAGAATCAAAATGTTGTGGCAATGGTGAACATTATGTACAGTGACACACGCTGCACGTCTCAGTTTTGGGGGCACTGATATAAGTGTCTTTTTAAAATGAGTCATTAGACTACTTTTTCATTGTGTGTTATTTAATCCTTTTGTACTGTGTGTCTTGATTTTATTTTTTGTATGGACCTTGAGTCTGAAATAAAAGCTTATCTATCTATTTATGTCAAACATGAAAGGCAAAGCACTGTTCATTTTGAAGAGTAATGATGCTAGTAGGCAGAATGTATACCACCTATATTCAAAATTGCTAAACAGTTTGCCACTAATATTAACATCCTACTTTTGACAAGTAGGCCATATTTCGAACATCTTGCATAAATCAAAGTGCAGGTTTTTGGATAATTAATAGCAATTTAAAGAAAATTGCAGTAGAATTGCTGACTGCTATGAAAATCATGGATTCCAAAAAACGTTTTTTCAAAATCTAACATAATTATCTAATCAGGCGTATTAATCCCCGTAAATACGAGACATTCTTGCAGATCAAGCTGGTCAGATTTCATGGTTCTCCAACTCACCTGCAACAATCACCTAAGGTACACCTACCTACACATACCTTAAAACCTGAAGGACCATATTATTTCTTTGATTCCATTTCTGTTACTCTAAACTATTTAGAAACTATCCCTCAGCCCACTTTACCTTTAGATCGGTACGGGGTGGCTAATATAGAAATGTGTGTTTTTTTTGTGTGTGTGATTCATTATATATATTCAATATGATAATTCACTGTATGAAATAGAATGACCTATTTACCAAGTGGTCTGCCCACCACTAGATGGCCTCATGGTGTTTGACAGAAGATGGAGACTGGACCACATCATGTACCATTCCTCTAAATCATTCTAGAGTTGGACCACATTGCACCACCACATGAAGGTACAACCAATACTCCTGCAGATGCTTTATGAATCAGAGGTCCTTCTGCAAGACGCACATGTAGCCTTACTGTATGCAAGAGGAGGCTGGTCGTCAGGGCAACAGGACGTCAGGCTGGCTCACTGCAGCCAAGGATGGTGCAGCAGGCTCTCCAGGGCCGGTCGGCCCAGAGCTCGCTTTGTAAGACTCAAATAGTCCTTCTGGAGAGGAGGCGACCAGTGGACACAGGGACCCCCCCCCCCCCCACGTCTTCAAGGGCTGGACACAGCATGTCGCCTCCTTCTCTCCTCATCCCCGCAGCACATTGACCCTCATCCCCGCAGCACACACTACTGACTTTAGCGTTACACATTGATGTGAGCATAGTTTGTGATTATTCTGAATAAATGGTTTCAGGTCATATGGGATCTACTTTCTGGGATCCATTTGAGCCGATGTTGTTATTATTAAACCCCCAGTCCTTTTGTGGTGACAAATATTTATGGAAAATAACTAATTAATTAATTAATAATAATGTGGTGAGCAGCCTGGGAATGAACAGACGAAGCGCAGGATATAAGAGTCTGAATTTACATCATGTCAACATACCACACACACACACACACACCAGAAAAACACACTCACATGAAACACAGCACACACACATGAAACACAGCACACACACACACACACACACACACACACACACACACACACACACCTGAAACACACACTCACATGAAACACAGCACACACATACACACACACACACACACACACCTGAAATACACCACACACACACACCTGAAACACACACACACACACACCTGAAACACACCACACCACACACACACACACACACACACACACACACACACACCTGAAACACACACTCACATGAAACACAATACACACACATACATACCGGAAACACACCACACATACTCACATGGAACACACACTCACATGAAACAAAGCACACACACACACACACACTGTGGCAACCCGCTCCCCACCAGGGGGAACCGTGGGCTAGTGGTGGACGGGGTGTACCACCGCCATCCACTAGCCGGCGGCAGTGAGCACCTCTTCACTCAACGCAATCAGCCTGATGGAGAACACCTGGCCGGAGGGTGGAAACGACCGGGCGGACATCTTAAAAGCCGACCGGGAACTCAGCCCAGGCAGAAGCAGAGACGACAACCCAGCAGAAGGCCAACGACACATCCAACTCAGGTCTCACGGAGGCCATAGTATAGTTGATGTATTACCTGTTATCTCTCATACCTGTGAATAAACGCAGAATATGGCTGTATTGGAAACCTCTGCGTGGTACTTGCTGTGAGATCTCTAGACTCTTGTGGACTGGGTTACCACAACACACACACACTCACATGAAACACACCACACACACACACACACACCTGGAACACACACACACACTCACATGAAACAAACCACACACACACACACACACACACTCCTGGAACACACCACACCACACACATGAAATAAACCACACTCTCACATGAAACACACTCACATCAAACACACGCCTGCTTCAGTGCCGCTGACCCTCCCAGGATCCGTTGCTGCACTTGGCGACCTCAGACATCGGATTGACTTATATCTAACAAAACTGAACTATGAAATGATATATTATATTTCATTCGCGAAAGTGATGACCGTTGCTGCTGGTTGTGTGGTTTGAATTGTTGATTTGTATCATATTGAAGTGTGTAGTATCATTTGTTATCGTTAGCACATAGAGCTGCAACCCGACCCCGGATAAGCGGTTTTGAAGATAATGAGGATAAACATTCTAGCCCCCCATAGCTCCCGCAATCAGAACTCTTTGGCACCGTTACTGTTTAAATGTTGTTCTGTGTAGCACGAAAAAGTCTAACAATAGTGCTCTGGGACACGATTCAATCGATTCATTTTCGTCAGCATGAGCACGAATTCGCTTGATACTGGGTTGACTTTATTTGACCCCTCTTTATACTGGATAATATATACAATATATATATATAATATATACATGGAGGCATGCAGTGGAGTGCTTCTTATCGTCTCTTGATTGTCTAGACTGGTGACTAGGGGATTTGGCACCCAGCTGAAAGATACTGGGTTCAATAATACTCATCTGCGGCGTACTTGTTTCCAAGACTTTTTCAGCAATTACGTTAAGTTTGACTATTTAATATTTTGAGTTGGTACAACATCTGCCTGAGGCATTTAAAGGTATTTTACATCAGAATGAATCATGGGATATTTTATTAGCAATACTCCTAGAGAGTAGAAGTAATGTCAAATCCTAAATAAGGGTAAATATACCGTATCCTAGGCTAATCACTTTGTTTTGCCACATCTTCCATGAGAAACACTGGCCGTTTCAAAGACAAAAATGTAATCTCATAATCACAAATAATTTCACAATTAATTACTAAACAATGACTTAAACAATATTACTACCATTGACATTCTTATGCTAGCACAGGATCTTTAAAAACCAAAGGAGACGTTAACAAGATGTAGAAACAAATGTAAGCCTTTATTGGAATGTTGCAAGGCCTTAAATACACAAATCCCATTTTTTTTTCAATAATTTGGTGTTTAATAGTAAAAAAAAAAAAAAAAAGATCTAGGCTGGTCCAACAACACTGGTCCAACAGTCACTGCGTTTCCTTTTCACATCACGATAACGGAGGTCTCTGTCTCTGTTCTTTCACTGCGCTCTAATGCTAATACTCTAAGCAGTTGTGAAGTAAGAAGAAGAATTTTAAGTAAAGATCAGCAATGGTGCATTCTGGGAATTATAGGAGAAACTATCAATCACAATGTTTCCAATACTGGTGTATCAAGGTAGCATTGTGGTTTAAAACAGTCACTTGCTGATACCTGTATGAATCACTGTATGCCCTTGCTTTCCCATTGAGTTTTTACATATAAAAAAAAACTTTACAAAGTTCTTGTAACTCATACAAAGCTTTGTATTAAATATAAACAAGCTATTTTAATGATATGCGGAGAGAAGTGCATTTGAAGCAGAGGAAGAAAAAAAGAAAGAAAAGAAAATGTTCCTAATTAGTTAAGAGTGCCATGATGGTGCGAGTCGCTGGACGTACCAGATAATCCTCAACCATAAATAATATGTTCCAGCGTCATGGTGTTACCATTTAAGCTGTTCTGACCCTCTCTCCAAACCACATCATCCTCATGGTCACTCCCAACTCTCTGTGACGGAACACACTTTATCCCTCATTTTTTTAAAAACTAAAAACATTTCACAATACATATTTTTCATATCCAGCTGTGTTTGGCTGTGGTATAGTTTCATTTTCCTTTTGATAATCTGGATTGGCCCCTTTCAATAATTTTTTTTACATCCAGAACAGAACAAGCAATAAAAACAAAAGAATAATAATACAAAATGCGCAAACACACCGCCCTCCCTGACCTCTCAAGCCTGTCTGTCACACCATGACCCAAGCCGCCCAATCCAATCCCTTCCTTAGCCGCCCTAGCCCCGCCCACAGCCCCGCCCACTCCCCCCAGCCCAATGATCGCTGAGTCTCTTGAGGTGCAGTTAGGACATGACTCCGAACACGGGGTTGTGGCGACAGATACTTGGTCCGATCTCCTCGTAGTCCTTCTTGGTATGGCAGACCTGGTAGAACTCAGGCTATAGGGAGAGAGCGGGAGAGAAAGGGAGAGAGGGAGAGAGAGAGGGGGGGGAGAGAGAGAGAGGCATAGAGAAGGAGAGCAATGGATGAGTGGCTAGGCTTCGCCTCCAACGTTAACTTCCTGTAGAACAGACTTGTTTTTTGGTTTGTGACACCGTGTCAGTCTGGGCTGGTATTGGGTTAAAAACACAGACGACATTGACAAGCACAGTTGGGACATCCCTACTTTTAATTTCGACAAATTCTTGATGATTTCACCAATGGTCACGGACCAGTACACATCTGTCCATTCCTCATTTCGGTCCTGGCCTAATATTTTGTTTTGCTTGACAATACATGCCTTTAGCCTTTAGTGCAGATGGACTGCTTGTTTCTATGGGGTCAGAATAGTCTCATTAATAATGAATGCACAGAGAAGGATTCACAAATTTACAAAACTATTTTGTGATTTATATATAAATTACTCTCTTCTCACAAATACATTTCAATGCACACACAAATGGATATCGGCATGTATAAATGTAAAATAAATCCATAAACAAAAATAAGTTTCACAAACACATTTCTGATCCACACACAAATGTGTCTTGTTTTAAATAAATGTAATATAAATCCATAAATATATTAATAAAAAAAATATTAGCAATTTTCATCAAAAATGTATTTGAATGTTGTTACATTTATATACAAACTGTTAAACTTGAATTTACATCATTTGTGAACTTGTGGCCTCATGTACAAAGACTTGCGTGGATTTCTGACTAAAACTTTGCGGACGCCAAAATCTGGAAAGCTGCTGCGCACAAATAAATCTGGATGTATCAATCCTTGCGTAAGCACGATTTCACGCAGATTCTCTTTGTACATCCCAATTAATGTGAAATTGAGCGCACATGCACAAGCCCGTCTCTCCACCCAGTCTCCTCCCTCATTTAATATGCTAATTCGTATAAATAGGCCTGCAGTAGTGCGCTCGTTAGGAGAAAGGAGAACATGGAGAAAGGAAGAAAAAATAACTTTAGTGAATGCGAGGTGGAGGTGCTGATTTCGGAGGTAGAGGCCAGAAATAAGATCTTGTTTGGCTCTCTTTCCTCCGGAATCAGCACCAAAAGCAAAAAACTGGTGTGGGAAAACGTTGCCAAGTCGGTCAATGAGGTTGGGGCGGAAAGCCGAACTGTGGCTGACATTAAAAAAAAGTGGTCGGACATCAAGGTGGACGAAAAAGAAAGGTCTCTGCCCACCGGAGAAGCGTGGGTCAGAGCGCAGCGGGGCGGAGTCTGGGAGCTCGCCCTATTTGAGCAAAGGGTGGCAGCTGTGATTTGGGATTGGCTCTTTTTTGACAAAAAAAATCATAATAGTCGCGGAACACCCGTTAATTTTGAATGCGACCATCTTCTAACAAGGCCAACCCTGCCTTTGTCAACCTATCGATTATTGCCACATTTTGCGCATGCTTTTATATTCTCATTTATTTGGATGCATGCTGACGATAGGTTGTATCCATACACCCAATGTGTCAATAATATGTACATAATTCGAAATTGGCCGACTGGTTCATTGATGGATTGATTTTAACTAACAATGGCTTGTGCTTACTCCACTCAACATCACATAATAATATTGCAGTCAAGAATTTCACAACAAATGTGTGAAGAGAGATCATATGTCATGCGTGGTCCGGAAAATATGTAACGTTTAATAAACAAGCCATCACTGAAAATAATATTGCTGGGGCTTCCTTTTAATTCCAATATTGACAATTTAGTTTTATGGGTCTGTTTAAGTTTAGCCTAACAACAGTGTCACATTATGCATCTCGACAACAATAACGCATGATTGAAGTGCATTTAAGATCACGCATTCCGACGTTCAAATCCACTTTTAACTCGCCTCATATTGCAATATTACTTCATGACTCGTGATCACGTAGGCTTAATGTTGTTGCGCTGCATTGCCTCTATGTGCCGCCAACTGACAAAATGCAGCAGAAATGTGCGTAAGCCAGGCATTTAGTTTGCGTGGAGAACCGCACTTTCTCACGTCAAGTCAGTCTTTGTACATCCGAACGTTTGCGTGAGAGGTTGCTTACGCAGCTTTTTTGTGCATAAGCAAGCTTTGTACATGAGGCCCCAGTTCACACACAAATGCAAACAAGTTCACAAATGAAAAGCGTCTTGTAAATTCAAGTTTAACAGTTTGTATATAAATGTAACAACATTCAAATACATTTTTGATGAAAATTGCAAATATTTTTTTTATTCATATATTTATGGATTCCATTTATTTAAAACAAGACACATTTGTGTGTGGATCAGAAATGTGTTTGTGAAACTTATTTTTGTTTATGGATTTATTTTACATTTATACATGCCGATATCCATTTGTGTGTGCATTGAAATGTATTTGTGAGAAGAGAGTAATTTATATATAAATCACAAAATACATTTATGAATCCTTCTCTGTGCATTCATTATTAATGAGACTGTTCTGACCCCATATGTTTCTTCCGATCAATGTTGTAGTGTTGTAGAAGATAAATGATGCCGTGGCAATGACACATCTGACGCTTCCAGACCATAGACCCTTCTTACAGAGGCTCGCCGTAACACCAACACAGGGCTCGCCCATAGAACTAATAATGGCTCTGAACTTTGATGTATCTGGGAGTGTACTAGACTAAAGGCTCGGACATTGTTCACCAGTACATGGAACGTATACACAGTGCAGAAGAACATTCTTCTCCATCCGTGTGTGTCATTTCCCAGATGTCTGTGCATATTTGGGAACTGAAGGTAGAAGGCTAATTCTGTCTATTTCGTCTGAATATCCCAGTGATCAAATACTAAAATGAAAAACGAAAAATATTATTTGAATATTCCATGCAGTGTTTCCCTATAATGTACAGGCCTGGCAGACGTACCAACACCTAAAACAATAAATAAAAATGAATGCGATGAATAATAAGACAGGGTTCTCTTTATCTTATCTCCACAGTGTAGTGAATGGCTGTTGGCAGATGAGGGTGTTTCTGATAAGTGGCTGTGTTTTGGAGACGTTAGTTTCTCTGTACAATAACTAAAATCTGCCAGCAACCTTGCATAGAAAGTTTACAGATGATGATGCTATGATGGTAGTTTACCACTATGATGATCAATACATAAAACAGATAATTATAGGGCTATGATGGTAGTTTACCACTATAGAAGCAGTAAGAACACTGTTGAGAAACATAATAAGGCTGTTAGCTCCGCCATGTCTGACCATGAAAACGATACAGGATTGTGATTGGTTCAATGGCTATATTCGCTGGCGAATATCGAAAATCGACCTTGGTGCAAATAAAATTAATGGTTCCTTTTCGCAAAACAGAAATCGCGCAAATGACAGCAGACTAAAGTAGAGTAAAGAGTAAACTAGAGTAAAAACATTGATTCTGCAGCAGTGGTCTGAAACATTACAGGCAGTATGCACTATGAAAAGACTTTTTTTTCTTTCATTTTCTCTCCACCAAATATTTAAATATTAATTTAAAAACCTAACGAATATTCAAAGCTTGAAATTATGTATTCGGGCCAGCCAACCTTTTAAAGCAAATGTAATTTACAAATATGCGCAGTACACATTAATTATACGATTCATACAGGAAGGTGTAGAACATATTCACACACAGAGTCCCGAGGACAAAGCCTCACACCAAGCAAGATATGAAGCATAACTTCATACGAAGCATACGTAAGAGAAACTCACCGTTGATGCTAACATTGATCCACCGAACCACACAGCGTATCTCTGCATATGATGAGTGATGACCTGGACATCGATTGGTTTGGGCTGTGGAACACAGAACAGGAAGAGTGAGATGAGGTAAGCTTTGGGAGATTGAGCAGCTGCTAGTAAGGTAATCTGTCAATATGAATCCATAAGAAACAAACTACTGCAATCAAATCAATAAGCCAGTATTTACCTGCATTATACATAGAAGAGCTGCACAACTATAGAATATATAATCTTCATTCTAATTAACAATATATATTGAACATAACAGTATGGTAATTGTAATTATTAATATCGGACAAGTGCAGGTCATATAAACAGGATACGAGCATGTCCACTATGCATCATATAAACAGGTCATATAAACAGGGTACGAGCATGTCCAGTCCACTATGTGCAACATCTACTGAAGAAGGAAGGAACCGCTACACACAAACAGGAGACCTCATTGGTGGGTGGGCTGGTGAACAGGTGGACGGCTGCCTCACTCTGCACTACGCTAACGTAGCCTTTACCTTCAGCTTGTGACCAGGTGGACTGTGACCAGGTGTGCACTATGCTAACGTAGCCTTTACCTTCAGCTTGTGACCAGGTGGACTGTGACCAGGTGTGCACTATGCTAACGTAGCCTTTACCTTCAGCTTGTGACCAGGTGGAGCCTCACTCTGCACTATGCTAACATAGCCTTTACCTTCAGCTTGTGACCAGGTGGACTGTGACCAGGTGTGCTCTATGCTAACGTAGCCTTTACCTTCAGCTTGTGCCCAGGTGGAGCCTCACTCTGCACTATGCTAACGTAGCCTTTACCTTCAGCTTGTGACCAGGTGGAGCCTCACTCTGCTCTATGCTAACGTAGCCTTTACCTTCAGCTTGTGCCCAGGTGGAGCCTCACTCTGCACTATGCTAACGTAGCCTTTACCTTCAGCTTGTGCCCAGGTGGAGCCTCACTCTGCACTATGCTAACGTAGCCTTTACCTTCAGCTTGTGACCAGGTGGAGCCTCACTCTGCACTATGCTAACGTAGCCTTTACCTTCAGCTTGTGACCAGGTGGAGCCTCACTCTGCACTATGCTAACGTAGCCTTTACCTTCAGCTTGTGACCAGGTGGAGCCTCACTCTGCACTATGCTAACGTAGCCTTTACCTTCAGCTTGCCACCACTGAGCTCCTCGCTCATCTTGAGGCGCGCGTCCACCGTCCTCTTCAGGTCTCGCTGCATCCGCCGGCCGAAGTCCCGGAACATGGTGGAGCCCCCGGACAGGACGATGTTCTGTAACCACACAAACAGGAAGTTCAACATCGAAGACTTCCTCTTTCAGAGCTACTCTCATGAAACTGTGTGAAAGAAAAAAAAAAAACATTTAAAATGTGTAGGTATCTTTCATTTGTAGTAACTTGTGGTCAAGTTCCATATATTTCATATTTGAATGCACAATGATATGTAGTGAGGTTTATATACATATGTCTACATTGCAAAGGTTTTGATTTTATTGCCGTTACTGTATTTTGTGTTTTTCTTATTCTATTTCTATTCTATATATATTTAATTTCTTGTTTAAGCAATTGTGACAGTGAAGTTATCCCAGGGATTAATCAAAGAGTTGGACTCTGAGTAAACGGCCGTAGAATCAACATAGTGGCCTAGATCTAAAGACACTTTAGACCCAGAGAGTGTTAGTGGGAGGCTTTTTGTTGCAGCTTTATATTTATATTATATTTATGTTTGACTGGGAAGGTTGACTCGGAAATGAACCCAGTTACCCCGGGCAGAGGGTTGTACATATCAATCCCAATACAGCATCACCAGCATTTGTATCCGTCCATCTCAAACACTCCGCTTATCTTCGTCCCATTAATTTATTCATCAAAAGATGAGGCCAAAGAGAGAGGGAAAACTTTCTTGACACCGAACATATGACCCTGTTGCCTTCCACTAGACACAACGTTAGACCCAGGATGAGGAGGTTATAGGAGTGTTGTCTTGCCTTATAGAGAGGGCGTCGCACATCTATGGGGCAGTTCTGGATGACCTCGTCCACCACCTCAGAGATGGGCTGGGTGAAGTCGGGGTTGGCGAACTGGAAGATAGAGCATTCATTGGTTACCACGGTTACCACGCAATAGAGACTGATAGAAACGGACGCAATAGAGATGGATCCTTAAGGCAAACTGAGATTTATATATATATATATTATAGTGAAAAAATCCCATCACTAATTAACCAGAGATGCTCGTTATCAAGTCTCTGGAAGGCTATAGTCCTCTATATTGTTACCAATATTGTATTATTTAATAACCCAATGTGTACCATGACAGCCTGACAAAAAGCTATAGATTTCTTCCAACTGTCCCAATACAAAAAAAATGAAATGAAGAAAGAACATGAAGAAAGGGTGTGTTGTTCCTCAGCGCCCCCTGCTGGCCACACGGGTCCACACACCTCAGGGTGGAAGAAGATCTCGGGCCCCAGGAAGCGCTCGTAGCCCACGTCGATGGTGAACTCCTTCTTGCTGATGGCGTTGATGCCCGTGTACTGCTTGATCCACTTGGAGCCGTCCGTGTCGTACTTGTTGAACTCCTTAACCAGATCTGGGCACACGTAGCTGTAGCGCTCCTGAGGAAGAGAGAAAAGAGTGATTCAATCCTATTTAACGCTTCAATGACAGCTGTTCAGCAGACACTTTTATCAATATACGTTGAATTCAGGAACAAGTCATTAGGGAGCAGGTTAATATAATCATGTATCAGGTGTTTGTCAGGTTAGTATGTACCGTAGGAGTGTTTGATTACTCCTTGTAAGCCCAATGTAGTTATCCGTCGTTTGGATAAAAGAGCTAAATGACTAAATACCAAGATCAAATTGAGACACCAACCAGGTACAGAGCGGGATCACTTCCAGGAAATTAAAAATAATTCAGAATTAAATTTACAGACACATTTCATTGTAGGCCTATATGTACCAGCACTTCTTTGGCCGTACATTATCTTGGCTCTAAATCAACCAGTCCAGAGGTTCATTCCAACACGGCTCATTTGCCTGTCCTGTCTGTGCCCTAATTAACCCAATGAAAAATCATGAAGGGAAAATAAACATAGAGGGAAGCTGTGTGGATATTGCCAGTCAAGTGCACTTCAATGAAAGAGTCAGTGTTTTGTTTTTTGGGTTTGTACAATACGCCACCAGCCACAAATACAAACAGACTTTTAAAATGTGGCTATGTCAGTGTTGTACATCAGTCTGGGTCACTTGACATAAAGCGACCCCGCCCTCCTTAACCAGGGCCCTGCCACCGGGACAGGCCAATTAGGGGGCTGATGGGAAATGTCATTTGTGTGTGTTTGTGACCTACCTTGACAGCTTTGGCGGTCTCCAGTGACTGCTCGGGGGGGATGCCCACCTCCCTCTCCCTCAGGAGCTGCTGGGTGAAGTAGGTGATGTCACGTCCTGCGATGGGAATGTGCTTTATACAGCTGCCAATGACATAGCCCTCCGCCTAGAGGGGGGGAAGGAGATAGAGGTAGCGAGAAATAAAATGAAGCAAATGAGAAATAGGGGGGAGGGGGGGAGTGAGAGAGTGAGAGAATGTCAGGCTGTGTGCAAACCACAGCAATGGCAACAGAAGACAGGTCCCAATGCAAAGGCATGTGTATCTATGGTGAGTCTGGCTGAGTCTATATGTGTGGAGGTCTATAGCAGCTCCCCTCAGTGTTGTTCAGAGTCTATACGTGTGGAGGTCTATAGCAGCTCCCCTCAGGGTTGTGGTGTTCAGAGTCTATACATGTGGAGGTCTATAGCAGCTCCCCTCAGGGTTGGGCCCCTGTGAGTTCAGTGGAAGGGCTCAGGCCTGCTGACTCGGCCAGACCCGGTTTCTAACTTAGTCCAGTGAGGGATTTCCCCCCTCTGTCGCTGATATCACACGCTGTGGTAACAGTGCAGCGTTTAGCGGAGGACATTAACAGCTTCATGTTTTTCAGTTTGGGAATCAAACGTGATTTTTCACACACAAAACATTCAGAGCTGTAGACGCTAATATATGACCTGAACACATACAAAACTAATCAACAAAAGAAAAGAAGAAACTACTATGAACACTTTATCTTGATATAATTATTTTTATAAATGCTTGGTTAAAAAAGCTGATTTTGTGGTGCAAGTTTTTTTTAAAACCTAGACTCTAGCTGAATTACCAAGAGGAAATCATGGCATTAGAAATACCATGACTTAGCATTATCTCTCTCTTTCCTAAAATTCAACTGAGTGCCCTCAAAGCTCCCCACAGATATTTGTTTTACAAGTACCTGAAATGCATGACTAATGCTAACATGGTGTGGAAACAAAGCATGCTGGTAGTATTAGTCACCACAGAAATGATGTTGACGCAACACAGTTGCGTAAGTAATGCTAGTAATGCTAGTTATAAGGAGCAGTAACAGAGTCCAAGTCTGTTACAGAAGAGCTTCAGTGTGGCTTAAAAGTATCTGAAGACACACAGCCTCCACAGTATCAGTATTTATTATATATATATATATATATATATATATATATATATTATATTATTTATTATAAGAGTATTGTTTTAGCCACTAACTTATTAACTTACTAACTACAAGTTAAAACAAGTCAACTCATTACTGGGATGACCTTGGTGACTTTAATTTACTAACTATTATTTTCAGAATTTGTCAATGAACACAAACCCCAGAACAATGACGTGAATGTTCCATCTTTTCCATGATTTTTCAGGGAAAGGGACAGGATGGAGTGACTAGTTAACATTGGCTAACTCACCACTGGGAGGACGAGGGTGACTAGTTAACATTGGCTAACTCACCACTGGGAGGACGAGGGTGACTAGTTAACATTGGCTAACTCACCACTGGGAGGACGAGGGTGACTAGTTAACATTGGCTAACTCACCACTGGGAGGACGAGGGTGACTAGTTAACATTGGCTAACTCACCACTGGGAGGACGAGGGTGACTAGTTAACATTGGCTAACTCACCACTGGGAGGACGTTAACAACTCTAGTTAACAACTCTAGTTATCTAGTCCAAGACAAATTACCCAAAGAACCAATAAAGTCATCTTAATCTTAACCTCACCACTAGAAAACACTGGTTAACTCACCACTGGGATGACGTGGGGGAATGTTGTTAACTAAGCACTAGTTAACACTGGTTAACTTACCACTGGGATGACGCAGCACTAGTTAACTCACCACTGGGATGACTTGGGGGAATGTAGTTAACTAAGAACTAGTTAACACTGGTTAACTCACCACTGGGATGACGTAGCACTAGTTAACTCACCACTGGGATGACGTAGCACTAGTTAACACTGGTTAACTCACCACTGGGATGACTTGGGGGAATGTAGTTAACTAAGCACTAGTTAACACTGGTGAACTCACCACTGGGATGACGTAGCACTAGTTAACACTGGTTAACTCACCACTGGGATGACATAGCACTAGTTAACACTGGTTAACTCACCACTGGGATGACGTAGCACTAGTTAACACTGGTTAACTCACCACTGGGATGACGTAGCACTAGTTAACACTGGTTGAGTCACCACTGGGATGACATAGCACTAGTTAACACTGGTTGAGTCACCACTGGGATGACGTAGCACTAGTTAACACTGGTTAACTCACCACTGGGATGACGTGGGTGACTCCGTCCCCACTGTCGATGACGGTGCCGGTGAGGGTCCTCTCTCCCACCTGCCTGGAGGTCCAGGAGGCGGCCAGGGCCAGCACAGCCTGGGGGGGAGAACTTGACTTTATATATGATGGTTTTACACAGAGGTCCCACTCCATTCTTACTATTTAGTATCTAACATAGATTGAGATGAAGAGGTTATGTGACAGGAGAGGATATGATGAGCATGTGGTATAAGCTCCATCCTGAGTATTTAGACGGCAACTTGAAGATAGAGATGTACTTTATTAATGTCAGATGGGCAGTCATTAATAAAAGTACATCATCACAAACACAGCCTGTACTGTGCTGATGTGTAAACACAGACCTGCACGGCGATGTAGAGGCCGGGCACGTTGAAGGACTCAAACATGATCTCAGCCGTGTACTCTCGGTTCTCCGGTGTGTTCAGTGGAGGTTCAGTCTGTAGCCAACATTTTAAGAAACAAATACGCACACATTCAACAATATTTTCAGGATAGTTTTTACACATTATTTTACACCTTATTACATGTTCTAAATAAAATAAAAGGTGCCAAAACTTGAATGGTTTCCTGAAAGGACAATTCCGGAATTTTGAACATTGAGCCCCTTTCTGGTTTGTCTAGGATGAAATAGAGTGGTTGACACCGACGTTTTGACTGTTGGTCCTGTCTCGGGTATGTGGCTCATTTCGAATCGCCCTGCCTGCTTCAGAATGGCTGGCTACGGGCATTCACAAACCTGTCCTTAAAACAACCCTAAACGTTTGTTTTCAGAAATGTGCAACTAACCGAGTGGTTAGTGGTGTTTGTTGATGTTCCAAAGCAAGTATCGTAGTGAAATACAGTTTCAGTCGTGTTTTATTGTACATTTTGTAAATCCCATTGAAACGGAAACCGGACCGGAACCAGAAACGGAAAGGGGGGCTGTTTACTTTTGGTTGTAGTCTTTTCCCTCGGTTCTAGCCCCACTGTTGATGAACAATACAGTATGAAATAACTCAATTCTTTATATCTATTCCTCAGGAATAGATGACCAATGGGTACTGCCCCCGTTCCATTTGACCAATGGGTACTGCCCCCGTTCCATTTGACCAATGGGTACTGCCCCCGTTCCATTTGACCAATGGGTACTGCCCACGTTCCATTTGACCAATGGGTACTGCCCCCGTTCCATTTGACCAATGGGTTCTGCCCCCGTTCCATTAGCCGTCCTTCTTGAGAAGTGTAAGTGTGTCCTAGTTCTCCATGCTTGCACCATTACTCCAAGCAGCTCATCTTGAGCAGTGTTCGGGCAAACACAAACCCACACCGCAAACCCAAGATTTAAATGTTTTGTCAACATGTGGAGAAATGGAGAAGGACTAATGAACCGCTGAGAAGCAGGAAGTGACGCCCAGCTTCTGGCTCTCCAAAAGACTGACCAGCAGGAAGTAGTGGTCCTCTGGCTCGGCCCTCAGGTACTTGAAGATGACCTGCTCCATGAAGCGCTCCATCAGGTCCCAGTCCTCGACAATACCGTGACGGATGGGCCACTGTGGTAGGGAGGGCAGAGCTTCAGCCAATCAGAGTGCTCACAGTGACACATTCATCAGTTTAAGCTGACATCATCTTCTTTACGTCACTATTCCTTTGCACCAATACTATACCTGAGTGAATAAATTAACCCCATAAACCATAATAATGGCAATCAGCTTGCATACTTCCTTTCACACTGCATATAGATCTACAGACTAGCATACAGTCATGATTTCTTATTAGCAATCTACTATTCTCATTTGTCAACATAACATAACCACTATTTGTGCTTTGTTTAATCTAAAACGATATAATTTTTGCTTTCCCTTAGGGTTAGGACTAGGAGGCGTCACACAATGCGGGCTTGTGAAGCCCTCTGTGACTTTAATTGTGAAAAAGCTCTACATTAAATAGCTTTACAGTGTCTTACAGCAATAAAATCTCTGCTGAAACATCCACAGCAGGCAATAGGGTCGTTAAATCAATAATTAGTTGAATCATTTCTTAGTGATCATTATTTTCTTGAAGAGCTGACATGCACGGTGAGGAGGATGACTGTGGAAAACACACTTCTATAAATAGATCATCACTGCCCATTATCTGTATATATTTAATATTTCTTTATCAGGCTTGCTATGCATTTCTTTAAGATACCTTGGTCGAGTATGTGGGCTTGTCTATGGCCTCGTCTCCAATGAAGAAGTCCAGGTCGTCCACACCCTTCATCATCCTCCGCTGTGCCTGGTCGCCCACTTTGGCTGACTCTTTGATGGCAATACCTGATTAAAGAGAGAGAGACACAATGCGGAAATGGACCTTATCAGCAGATTTCTTCTGAAGGAAACTAATGAAGCCCAACTAGGCACACCTAGCATTCCAACTGCCCACTTGTATTACTCACAAGCAAAACACAACCCCTACCCACACCATGTGTGTTCCTACTGTAACACTCTGTGGATCCATCCTTAAAGGGACACTGGGTATGTTTCATTAGCAAAGTAAGGATTGGATACGCAAGCTATGCTATGTTAAAGGCCTATGGTCAATGGGAATCAAGTGAAAAATGTCTCCCTTTGATAAATGGAACCGATACAAAGCACAGCACCTTGGTTATCTGGGGTTGATTAAACAGAGAGCTGAGATAGCATGAGCTAAGGTTGATACACTCACATGAAGGAACAATGAACTGTGGCTCTGTGTTTCCTGCATAACCCAGCTTAGTGTACCTGCAGGGAGAACAGAGAGAAGACGTTACAATGATATCAGAAAGGAGCATGTGGGAGTAAGGCATGTTAGGGCTCAACATGTTCTGCTGTGGACATGTGATGGTGAACCAACCCAACACCCAATTCAGTACACAAAACACATTATCATGGGATGAAATTTAGGCTACATGTATACAACCAGATAGGAATACAAATCAAAATCATTTGTAGCACATTAATACTGCATTACCATCCTACAATACATATATAATAATACCCTAATAGAGCAGATTTAAGCGAGGACATATTTTCCTGCTGAATTGCCTTCAATGATATTGTTGACATCAATACCCACTGTGTGTTTGAGGGCTGGTTGGGGGCCAAGAGCAGCAGCCCCACGTAACAGAAGACCATCAAAAGACTATTCATGATATACCAGCAAACAGGAGACACTGTTAGCATTTCCCCATAGCATGGACCACTTCTGCGTTTATTAGTCGACCTAAATATAGACTCATGACCTCATCTCTGTCCACTTTTAGTATTATGTATTAGTGATGTTGAGTACTAGTTGGTTTAAAAAGACCTACAGGCAAGATCAATCATGTGCATGAGGTTCATTAGGACAAAAGAAAAAAGGTTTATAGTAAAAGGACTGTGTCCCTTGTTGTACTAGGTTTCGGCTTTTCTGTTATAGATCAGAATGATGGTGGTCTTGCATTAGTCACAGCAAAACAGACAAAACGTGAGCATACCTTTAGCAGTAGCATCAGACACTAGACATAGCCTCTCAGTGCTATATTCCATGTTGTGACCAGCACATGCTAGCCCGATGTTGGAGAGACACGATAGGCCAGCTTCCTGTCGCCATGGGACTGATGGAGGAACTAAACCCTAGAGCCATAATAAGATACTTCCTAGTCACAACAGAAGCTCCTTTCTATTTAGAGCTAGAGAGGTGTTGGGGGGCTAAAATGACATTAGCATTTGATAATTATATTGAAGAAATTACTTTGGAACGCTATTAGCAGGATCAACTGATAACTGATGCTCAAATCTTATTGGCTGAGCGAATTAGCATCCTACAGTGGCCGAGAGAGATTGTTTTGGGATAGAGTGACAAAGATAATAACTTTACCAACGTTTTAAAAGGACTATTATAAAACAGATACATAACATGCATTCATCTGTGTGTTTTGTAACATTTGTCAAATTTAACAAAGGTAATTTGACTTGTGGTTAGTGCAGGAGGCCACTTCATTTCACTACACAGCACTTCTTCAGAGGAACCATCCTGCATTAAGGCAATAATCCCCTTGTGTTGTATGCAAGTGAGCTAGAGAGAGAGAGACGGACAGACACACCACAACACCGCTTCATTCCACAGAGATGTCCCATCATGCTTGGAAAGGACACAAGTCTCAACAAGTCTAACCCACCAGCTTCAACAACCAGGGGGTTGGGGGGGGCATACCTTGACTTCAAGGTATGCAATGCAAGAAGTTGAGGGTCTGTACATGCAAGCAATGCAAAACATTTCTACCCTGCATATATACCAATAACATGTCATGACTACCATGATTATGTTTCTTTAGTCGAAAGAGAAACGGTTAAAATAGGCTTCATCCGTCTACTCCATCATCTATCAAGGTCTTCTAGACTATCTATTTTAAGCTCATTTAGGCTACCTTAAATAGTTTGAATCGATACACATCGCAGATCACCAAACTGTTTTGAGGAAATTGCCACATAAATGCACAATGAGAAAGGAATGCACGACTATGCATTGACCTGTTGGAGAATAAAAAGGACGAGGACACGTCGGAATGCCATTAATACGGCATGTTGAATAACCAGGTCAGTGATGTCCATGGCATCTCTATAATGGAAACCAGTCTGGGCAAATACCCATAATCGATCAATTAGAGAAGTGACTTCAGAAAGCCTCCAGTGATGCCGATATAAGACCATATATGGACTAAAGACCATAAATGAGGAAGTGTGGGCCGTGGAGGAAGTCGCTCTGCGCATGCTCAGAATAACAGGGTTATGCCAGATTTATGAATTGCAAAGCCTAAAAATCATATTTCTCAGGCGCCATTGTACATTAAACGTGTAAAATGTGGCGAGAAAATGGCGAATGACTCGTATTGGGTGTAATACCGTCCATCCGAATGAATGAAACCGGTTATAAATGCCTTGATCGCCATAAAACAAGATTGGGTCTGTTCAGAGAAAGGTCCCATTGTACATCCTCTATGCAATTATCCAGACTGGGGGGAAATAATGTGATATTATGGAGGCAAACGGCCATCAACAGTTAGAATAGATCCACGGCTGTATGTAAAAACACACACCCAGTTATCGGTGACAGTGACAGCCTTAGTAAAGCCATACGATGACACACACACACACACACACAGACACACACAGACACACACACCCCCGGTTCTGTTCCTCATTAAACCCTAAACATTCAACCCTATCTGGAGAGCTTACCCTGTGCCGCAGTCCACCACGCACGCCGGTAGCCGTCCTGCCATGTCTCGGCTGTGATAACTACAGAGGGTGGATGTTTCTGATGGGTAACAGTCGGTGTGTCTGGATCTTGCAAAGCGTCCACAGGCGGAACCCTGAACCCGCAGCTTCTACTTCCGCACTCCGCAGCAGGGAGAGGCAAGATGGCTGACAGGGCAGTCAGCAGTCATACAGATGATTAAATAATATAGCCTACATCCTATCCAACAGTCATACAGATACATGATTAAACAATATAACTACATCATATCCAACAGTCATTCATATACATTATTAATAATACAAGTATATCCTATCCAACAGTCATACAGATACATGATTAAATAATATAACTTTATCCTATCCAACAGTCATACTAATACATTATTAAATAATACAACTATATCCTATCCAACAGTCATGCTAATACATTATTAAATAATGCAAGCATAGTCTAGAAGTCAGATGACAACAGTCAGTTGGTTTTTATTTAAACCGTTTAAATCTAGAGGTAAATAGTTGCGGACACAATTGTCTCTGCTCAGCATAGAAAATAATAAAATAGATTATATAAAATAGAAGTCCAAATAGGAAGACAGCATATAGTAAGGCAATAAACATATACATATGGTCACTTATGTTGATGTTAATTTGAATATTAAAAACAATAAGGAATTAAATTCATATGGGATTAAAGATAAGATCGACAGCTCTACTGTGTTTATGCTGTGCTATGTTTTGCAAAGTTCTGAATTATTTGTATGCAATAAATTCACTTTATCTAAGTCATCCTCCCCTCGTGACCACTTTGTTTAAAGTATTGATATTCCACCTGAACAAACAAAGTAACATATTAATTGCAGACCACCTGCTGCACCAAAAGGCCATCCTGCCTCGTCCGTTTTTTACCACCAGGCCTGAACTTTATTATAGGGGATACCCGGCTGCAGCAGGTCTTCTTAAGGCAACAATTATCATGAAAGCTTTTGGAGACTGATATACAACTGGACGAACAGAGACAAAGATAAAGACGATGCACAATGAAAAGGTGAAAAGAAAAGGAGGATTCTGATTTTGAAGCGTCTGAGTCACCGTGTGGTTTAAACAGGAGTAGTGGCCATGTGGGAGTTAAAGCTAAACAAATTGCAGTCCAAACCATAACAGAGTGTGGATGTCACTTCAAGGGGGTATATTTGTTTAAAGGTTTATTACGGGGTTTGTAAAGGGTTGGATAGTAGTAGCGTTAATCCAGTAGTAAAGGATAGTTCTAGCTGAGTGAATCCAATAGAGGGCGGCAATGCAGCGTGATGATTCAGACCAAACAGAAGAAGAACAGCTAGCTGGCTGATAACATCAACAACACTCTGTTCCCGTCTCTTTAGATTATTATTATTATTATTATTATTATATATGTATCAGGAACGTCGTTGTCACTGGCTGTAATTGACCTTTGTAATTGACCTCGGAGGACCAAAGGTATATTCAGTAGACTCTACTTAAGACACATTATGCAATGAGGCTGTTATACAACTCTGTGATCATCACAATGCAATGTCGATGGTTAAGGAAAGCGTATGCATAACAAATGTATTTGTGTTTCTACATCATTCAGACCATGGGGAGATATCAAGTGAACCCTATTCGAAAGTATTTCACTTTCGAGCCCGCATCCAACAAGTCCCTGTGCCAGATCGTGGGTTGTGAGGCGAGGATCGCCGGGAACCACGGCGGCAACCTGCAGCGGCACATCGAGAAGAAACACCCAGCCGTGTACCGGGAGCTGCTGGGGCAGCCCGGCCTGAAGAGACACACCGCGGGGGGTGGAGGTCACACGGCGCTGCATTCAGTGGTAAGAACCTGTTCATGAACTTAATGTTTGGGAAAGCCAATATGATCGGTTTCGATATCATTTATTTTCTCCTGTAGATAATCAAAGTGCTTCGTACATCGCCATGACCGCCTCCATTTTGGAAGCAAAGGGGCATTGGGATCAGTGTTGCCAAATTGGGCCATATATCTCTGGCCCAATCTGGCAACACAAATACAACTTTTATTGGCCAAGTATGCGCACACATACAAGGAATTTGGTCTCTGCATTTATCCCATCCGTGAATTAGTGAAACACACAGAGCAGCACACACTAACCCGGAGCAGTGAACAGTGAGCTGCTACAGTTACAGCGCTCGGGCAGCAGTGAGGGGTTAGGTGCCTTGCTCAAGGGCAATTCAGCCGTGGATGTGGGCATGGGAGAGCAGTGCTCAACCACTTTTCCCGCCCACATTTTTCCTACTAGGTCGGGGATCGAACCGGCAACCCTTCGGTTTGAAGGCCGAAGCCCTAACCAGTAGGCCACAGCTTCCCCCACTGATTGGGATGTTGGTATGGTTTCTGCTAGTTGTTGGTAATTAATCGTTAAATAATTTGTATCATGCTAGACGTGGCCAAACAAGGTTTTTAATGAATCCAGGTTGGATATACTGAGGACTTTACAGTACCACAACTCTCTGGAGTGTTCTCCACATGGCAGTGGGTTGTAAAATATGGAGTATGTACAACCAAAATTCCCTAGATGATTTTAGATTATAAATATGATTTCTTAAATCTGACCAGATAATTTATTTTTCAGACTAGGTAGACAGTATCCTTAGCTAACAGTCTCTCGAAAGGCAGAAAAAACTTCAGGGACCACCAGGGTTGCAAACACGAATCCAATTGCGAAAAGGAATGACGGACCCACATTGGGTCAGACTAATACTATAATAAGAGTCTATTACACAGTCCTGGCTCAAGAAATATTTGGATATTTCAATCATGCATTTAAAAGAACATATACTTTTCAGGAAGAGGGTGAGGAAGAAGAGGAAGGTGCACCTGAGTATGATTCTGCTGCTTCCACTTCAAACCTCTTCTCACACTACCATCCTCTCACACCGCCGGAGATCACAGAGCAGGCCATCTCTTTCCGCTTGAAAGGCGAGAACGACGAAGACCTCTTATCCAATGACCTTCCCCCACCCCACGCCCTGAGGCACGACATGGTACTGCAGCAGTTCACCGACATCATGCTGGCAGACATGCAGCAGATCCAAGACCCCCTGCTGCTGATGAAGCTCAGACGAGACGTCACCGACCTGGTTTTCAAAGCTGTAGAAGAAGACACCAAGAGAAGTCAGATCGGGAACAGGAAAGAGCTTTATTGCCAGGTGAGTGTTTACACTTGCACAAGGATTGTTTTTTTATTGATATGTTGGTGCAGTGAAGAAAATGTTATGAAAATTTAAAAAAGGAACTCTGCTCCTCGCTCCTCCTTCACAGCAGATGCTCCCTCGCTTCCAGATGTCCAGTGAGCCCTGTAGCAGCGGGGCCGGCCCCAGCTCATATATAAAGAACTCTCGGAAGCAGAGGAGAGCCAGCAAGAGTCGGAGGATGCCAGCTGGGGGAGGAGGAGGAACGGGAGACGAGTGGAGGGCGAGCATGTGCGAGTTAAATAGCGCTGCCACCCTTCAGACACACCCGGTTAAGACAGAGACTGAGCCGCTAGAGGAGATGGAGTTACCGGTATATTTCTCCCCCATCAACTTGGAGGGAACCAACGAAGGTTGATCAGTTAAAATCTGTTTTTTTTAATGGTTTGGAGAGAAAAACCTTTAGAAAACATTTAGGGGTAAATTATTTTTGTAGGGCGCCCTGCCCAATAAATTGTTCCTTCAATGGTTGCTTTGAACTTAATTTGTTTGATTTTTTTCTCATGGATTTCCAATGTGGAAATATATGTGCACAGTTCCTTGATGGTCCACTCAAGTTGGCTAATGGCGCATTTCCACTGCAGGATGCGCTTCTGACCCAGCATGCCTCAGCTCAGTAGTGAGGGTGCGGTATGGACCTGGGCCCCGTTTCCCGAAAGCATCGTTAGCCTAAGTGCGTCGTAAAGTTCATTGTACGATCATCGCAGAGTTTTCAGACCGTTTCCCGAAAGCATCGTTGCGTAACGACGTCGTTAAAACCCTTGTAGCTAACGACGGCTCCAGGGGTACTTGTAGAGCACTAAGAGCATCGTTACTATAGCCTCAGTGGAGTCACCAGCTGGACATTCCGTGGTATTGGTATTTCGCAATACCCCAAAAACAGTGGTTACCGCCGATTTATTACTTGTAGACTACTGTTAGATTTAAAGAGCAAAGACAGAGACATGTTAGAAGTCAACAAAAATATAACTTATTGCAGCAATTTAAAATTCCAAAAATACATGTGCAGTCGAAGTGTAGGCCTACCGATCAAACGCCATGTCACAAGGCAACCCTATCACAAGGCATATAATAAAATCAAATTATTCCATTGCTCGTGTGGGAGGTCGCTTGTGAGCTGCACTTGCTGTCTCCCTCCCATGACAGAAGACATACTGTAGGCTACATGAATCATGCTGAGACCAGCGGGTGTCCGAGAATTTCTGCAGGCGTTTTTTGTTGCGATTGTTTGCCATAAAGCACTGTAGGCGCGTTGGTGAGGCTGTGATGAAGTTCACTATTTATTGGACCGTGTCTAGACAGTTACGAACATCCCTGACCTTAGTGGAGTGCACAATCGCCAAGTTGTTCTGCAGTGAACGTAGACTGCTGCAGGAAACTGCTGCGATGCGTGCCTTTCCCGCTTACATTGCCCGCACCATCATACCCCTGCCCAACAATATGGGCAGGAATCGATCTAGACCAGCAACAGCAATAGCCGTGTC
The DNA here is from genome assembly GCF_964030765.1 of Micromesistius poutassou. Classification (NCBI taxonomy): domain Eukaryota; kingdom Metazoa; phylum Chordata; class Actinopteri; order Gadiformes; family Gadidae; genus Micromesistius; species Micromesistius poutassou. The sequence continues at coordinate 8,318,227 of NC_140293.1, read as the reverse complement.
AATGCCTCTGTGTTTGAATGATAATAAATGAATGGAACGTTGCATTTTTAATGTTGACACCAACGTTTCTAGACTACTGAGTGCACGGCGCGCCAATCACTGAATGAATGAATGAAACCTGCGGAATCAGAGAAAGTCTGCCCTCTTTGCGGTGCAAAGCATGTTTCAGAAATCAGCACATTTAGATAAATGCTATAGTTGTCACACAGACACATGCTATTTTTTATTTTTGTAATATGGAATTATTTCAGGGGAGAAAATGCCATGAAACAATGTACGCACGGTGCGTTCGGGATTAGGACTGATATAGCATATGTCGGCCTAGACCAAATCAATTGTGTTTTAATATTTGTAGCATTCATATTAGTCTATTCTTTTCGTAGGCTACTCTGCTGTTGGCCTTGATGGGGAGATATTTTTTTGCTGCCACAAAATATTGTTTAATCCAACAACATTCCTGCGTCTCCCCCTCCTACGGAGCCCATTTCAGCACCGTGTGAGTAGACAGCTACAATCCTACGACGTTGTAAGAGCAGAGCACGCGCGTTCATGTTAAGATGAGTTTCGGGAAACTCTCAAAGATTTTACGAAGCATCAAAAGATCCTTCGTGAGAATGATCGTACGAGCGTGGATCCATCGTTATCGGGAAACTAGGCCCTGGTCCCCACTTGTATTGGAGTGAACGAGGATATCTACTTCTGGGCCCCATGAATTGACGGACCCGTCCACAGCCCGCTAAAAAACTGCAACACAAGGCTTGGCCACTGAGCACAGGTGGATTGCAGAAGTAGGCACTGCTCCTGGGGGCCTGATTTAGACAGATGTCTATAAGGGGGCAGGACTGAACAGAGGAGCCCCCAATGGGAGTGCCGTTTATTCATTTGCACAATCAATGACTATATAGCGCAACAGTGTGGTTCCGGAAGTAAAAATCCCAGTAATTTTCTCCATAGAGGTTTTGATTAAAAGCCATAATTTCGTAACCATCCAAGGTATACTTACAGAGCACCGTTACATTGTGAAACAATTGTATATGCTCCTGTAGAAGCAACAAGTTAAAGAAGTTAACGTATAGTTTTTAGAAAAACTTTTTTTAATCGCAATGTCATTTAAAAACACTACAGTATCCACAATCCTAAAGTGTAACACAATGTTTTTGATTGGTGGAGCTCGCTGTTACCTTGGAAACTTTTACCGCACTCTGCAGCTGTAGAGGAAATGAGCTCTACCGAAATATGTTGATATCGATAATGTGATATATGATAAAAATTTGAAAAAAAAGAAAAAAAGCACGAGCAGTGCTTGTTAGTCATTTTGGTAGTATAAAGGCTAGTAACACATAATTGAATGAATAGGCTACGTAACTGGAATACAAGACTGATTTCACATGTGACAATATTAAGTGACAACAATATGTGACGGAACTTCTATTAACAATATAATAATGACAAAGGTTATAATATACAAGAAACGCTGTAAACTATTGGGTTGTAACTAGCGATGGGCACGATTAGGGATGATCATCGCTAAGAATTTTGTCGATCACGTGATTTTTTTTATCGATCAAAAGGAGGTTAAGTTGCATAGTGGACAGCATAGTGGATTCTTCTGGTTCTTACAGGTACAGATTTTGTCTTTCTGAATTGTTTCCAAACGTTTAAGAGCGCCAGGTTCATTGTTTGGCTTTTACGAGTGCCACATAGGCTTACATTTATTATTCAAGTAGTTCCCTTAAACTGGTTTGTATGATTATTGTTGGCAATAAGTTCTTATTCTGTAATACAGATTTTGTCTTTTTGAATTGTTTCCTGTGTTTAAGAGCGCATTATTCATCTTTTACAAGCACCGCATAGGCATTGAGAAAAACATGCAGCATTTTGAATTTTCTACCAACAGGAATTTTTTTAATAGCCTATAGAAAAATAACGATTAGATCAAAAATTGATCGTTAATTTTATCAATGATCGATGGACATTTCTTAAAATTCCCATCCCTAGTTGTAACCATTGTGAAAAAGTTGCCAATGGTTTATTTATGGGATGAGTAGTTCCGTCACTGTTCACAGAAATAATGTACACAATCTTGTTTCTTCCTTTTTCCAAATTCGTTTTTGCCCCGAATCATTTTTTTATTGTCACGACTAGTCTGACGGATGATTGGCTTCGTTCCAGGCTTAAAACTCTTTATATAACAATTTTACGAAAAGTAAATTGAGAATATGAATAGGAAATTTACTTCCGGAACCAGAGTTGTTCAAAAAGGGGGCGGGCACTGTTGCGCTCTATGGCTTCCGCTGATGTGTCACACGTGGCTCTGATCGATTCTAGGTCTGTTGCTCTGCGCCGCTGTTGACTCCACTTGGATCGATAATGAACTGAGAGGTCCTAGAGTAATACGCAGTATCTCATACAAAAAAGCCCATGAAGCGTTTCAATATGAAAGCCCTATTAATGTAATGAAATTTCCAATTACGCATTTAAAACGGCACTATAGTCCTATAGTCCCTTAATTTACAACCGTCCATAATGTATTAAGCCTACACTTTGACTTATCGATAAGAGCCCAAAAGAAAGTCCCGAAAACAAAGTGGCTCTTAATTCAAAATCAGGCACTGCAGTCGCCACCTATGCGAGGGCCGCTCTGGGTTTCCATTCAGGCGGCGCCACGGTGTCCAGGGGTCCTGACTGCACGTGTTTCCAGAGCTGCGACCATGTCGGAGCTGCCGATGAAAATACTTCGCAAGAAGATCCAGAAAAGAAACGAAAAGACTAAAGAACGCAAAGCTCTCTCACAGAAAAAAAAGAATGAAGACATCGGTATGTATTGTAATGATTCCATGTGACCTGATGAATGTTTATTATTCGTAATGTTAGTTAATAGCATCAGGCATGCTAACACCAAAGCATGGCTCTATTCTATAGGACCAGATGGCACTAAACACGTTAAAACCAGACATACAGACGGTCCTAAACACGTTAAAACCACATCTATAGACGTGATAACTCTATAAACCGAGCCATATATTATACAGATATAGCAGTGGATTATTGATTTTATTAATGACAATGTGCAGTTATCCTCTTCAGGTAAAATAAGCTCATAGTCCGTTTTAACGGATCACTCGAATTAATTTAAACACTCGTAATCCCACTAATGGGCAGATTTTAATAGATTATACAGTGAACGTCCTTATTGTTTTTTTTTTTTTTCAGTTCCACAAAATGGACTGTCAGATAAAAGCGAGGAGACCCCTACCACCGTGTCTTCCGTGACAGCCATTAAACCAAAGATAAAACCAGAGAAACAGAAGTTACCCGAACAACCAGAACCCACAGCAGACCTTTCTACGAAAAAGAAGAAAAGGAAATTGGCAAATGACAGTGAAACGTCAGGTAACTATAAACGAGTGTTGATTGCTAAAACGGCATTTAAGGTATGAAGACTGTTAATGCCAATGAAATGCTTTCAGGTTGCAAAAAGGCAAAAACAAAAAGCCAGAACCAAGCAGTAGAGGTGGAAGAGGAGGCCGATGAGGAAGAGGAGGCTGAACCAACAGTTGATCAACAAGACAGTGATGAAGAGGATGCAGGGAGTAACAAAGAAGGCGATAATGACGGGGAGGAAGATGAAAACGATGTTGATGCAGAGGACGAAAACGCTGAACTACCAATGGGCTTGTCAGGTATTGGACTCAGGAATCTATCTTTAATGTATAGTTATTAGTTTATGTCAAGGAAAAGCTTAGCCTACACCTAGTATGTAACAGATATATTGTGGTGAATCATTCTTCAACTGTTTGAATGAAGATTTAAAGCAACAGATCGACGCAAAAGTTATTAGACGTTATAAGGCTGTCCAATCCATAAGGAGAATCAATGCCTTTCTACCCTTTTCTCATTGGAATGGATGAAAACTTGCCTTTATGTGTTGCCAGTTCATTGCTTTCATAGTGGACTGGGTGTCAACTAAGGCATAAATAAACTCTTGCTGTTGTCTTTGAAATGAGTGGTCAGTTCTCTCTGAAAGATGATTGGCATGGACATTCAGTTCTGAAATCAGGCAGAAATCCTAATTATTTAAATGAGTCCTTGGGATGGACTGTTGTATTTTAGCTGCAGACTTTGCAGCTGAAATGTGCAGTTTGCATGCTGGTAGTCTGAAGTCATTTTGCCGTTTCTTCTAATGAGGTTTTCCACTACATTCTTTTGCAACCCAGGAGCATTCGAGGACACCACGTTTGAGTCTCTAAGCACGTTGGTGAGTGAGCATACGCTGAAGGCCGTCAAGGAAATGGGGTTTGAACACATGACTGAAATCCAGCACAAAAGCATCCGTCCTCTTCTGGAGGGAAGGTAAGACCTGAATAATCAATCAGTCACTGTTTCATCATATTGATGATGTGAACAACAGAGGGTGAAAGCAAACTTATAGATTGCTGATAATGGGGAATGAATATCTTGGTATCCACAATGATTCACAGCAGTGATGGCCTGGTTTGAGGTATCTTGGTCTTCTTTAATAACACCTGGAGGATTGAGAACATCTTTGAATGTTATTTTTATCTCTGTAGGGACATTCTTGCCGCTGCTAGGACAGGAAGTGGTAAAACCTTGGCCTTTCTCATCCCCTGCATCGAACTCATCCACAAACTAAAGTTCATGCCCAGAAACGGTACATGTTTTTCTTCGTCCCATTGATGGTCTTCAGTCTGCTGTGAGAGCAAATAGTTCATACTGAGCTGCTTGACCATTGATGAAAACCATTCATGTTCTTATAGGTCCCATGACATGCCACCAGGTGTGGTTTGATTAGACATTACAAGCCGTTTTGGAAATCTATCCAACACACATCTAGGTGGACACGCCGACTTGTGATGTCATAAGGGGCAGATTTCTAAAACGGCTTGTAACGGCTAATCACACCACACCTGGTGGCATGTCATGGGACCTTTAAGTCTGGTTGAATATATGGTTTTGTTCATTTGAAATGATATGACAGGATTCTAAATAAATCCCTTTTTTTCATTTTACGTCAAGTCTAAGGATTACGATACGCATCACAATGTAAAACATGTCCACCCAATCCCCCCCCACCAAGGCGCCGGCGTGCTGGTCCTTTCGCCCACACGGGAGTTGGCCATGCAGACGTACGGCGTGCTGAAGGAGCTCATGGCGCACCACGTACACACGTTTGGCCTGCTCATGGGCGGCAGCAACCGCTCAGCCGAGGCCCAGCGGCTCGCCAACGGCGTCAACGTCCTGGTGGCCACGCCGGGCCGTCTGCTGGACCATCTGCAGGTGAGCACTTCTGTCGGTATGCTGCAGCCACACGCCAGTGAGATGACCAGCACAGAGCAGGCATTACTATGTGTGTACTGCTACTGGTGTTCAGTGTCAGTCAGTGATCAGTGATCTCTGGCATGGCGGAATGGAACCCCTTCTCTGTGTGTGTGGTGATGGCCCAGTGCACCACAGGTGTGCAGCCTCACCCAGCCCAAGAATCTAGTCGTTTCACTCGGACTAGGTGAGACTGCTTATGGCGCATTTCCACCGGCGAGTACGCTTCGGACCCAGCACCCCTCAGCTCAGTAGTGAGGGTGTGCTATAGCCCAGCTTAGTTACGGCTCGCGTTTCCACCGTCGACAGTACCCTTACGGTAGGGCGGGGTTTAAGCCGGATGGCGATAGCCGCAGCAGCTATGTAAGCATTGTGACCTCATAGCAGCCCGACACAGTGTAGCCTGCTGATGAAGTCAAGGAAAAAGAAGAACGCACAACGCAACACAATGAACAAAGAGCAACAATGTAGGACGTCAAACTTTTGCGAGACATTTTCTTCAACAAACGAAGCTTTCCCCGTTCTCCAGAAATACCTCGTGGGTACTGTGTTTGTTTGTTATTATCCCCATGTCGCACTTCCGTGCAACATGGGGTCCGACCAATCAACGGACGGCGTGTGTAGCTCAAACTTGCCGGGACCCTTTCAGGCGTCTCAGTACCCCAACGGAGGAGTACTGCAAGGCGAGTACGGCTCAATACGGCTCAGTCCGGATCATATCAACTGCTTGTTCCTGTAGGCCAGCTATACGTGTTATGATGAGATAAATTGATATTATAACATATCTTCATTAAATTGTAGAAGAAAAAACAAATAAGAAACTGACCAGTCAGTAACCGTAACAAATCGCACACTAAAGTGCAGAAAAATATAAAAAAGAGGTATGTAGATAACACAAAGCTCGGCTGCGACTCTCGGCCTGCATGTTTAGAATATCTCTGGAAGGGCAGCCTGACCAAAACCTGTCCAGGGTGGCATGCAGTACCGCGTAGCCAGCGCTGTTTAGCCCATGTCACCGTGTTGAGGGGCATCATATCTTTTCCTATGAACGCCGCTATCTCCTTAGTCCTTTTGCGGTGACGTTATGAATCGCGTTCATAAGTTTTGTTCAGTGATCCCTGCTGGGTGGTAGGCGGCATACTTGACCCACAGTTTTTTTATTTTTATGTAAAAATCAACTATTCAAAGTGCGGGACCCACGGGGCCCACGTGTTTCAGATTCCAACTCTGAGTTGTAGCAGCCTTTTCGATTTGCGATTACTTTTTCAGTCCTACTCACTTGTTTATTCTTGTCCTGTTTCCATTTGAATTGATAGGAAGTTGCCTTTATGTGTTGCCAGTTCACTGCTTTCATAGTGGACTGGGTGTCAACCAAGGCAAACAGTAACTCTGTTGTCTCCGTTGCCGTTGTCTGTGAAAGGAGTTGTCGGTAATTTTTTTCAGAACAATGGCATGGACATGCTGTTTTGAAACAGAAAACATTAACTGTTTCCAAGTAGGAAAAAGTTGGTAGCTTTCCAGAAATCCAGCTTTGACCACAAACATTAATGCAGTCCCAAACCAGTGAACTTTACTTCTGTGGAACATGTTGACTAAAATGTGTTTTTGTGTGTAGAACACCACTGGCTTCATGTACAAGAACCTGCAGTGTCTGGTGATTGATGAGGCCGACCGCATCCTGGAGGTGGGTTTCGAGGAGGAGCTCAAGCAGATCATCAGACTGCTTCCCAGTAAGTCTCTGCCCCCCCCCCCCCCAACCCCCGACTCCCTTTACATGTCGGTTTCTTCTCCTCACTGTCCCCCTGCCGGTTCCTCCCAGTCACCTTCTTTGTTTTTGAAAGGATTCCAACAAACCCAACTTTTCACAAGAGGAAATCATGCAGGGGTTTACGTTAAGGCACAAAGGGCAATGAAGCAAGCAACCACACATTCAACATTCAACCCTCTAGAATTCTCTTTGAGCAGTATCTTAAAATCTGAAAGACAAGGTTCCATTAACCACGGTGAATTTAAATTGAAGTTGTAAGTGGGTGCATGGCAGTAACTGGTGCTGTGTTCGTTCCTCAGAGCGCAGACAGACAATGCTGTTCTCCGCCACTCAGACCAGGAAGGTGGAGGACCTGGCCCGCATCTCCCTGAAGAAGGAGCCCCTCTACGTGGGCGTAGACGACGACAAGGACAAGGCCACGGTGGACGGCCTTGAGCAGGTGGGTACAAGAGAAGCCTAGTGCTGGTCAGGGCGACTGTTAGCCTAAAGGTTCTGGGTTCAAGCCCCTTTATTCTTCTACGTCGAAGGCATCCTTGAGCATGGGGACTAGATCGTACCTGTTCATTAATGGGATCCAAATGTATCGCTCTGTTATTTTGCCTTTGTGTTGCCAATTCATTTCTTTCATAATGGATTGGGTGTCAACTAAGGCATACAGTATTATCTTGCAGTTATCTCATTGATAGATTTTATCATTAATTTCTGTCTGAATAATTGCAAGGACATAATGAGGAATGGTAATTGTGTCCATGCATCACCTAGGACTGTGGATTTGGCACCTAAGCCAAAAATATACAGGTTTCAATCCCTTCGACGTGTAGCTATCCCCATGAGCAATATTCCTAACCCGTACTTGCTCATTAAGGAAATGTATCTGACTAAGGGATGGGCGAAATCCATTTTTGAATGGAATTGAAACGGCAGTATCTGGTGGTTGTATATACAGCCACGCAGTGAACCTCGCACTCAAGCACATCCTACTCATTGGCTGAAGTCAGATCAAACTCTCAAGCCTCAAATGACAGTGAGCACGACCCCAGATCGGTGGCAGAGAAATTTGAATAAGTGGTATAAAAATGTAACAATCGCTTTTGAGTGCAGATTTTAGGATCATGGTATTGATAGACACCGTCATGATGTTGTACAACCTTGGTATACCGTAGTATCAGAACATCTCTGAATCTGAATCCGCTACAAGTATTTGGATAAAAGCATGTAAATAGTTAACTCGATAGTGAGTTGTATTTGTTCCAGGGCTCCGTGGTTTGCCCCTCGGAGAACTCAATGGTTGATGTTATTTGTTCCAGGGCTACGTGGTGTGCCCCTCAGAGAAGCGATTTCTGCTGCTGTTCACCTTCCTCAAGAAGAACCGCAAGAAGAAGATGATGGTCTTCTTCTCCTCCTGCATGTCCGTCAAGTTCCACTACGAGCTGCTCAACTACATCGACCTGCCTGTCATGGCCATCCACGTAAGCACCGAGACGGATACTGTTTACAAGGGGAAGTTCACAGCGGCTTGGTACTGTTGAGAGGGGGAAGGATACTTGGTTTGCATGGAAATCTACAAGCTGCTCAAATACTTAATACTGGACAGATATCAGAAGGACCTGCTGCATCCGGAACACACATTCTTGTGAGGGGTGGTGGTTCGGGGTACTGTACTCTGTAGTTTCCTGCAACTGGTAGACATCAAATAATGCTGGCTTGTTATTGGCTGGCATTTGACTTCATCTGGAAATTACCAGGTCTCAGTAGCCCCCCCCTAGCCTGGTTCCGCCCGCCTCCGTACTTCTGCTCAATTTTAATTTCCCTTCAGTACTTCGGTCTGGGTGTAGTGTATGTTCGAACGATTTCTTTTCCCTCAAGTTTGTCCCTCCAATCAGCGAACAGGAGGCGCGGCCTGAGAACAGTGACGTTCAGGTCATGCGCGAGTTTCAGTTGTAGTCAAACAAATACCAGGAAGCAGCAGAAAGAAATACGTCACGACCAAACGTTAGCGATTGGTTATGGCAGATCCGGAGTGGTACTGGGCAGAGCCAATAGGTTTTAAACTTCAACAGCACCCACCTTCAAGTGAGCAATCGTTTGTCTCTATAGCAGTTCTAGACCATCGTTATGAATGAAATGAGTATGAAGGTCCAGTTAGGACTAGGCTTCCCCCCCCCCCCCCCCCCTTCAAAGACGTTGTTAGACTTTTAAACACATGAGGAAGTGGTTATGTGGAATTCACTCTAAAGTTTACATTTATTTCAGGCTAAAATGAAATCTTTCACTCGTGCTGTGTTCTAGCTTTATTCACTCTAACCAAGAAGTATCAACAAGTATTATCAACAATCACACTGCACAACATTCTCACAGCTGTTCTCTTTATTTTTAGCCTGTGCAGTTGTGGTACTATTTACTCAGGCCTAGTGATGAAGAGGTAAAACTAACCAGTGTATTCAGGCCTAGTGATGAAGAGGTAAAACTAACATGTATTCAGGCCTATCTCACCATGGTTTGTTACCCGTGTCTCCAGGGTAAGCAGAAGCAGACCAAGAGAACCACCACCTTCTTCCAGTTCTGTAACGCAGACACCGGCATCCTGCTGTGTACGGATGTGGCTGCCAGGGGTCTGGACATCCCGGAGGTGGACTGGATCGTCCAGTACGACCCCCCAGATGACCCCAAGGTACCCCCCGCCACCCATAATGGGTTCCGTTTTATTTATTGTAAATCAATGTGTTGACTTCAGAGTGCATGCTATAGCAATAGATTAGGTAATAAGTTTTGCATTAAAAAGTAGCTTCTGAACATGAATAACTTCTGGGAGCAGACCCACGAGGCCCAGCTGAACTACTTCTTAAAACGTCTAAACTCCGGTATCTGATGTCTCTGCTAGTCTGACCTTTATTCTTCTACGTCAAAGGCATCCTTGAGCATGGGGCCTAGATTGTACCTGTTCATTAATGGTATCCAAATGTATCGCTCTGTTATTTTGCCTTTATGTGTTGCCAATTCATTTCTTTCATAATGGATTGGGTGTCAACTAAGGCATACAGTATTATCTTGCTGTTATCTTATTGATAGATTTTATCATTAATTTCTGTCTGAATAATTGCAAGGACATAATGAGGAATGGTAATTGTGTCCATGGATCAGCTAAGACTGTGGATTTGGCACCTAAGCCAAAAATATACAGGTGTCAATCTCTTTGACGTGTAGCTATCCCCATGAGCAATATTCCTAACCCGTACTTGCTCATTAAGGAAATGTATCTGACTAAGGGATGGGCGAAATCCATTTTTGAATGGAATTGAAACGGCAGTATCTGGTGGTTGTATATACAGCCACGCAGTGAACCTCGCACTCAAGCACATCCTACTCATTGGCTGAAGTCAGATCAAACTCTCACGCCTCAAATGACAGTGAGCACGACCCCAGATCGGTGGCAGTTAGAGAAATTTGAATAAGTGGTATAAAAATGTAACAATCGCTTTTGAGTGCATATTTTAGGATCATGGCCTTGATGGACTACTTCTTAAAACGTCTAAACTCCGGTATCTGATGTCTCTGCTAGTCTGACAGTCGAGGAAGTGGCGTTTAACCAGCCTGTTGTCTTCTGCAGGAGTACATCCACCGTGTGGGCAGGACGGCTCGAGGCATCGACGGAAAAGGCCACGCCCTCCTCATCCTGCGGCCCGAGGAGCTGGGGTTCCTGCGCTTCCTCAAGCAGGCCCGGGTAGGTCCTCCCGCTGCGCCCTGGAACGGTGTCTGGGCTTTAGAAGGGGAAAGCTCTGTCCAAAACAGGGCTGTACTATCGAGAGCCAGAACTACACCCACAGCTGGGTCTTCAGAAAAAAGAAAACGTATCAAATCAGGCATCGCAGTGAGCTCCTCCATTTTGGGGAGCATACCAATATTATTGGTAGTTTTGTCATTTGGCATTCTGGGGAGATGTTGAAACTAGCCTAAATTACGGTATTTTGGTGTTTTTAAGGAATTGACATATATACAACTCTCGGTGCATCACAAAATGGTGAAGCATTGCCATCAAAAAAATCCCATGATGCATTCAGCTGTCAAAGTTAGAAACTCTGTTGCCGGCCTTCCCGTAGTTTTTTTTACATGTATTTTAGAAGAATGTTTACACTCAAATTAGGTACCAAAACTAGTATTGATATGGTAGTGGAACTGAACCAACGGTAGTCGTATGGAAAGTGTCTCCTGATGAGCTGGCTTTGTGCTGGGTCTTTGTGCTGGACATGAATCCTTTCCTGCTTGATTTCCGATGTAATGTCTTAAAGGTCATGTTGCTCTGGTCTTGTTCAGGTTCCGCTGAGCGAGTTTGAATTCTCGTGGAGTAAAATATCGGACATCCAGTCCCAGGTAGAGTAACCCTCATAACTCATAACTAAGCTAGAAAGTTCTGGATATTATAATAAACCAGTTCCACACAGTCTTACCGTTACGCTGCTGTGGTGGTTCCTCAGCTGGACAAGTTGATAGAGAAGAACTACTACCTCCACAAGTCCGGCCAGGAGGCCTACAAGTCGTATGTGCGGGCGTACGACTCTCATTCCCTCAAGCAGATCTACAGCGTGGGCACCCTCAACCTCCCCATGGTGGCGCTGTCCTTCGGCTTCAAGGTCCCACCCTTCGTTGACCTCAGTATCCTTCCCTACCCCTGGTTCTATTGCTCTGGAAACAGCCGACCAACGTATTTATTAGAAAAGATTTATTTATTAATAATTTATTATTATCTATTTACTTAAACTAGAGGTTCAATGCCCTTTTAAAGTAGAACTCCGGCAATTTTTCACTGCAGATTACCCCGTTGACATATCCAGAAAGCCCTTACTAGCCGATAGCAGAACGGATGCACAGCCACAGGCTAGTGGCTGGGAGCGCATCCGTTCTGCTATCGGCTAGTAAGGGCTTTCTGGATATGTCAACGGGGTAATCTGCGGTGAGTGTTTACATGCAAAAACACAGGTTTAAAATCGCCAGAGTTCTCCTTTTTAATGTCTTGGTTTAATGCCCAACAATACTATTTTACTCTTGTACTTTGGCACTTGAAACACTTTCTGCCACAAAGCAAATGGTTCTTTCTGTTCTTTACTGCCGTTGGATTGTATTTTCCCTAGCGGAAAAGTACTTTTTGGGATGATATGATTCTCACTCCTACTCTGCCAGCGATTCTCCTTCACCCTCCCCCTCAGACGTCAACAGCTGCCACGGTATGAAGATGCAGAAGCGCGGCGGTGGTGGCGGCTTCGGCTACAAGTCCAAGGGCGTCGACAAGTCCAGGATCTTCAAACACGTCAACAAGGGCCGTGGAGACAAGAGGCAGTTCTCCCGATAAGGCTGTGTACCAGGTTCAACGAATAGAGGCTTCTTCTTCTCCTCCTCCCTCTTCATCTCCCCTCCCCAGGTGTTGATCAAACCCAAGTCGTGGACAGGGAGGTGTTTTTAGGTGGCATTTTACTGCCACTTTATTTTGTCATGTGATCCTCTAATGATGTGACACCCCCCCCTTGTCTTTTTTTTATTCCTGGATGAATTGTAAATGTATACAAACTTTAAGCTGGCGTTTTATATAGGAGTAAGAAAAGCCTGTTCATTCCTTTCTGCTCATGATTATATAACACATTCTCATCAAGTGTTATTTCCTCCTTTTCTGCAATAAATTTCTTGTCCATGCGATTGGGCTACTATTGTACATTCTCTTAATGAAAGGAAATTAACATTATCCACTTCAATTTTAAAGAGGTTTATTCAAAAATCTGTACATTTCAGCATAGGGGCTCTTGCACATTGAAATCACATCGCAGACTAATAGGAATTGAACATATGTACATAGCTCAACATTGTATAGCTTGATTTGTCATTTGCTCTGAATGTGGACCTTAAAATTGATTATCAGTATGATATGAGTAGTAACCAAACCTGACCACCAAGACCCCAATACAGGTATACAGTTTCTGATCTGGGATCAGATCTGATCAGATGTGTAAATTAAATGGAATATTTTAAAGCCCCATTTCACAATTCCGTGATGAAATCCCTTTAAATCAGCCTATGCTCTACACAAGGTCATTGATAAAGTGCGTTCCAGCGCTGGCAGAGCATGCGCAACCATTTGGTTGAGAAATTCAGTTTCTCAACTATCCCATTCTGAAAAATAGTAAAACGACTAAAAATGATAATAAAATGTTAAAGCTTCAAGGTCATCTAAAGTTAATTTGAGTTACGAAAATGAACATTCATTGCTTCCATGAAGTGGAAAATTACGCATACGGTTACGGCCAGTGGTCAAATATACAGTTTCTACAGTATACAGCATGTTTTGCTACTGGAAATGACAAACTTCTTTTGAAATTCCTGTGATGAACTGGTTTATAATTGGCAAATGATACATAAATTGCAAATCTAAACATTAGCTAATAAACTTACAGTGTAGGACTTAACGCTTGACATTTAAAATTATAATTGGGCTTCTGTTCATTCTCGGGAGGCGGGGTAGGAGGGTTGGACGGAGTCGTGGGAGGAGACAACTTAAATATTGTGCATTTGGACTGCAGTACCAATTAAGTCGTCTTCACATTCATATATTCACAAAAATAAGAAATCCCCAATTGAGATGTTCGATGCTGTTTTGACAGCAGTGAGTGTCAATCAAAAAAGTACTAGGTCAAACTGCCATTTTATCTTCCTTTTGAGCACAAAATGGCCTTCTTTGTTGCCTTTGGCCACCACAGGTTCTCCCAAGTTCAGCTATTGCTTTTGATCTGTTGGTTGAAGATGTGAAACAACAATTAAAAGGGACAAGAAATGACCAGAGCAGTGAACAGTAGTACAAAAAGTAGAAACGGGAGCGAAGGCTTTGTTAATTCATTTGGAAATGGACAGGGTTAGTTAACACTCATTCCTTTATTATTCACAACTTGTTAGACAGCAACAGCCAGTGGAAAAAAAGACGATAAACAGTTTTTTGTTAGATTTTGTTATTATTGTAACAAGGAATAACCATTAAAAAAGGCATTGATAGAAAAGTATCCTTAATACAATACATCCATACCGAGATGGTATGGATGTATTGTACCGGCTCGGTTTGGTGGAGGGCTCGGCGGGACCCCCCAGGGAGCACCCTTCATCTTCTTCTCTAATCCTGTCGGCCGAGATGAAGAAAAGCCCCCAGCGCCGGACAGCCGCCATGTTTTAGCACATCAAAAGATGATTGATGCAAAAGCGGTGCCACCCCTCAATTAATTAAGCTGTTGATTACCATTAGAATACCAAACAGTAGATGTTACGTAGTGTTCCCTAGGTTACCGTTTGAGTGGCAGACGGGTTCTATGGTCTCCCAGTTCATGGCCTTCTGCACGGCCTTCTTCCAGCGGGAGAAGCGGAACTCGCTCTCTGTAAGGAGCAGGAAATGGGTTAGTGATGTGCGATGTAGGCCAATAGGGGCTTTGAGTGTGACTAAGCAATGACAAAAGACCAATAGTGTGTGAAGGGTAAATAAACACTAGAATCAAACTGCATCTCTGGTGAAAATGGAAAGGCTTTTGCCATTTCCTTAAAGTGTTTGCTGCAATAAGGCATATTTGAATGCTTGTATATATTTTTAAATAACAGAAATATTTAGTTATTTTTTGCTTCTAAAGATATATGACAACCAAAAGCTAACGCCAATATCAACTTTAAATGCTTTAACACATTTGTAGGTAGGTAGGTAGGGCAACCTACCGTTGGGGTTAATCTGGGGCTCAAATGTCTCTGATACGACCTGGGGAAGACGACCGGCCGTCAGGTCCCAGACACCCACCCCCTCTGCCGTGCCTGCAGCCATGGCGACCCCCAAGGCCGTGGTCTCCGCCATGGTGGGGCGCACTGGAGGAAGCAACAAAACACAAGAAATAGCTCCCTTCTTGAGTGTGAGCAGAGAGCTCTACCGTCAAGCACTTTTACTTTGAAAGCGATATTGTGAAACACTTACCCGGGGAGCTCTACTTTGAGAGCTCCAGATTATTCCAGATTATTAAAATACTGAGAGACCTTTAGTGTGAAACTACAGCTACACCCCCCAACAACTATGAGTGGGGTGTACTGGGAGCATTTATTGTGAAACATTTAACCAGAACTCTACACCCCCAATAGCTCTTCTTTGAGAGCTCTACTGAGATACGTTTTTGGAAACATTTACTCTGAGCTTAACTCCCTCTACGATCTTAAAGCTCTACGTTCTGAGAGTTCTCCCGAGCCCCCGCTCTATGCTCTAGGGTTAGGGTTAGAGAGCTCCACGTTCTCTACACCCTGAGAGCTCTATGTTCTGAGAGCTCTACACTCAGAGTTCTACCCTGTACTGTGTGGCTTCTCTTACCCACGGGGATGCAGAGGATGTCGGCCTGCAGCTGCATCAGCAGCCTGTTGGAGGTCATCCCTCCATCCACCCAGAGCCGGTCTAGAGGAATGCCGCTGTCCTGGTTCATGGCATCCAGGATCTGGATCACAGAGAGGGAGAGAGAAGTTCAAGTA
Organism: Micromesistius poutassou; assembly: GCF_964030765.1. Taxonomy (NCBI): domain Eukaryota; kingdom Metazoa; phylum Chordata; class Actinopteri; order Gadiformes; family Gadidae; genus Micromesistius; species Micromesistius poutassou. The sequence continues at coordinate 8,302,602 of NC_140293.1, read as the reverse complement.
CAGCTTGGAATTTACCTAATTTGTCAAAGCTTGCAATTATAGACCCGGAACAAAGTATTGGGCACCCATGATGTGACATTTATTTCAATTCAGATTTGAGAACCACCATTGTACTGCACTGCATCTACAGTTTGAAAATGCAAGAATTTAACTTGAAATAATGCCTTTACTTGTGGTGTGTTCCTGATGCCTCGGACACCAGCCTTCCGAGTTTCACTTGTGACGTAATTTCCTGTTATAGCGTTCCCGTCTTTGTGATCGTGTCATGTAAATAGAACGCCCCCGAGGTCGTAAAAACTACTCGTCAACTCGTCTGAACTCAGAGGACCCCGAGTTCAGTAACAAAGATGGCTACTCCGAGCATCACATGTAGTAAACATTGTGGTTTTCTACTATTATAAGCACTTGTGTTTTTGTTGTAACCAAATGAAGAAGTCGTACACATAGCACTGTATACTGTTACCTATAGGCATGTCGTTACAGTCTTATTATGTGTTAAATACCGCCTATTTTGTAGCTTGTGCCGCTGAAATTGGCTAGAGACGCTCCATGTTGCTATGACAACAATGCCGATTCTTGAGCAGAAAGCAGAGCTCCGACTCGTCTTGTTGTGTGCCAAATAGAACGAAAAACCCGGGGTCACTCGTTTCCGAGACGGATGTGACATCACACCCGAGCTGCAAGTCGCGATTACGAGACAAATAGAAGGCACCACTAATCTCAGAATTAGAGAGTTCCCGAGGGGGCGTGACCAAAAGGGGAATGCCGCAATAAAGCTGGGAGAGTTCCCCACTTCCGAGGTATCCGAGGAATCTGGAACACACCATTGGTAGGTAACGAAAAACAAACTTCAGAAAAGTGTGTGAAAGCTCACCTCTCTGGTCTGGAAGCAGACCGCCTCCAGGGCAGCGAAGGCCAGATGGTTTTTGTTGGTGAACTGAGTCAGCCCACAGATGATTCTAGACCACACACACAGACACACACACGTAGCGTAACATTTAGCTACATTTAGCATGGATAGGTTAAAATGAAACTTATTGTAATGTACGATGATGTAAGATATCATAGCATGTGTTTAGAAGTTTGCTTTTTGTAGCGTCAATATCCTAACATTTTGCTACCGTAGCATGTGTACATTAAAAGTTTTGCTTTTTGTAGTATGTAGTGTAACATTTAGCTGCCATAGCGAGGGGGGCTTTAGTGTAGCTCTTTGTAGTGTTGGTAGCATGGTATTTAGCTATTGTAAACGTCCTCACCCTCGTGCACTGGGCTCCCAGTAGGGGGCGTAGAGCCCGGAAAATGCTGGAACAAAGTAGCAGCCGTAAGATGAGCCCGCGGCAGCTGCCAGTTTCTCTGGAGTTAGAAGATGAGAAAATAAATTTATGAATGAATCAATATTGAAAGCGTTGAAAATGAGACATCTCTGTAGAAGTGTCTTTTACCAGAGGAAAAGCCACAAGAAGGAGAAAATAAACAATGACACAATCAGATTAATGATAATACCGCTAAATGAACGTAGTAACGCATGCTTTCTCATCCAAACAGGAAAAAAATAAAAATGGGGTTTGATTGATAAGAGTGTGTGTATATATTTATGAATGAGTGTGCGTGTATATATCATAGGTCAATGTACCTATCTCGGCAGTTGACTTGACGATTCCCATATTGTCTTTCAGCCAGCGGACAACCGCCCCCGCTATGGCAACCGACCCCTGTCGGGACACAGAGCAACCAATCACAACTCTGCTGATGCAACCACGACCGTTCACAGACTCCAATAACACACTAATCAATCACTAAGAGCAACTAATCAATGATTCCTGATGACAAGATTATATCAGACAAACTACAAAAAAATGTTCTTTGTTTTTTTAGAGATAATGAAACCACTACAAAAAAAGAGGTACAAATAAAAGGGAATAAATGTCAGTATCCATCCGTAGTGTTGCAGACATTCCAGGTAGCAGGAGAGACGTGGTCTCACCTCGAGAGCGTAGCAGGCGGGCTGGTCCCTGCCCAGCTGGTAGGCCACGGTGGTGAGGAGCCCGTGCTCCGACTTCACTGGCTGAGGAACAACAATAAACATTTATTAGGCTGGGATAATCACAGCTGTGCTGATACTCATTCTAACAGCACCACGTTTGCGTGTGATAATGCTTTTATACAACAGTTCTCCAAGCTCAATTTATTAGTGAGCAGTAATAAGCGACCGATTATGATTTTTTGGTTTAGTTAATCATTTATTTGGCTCTGCGAACACAAATAGAAAACTAGACGTCCCAGTCCAGTCCCAGTCGTTTTCCTGCCCACTAGGTCTACAAGTTACTAGGTGCCAGCCGCCAGCTACTTTGCATTCTGTACAATCTCTATTTTGTTTCCATTCATTGTCCAACCATTGAATAAGAGTCGCTGGTCACTCCTACCTTGGATCCAGTGTTCCGTAGCAAAAAGCAGCCCGTTCCGTACCTTAAAAACAACATCACAAGAATGAGCAATAAGCGATAAATTACACTTATGACGGAGAAGATAACAACAAAGATAACAATTAACAATTAAGATGCATAACTCCACAGTAATGCATTTTAAAACTGCAGCATCTCTCTTTTCTCGCAGGTAACTGATGTGCCAACGGGTTCACGTTCAACCACACACCTCCCTCCCTCCCTCCCTCTCTACACACACCGTCTTAGCTTTAGCTCCAGTTTTACTGAGGCCAAGTCCACACGTACCAAAACTATCTTTTTTTTCTCCGTTTTCCCTGGCATCGTTTCAAGAACATTTGCGTCCACACGGATCCATCTCAATACGACTCAACACGCTACTTCATGTTCCAGGCGTATAGGTGGCGCTGTTTTAGTTTTAGAAATTCACCGGAAACGGTCACTCAAGTAATAAAGCGTTAACGCAACCCTTTTGATCGTCTCAATTGGCGCACGCATGGCTGTTGTTTGTTTGTAAAATGTGGCTTATGTGGTTGTCCATCAGTCTTTTTTGCTCAGCGTGGTGGCACAGGAGCATAATATTTTGCGTAGTGGTGGGCCGTTATCGGCGTTAACGTGCTGCGTTAACGCGAGACTCTTATCGGGCGATAAAAAAAATATCGCCGTTAATCTATTCTCAAAGTTGAACTAACCAGAAGCTGAGTGTTTAATAAAATATACTGTCCATAATCGCGCCATATGCTGGAGACAATGTAGCAATGATAATAGAAACAACTTGGGTGAGCTATGACACGTTTTGGGTTGATCGTAACATCAGAGCGTCGAAATAGTTGGTGTTGTTGTTGTTGTAATAATCCAAATCTTCCTCCAAGCTGCCCGCCTTGGTATGGCGGTAGGCGGACGCGTACCAGCCGTCTGCCGTCAACGCCGCCGCCCTCTAGATTAATTCCAAGATTAATCTAGATTTTAAAAATTAATCTATGCCCACCACTAATTTTGCGATAGTAACCCACAAGTAAGGCACAATATCTTCTCCAGCAGGAACACGAGCATGTAGTCGGCCATAGTTGTTGTTATGAGACGTCGTCACAGGTTACAAGAGGTTACGCTCGAGGGGTGTGGCGATGACATCATCGAAACGCAAGAATGCGTTTTGGCCGTCCAGACGAACACTCAAGGGCTGCGTTTGTGAATTTATTCACCCTGGGACCTGGTTTCAGAAAACTCAGTTTTCATGCGATGCGTTTACAGGATTCTCTCTCTCTCTCTCTCTCTCTCTCTCTCTCTCTCTCTCTCTCTCTCTCTCTCTCTCTCTCTCTCTCTCTCTCTCTCTCTCTCTCTCTCTCTCTCTCTCTCTCTCTCTCTCTCTCTCTCTCTCTCTCTCTCTCTCTCTCTCTCTCTCTCTCTCTCTCTCTCTCTCTCTCTCACGTGTTTTTGGCGTGGCCTTCCTTGAAGCACATCTGTCCGACCAGGGCAGCAGACTGATCCCCGAGACACTGACGTAAACAGAGGTTGGCGTTAGTTACCCTGTGATAAACAGAATATTACAATACCCTGCCGATAGCGACATAATCCGTCCATGTAGTAAGTAAATATAATAACAATGTATTTTATTTAGACATGAAAACATTTAAAAGCATACAAATGATGAGCCAAAGTGGGACAGAGAGGCGAGAAGAGTATGTGCACAACGGTGAAAGAATAAAGCCCAGACTAAACAAAACAACCACTGAAAGTGGGCTTACCCCCGAGATCGGCACCCCTGAGAGAGAGCTGGACTTCTGCAAGAGAGGGGACAAGAGACCATGGATATCACACACCATTTAATTTAACAAAAGAGAAAACATTGATCACTACTGAAGTCCCTGCGGGCGAGCAGAGGTCGGTGTGTTTGTGTGTCCAGGTCCACTACAGCGTTCCCATTTCTCTCACAGCGTATTGTTGTTATTGAGTCTGAGTTTTTGAAAAAAAAATAAAGAGGTATTTTCACCGCTACTGACGATAAACAGACGACAACGCACAGACACGGTTGATACGTTGGGATAGACTGTATGGTTTTGGACACTTTTATGAGATCTTCTTTTGATCATTAGTGAGCAGGAGGGGAGGGGCTATGCCTCCTGTGACTGCTGTCGGGCGGAAACCTTGTATCTCCATAATTCAGCTTTTTATTATTAATTTTATGTTAGTATATGTAATATGCAAGTGTTAAAAACTGCTTGTGACAAAATCTTGTAACTACATTCGATACTAAAACTATCGACAAAACCTCATAGCGCCACCCCTCCTCCATCTTGAATTAAGTGCAGCCAATGGCAGAGCAGGAGGCAGCAGGCAGCAGTATGGAGACACAACTACAACACAACTAAACAACACAACTAATACAACACAACGACAACACAACTAAACTAGAAGAACACACAGCAAGAACTGTAAGAGCTGTATAAATAACTGGTTGTTCTTTATGCCCTTTTCTTTACTCAAGAAACACTAGGTCTATGAAACACTAGGTCAATGAAACACTAGGTCTATGAAACACTAGGTCTATGAAACACTAGGTCTATGAAAGCCAAGGTTTGTGAGGCCTGAGGGAGCGAGTGGAGACGAGTGCAGTTTAGTCTATCTCTTGCTAGTCTATCTCTTCTAGTCACAGCCAATACCATCTTTGATGGTATTCATCTTCAATGGTAGCCTATTCATAGCACTGAATCTTGATAAAGACATATTTTGGACAACAGCAGGAAAAACTGAACGCTATAAACGTTATAACCTGCATGTTGATGATAACATGATGTAATGCACTGACTGCCTCAGTGACCGTTCTAATAAATGATTAAACAACCTTCTGAACTAACTGTTCCAAAACCTCATCACTCTGTTGGACTTGGATTTATGTCAAATAATAATTAAATGACCGGTTCAACTATTACCATATATAAAAACAAAATACCAGATTTGACGACGTGATGTGGAAATATTTCAAAGACAAGTTAAGATAGGAAGTTAATGAGTGGTAATGTCTGAACTATAAAACATAATGATGATAAAAAGTGAACCATCTCCCCCTGTGAGCCACGACGCAGAGAACAAAGTTCATGGCTTTTTAAACCTGTTCTACTTCAAGATAGATAAGATACAACTATCAAAGATTGTGGAATTATTGTGCTCTACCTAATTTATGTACAAATTGAGAACCACAATGTGTTTTTTCCATGCAGTACCATTACCAGTACAAAGACACTAATCATTTCAATTCTTCAGAATCCCTATGTTATCAAGACATTATCTTCCATTCCAGGAAATATGTCCTATATTACATCCTATATTATCTCATATCAAGGTCATTTGTATCAAAATGTGTATACAAAGCTTTCATCTGTATCAAATCAAAGACTTCAAATTAAAGCTCTCTATATGTAGATCATTCCCAAACGCTCTGAGCTTACCATGCATCCATATATTTCCGACGAGCTCCTAACTTTGGGCAGAATATTCATGGGGACATCAAAATACCTACAGGAAGACATCCACCGATCAGATTCAAGTTCACATCAGCAGAAAGGTCAATCAGATTAAACTATTACTATGAATGGAGGCAGGGAAAATTTCTATGTGGAAAAAGGAAGAATGTCATCAATGTTTAGGATTAGGATAAGCCCTTTGTTTGAGCTTCCCCCTAAAAAATATATAAACATACAATTTTAAACATTCATTAAGTGCAAAACAGAATCTTTCACTAATGTCTGTCAGCGTGTCTGTCAGCGTGTGCGTGGACCTGCAGAGCTCGGGGTCCCAGTCCAGGGTGTGGATGTTGAAGAGAAGGGTGCGGCTGGCATTGGACACGTCTGTGATGTGAACACCTCCGTCCGTGTTCCCACTCAGACACTGGCAGAGGAACCATTCAATCACACTTTATCTAAAGCCTTTAAACACAAAGAGCTTCTGCTCAAAGCTGCAATATTATTTGCCTAACAAGAGATTAACGCAACAACAAGAATTTAGGTTTCAACCAAGTCATAGCTAATTAGGTAAAGGTTATTTAGGTAAAATGTATACTTAGACTGAATGGGGGGAAATAGACAGAAAATTAAAATAATGAATTTAATACCACAGGGTTTGGATTATATAAACTCTACATAGACATAATATTTTTGTAGCCATTATAAAAACATCTACTCATCTAATGTTTCCCAATATAGAGATACATTCATAATTTTCTTCCTGTAAGTGGTCTAATCAAATTGAACGTTTTTACTGTAATGCAAGGAAATACTATGCAATTTAAGATCTTACATCCATATATCATGGGGCTGTGTTAGTGTGGAGCGTACCCATATGATCCAGGAGTCCACCGTACCAAACATGGCCCTGTCCTCGGCCACCGCCCGGCGGACCTCCTCCACGTTGTCCAGCAGCCAGCGCAGCTTCACCGCACTGAAGTAGGTGCTGACCGGCAGGCCTGTCTTGGGCTGTGGAGACACACCGCAGCCATGTGACAAACAGCCAGTGGTGTAAGACTAACCCCACCGTTGATCCATCTCCACATTAACACACAGCCCACCTACAGGGCGCCTGACACTGTGTGGATCACGTCAGCCAGGCTACATCTGAATGACATGGATCTGAATGAGCTGCAAGTGGCTTTGCTCAATGACTGGATGATAGTAAATAACTGATATATTAACTGATCAGGGTTCTCACCTTGAGGTGGTTTTTGTTCTTGCCCGGGGACTTGTTGATGAGTCTTTCCACCGTGGACTGTGTGCGCAGATCAAGCCAAACTACACACACACACACACACACACACACACACACACACACACACACACACACACACACACACACACACACACACACACACACACACACACACACACACAAAACATGAATTAACATTAGTTAATGCAGTAATATGCATTAACCAACAGTTACTGAACAGTTAACTGATGGTCTAGAAATAATTGATGGTGTTCATGTTAACTAATGTAATGGTGTTCATGTTAACTAAGGTAATGGTGTTCATGTTAACTAATGTAATGGTGTTGATGTTAACTTAGGTAATGGTGTTCATGTTAACTAAGGTAATGGTGTTCATGTTAACCCAGGTTATGGTGTTCATGTTAACTAAGGTAATGCTGTTCATGTTAACTAAGGTAATGGTGTTCATGTTAACTAATGTAATGGTGTTCATGTCAACCAAGGTAATGGTGTTCATGTTAACCCAGGTTATGTGTTCATGTTAACTAAGGTAATGCTGTTCATGTTAACTAATGTAGTGGTGTTCATGTTAAATAAGGTAATGGTGTTCATGTTAACTAAGGTAATGTGTTCATGTTAACTAATGTAATGGTGTTCATGTTAACTAAGGTAATGTGTTCATGTCATGATGTTCATGTTAACTAAGCTAACATCATTGTTCATGGTAACTAAGGTAATGGTGTTCATGGTAACTAAGGTAATGGTGTTCATGTTAACTAAGGTAATGGTGTTCATGTTAACTAAGGTAATGGTGTTCATGCTAACTAATGTAATGGTGTTCATGTTAACTAAGGTAATGGTGTTCATGTTAACTAAGGTAATGGTGTTCATGTTAACTAAGCTAACATCATTGTTCATGTGTTCATGTTAACTAAGGTAATGGTGTTCATGTTAACTAAGGTAATGGTGTTCATGCTAACCCAGGTTATGGTGTTCATGTTAACTAAGGTAATGGTGTTCATGTTAACTAAGGTAATGGTGTTCATGTTAACCCAGGTTATGGTGTTCATGTTAACTAAGGTAATGGTGTTGATGTCATGATGTTCATGTTAACTAAGCTAACATCATTGTTCATGTGTTCATGGTAACTAAGGTAATGGTGATTGATTTTACACGTGTGTGAAGGCCTATCAAGATGCGGAGGAAGAACATGTCCTTGGAGAACCACATGCCTCACATGGTTCACAACCGCTCTGAATCCTTTGGCCCTGGTGGCCGTTTGTGTCATGACAGTGAGGGGAACAGCAGTCAGTGACCCAGAAGGGGAATAACTTCACCATTGGCTGCCACCAGACACGTTTATTCAAGAGAAGAAAATACATCATGAGGATTTATTTTGGCTCTCAGGCACATTTCCCCAATTATTTGGTGTTTTCTTTAAAGAGAATACTTTATTATGGGATGTGGTGTACTCACCCAGGGCGTTGTAGAGTGGCTCTCCGGTCCCCTTATCCCACACCACTGTGGTTTCTCTCTGATTGGTCACGCCCACCGCTGGGGTAACAAAATAACAAACAAGAAACTTAAACAGGTTTGTCCCCCCCCACACACACACACACACACACACACACACACACACACACACACACACACACACACACACACACACACACACACACACACACACACACACACACATACATACATTCTACCTAAACTAGTAGAGCATGGCATTAACACTGCTAGGGTTATATTATTACAATCCCACCAGTTGCAGAAATGGAAGTGTGTCTTGGTGTGTGTGTTGGGGTGAGCACCTTTAATGTTGGAGAGGTCGATGTTGAGTTGACCGAGCTTCTCGCACGTCCTCTCTATGCACTCGTACACTGACTGGATGATCTCCTTGGGGTCCTCCTCCACCCAGCTGATGAACACACAGAACACATGTTCCACGCATGGTGCTACTTCTGTTAAAGGTCAACTACAGCAGTTTAAAAAGGAATTCCATCCCATGTCTTCCTACACTACGGAAGAAGACAGAAAGATCCTAAAATAAAACCTCTACACATGGCACACACAAACCGATAGATGAGCCAAAAAGGTAACGAGGCACGATGTCAGTTTTAAAAAGGGAAATCTCACCCCATGCCCCTCGTGGCTATTAATGGGAGAAGTTCCTTATCTATAAATATAAATTTGCTCTTTAAAAGGTTTATGAGCTGCCACCCCACAATATCAACCTCTAAAATATAGTTTTAGTCTTTATAGTTGGTTTAATTGTTGCTTCACGGGTCAAATTGCAATGGGGTTTCTCATAATAAAAACACTTAAGTGTAATTCTGTATCATTTTGTCTTGACTTCATTGGTGCCTCCATAGTTTTGGTTGCTTTCAATGATCTGCATTATTGCTAAATTAACTCCACATGTCGGACAATAAAAATGGACTGAAATGAAATGTGAGCAACCAAACCAGCTCTTACAGTTTACATCATAACCAGAGGGTTGGAACTTAAACCTGCCACTGGTTAGAAAAGCGCTCTATAAATGCACTCCATTTCTTAATATTCATTTTGACTCCATCCAGGGAAACTGACAGGGCTGATATATCTTAGCGTTTGAAAGTGTTTTTTAACCACAGAGTACCACTAATGGGAACGCCATGAAGGGCAAGTCAACTCACCCCTCTTTGGGAAAAAACTGTGTGATCTCCACCTGATGCTGACTCACAACCTCGGCCGTTCTAGCATTGAACACCTGTGGAAGGACAGACAGGTACACACATTTTGAAAGACTGTGACAGTCGACCTGCAATATCAACCAGTGAGCACACTCACATTGCATGAGAAGATATAAACATCAACCATAAATGTTAGCGTAGGTTGATAACCTTGATTCTATGTTGGGATTGAGGTTATAAGACAAGCGTATGATTGCTTCTGGTGTAGGAATGTGGTGGATGTTCAGAGACACAAAGGAATAGACATGAAGCAAGGGGCATGGAAAATATATATTAGAGGGGAACCAAACTACTGCTTCCACGTTTTTGTGAAAGGGGGAGGAATATCAACGTTGCACCCTTATCCGATTCTCCTACTACATCTTACTGGAGTTGCGGTTTACTCCTAACGAGCTCAACGGAGTCAAAGCAACAGTCAGGTGTGCCAACCTGCTCTCAGGTGGACACAGAGAGGGCCCGAGCAGTACAGCCATACATCAATGTGTGGTTAAGAGGCGCTTCGATCAAAATCTGGATCCTCGTAAAGCTTCAACATTTCTGTTTTCCTGTCTTAAAACACATGACCTGCTTTAACGGTTTGATCGGTCCTATGTGTCATATGACGGTGTGATTAAAGTACAACTATTCTTTTTTCCCAGCAGAAACAGAGTTGATGATGCAGAACACACGTATGAGGCGGTACTTTATATTAGAAAACAGCATAGCACCATGATTCCCCTTTAATGTGAAGGTGTTCTGCACCAGTGTGCACTCTGAGTTCCTCCGTATGGTTCTAGCATCCCTGTCAGGCTGTTCTGGTCAAAACATATTCAGCTGGCTTATGATGTCCCGTACAGAGACATGCTTCCACTATGTCTGTGTGCTCTTACCTCATCTCATTTATGTTCCTCATGAAGCTGCACACACACACACACACACACACACACACACACACACACACACACACACACACACACACACACACACACACACACACACACACACACACACACACACTGTCTTCTAGTTTACATGTCGGAAACAATGTCATTATCATGCTTCACTGACCTCTGACCTGCTCAATGCTACTCCTTCTACAGCAGAGAGGTGTGATGTGTGATCATACCTCGTCAATATAACGATATACAAGAACCAGAAATGGACCAATAAAGATACTAAAACACTTCTAAGTGGTCCCTTTGGCTGAATTCATCAAAATCTAACCAAACAAGGTTGGGTCGTTTCCTGTAGACATCCCCCCCACACACACACACACACACAGTCAAAGTTTAGGAGTGGATAGGGAGGTCTTTCCCCCAAAGGACTGTGACACAATCACCTCTCCCTAGATGACGGTGCAGACTACCTGACCACTGATGTTATTCATCCCAAGTGACTCATGCTTGGCCTCCTGAGGGGAAGGACATAGGTCTTAGAGAGAACTGTCCATCTCCCTGCTTTCATCTGAAATATTGAACTATGTAATCATAACCAACGGCTGTCACCATTGACAACTTGTTTTGTTTTGTTTTGTGGGCCTTGGCACCCTGCGACTGTTACGGGTAGGTTTAAAAAGCAACTCGTCCTGTTAATGTATAACCAGCTATGCTCTTTGGCATTATGTTGGTATTACATAACAGAAACTCAATCTTTTTCTGGGAAATATACTATAACTTGAGTCTAAAACATCCATCTTTCTAATGTCTCATCGTCCATTTTGATCCAACATTTCTAGAATGTTACAAACGAGTTAACACACTATTATGACACTGTCTTCTAGTTTACATGTCGGAAACAATTTGTCATTATCATGCTTCACTGACCTCCAACCTGCTCAATGCTACTACTTCTACAACAGGGAGGTAGCCATGTGTTATCATACCTTGTCAATATAACGATATACAAGCCCCAGAAATGGACCAATAAAGATACTAAAACACTTCTAAGTGGTCCCTTTGGCTGGATTCATCAAAATCGAACCAAACAAGGTTGGGTCGTTTCCTGTAGACATCACACTCACACACACACACACACACACACACACACACGCACACGCACACGCACACATGGTAGGATATATGTCTACTTTTGACAACATTGGACGGTTTGTTAAAGGAGGTATGCTTTTACATATAATATTATAAGGAGGAGGTACCAGACCAAGTTAGGTGGAAAGCTTTACTTTGGTTAATCTATAAATAAAAGGAGGAAGAAAATATATGTTACTCCTGACCTCATATGACCACAGACCAGCCTGTACTGATCCTCACACACCGCCAGAGGCGCTTCTGGAAACCTTCGATTTCACAATAATAAACATTTTGGTCTCAAATCCACGTCTCGTTTCGTCGTGGATTTTGAAAATAATCCACAGATCGGACTTGAGTTGGTCGGCGGGTTGCACCATGGATGTGTGTGTAGGGGTTTGACATTTAACACATACAACGTAGCAAATAGCAATTCAATGTCAACGTGTGAACTTTTTTCGCACCCACCATATAGACCCATAGGTCTAGCCTACGGACAGCGCGCATACATTACAAACAACATCCAAACAACGCATTTAACCCATATACGTATTCATGTCGTATCCACCATAAAAAAAAACATATATACAGACTAATTAGAGAAAATAAGCATTAGGTTTCTAGCGTCGATCACTAACCAGAAAGCGCGTCGAGCTGGTGCCCTGGTCCACCGCGGCGACAAGCGGGTCCGTCCCAGCGTTGGCTTTCATTCTGGTAATATACCAGGATACACTCACTAGATTAAAATGATCAGCGATGCCCGGTGTAGGCACAGCCTCTGGGAAACAGACTGCTGGGACCACGACTCGGCAACTACTGTAGCTACAATGAATACCAACTAGCGTGGGCAGACGCAACCAGAACGGAATGAATGAGACGAGTTGAGCCAACCGGTGTGGCCCGGGTTAGGAGAGGGAGGACCCGGGGGAGGGGTCACCCTGCCCGGGGGAGGGAGAGGGAGGGACCCGGGTTAGGAGAGGGGTCACACTGCCCGGGGGAAGGAGTGGGAGGGGAGGGAGGGACCCGGGGGAGGGGTCACCCTGCCCGGCCGGTCGACCTCGTTGTCAAAGTCGTTGGCTCGGTGAGGACCAATCCCGTTTGGGGGGCACGGTTCAATAAAACAAATTTTGGACGGACACGCACGACGTGTCCCTGGAGTCGGTCCAGAAACCGACCTAGGTCGATTGTAAGATCCATGGAATATTATTTAAATAAAATCGATCGCTTATTTCATATATAGATGACAGCAAAAGCTAACTATAGTGACCCATGTTTTATTTGGCTGGTTCCAGTATGTACGGCTGTGAGATGATTCTGACATGATACTTTATTTAGAATTAAAACACAGAGCTCCGAGACTCCTTGAGGTTTTCGTGTAAATTTAGACTCGACTTCCAGCTGATCAGACAGGAGAGGTCAAGAGGAATCCTAGGAATTTAGGATTGGTCCTCCATTGGCACACACACACACACACACACGCACACACACACACACACACACACACGCGCGCGCGCACACACACACACACACACACACACACACACACACACACACACACACACGTGCCAATCGGTTAGGTTTTAAACACAATTAATATCATTAATTGCCGGCAACTTGTTTATTGATTAAAACTCAACAGAAAAGTGTTTCTACAGGACAGGCAATACCAATATTGGTATTACGATAAGTACTCACAATCAACAACAAGACGGTGTCCTTCTGTGAATAAATGCAATGATGACAAAGTTGAACCAGATAAGCAAGTATTTAAAAACTGTTTGTATGGAAATATTCTCTGTCCCGAGTAGGCCTAGGCTTACTATTGAATCGAGATGAGGATTGTTTATACATTTTAAGTTTAAAAAAACATCACTGGGGCCAGAAGGCATATAGGCATATACAAGGTCTTTCGATTCACAAATGTTTTTTATTTGTGAGTAATACAAATATAACTCTGCGTTAAATACTGCGTTAAATAATCTCACCCCGTGATTCATCGCAAAGTGCAGATTACCAGATTTCATAAAACAATTCTGCTTCAAAGAAAAATGACCTCACAGAAATAAAGTTTTGCTCGGAGGCATCTTTGTATTGCGCGTCAATGTCCACTAGGTGGCGCCATACTCGTCCTTTGTTTTACATTTTATCATAACACAGGCACATGAATGTATGAATCACATTGAGAGTTTACTACTACCCACGAGCTGAACTCGGACAAGAAATGTCAAACAAACACAATAAAAAGTGAATAACATAAACTCAATCAATTTACATATACAAAATGTGGATAAATATTGACCCGCTATTCCTCCATACAGGCTCCTATGTGTGTGTATGGCTCGTTATGACTCCATATAGACTCCTATGTGTGTATATGGCCCGTTATGACTTCATATAAGTTCCTATGTGTGTATATGGCCCGTTATGACTCCATATAAGTTCCTATGTGTGTATATGGCCCGTTATGACTCCATATAGACTCTTATGTGTGTATATGGCCCGTTATGACTCCATATAAGTTCCTATGTGTGTACAGTATATGGCCTGGGCTGCTCACTGTGCTGCTGTATTTGAGCACTCCTGCACAGATGCGGTCTGAGCATCTGCTGCGGTCTGGGAGCCTGGAGGGGATTCTTTGCTCTTGGTCGCCTTCTCTTGGGCCCGGTTCTGTTTCTCCCGCTCCAGAGCTTTTTCCATCTCAGTGTAGTAGTCCAGAGCCTTCCGTACAGGGTCTACTATGTGCTGCTGCAGGGGCAATGGAAAAGTAGGATTTGTGAGTAGTCTTTGTTTAATATTTATACATTGTTGCTAGGCCATAGTATGGCACTGGGAAATATTTTGACAGCATATGGCTCAGGAGGTAGAGCGGGTTGGCTGGTAACTGGAAGGTTGCTAGTTCAAAGCTCAGAGATAATGTCTAGCCATCATCTCAACAGAATAAAGGTTTAAAAACGTGAACAGACAGTGTTTAGCGCCTCAGGTGAATTAACTTATGGCTGCCATTTCCATATTCAGATGAGCTAGCTTGCTAGCTAATGTTACATTAATCATACCGTAAAACCAATAATAGCACAGGCGTGTTTGTCTGAACAGCATAGCGCACTGGCCTGTATTACAGTCAGGCCATTATTAGAGTCAGAGTGTAGTTATATTAATATTAATTGATATGGATATATATTAACGTAATAGCTTCTGGTAGCCCACATTAATAACGTTATATAAGAGTTATAGTTTATTAAAGCTGCTATTAGGGCCTACCTCCAGACAGGGGAAGAGGTGGACCAGCTCCATGAAGAGTGGCAGCAGGACAAAGCGGATGAAGCCGGTCTGAGACGAAGGCTTGGTCACCTTGTCGCGGTCCATGAAGGGCGTGACCGGAAGCCCCTCCAGCTTCTCCATGTCGCTCTGAGGAGGACAGCAGCAGGAAACCAGATCAGAAACAACCCGCTGTCTAAAACAAATTCAAACCGCATTCATGCTTCTGGGAGACTTCCTGTCCGCATCCAAGTGCCCAAGAGCAAGATGCCATCAACCCTACCTGGTGTAAAATGATGTGAATTCTTTGGATACCTGTCTTTGTAACCGCTGGTGGACATTACCTGGTTGTAGAACTCCTGCAGAAGACAGTCCAGCCACGGCTCGGCCACTTCCATTGGCCGGGCTTCATTGGAGATGTCACTCACTTTGATCAGGATCATCATCAGCTATGTGGATTACAAAATACAAAACCACGTTAGATCCAGACAGAAACACACTCCATTGCATGTTTCAACATCAATTCCTCACTGTTATTACCACGTCTTTGTGGTCCTTGTTCTTAAAGTCAAACACAGGCAGGATCATCTTGAACTTGCTGAGGATCTCATTGTGTCTCGTCATGTCAGTGGCCAGGATGCATCTGTATTGAACGAATGATAACAAGCTTAACACAAGCTGGAGGAACAGTGTTAAACAGAAAAGTGTGTTTGTCACTAGCAGTCACATACATAGGCTACAGACAGACTTACTTAATGATTCCTTCCCTTATCCGCTTGTATTGCTCCATCGTCAGATTTCTGAAGATGTTGCTCTCTGTCTGTGAGAGTGAAGAACAGTGTGTAATCAGTGTTTTAACAGTGTGTAATCAGTGTTTTAACAGTGTGTAATCACAGTTTGAACAATGTTTAATCAGTGCTGTAACTGTGTTGAATCTGTGTGTTTAATCAGAACTTTAGTCCAGCTGCCCAGATCTTACCTTCTCCAGTATCTCAAAGGCCACGGCGGAGTGATGGTTCTCTAATGGAGAGATGTCGTTGTAGCGCAAAGCCAGCTCAGTCCGTGCATTAATCTGACAGTGTGAAAAATTATGTCATTGTAGGGGGATGGGGTACAACATACTGTTGGTCCATAGGCTAATTAGTAATCAACATAAAGATCCAATGGGGATTACTTTAAAAATATAGAACGTAGTTGAAACAGTTGAAATGCATCTTAAAAAAACACATAAATATTGTACATCCAGTGACAGATTTCCATGAGGGTTTTTGTTATTGCAGAAGTAAGCTATTCAGAAAGAAAAGCCTTAATTGCTGATGACCTCTACATGTGGGTCGGGCTATGAACATGAGGTTGCTCTGAAGCGAAACATTGCAGGATTTCACTTTTGAAACCAGTAATGGTTCCCACCATAATAGGAAGGTACCTGATAGGCGTTGTTATACCCGGTGTGGTCGAGGTCATGACACACAGCAGAGGTGAGCATAGTCAGCAGGTCAATACTGTCTATCTTACTCTTAAGGTCAGTCATCCAGATAAGCCCATACATCTGGAAAAGGGGACAATGATGCAAAATCTAAATCAGATCAACGTCTGCGGATAAATATCATCGGTCAATCAACATTTTGGGTGTAAGGGTCCTGAGTTCAATGTCCACACAGCCATCCTGGAGGCATACTTAAGCCTTGTATCTGAAGTCACTGTTAATCTTTTGGATAAAAAGTCAAAAATGAAAAAAGTTATAGTAATAGTGGTACATGGTAGAATAATACCTTTTTTAGTTCAGGTTAGTTCATTTTTCTTCAACATGAACCTTATATTCCCAAATGCAGCAGATCAATGGAAGCCACTTCAGTATCTTGCTTTAAGGGCTCATTTGGTAGGCGTGGAGGGTGAATAGATGGACATACCGCGTTCATCAATTACCATGGGCTCTAATCCCTATTGATCTGGCACACACACCAATCAGTCATTGAGGTGATCAACAAATTGGACAATTTGTTACCACTACCACTAAAACACACACCTACATTATTCAATGTACACCCAATCATTCAAGGCCACATGCACATACACACTCACCATCTGGGTGACACAGAAGCAGTGTTTGAAGTTGTGGAAGGGGATGTTGTTGTATCTGCGGTACACTTCAAACAGGAAATGTTGCAGGACCTCAGGCTCAATGTTGAAAGTGGCTATGAAGTCCAGGTCTGTGTACATCACCTGAAGAAGCACCATGATCTCTGCATCCTCCCATTGCCTGGGGATACACGGGTCGGTTCTGGGATCAATCCCCAATGCCATTTCTGACAATTATGGCGATCATGGCCAGTAATTCCTCATATCCTGGGTTGCTCATTGGAAGGATCGAGCTCTGTCTGGACGTGTGGAGCTCTATCTGGGTGGTGTGCGTGTGTGTGTGTGTGTGTGTGTGTGTGTGTGTGTGTGTGTGTGTGTGTGTGTGTGTGGAAGTGTGGAGCTCTGTCTGGGAAAGTGTGTGTGTGGAAGTGTGGAGCTCTGTCTGGGCAGTGTGTGTGTGGAAGTGTGGAGCTCTGTCTGGGCAGTGTGTGTGTGGAAGTGTGGTGCTCTGTCTGGGCAGTGTGTTCGTGGAAGTGTGGTGCTCTGTCTGGGTGGTGTTTGTGTGGACATGAGAGAGCTCTGTCTGGGTGGTGTGTGTGGATGTGTGGAGCTCTGTCTGTCTGGGCAACGGTTGACTGTGGTGACTTTCAACCGCTAATAAGTGTTAACTGTCTAACCCCTACCTGCTACTTAATAACCTGTCTCTATATCCACTGTCTAACCCCTACCTGCTACTTAATAACCTGTCTCTATATCCACTGTCTAACTCCTACCTGCTCCTTAAAACTCTCTCTGTTCACCGTCCAACCGTCCTGCTCCTTAAAAACCGTTCTCTCCTGTTTAAGAACTGTAATAGAGAGCTAGCCATGTGGGACCATCCTGACCTCCTGAACTCACACACCTCTCAGCTATTTGGTCCCCCCAAATAATGTAATAATAACGGTGACTCCCAAGGAAAGTGGAGCAATCTACAGAGAATTCATGTTCATCATGTTCTATTAACAGAAATTTGCCATTGAGGGCTTTTCTCAGCTGACAATATGTTTTTGCCAGCCTGTCCTACAACCTAAACGACAGAATAAGTTGATTGTTTATGTCATCCTAAACGGCCCGACCCAGCCCGACCCAAGAAACCGCAAATCGTGAGTCAAGGTTCTGTCGTGGCAAAACAAAATGGGTGACATTCGTTTTACTCTGAGTGGAAAATGAGTGTAACATTTAAGATTGTTTCAGCATTAAAATGCATTTTTATAACATTTCTAGCAAAAATTTGGAATCTTTAGTCAGTGAATATATAGGATGTTTAGTATGTTAGTCAATGCAAAGTTTGTTATCGTTGCCATGGTGATCATACGGATGCTGCTCAGCTTGCATGTTGTTTAATCAAATTCTTTGCTTTATGGTCATCTGCGCTGTTGTGTTTAGTGCTATTTTATGTAAGTGATGATGGTCTTCCATATTCTTTTTTTAGAGTGACCCAGGGTCCATTCCAACGGTTTCTTTCATAAATACATTTTTTTGATCAAGATAATTATGACAAATAAAGCCAAATTAAGACAAATTAAAAAATTTTGAAGCGTGAACACAATAAAAGTAAAAGGCAGAATAAAAACATTATAAAAGGCTACTAAAATTACCAACAAGGGGGTAAAAGAGAAGAAAACAATTATTGTATGTGGGGGTACTGAATGACTTCAGAGTGAGATAGATACGTCTTATAATAAAACTGATGAAATTTGAATAAAACCAATGTCATCCATTTTGTTTTGGCAAGACAGAACCTTGAAATACATCACTTATTGCTGTTTTTTCCAACGCAGTCGATAGGGAGCTAAACATTCACATTTTAGACGACCTAAACAATCAACTTATTATGTTGTTTCGGTTGGAGATCCTGTTGGTTCAACTGGATTCACCAAGGTTTGGCTGGTGTTTTTTGAACAACGAAAGACTGCAGCAATAACAATTTCTGACCGTGGCCAAACTGATCTTCATTGCATAACAGAACACTCGTCTCATTAAGCTAGTCTAGACATGCCATAAATGATTGGGTCACGTTGAAACACTATTGATACGAATTAACATGCTGATTTGGCACATTTTCAGGAACTGCTACAAATTAGGAAAGCAAGTCAACTATATTCATTGCATTCTACCTCGTACCTTGCATGGGGTTTTTGGTCTCATCATGTGACCCATCACAGAGCAGTGGACTGCATGAGTCTTAATAATTAAAAGGATATTGGTAATAATTCAGACCATTACAGTTTAGATTTCAAATAATTGTTACCAAAAACCAACCCACCACAGACCTAAGACACTTATTTTAAAATGGGATGATATGTGTACTAGGGTGACATAACATCCTGGAAAAATGTATATGGTTTCTGTCCTAATAATACGTATATCCTTATTGTCCAGTGTACTTCATCTGCATTGGATAGAGCTTGAATTATTTATTCAGGTGCAGAGACTAATCAAATATGATCTAAGCACACAACCAATTTCCTGAATTGAGCTATGGGTTCACAATACATCCCATCTCTTCTTAGGCCCTGACATAATCACAGTCGACACCCGATAAACAAGGATGATTGTATTGTAAAACAAAAGTGTATATAACATGGTTATGGTTATGGTTAAAAGACCATATTTTGTGTAATGCAGTACATCTAACTAGGAAGCACAAAGCTCTTCTCACCCAAGGCTAAATTAACATACTTTATCTATCTATCTCATTGTGTTTTTGGTTAAAAGACAACGACAACAGAACAAATGAATAAAACAACCAATTAAAAACTGCGCTTCCTCTTCCTATCCAACAAGCAGAGCCTTCAAACACTGCGCTTCGTAAATTAGACTTCCTTTTGATTTGCAAACCCTTTAGGGCTCCTATTCATATTCATATGGAGAGTGTGTTGGTTCACTTGAAAAGCCAGGGAGAGCTGCCCTAGCCTCTTCAGAAATTCATCAGAGGTACTGGGAACCCAAGCACAATACTCACAATACACAACACTCTCTCTCTCTCACTCTCTCTCTCTCTCTCTCTCTCTCTTCTCTCTCTCTCTCTCTCTCTCTCTCTCTTGATGAGACAGGTGCACACACAAACAACAAGCATACACACGCACACGTCATTGATCATTGTAAATGGTCCATTTTTACTCACCAATTATCAAAGGACGGGGTCTTTAAATACTGTCTCACATCTTCGGAAACCTCAAGAGAGCTTTATAGATATCAAATACAAATTAACAAACCATTAAGACACTTACACTGGCTAGCAGCCATATAATATCGAAACAGTAGCTGGTGGAGGAAACTAAAGGTTGATGTATGGCTACGAGAAGATATATTGTAATATTCTGAACTAGTTTAACAACACATATCTCCATTGGTAAGACGGATAAGTATATCTTGCCTCATCTGGAGAAACTTGTCCCGTACGTGTTTGACCTCATCACAGGTTTTGCGTAGAGGTCTCTTGTGGTAGAAAGGGGAGGGCTTGTGTGGTCCCTCAGACAGCTCCTTGAATAGCCCTAGCCAGCTGAGGTGCTCCACACTCTGTGTGGAACATAAACACAGTGAGGTCAGCTAATATGGCGTCGCCTCATGAATGAGTTAACATGTAATTAGGTATTCTGTCATAGCAGACATGCATGACAATAAGAAGAAGCAGATCAAAATCTAAAAGAAGAAATTGAGAAATGTAGATGATGCCAAGTTTTGGATGATCAAACCATACCAAATATTCACTGCAGTTGGCTTTTGTTTTCAACATTCAAACCAAGATTAAAAGGACTTACTGTACTGTACTGTTTTAGTTACATTAGTTAGTTACATTATAGATAATGTTTTTATTTGAGTTAAATAGAATCTAAATTAAAAAAATATATATATATATTTAAATAAATAATGTTGGCTGATACTATAATCGTCCATATTTTATATTTTATAATCTTATATTTAAATAAATCAAAATGCAACCATACAACAACAAACCCAGAAGCTTTGACATTCACCTCCAGTTTCTCCCGGAACAAGTCCACCTGTTTCTTCATCTCGTACACGACTGCAGGCGTCTCCATCGCCTGGTTCAAGATCTTCTTCTCCAGACCCTGCAGTCTGATCCATCAAACACCAC
Organism: Micromesistius poutassou; assembly: GCF_964030765.1. Taxonomy (NCBI): domain Eukaryota; kingdom Metazoa; phylum Chordata; class Actinopteri; order Gadiformes; family Gadidae; genus Micromesistius; species Micromesistius poutassou. The sequence goes on along the minus strand of NC_140293.1, from coordinate 8,281,244 downwards.
TTCAATCAAAACTACAGAACAGAAATACAGGCTTACCACTTTCACAGTGGAACAAACCATGTATTTAAAATACATGTATGAACGCTGGAAGTAATTTATTAATTGGTAATCTCCATTTGTATGAATAATTGAAAGGACAGAAGCAGCAGAAGCAGAATTTGTACTCTACAATTCATATATTCCATTTGTTATTCCCTCTTCTTGAAACACACATTGAATATTTAATTTATATCAAACTATTTTGTTAATTAATAAAGTCCAATTGTTGGACGCATAGTCTGAGAAGTCTCCAAGTCCCAAAACACAACAGTACAAAAACCAAATGGGCCTACCTTTTCTCCATGGTGGAGAGGTCAAATCCGAGTGCCACAGCAAGCTCCACACCTTCAGTGTACGTATGAAGAAAAGACAAAAACAAAACCGTCAGAACCCACTCACAGGCTTTAGCCTAGGGTCTTTCTTTGGCCTCATTTTACACCTAGTTAGCAGCCTTCCTGGTTCTATTGTTAACAACCAAGAAGGCCGCTCGGTGCCAACGACAGAGATACCTAACAGCTCACTGGTGCAGTCTGCAGCCACCACCTCCAGCTTGTAGCAGGAGCTGGGGTTGTTAGGCTCCAGGCGGGGGGAGATGTTGATGAGGTTGCCCTTGGGGTTGTACAGCTTCAGGATGTCGTGGGGTCTTGCCTCGGCCGCAGAGCGGAACAAGTCTAGACAAAAATGTCAATGAAAGGCTACATAAATGGTATGTTATGATATTGTTATTGTAGTGACATTGTATAGGCCAGGGCCTGCTTATAAAATGTATGATTCCAACTATTTACAATGTAATCTTGGATCATTATGTGATCATATAATTAATGTGATGTTATGGTATGTTATAATTTGCATCAAATTGTGACATTTAAGTGGTGGTCCTAATATAAATAACATTAAAAAAAATTGAGGTATAATGCATTTGAAACGCGACTTTTAGTCCTATTTCACTTCATATTTAACTAAATGAGCTGGACCACCTCCTCCTCCCTTTAGGACCCACAGAGGAACTGGTCGCTGTGAAATTATTCAAATATGCTCCATGTGTGTTTGCAATAGTTGACTATTTCCATATCGCGTTAATATAACAAACACAAAACAGACCAATGCGTTTTTGTTCTAGTTTGTGCTGGTGTGTGACTCGCTGTCTCGTTTGTATTTAAAATGGGCACCATCTCACAAGAAGTTGAATATTTAAACATTAATATTGGTTGCTTTTGAGATACAGACATAGGCCTATTTAATATTTGAAGAAATAAAGTGTTTATTTCATTCTGAGCAAAGATTAAATTGACCTAGGTAAATTTTTACACCGATAGAAACACCATGATCGGGAGCTTACTGTACACATTGAAAGTGATCTGTGAGCGACGTTATTTTAACTTACCTTTTAAGTCCTGCGCTGGACAATCCAACGGGAGCTCGGCTCTCTCGGGCCTCCCGTTCACCGTGAAGTAGATGATCTTCGTGGCCATATCAGGTGCTGATGATGCTGCTGTAATAAGTTGTGAACAGCACGTCCGTGCGTGATGAGGAGGACCTCCACGGAGCACCGCCCTCCTCATCACGCACGGACGTGCTGTTCACAACTTATTACAGCATCATCATCATCATCTCCTCCCCCCTCCTAGAGGACCTCCACGGAGCGCCGCACGGCCCTCCTAGTACTACCCCTTCTAGAGCTGTGAACTGTGGTCCGCGGACCACTAGTACTGCAGGTGGTCCGTGGAAAAGCAAAAAAAAAAAAAAAAAGCAAACTTCGTGATCACAGATCACATCACATGCATAGCCTTTATATATAGACAGTGTATATCTGAAACGATTTGTTTTAAATTATAAATGGAAGAAATAAGGCCTATTATTATTTAAAGTTCCAGTAAGTTTCTTGATGATTTCTGAAATGTTTTGCATATGTTACTTGGACAAACTCCCAGCCTGTTTGTTGAGGACTTTGAGAAGATTCAATATTTGACTTTATCCAGTTCAGTTCAGTTCAGTTCGTTTGTGATTACTGTACATATTTAATATTCCATTATCATTGCTATGGATATAAGCCTGGTGTTCAAATTAACCTGATTACGCCCTCGGGCACTTTAAATAAATACATTAAATATGTGGCAGCCTTTGTGTGCAGTAAACGTTCTTTTAACAAGCTTGTTGTACTGCTATGCTATGTTACTTTTAGTGCTAATATATGCCTATTAAGAGGTGCGGGTAATAGACATATTTTATTATGTGTATTATAAGGTGGTCTGCAAAGATTCTTGATTATAAAAAGTGGTCCACACACACTCAAAGTTTGAAAACCCCTGCTCTAGACTAGAGGACCTCCACGGAGCGTTGCACCGCCCTCTGCCTCCTTCGCTACCCCCTCCTTAAATCCCTAAACCGTGTAAAGGCTGCTATCTCCCTCTGAGTTAATAGGTGGCGCTGTTAGATTATCATGACGTTAATACATTACTGCTCTCACCTGTCTTTGTCATGGACCTATAAAGAAAGGTCTTTGTGACGGATTTTAGCCTTTTTGAATTGGATCAGGGATTAATGGTGTGTTCCAGATGCCTCGGATACCTCGGAAGTGGGGAAATCTCCCAGCTTTCTTGTAGGCACGCCGCCTTTTGGTCATGCCCCCTCGGAACTCTCGAATTCTGAGAGTAGACCGAGCGATGTGATGACGCTCTCAACAAAAATGCTCTTACACACTTGATTACATTGCTACTTTATTCCGATCACCAATGTCACCAAGGTCGCAAGACAGATTTAAACCAAGCTGACAATAAAGTTCTATATCATATCATATCATATCATATCATATATCATATCATATCAATGTATGCATTGCACGGTCTTGCTGTGTGCAATACAATGTAAAGTTGTGTTGTCCGTTTTCGGGCTGGTTTGCTAAAGAGGCTAATGTAGCTATCAATAACAATGACTAGCCAATGACATGACACAATCACAAAAACGGGAACGCTATAACAGGAAATGACGTCACAAGTGAAACTTGAAAGGCTTGTGTCCAACATAGATCTATATAGAACACTGGATGTCTTACGGCGGAGTCTAGAACGTCATCACAGGCGACCATCTTGTCACAGGCAAGCTTTCTGGTGGTACCTGAGGTACAGTCAGTGATATGCACAAACGCTAATACTCTTATCTCGCTGAAATCTTGACGGATTTACAAACGGTTTGGTTTCTTACAAACTACTACTATTTGTAAAGGGAAATCTTGTACCTATTTTAGATTATTCTTTTTTTTTAGAAAATAACATAATTATTCATAAGTAGTAGTAGCAGTGTCATAACTACATCTCTGACGTTTATAACAAACCAAAGCGTTTGAAAATCGGTTGAAAATTGAGCAAGTTATGATTATTAAAAAAGTACATGTACCACTATCAACACAATGTTATGGGTGAGCGAGCTGACTGTGGCAAGATGGCCGCCAGTGTGGACGTTCGACTCCATTGGCCAGCAGCGCGGACGAGACATCAAGGCCCCGTCCCAATACCTCTCCTAACCCTAGATTTTTGCCCTAACCCTATATTTTGTGCATTCTCGTGTAGGGGTAGGGTGTCCCATTACTGTAGGGAGCAGTGTACAGTGGGTAACGGGAGCGTCCCATGTAAAGTCAATGAGATCCGTCGACGGACGTGTACAGTGGGAAAGGGCTGCGGGAAGGCGGAGTTGGAGTTCCAGCCCCGCCCACATCCGGATTGGAAGGTTTAGCCCCGCCCACATCCAGTACCTATCGTACTTCATTCAGGACGAAACTTGCTGCATTTACGAGACCTGTGAACTGTTTCTTTTTAACGTACATAAATGTTGTCATCAAATTGCATTTATATTTTGTAATATACATAGATCTTCATCATTATTTGCCTCTACTTGGATCATTTGGCATCTTCTTGGTATGAATTGGCAACATTGGGCGAGTTGAATTAAACTTTTGGGAACATATTTCCCACAGCATTTAAAGGCCTACTGCATTATCTATCATTTGAATACAGTATCTGATTGTATTAGGCAATTGTAGTCAATAAGGAAAATCAATAAACACTAGGCCTTTATAGCAGCTATTTGATGTATAATATGATTTTTGCTATTCTGAAATATCCCAATGGTGCACTTCAACAAAAGAATATCTTTCAGGTGAATCTCCATCAAGAAGTTGTAGTTTATACTGTAAATATATGGTTAACAAATGTTGTTCATAATCTAAAGCCAATGTAGGCTATATTAACATATGCAATATATGTTACCACAATCTGTATGATTCTATACGAGGTAGTTATGGAAATGAAGGACACATGAATAATTATAACACTCACTGTCTCCCCTGTGTTCATGTGAATACTATCACTACACTACAATGACCCCTTTTCATCTTCAAGTGGACGTCCTGGGGAGAGAACTTCCACTCAGCCTTTGTGAGGGCAAACCATGAGGAATACCTATTTAGTAGGTAGTTTAGTTGATAGTAAAATGTATCTTATCCATTAAAATATATTTTATTGTAGTACAACAGGAACTACAAGAGAACTTTTTTTACTAACCTAGATTAAGAAAAAAAGTCTTCAGCTGCCGTCATAACCTCGCTCTTCAACCATGACAAATGTGGGGGAGACACCATGAACAGTTTAAGAACAGTCATTTATTGAACAAAACCCAAACAGGTTAAACACCCAGGAGATGGTGTGCATGCAATCCCAGGTTCGTGGAGTATCTGCAATTGAAAGGAATCATGAAAGGATAAATCTAGTGATATATTCTGTCAACTAATTCCATGAGAAGACAAAAAACAATAGATAATTGATCCTACTAACAAGTATTAGTTCTGTAGCCAAATCCCGATGTGGCATAAACATGGACACAAAGCATTTTCATATATATTTTGGAGTTGCCCCTCTATAGCTCCTATTTGGACCAACATTCACAGCATCCTGGAAACTTTTCAACCAAATAAAATCATAAATAAAAATAAATAAATGTTCACCCACCAACCCATGGCCCATTTATTGTGTAACCCCTGCACAGAGCTGGCAGAAGTGAGAGCAAAAACCAGCGTGCGAGTTCTCGGAGTAGATGCCCTGCAGCTCCCCTCTATTCCCCTTTCCTGCAGCCTGTCGGTAAATAAAACAGTCCTTGTTAGAGGGCCCCCCTTTATTTTCTATGGATTATCACATTGAAGAAACCCTTGGTGTCTAGAAGTCCTCTGGTCAGTATTCTACCCATAGAGATACTCACTGTAAGGTTCTATTTTTGTGTCTCTTGGGTTTTATTACTTGTAATTGCAATGTTTACTTGTGTCAGTTTTAAACAGCTACAATTATTAGTTATAAAATTATTTATAACCATATTTATTCTTTTTATTTTACTACTGCATGAGATCATCATTATTGCCTAAGTCCCACCTCCGAGGCTCCAGTTCCCTCGGTCAAATGTCTATGGGAAATAACATGGGCTTTTTTGAATGATCGCACATAATTGACTCTGTAGGTGGGGAAGGAGTATCCAAAAAAAATCTGTTGGAGCTATGTTTGAAGTTATAGGTCCCATGGCATGAAAATTTCACTTTATGAGGTTTTCTAACATTAATATGAGTTCCCCTAGCCTGCCTATGGTCCCCCAGTGGCTAGAAATGGCGTTAGGTGTAAAACTGCTCCGCCTTTGAAAAAATGTGTGTTCACACCAAAATACACATTTTTTGCCTGGTCACGCTGTGGCCAAAGTTTTGTCGCGCGACAAATCATAATCTGTTGCTGTGCAGTTATGTCAGGCGAATTTTGTCGCACAACATCTTTTGCCCACCAACGGTGCTTCATGCCAATTCATTCTCATCAACCATGGCCGAGATAACCACCATTGCATGTCTTTACATTGCATATCTTTAAGGGTTAGGTGTGTGTGTGTGTGTGTGTGTGTGTGTGTGTGTGTGTGTGTGTGTGTGTGTGTGTGTGTGTGTGTGTGTGTGTGTGTGTGTGTGTGTGTGTGTGTGTGCGTGCGTGCGTGCGTGCGTGCGTGTGTGTGTTTACCTGTGGGCTGGCGACCTGCTCCATGATCTTGAGCAGAAGAATCTGGTCCTGGTCCCGGACCTCGTCTTTGGAGTCCCCCAGTCTGTCTATGAGGCTGGGCGGGACTACAAGACGACACAAACAATGTTATGGGAATGAATATTGCAGAGCCACTGACGCTGACCTCAGCTCCGTGGCCGGGTTACAGCTATCTGCAGTCCTGCAGATTTTCTTCATTCATTTATATAACTGTGGTTTTATTTATGTGCACCTAGGTTTACATTTTCAGGAGGATGCTAAGATGCCAACTACCCTAACATACTCAGCAGCATAAATATTAAGTAATCAAGCACATAACAAGCATGCTAAGTACCCTACCATGCTAAGTACATTACAATGTTAAATAACCTAGCATACCAAGTACCCTGCAACTACCATGCTGGCCTAAGATACTAACTACCCTAGCATATTAGGTACCTTACAGTGTGAAGTAACCAAGCAGTATCCTCACATACTAGGTCAAAGGTGGGATAGAACCAGATAAAAAGAGGAAACATATCCTGTTATAGTGGTTGTAGCAGCAGCTCTATTAATAATATTGTGCAATAAGGGATACCTGATGGCTTTTGCAGTGCTGCTGCCTTTTCCTTTAACGTCTGCTCTATGGGACTATAGAAAGGGACTAGGGAGGTGGATGTAGGATACAGCTTGTATTTGGTTGTAGGGCCAGTGCCAGGACCCATGCCAGGGCCAGAGCCACTCTTGCTTAAACACACCCCTGACCCCGCCCACAACCACACCCCTGACCACGCCTCCCGATTCCACCACGTCCATCCAAGTACAATGACTTCAAAATAGGATGAACTTAGTTACGTGACAATTGAATCACAAACTTCAATCCAGTTTAGTTACATTTTGTGAAATAGGGGTAAATTTAGCTCAACCATCCATCCTTACACCTCCATCCTTTCAGTGGAGTCAAACAACATAGCTACGGTATCGTAGGAAGTATTAAAGATGGCGGGGATCTCACCTGTTCCCACGTGGGATCTAAATCTGTCCTGTAGCCTAGTCACTAAGGCAGAGAGGAGGTCCAGACCCAGCAGTGCCACCTAGCGGAGAGAAATTAGAAAAAGAACAATATTATTGTTTGTTGCTTACCTTGACATTTCTTTCTTGTAATTACATTTATTTGTTAATAATTCAAATATAACATCAGGATCAGTGGAGAAATGGTCTCATTTCGCATCAGTGATGACATATCCTAGCTCTAAACCACACCCACAATTAAAAGTGTACTCAACCCAGAGTGCAGAGGACTGTGGGAAAGCTGCAATTGTGAGTCTTTCGTTTAAGATTCAGTTGTTATTGTGAAAGGATAAGCACTTCTCCAATATCCACAACACCAATGTTCAACTAGTTAGAGAAAGGCCAATGAATAACAATAAACATCACATAAACAACACAGTGAGAAGTTGACACCATGGTTGTAGTCTGTTCTACTGCTAACTGTAGCCCTGGGATGGGCACTGGAAGTTTAACTATCCTTGTCATGGGGAGAAGGAGATGTTCAAGGAACAGATGGTGACAACAGCCCTGCTAACAACCGCAACGTCACTTTTTGCATCACCTGGTAGACTTCACAGTGCCTGGTACCTTGGAAACCCAAACCTGTTTTCCAAACATTTTGTTTGTTGTAAGAAAAAGACAGCACTAATCGTAAAAACAGGAATAATACGTGCTAGGCTGTGCTGAATTCAAAGTTTTTGAATAGGCCCTACATATTATTTTTATTGTATGCTGTGATTAAATGATTAATTCATGATATTAATTGAAACATTCCTTTAATACATTTGTATGCGTCAATGTACATATATACAGTGTAGAGATGGACCGATCGTGATCAGCCGATAGTCTAAAAATAGCTTGATCGGAGATCCCAAAAACGCCGATCAAGGGGCATAAATTACTCGCACAACCTTTATTTTCTTTCTTTTTTTCAAATCAGAACCAGTGGCAGCGTGAGTTCTCCTGTCTACAACATTGTGCTACACTGCCAGGATTTCATAACCTGACTTTCGCCAGATTTCTGCGACCCACCGAAAAGTGTGACAGTGCAATACATACTAATCTATAAAAGTCCATTAAAAAGCCTTCACGTGAACTGCGTGGAGGCTGATATCTACCTCCGAGCTGATAGGGGACGCTGTGAGAGCGCTCCCCACCCTAAATTAAACCCTGGCTTCCTGGCCTCCTGGTCTCCGTTATCACCACATGGGCCACCGGATGAGCACTGAACACACCAACGTGGTTCTCCCAGGTTGTTGTGGTTTTACTCGAACGTGTTCTACATTTACTCCTTTATTGAAATAACAAGGAAACATGACAGAGGGTGGAAAAGCCGCGATGGTCAAAGCTCAAAAAGAGCTGCTGGCCCTGAACCCTGAAGAGGAGTCTGCGTTCAGGAAGAAGGTCCGGGCGGTGAAGAAGAGACCCAAACAGGTAGGTTAGTTACAGGCCGACTGTAACACTCTAATGTCGTTCAGTTACACATCGCTGTCTGGTTGTTTGTATATTTCATGTGTCTGTTTCCACAGGTCAGCGGTCTGAGCCCAGGCGTGGTTTATGTCGCACATCTGCCCAGATCTCTTGGAGAGAAGGAACTGAAGATATACTTCCAGCAGTTTGGGAAGATCTTGAGATTGCGCCTGTCAAGAAGTAAAAAGGTAACAGACATCATTGTTTGTTATTTTACTCCGTTGTGGAATTAGTCCACATCCTCTTTGCAGTCAACTTTTTAAATTCGAAAATCTTCTTCATAGCCCCTGCATGTGGTTAATGCAAATTCTCCATCCCTCATGTTTCTATTCGACACAAGAGCCAATGGAGATGGTGGGACATATAGTATATGAAGCGTATTCGTTCCAACACTCTCAGCATAAATTCATAAGAATGTATTGACTCAGTTTTGAATGGTTGAGCCTGACCCCTTTATAGGCCTGGGCATTAAAACAATAAATTAACGTATCATGATAGACTTTTGATCAATATCAATACAAAACATGTTCAATTTATACTGATAAGAGACTGGACCACCATATCTAGCAGCTGGGTTTGTTACACAAACACGGTTCCATACTTATTTACAATATTTGAGTTTTCATTGTTGTATCGGCATTGGAGTATTTATAAATGAAGAATAGTGGAAGGTCATATTAAGTGTTAAACAGGAGTGTTTAAATCCAGCATGGTAATTCCTAGTCTTTTTAGGTCATTAAAATTATCAATAGTTCAATCAATATGATCAAGTTATATCATGATATGTCTTTCAGCCATATCGCCCAGGCTTACCCCTTTATGTACCCTGCTATTCTCTCTTCTTTGCCAGACGGGTGGCAGCAAAGGATACGCCTTCATTGAGTATGAATGCGATGAGGTGGCCAAGATCGTCGCTGAGACCATGAACAATTACCTCATGCGAGAGCGGCTGATCAAATGTGAGTATTTTTGTATACAACCCAGAGTGAACTGAATGAGCAATGTAGTTCCAGGAGAAAAATACTTCCAATTATTTTGTGGCACAAACTGAAAATGACCTCTGGTGTGCCAGTCACCTGGGGGCAGATTACTGTGCCTACAGTGAAGTTGGGGGCGTTAATGCTTATCACTTGCTCTACACACTGGCCAGCTGGTAAAACCAATACCCCCACAAAAATCTAAAAGGAATCCAAATGGAAACCGTTCGTGATGGTTGTTGTACTTTGTGTGTATTTTTTCGGCACAAATATGCAGGTTAGCCAGCATCTAGTCTCACAAATCAGATTTTATTAATAATCAAAAGTCTGACAAGCAGACAATCTCAAATCTGGGTGAATAGGGCATTCCAGTTTAATTTAATTCAACTTTGTTTGGACCAATCATGTTGGTGGATGCTGGAATCTGTAAGCGCATTTTTGACTTACCGCAAACACAAACTCTGCCAGTAGTTTAGTACCAGTGAACTTTCCTTGGTGGGAAGATAAGCTAAAACAGAATGCCGACATTCTTGGATACAGCCCCAGCCCATACATACAGCCTGTCAAGGTTTTAACACGGTGTAGACTGACTTCTGGAGAAATACACTAAAATCAGGGTTTCCGCAGGTCCTTAAAAAGTCTTAAAGTCTAAAATCCAATAATTTGAATTTTAGGCCTTTAAAATGTCTTAAATACGATTGTGACAGGTCTAAAAATTGTATTGGAATATGGAACCAATAACCACTAATGCAAACTGTGCAACCCTGTTACAATTTATCGGAGCATATCCAGCTAGTGAGTCGCGGGGGCTAGTGGCGTCTCATCTCTTGTTTCTGTTAACGTTAATTTCAGCTACTATGGGTAAAGGCATCTACAACCAGATCTGGATCAACAATTGCACTGCACCTTGTGCAAGAAAACACTCAAATCAGGAACTTTGGGTATAAAGGAATAAGTCGCATGGGAAGTCAGAAAAACATAAAACCACTGTAACAAGACACCGGCAATGGGAGCATCAAAGTCGGGTCAAAGCATGACCCACACTGCACTAACAACGACTCCTGCAACTTCCTAATGGGTCCCAAGCTTTCTGGTTCCCGATCATGTGCATGTTGCGGGCACAAGCATATTACCCAGATGAAACAGAGCTCACATCATCAGCATATTCATTGAAATTCCACAAACTAATTTTATGTTAATAACCCAATTTACTATGGTGGGAACTTTTTGGCTGGGGCTTGTTTAAGGCGTCTGGTTACATTTTTTCACAACGTTTTAGACCTTCTCTGACTGTCCAGAAGTATAGCCGCCCACTTTTAACAGTTAGAAATGTTATGTTGTCTACAATGTATCTAGTAGGAGCTACGTTTTTGTTTAATGAAGCATTGCATATTGTACTCGTGCGTACACACATTTCTGTGTAGTCATGATCTGTTGAATGCGTAGACTTTTTTACTTCATCGTATTCTTTTTTTGTTTTGGGCCCATGCTCGGCGTTATCTATGCCCAGATGTACTGCTATAACATAGTAGGACTGCTAGATCTGAGATTAGCCAGCATCTCAATGTGATTGTGTCAATGTGTGTACTTTTTCCCAGGTGAACTTTTATTTTCAAATTGATTTATTTTGATGTCTGGTTACCATGATAAGAGTTGGAGCTCAACAATTAATTGCATATTTATCGATATTTAGATTTTGACCACTGAAGGTCGCAATTAATGCATCAGATTTTGATGCAAAAATCAAATTACAACTCATTACTACTCAGCTGCCCTTAACAAATCAGTAATTTCCATTAAGGGTACTTGGATTGGCAACACAGAAAATTAATTCAATTGATATTCTGTTAATTGTAAGGAAAATTGCAAAATAATAGCAATTTATAATTTATATAAAAATCTTGCAGCTCTACTAACGGTGTCATGCATTTATCAAACCAGTCATAGTATAATCTTATATGCATGTGATGTTCCAGGTCAACTGATTGCACCAGAGAAGGTGCACCTAAGTCTGTTTACGGGATCAGAGAGGAAGTTCAAAGAGCCCATCTTTCCTGCCGTGAAGCGGTACAACATGGTCCACACAGAGGACGGCATAGCCAAGATGACTGGAAAACTGCTGCGCAAGGAGTCCAAGCTCCGCAAAAGGCTGTCGGCTAAAGGCATCGACTATGAATTCCCTGGTTATGTACGTTAATTCTTTATAATATCCAGGTAGTCTAGCATGTTTCTAGAGTGCGGCCACCATTATGTCCACAGATTGACTCAGATTTTGGAGTGTAGTTACACCATTATTTCATCAATTGGTTCAGTATTGACTTTAACCTTTCTCTCGTTGTTTAGCTGGATGAGAATGTAAGTGAAAGGGAAACCTGTTGATTTTTGGAATCTTGGATCTTAAATATATTTTTTCAAAACAAGTTCAGGGTGTATTATTCCAGGCCCCAATATGTTCATGAATCCTCTTTTAAACACTGGTTAATTAAAATTTGAGACAATACATTGGGTGAATTTAGAGACAAATTTCATATTTTACTTTTTATATTTTAAAATCTGTCAACCAATATAACCACTACTACACCATCTCCCCCGCTCCTCCATGTGTTATTTCCGTATTGTTATTTTTGCAAGTGCCCCAGGGTAATGTATATATATTTTTTGTTTCAGTTTTCTCAGGTTCCAAAGAAGGAGAGATCTGAGAATGCTGACATCTCCACTTGCAGCGTAAGACATAAGGACCATTTGTCCATTCTATATCTCTTTCTCTCCCTATGACCCTGTCTTGCCCAGACTGAAAATGACTTCAGGTGTACCAGTGGCCTGACTTCGGATAAACTGGTGCCTACATTACTGTGACGTGTAAATGCTAATCACCTGCTCCCTTCTGTGGCAGCATGATAAAACCCATATGCCAACAAATGCCCGGCGAGAAACGGATGAAGGATCTAAATGGGTTATTAACAGCAGAACTGGACACAAACATGTGTGGATGTTGTGGTTATTTGGAATGAATGGGAATTTTAGTTGAAGGGTATTGAATGAGTATTCTCAAAGCCTCAGTAATGTTTTGGTTGAAGTCTGTTGTAAATGTCAAATTATGCTGTTTCTGTTTTCAAACCTATATTTCTTTTGGGCTCAATGGTTGGTGTTGTGCCATTGAATATGATTTTTTCCTTCTAATGACTACCTCATTTTCTCTCTTCAGGACATCACTCCACTCTGCACACCCTCAGTCCTGGAGCGTAGGAAGTCTCAGATCCGACCAAACAACGACACAGATGAGGAAGACGAAGAGGTCACCGTGAAGCTGCCCCTGGGCGATGAAGATGAGGAAGACATCAGTGAGGAGGAAATGGATAAAATCCTTGAGACAAAGAAGCCATCAGAGGGAGAGGCTGAATGAGGACTCTCTTTTATATCATGGACTTGCATCCCCCCCCCTCCACCACCACCACCACCACCACCATCAGAGCATGGACTCCCACATATTGGTGGTATGGTGTCCATGTGTCAACTAGGCTTTGAAGGGCCTAATACAACTTATTATAAGTCTGTCTTCTACATGTGTAAATAATTTCACAAACCAATGATGAACCTCCCTTAATAGGTAATTAGGTATTAAGGAAGAAATTTGTCCTTTGTAAAACTTCTTGGGCCTGAGAAACCTTTTGGGAAAACAGTTGCAAGTATAAAGGTTTTATAGTGCTTTCATTTCAAGTATGTTGCAGTTTGTCCCTCTTTAACATTACCTACACCTTTCATCAAAGTTGGTTACAGGCTCTTGTAAAAACCTTGCGCTAACAATAAAAGAAAGTGTATTGCACATTTTTCCATGCTTTATGGATAACATAATTAAGGAAGTATAATTTGGAAAGCTGTATTTACAACATCTGTATGTTTTCATAGGTGATTTCAAGGAATCATAAATTATACTTTTGAGTCTCTAAAGCCAGATTTAATGAGGTTCAATGAGGAAGTCGTATGATTGGAAGTAAGTTACCTGGTTTGTGTCCAGAAGATGTCGCTAGGGCTCTGTACATCGAGTAAGGGCCTTCTATGCGACAACGCTCGGCAAGTGCCAACATCATCCCTAGGTGCACCGCGCATGCGCATGGCTCTCATTCTTCTCCAGAATTCCGGGGTGGAGAGAAAACTGACGAATACACTGAGAAAAAAGACCCTGGAGTTATATTTATTCAACAGCTACGCTGTTTAAAAAGAATGTGGTGAGTGGCTATATCAATGTACATGAATGCAGTATATTCTTGACCCTGTGCAGATGACTTGGTGTGTTTCTTTGTGATGTGCTGGTGTCTGTCTAGATTTGACGTTTCATTGAAAGGTAGGGCTCTGCTAGGGGCTAGCCTATAGCTGTAGACCTACACACCTACCTATAATCCCCTCCAGATGTGTATAATGTTACAATGTGAAGCACTGAATGGTCGGTAAGTGCTAGATATTCGCTGTGATAGCGGACATTGTGTTACCCATTGTTAGTGCTGTCAGAGTTGGCTTTTGTGTGGTTTTGTGTGATTAGTTGCGTTATTTGGGCTGTGAAAGCTAGCCGCTAACGCCACACAAAAGCACAGATCCCTGGCTGTCAAGCCAGCATTTCCTCTCAGAATATAAATATAATTACTAATAATTAGCAAAAGTTATGCTGAATAGTCGTTATATGTTCCTATATATTACAAAATAATTTTAAATTGACTTTATTCAGCATTAGTTTTGTTCCTAAAAGCATTATATATGGTTTATATTGTTTCTCTATTGCTGCCCTGGATTCAGACAGTGTGTCAAGGGACTTTCTTTGAGTCTTAGTAATACACAGTAATGCATTTGTAATCCCATCGCAGCTTTTAAGTAATACAAAATAAATGTTCATGCTGCCAACACTTATTAAATGAAAATAGAAAAAATAAACGCCCCAAGGTGTGAGGATTGTACAGTCACTACCGGTATAAGTCACATGGACCATTCCAGAGGAAGGGTTAGGATCTGGGCATGCTCAGTGTGGCAGGCAGAATCTGCACACCTGATTTTGCACAGCTATAACTTTGCCGACTCTTCCATTAAAGCAGTAGGCATATAGTTTGCATACAGCCTACATTCTATTTGGAATAAAACCTAAATTGTTACAAATGCTTTATAAAAGTGGCATTACACCAGCTGCATAACATCAAAACAATAATGACATTATTCAACAGATCAAATTGAAAGAAATTATCATTATATGCTGTCCACTAGACCTACAATACTACAATAAAAAATCTAAACATTGTCACCTTGGCTTTCTGGCAGTGGCTATTCAAAAATGAGTGGGACTACTCTCACCCCTAGATTTGATACAAATGCAGATATTTTCCAATTCAATGTTTATTCAAGTGATAAAAAAAACATACAAAATGGATTTTTCTAAAATGTGACAAAAAGGACATTGTGGACAATATGGACATAAGAACCACTTCTAAGTTATGACACAAAGCATGCCCAGCCCAATTAAAATCTGGCACTCAATAAATGTGTTTCTGTCAATAAATATATTGTGTGGTAGATGCTTTAACCAAATTAACCTACATAAGTTTGAAGGCATATTGTTAGCAAATAGGGTTGCTGCAGTGGGACTCTTGAACTCTGGCCGTGTTCAGGCTGTACTCTACCAGTTGCTTAGTCACTGTGTTGCCTTTTGCATCATTGGGATCTTTGTAGTTTATGATTTGCCTCCGAGTCAGTAGAAACAAGTGAACACATTTAGCTGAGATGTCCTCAGCTCTCTCACAGGGGAACACAGAAAAGCCCTCAAGTTATCGATAGAAGGAGCTAGGTCAGCATGTGACAGGTCTTGTTTTGAAGTGGAAACGGTGTGCAAAGTGCTACTAGCGTATTAAATGATAAGCCAGGTTAGGTTGATACTACTAGAGCTGACCCCCCCCCCAATCATACACATCCACAATCCACACCCACACACTCTCCTTTCCGGTTTCCATGGTAGCCAATTATCAAAGCAGAACATTTACAGCATTGGAGGTTTGTCCCTTTGAGGTCACTGTACGCCCTATCTATCTACAGTCAATGGAACAGTTTAGATGATGTAAATCAGGCTGGAAATTAAAGAGTACCGTTTGTGGCATTGGTCCCAACTAGGGCTTCATTTTCTGAATGGTGTTCCATGGCAACGCAAGCTTCCTTGACACACTCCAGTAAAGAAAGTGCTTATTGTAAGGTTGCCTTTGCCTGTTTCACCAAGTAATCATTCCCTGTGGCAACATGTATATGTATGCCTCTTTGTTAAGATTAGCTTCAGATAACATTTATATTATGTATATAGGGGATGCTTTTATCCCAATAGATTAAAAGTGAATACAGAAACAAGGGTGAGATGGCCTACAGGTAAGCTGCATTGGGATCAAACCAATGACCGCTTGACCAGGAAATGAACACTTTCCACACTCTCCTGAACCTCATTGGAAACATTAGTTTAAAAGGTGATCAAAATCCCAAAGATGTATCTCTTCAAATAATACCTGGAAATTATAATGCATCTATATAAATGATGATTATAATACTATGGTTTAACCCCCATATCCATAATATGACTTGATGAGGACCAAAACCAGTTAGGTTTATCTGGGATGAAAGCGTAATTCTCTTATTGGTCCTCGGGCACGCAATGCAGGACATGCAAACATAAGGAATATGGAAATGGAATGGCCTTTTTTCTCACCTTTTCAGCTCATTTCATGTAAGCCCATCATTTGCTCAACAAATGAGGAGCCTTCCTTAACAAACATGACAAACAGTGGACTTATGTATAGTAACAGTGTGGTTTGTGGTTCTGGGAAACTACGCTTGAAGGATGTGATTTGAACTCTCGTTGACCTTGTCTTTCCATTTCACCATATTTTATTTTATAGTTATAGTATTTTACATATGTCTAAATATCTTATTTTTTTACTGGATATCTTGTTCATTTATTTAGAATATTTCCAAATTGTATGAACAACCTATAAAATATCACAAATCCCTTGCATGGGACAGCTAACTTCTCCTTCTGATTTGATTCTAATTCTGATTGGTCCAGGAATCTCCAAAGCAGACCCCGGGACAGGATATGGACCTCTAGGCTATAAGACAAGTCCTCTGCTATCCCTCGCCAGCCTCTATTCTCTGTTGAAGCAACCATCTCTGCTACCAGCCCAGAGGTTGTTTAACTCAGACTCTTCCCCCACAGACCCATAGGAAGAGGAACCACAGGGAAGTAGGAAGTAGGAGGGAGCCAGTCAACCCTCCCAGCTGTTCTCCAGACACCACACATGCTACATTGCTGCCGTTCCCTAAGCCCCACTTTATCCATCACCCAGCCACGGACACCCGGTTTCCAAGCTTGTTAGCTAGCGCTCATCGGTACGGCACGAAGGCCCAATTCCCCCCCTATTGCCCACTGGTACAGATACTAAGCTGACTCATTGTGGCTGAACTCAACTCTTGCTGTTATTTTCTTACTGCTTACTGGAGCAGTGCAGGTAAGCTAACTAGCAGCCAGGCCAGTCCCCAGTCATTCTGTAATTGGTGAGCTATTAAGCAAGCCACTTGGGACAGGCATACAGACTGAGGGAGGTGGTGGGCTCAGGATGGAGGCCAACATGGAGAGCTGTCTGAACCAGGTTCTGCAGAAGGATGTTGGGCGCAGACTGCAAGTGGGCCAGGATATCATCGACTACATCTCCGACAAGGACAAGTCCAGCGACCTGGAGCATGATCAGACCAACCTGGACAAGTTGGTGGACGGCATCGCCACCTCCTGGGTTAACTCAAGCAACTTCAAGGTAAGAACCTTGGAGAAAATCGCAAGCAATGTTAAAAAATAAAATAATCGTTGTTGCATTTTTTAAAGTTGCAGTCGAAAAAGATGGTGGTTGTGCTTCGCTATTAGGGTTAGGATTTAGGTTCAGGCTTTGAAAAAATATATAGTTTCTAAGGCATACATCATGTGATGTCTTAGGATGCTAGGGTGAGCTAAGAAGCTTGTTTTCGTTGGAAAGTGTTTGATATTGTTATCCTGACAAATCCTTACACAAAGTGACTCGACATTTTTTAGTCCAAAAAGCATCTGTGGTTCAAGAGAATGCAGTAGTAACCTAGAAGAAATATAAAATCCTTGTTTGGCTCCTCAGATAAGAGATGAGATTTTTGTAGTGGAAAAATAATAGTAGTTGAACATCAGGGCAGTGACATTGAACTCTGAAACCAAGTAATGCAATCGTGATATTGTTGCAGAGTTTTGGATATATAAAGATTTCCATTATTCAGACAAACTGCATACAGGTACTGGTAAAAGACCCATGTGTTATTCCAGTGGTGTGTTATTCCCAGTGCGATTGATTGGACCATATTTTGTAATAAAACCAAAGGATCCTCTGTCTTGAATTCATCAGCACAGACGTTTGGATTACATAAGTGGTCTTGACAATGACCAACCACTGCTGAGGCGGCCCTCTCTCTGCTCTTAGTATCTGATGTGTCTGCCTGATGTGTGAACACTCTTGTCTACTGAGGTCAGGATGCACTGGCTTTTGTTGCATGTGTGTCTGAATATCACAGTGATCCCATATCATTATCGTGCAGAGCAAAATGCACTCAATGCCCAACACATAACTGGGAGTGCACAGAAACCCGCAGGCTTGGATTTTTTGTCTTTTTGGCATTTAATTTTAGGAGTGTCAGCTGTTAAGCTGCTGTGCCTGTATACGATTATTCGCTGAAGTGTTGAAGCATAGGTTGAATGTGATCTTCCATTAATACTGTAGTAGACAACGTCGCTGTTTTTTTTGTTGCACTTAGTCCTTTAGTCCTGAATGGACTAAAGAGTATGATGTTGAGTTCATTGACTTTGACTGCCAGTTCCAAATATGAGACCTACAATATGAGACCTAACTATGGTGGGAGACTGCACTGACTTTTTATTGGTTTTATTATTGCTGTTATTATTTGATGATTTTGTAATTACATTTTTATGTATTGACTGTGTCATTGGGAACGTTGTGTCATTGTGTCACCACAAACTAGGTTAGATAGGATAAAGCTGAAATGTTTTAAGTTGAAGTATTGGAAAGCATTTAAATGCCTTGCATGTGCTTGCTGTCTGAACCAATGTCTTTTTCCTGCACTGAACCAAAGCCTGTCTACGGAGAGCCTTGGCACTCTCTATTGAGCCCCATTGTATCGAACTTGGTTGCAGTTCCATTAGAATTCCACTGGGGGTGATCAAATGAGTGCAGATTGAATGGGGGTCTATGGGGCTAGATGGCTAAATGGATCTCTTTCACCTGCATGTCGTTGAAATATCGCAGATTGTATTGTAGGTTCCGCAAGTTCAATATAGATTATAGTTCAAAAGTCGAATGAATGAGTACTTATGTCCTTTCGATTTCTTACAGTTTGGGCCGTTGTTACACGCTAGCATTCTGCTAATGAATGCTGATTGGTCAGGGACGGACTTGCAACTGATTACGACCAGAGACCCCTCTTGATGGCATCTGAAGCTGAAGCACAATCAGAAACATTATCTTAAGGAGGACTTTCCGTCAAAGTTAATTGTTATATATTATATGTATAATATATATTATATTTGCGGAAGTGCCAAAGTGACTCAGAACTTGCCGTAAAGCAGGACCTCTGGCAGTGACGTCATCATCTTTTTGAACAGATTTTTAGAACAGTTAAGTGAACTTAAAAAATGCAATATTCAGCTGAGTGTATTCTTTTAGCCCCCTTCTTTTGAATGTGACTCTCAAATTACTTGACAAAAAATGACACCCTGAGCATCAGTTCAGAAACCGGAAGTCACCAGAGAGTGCCAGTTATCTTCATATTAGACATTCTCTGACTGAACTCAAATGCAGCTTATTCATAGTTTTCCACAGTGAAGAGGATAATTCAGAGTAAAAGAAAAGCCTACATGTGCAATACTTCCTCTCTGTCTTTCACTCTCTCCCCCTTTCTATTTGACTTCAAATCTCCCTGTCTTTATTTATCTCTCTCACTGCTTTTACATATGGACGTGCATCCGTCTATTCTCCCGCTATTCTACTGACGGGCCGTATATGTGAATGACATATCCTGACGTTGGACCTCCTGAGATAGTATTTTAGCTGGTGGAAATGCTAATTACATTATATGTGAATGAGCAGTAGGATGTCGGCATTTCAGTTGAGTGGGCGTGTTGATGACGCTTCTGTCTACGTTTGCATGTCATTGAGTGGCACCCTTACCCTAATCGATAATCAGCCTACCTTTAGTTTGCTGAATGGTTTAAAACCTATTTTAACGTGGCACTGCTTTTCAGAGTTCACAGCTGCACGCGTATATAGAAAATGTTTTTTTTTATTATTATGTTACACCTTTCCTGCCGTCGGCTCCCAGACCGTAGTCGAGGAGCACAGGGGAGTCGTTCCCTCCAGGTCTGATGTTCTCTCGCGAGTAACGGCAGTGGGTCTGCTTATAGGTTTGAATATGGTCGGAATGAAGCGGCCACTGATTCTTGACAGGCTGTGTACTTTATTCTTAGTTTCACTAACTTTACAGTACGTGCGTTTGCACAGACACAACCAGACTTGTTCATTACTTAAACGCGTGTACTAAACTGACACGCGCTACCACTCGCTTTCCTCGCTCGTCCACTCACTCACTTTCATCGATCGATGCGGATGTTGTGGATGCAACGGAATATATGCATCGCTGCAGCAACATTTAAGATGATCACAATGAGTTCTGCCCGATCTGCCTCTGCGCTGTCTGCGGTCAAACCAAAACAAACCGAGACCCTACGTCATATCCTGCCCCTTGCAAGCCTGCCTCCCTTAAGCAGCCGGAGATTCTACTGATGACTGAGCGACACCGATGTCCGCATATCGGGCATCAAGTGTGAATAAGTGTGAATGACCCTCACGGTCGAACCTCCTGATCCACAAATGTGGAGAAAAGACAGAGGTCATGTGAAAACGGCTTCTGTCTCTGTCTCTCTCATTGTCTGTCCGTCTGTCTGTCTGTCCGTCTCTCTCTCTCTCCTCTGGCGACCTCAGGGGTTCCCCCTCTCTGGGTCATTCAGTCACGGCGGGTGATGATGTTGCCTGTTTTCAAGGACAAATAGCTGGCAGGAAAGTCAGCTGGCTCTGAACTAAACCCGGCAAAACAAATGAACACACAAACAAATAAATACAGAAATAGAATTTCTGAAACACAGTGCCACCCAGTGTGGTCGGACGTGGACTTCACAGAGTGTATTGATGCGGAGCGGTGAGGGCCTTAAGCGCATGCCAGGATTCAGCCAATCACCAGGGACCTAATGTGGAAAGTATTTAGTCATAGTGAGGGAGGGGGGGCTTTGTGAGGAGGCATGTAACCACATACAGTATCTGTTATTCAGTAGAAAACCAGCATAGCCTCATATGAAAGTAGTAAGAAAGAAAGAAAGTAAGAAGTAAGAAAACCAAGCTTGTTCTGCTCTCACGGTAGTTAATTTACCTGTCAAGTTTAAATGTTGTGGCTGAATTCATGTGCTACAGAGGATTTGCACTAAACACACGAAAATGATACTCAGACAAAAAATGATACTGTGCTGACAAGCGATCTGATTGGTTCCTAACTGTTGTATAATGAGTGTATACACACAGCTATGACGCCCGTTCAGTTTACAGAGTTCAGTATCACTCTGCGCCTAACTTGAACTGTTGTTTATTTATATATAAAAGCAATAGCATAGTTCGCTGAAGCCTAAAAATATGTTAATTGCTGGAGAGGGTAGAAATGTTGTAAAGCAATAGGCACACGGTGAGTGAACTCGATAGTAGGCTAAATTGCTGGCGAACCAAGCTACCGTCTCTAGCCTAGCCTTCTCTCTGAAGGACGCTACAGTGTGTTGCATAGCATCCGCCGCGCACTTTGCAGGCAGCCAGGAGGGACTACATTTTTGTATTCGTGAAAAAAATGCTTTTCCGTCTTTCTCGTTTTTTTAAAATTGAGAGTGTCTATGACTTTTATTTCGCCATACTTACGTAACCGTTTTATAAAAGCAATATATCACTTCAGTCAGTGAAATGTTCTCATTATACCACAGTTAAGGGGCGTTGTTCGTCTATACTATACTTAACTAACTTAACTATACTATGTTCTGAAGAGGTACATTTGATCATGTGATCATAACATGTCACAGGGCTACTATTACCACCATGTGGCTCTGAATCCACAAGACCACATGGTGTTATACCTGTAGTGGCCATAAATGCAATTAAGTGTAAATGGGGGTAAGAATATGCTTGCCTGACAAAGCCTGCCTGGTTCTCTCGGTGAGTAGGGACATGTCATGATTCATGAGTTCTGAGTCAGGCCGATCCACACTGACATGTTAATGTCTCTCTCTCTGTCCCTGTCTGATAACTCCTTTCTGACCCTCCTCAGTGGTTCCAGCTAAGGTCGGTGTGTCTACAGTCAGTAGGCTCCATCCCCCCCCCCAGCTGCTGTCATGTCAGATAGTGAATCATTTCTAAACAAGCCTGTGCGAACTCAACAATTCGTTCTGGTCGTGTTGTGGAAGAACTTTCAGTGGGAAAGTTCTTTTGCGCTACGATCGCCAAAATGAGGTACATGGTACCTGGTACTTTTTTAGTCTCACCTCCATCGAGGTTCCAATGTCACATCATATTATATGATGTGACGTATGTGTTTGTGTGTTTGCAGTATGTGTGTTAGAGTGTCTCCAGACATATTCACATTCAGCTATCTGACACTTTTACCCATGAGGACCTGTGGTTTCTTCTCGTACCATGTGGTCGGCCACGCCCACTCCAGGAGTTTGCTTGCTGCAGTATCCCATGAGCACTTGCACCGTTGTGTTCACCTGAGTACAGCGTCTCCCTCCCAGACAAACAATGAATGACTTGAGGTGCTAAATATTTTTACTTAATTAAAGGGAAAATTTCTAATGTGTTTTATTTTTTTGTGAATTTGAGACGGGGATAATCAAGATCGATCAATATCAATTTCATATCGTTGTATTGTTTTTGTTTCACACTTTCACTATTTTGAGTTGATGTAAGTTGAATGATATGAGTGTTGTGATGTCAGAATGTGGGATGTGGGTATACCTCAACATGTAGCATAAGGTGTTCTCAACACAGCTCAATGGCCTAGCATAAATCTAAAGGCTGCAGTCTCAATCTGGACACTGCATAGTAGTATCGGCCAGCCAATATTTGCGTTTTTTACGTGTATCGGCTTTGAACGTTTTTTTTCGCCTTCTCTTTTTTTAGATATTTTTTCCCGGCATGATTTACTGACAGTTCAATAAATACTTTTTTAAATTGAGACTTGTAACATTTGTTATCATCATTCTGTCATTTTTATGATGTAAATTAGGGATGGGTCAGAATATTCGATTATTCGATTATTCGTTCCTGAGGGTCAAAGTCGATTTTTAACATTTGGACCGTTAACATTTTTTTCCATTCAAATAAACAAGAATTAACGGACGGAACTAATATTGGTTCTGTAGCACTAATAGTTAATCATGTACAGAAAAACAATATACACAATACACAAGCATAAATATTAATATATATGCATACAACACAAACACTGATCACTGTTAAAGTTAGTTTTTTTGCGTTTAAGATATGTGATTTCTTGCCGATGATCCATGGCTGCCTTTGTGAATGTCGGCACACATTGAATAATCGATTATTCGTTCATACCACACACTGATTATTCGACCATGAAAAATTTGAGTTATTCACATCCCTAATGTAAATTGAGGGAGCAAAAGCAGTATCGGCTCCAAATATCGGCTCAAGAAAATCGATATCAGCGTATTGGTCATCGGCTAAGGCTGATGAAAAAGAAAGTGTGTGTGTGTGTGTGTGTGTGTGTGTGTGTGTGTGTGTGTGTGTGTGTGTGTGTGTGTGTGTGTGTGTGTGTGTGTGTGTGTGTGTGTGTGTGTGTGTGTGTGTGCAAAGGGATGTAGCACAGTGAGGTCCTTTAATTGGAAAAGCTAGTGGTTCAGGCGCCTTTTCCCTATTGGCTAGGTTCAAGTTGAGTTTAGGAAGTGTAGTAGTATTGCTGGCAAAGCAAGGTGCAATCACAACACTAGCTGGTGGTAAATATGGGGTGACATTATGAAGACATGCTACCAAGTGCTGTAGCACTTGGATTCACCAGGCTGCTGGCCATCTCAGCCTCAAGGAACATTTAACTGCAATCCCTGTCAGAGAGTTTTGTGAAACATTCTCATTCTCTTGATGATTGTATTTGATTGATGTTGTTACTCTTTGTGTGTGTGTGTGTGTGTGTGTTGTGCTGGGTGTGTGGGAGCAAAACTGGCAGAGATCTGCCTAACCTTCTTATACAGCTTGCATTAGTACTAAACAAACACGCACACACGCATGCACACTCTTGTCCACACACAAGCGCAAACATATGCAGCCCAGTTCTGAGGTTGTGTCAACAGCAATCCTTGTGTTTTTGAAAAACAGGCACACAGCAATCTCTGGCTAAATCCTGGATAATGTGCTTGCTGACACACACATCAATGTCCAAATATCTATATATTTTTACAACTGTGTGTTTAGTATGCTTAACATATGCTGACTCCTGAAAGAGCTGATGGTACTTGCTATGAATGGTGTCTGCTGATTGGCATCACTGCAAGTTAATCCTAACATTGAATTTTGTTAGGAGTTGCTATATTAGTAGATAGTAGATAATATTTTATTGGTGTTTAATGTAGTTGCTAAGCTTTCATTCCTTTTATGCTTTTTTTGAGCATAGAAGTCTGTGTCATTGTGTATGAGAAAAGCAACGATTCACAGAGCTCCGCTGGGCCTACACAGCTGGCAGCAGGCCTGTCCCTGATGTTTATACCCTGCACATTTACTCTGCCTCACACACAGAGGGGAACACTGTGTGTGTGTGTGTGTGTGTGTGTGTGTGTGTGTGTGTGTGTGTGTGTGTGTTTTTGGTTCACTGGCTCTTTAAGCACAGCATCTGAGTACTTATACAGTCTTATACAGTTCAATAACCCTTTGCTTCTCTAGATGGCAACGCATCTACAGCACAGTAGGGTGGGTCTATCCACACTCACAGCTAACATCCAATCACAAGTAAGAGTAAAGATAATGAGTACTAGCCAATCACAGCACAGTCAGGCCGCACTTGCAGCAAATGCGTCTGGAAAAATAAGGCTTTTAGGAGAGACATTCCCTTGTTTCTTACAATAGGGGTGGATACCACAACTTTCTGGTAGCAGACTACCCCCTATTTTGTGTACAAACACACACGTGTGCGTGTGTTTGTGTTTGTGCATGCGTGCACTCATGCACACAAAAGTGTTTGTGTGAGGGTGGCCAACTTGCAGTGTATCTGTCTACAAACCCATATGTTGCAGCTGAGAGCATGACTGGATGCATTACCATGTTTTACCATATTGGACTGCAAGGACTCACCACCTCTATGCTCATTGATCCAGTAGTGCAGTGCACTCCTCTGGAATGCCTGGGAAGGCAGCCTCTGTGGTTGGACAAACTGGTAGTGTGTGTGTGTGTGTGTGTGTGTGTGTGTGTGTGTGTGTGTGTGTGTGTGTGTGTGTGTGTGTGTGTGTGTGTGTGTGTGTGTGTGTCTCCAGCATTGACACCATCGAGAGAACCAGAGAGAGCAGTAGGAAGGAATGGAGCAATAAAGAGAGACGATTGACTTTTGAAGATACAAAAAAGGAGAAGAGGGAGAAAGAGAGGATGACAAACAGAAAAAGAAATGGAGAGAAAGAAAGAGAACAGAGGGAGAGAAATTTACAGAAAGAAAACCGGCTAAAGCTGAAGCAGCAGTGTCAAATCTCTCTCTCTCTCTCTCTATCTCCGGGAAGACCCAGGACGAGGTGGAGAGAATATATCTAAACACTGGCCTGGGAACGCCTCGAGATCCCCCCGTCAGAGCTGGTCAATGTGGCCCAGTAAAGGGAAGTCTGGGGCCCCCTACTTGAGCTGCTCCCCCTGCGACCCGACCCCGGATAAGCGGTTTGAGGATGATGAGGATTAGGACAATAAAATAATGCTGATAATCAACCAACTCCTCTTCAATATACCCCAGATATATTTGCTGATACTGTTTGCTGATACTGCAGGGATAGGCAACCCAACTTTACAAATTGTCCTCGTCTCTTGTTTAATCTCCTAAATTCTGGAATTTTGTATACGATGATTTAAATGGTCATATCCCTGGACCCTCCACCCTACCACCATTTGACCAACATATAAAGCTCAGCTTTGTCTACTCATTCATTTGGTTTTGATTTGTTTTGGCAAAAGTGTGCCAAATATAACATTGACTTTTTGTTTAAATGAATGCCTAATGGTATGATGTCGTCATTGTTTTGCGTGCAATGTACCTATACAGTTTGAGAAGTGGTTTCCACTTTTAAATAATTCCAAATTGGACTATTTTGTTAAAGATTATTCTATTCTAGTGTATTCTGGTTTTTGAAAGTCTGTTTTTGTTCTAAAGTTTCCCCTGCAAAGGAAATTCCCCAATTTTTATAGGAGTGGCTGTCAACATCAGCGGTCAGACCTCATAAAGGGGTTGACAATGACCCAAATCTGGTTGCCTTGGGCAACCAGGCAACTGTTACCATTGAGCCCCTCATCTGGGCTGCCAGACACAGGCCTCAACAGTACCAATTAGTCCTCAAAGGCTAACACTGATACTGTTAGGCTCAATGTTTGGCTAACCTTCAAGATGATAACTTTGGGAGGCTAACAGTTTGGCTAGGGTCTGAGAGGTTAGGTGTCTGGCTATCCTGTGAGAGGCTAGCAGGTTGGCTCGGGTCTGAGAGGTTAGGTGTCTGGCTATCCTGTGAGAGGCTAGCAGGTTGGCTAGGGCTGAGAGGCTAGGTGTCTGGTTAACCTTTGAGAGGCTAGCAGGTTGGCTAGGGCTGAGAGGCTAGGTATCTGGTTAACCTTTGAGAGGCTAGCAGCTTGGCTAGGGCTATTTGAAAGTATTTGTATTTGAAAACAATATGACATTCCGTTTTCCTTTGATGCGTTTATATCAGGAATATCTCCGTAAAGACGGACTCATTGCGAAAACGCATCGAGCTGTAGAAACGCTGTAGTACATATTCAAGGCCACTGTGTGGCGCTGGTTCTCCACAAACCTTTTAGATTGAGCAGAAATACTTTTTAATTTACAGTTAGAAATTAAATTTACCAAGGGGCTGTATTTAAAGCTACAAAAATAATACAAATCAAAAAAAAAAAAATTCAACGTAACTCTAACGTCGCCCAGCTGGTGGGGGGCGGAGACGTCATCGTTTGCGTTTCAGGTGTCCACACGAATCCGAACATGAAAACTCATAGGTCTGTTTTTATCTTATCCACCCTCGGAGGTGGTTTCAGAAAAGTGTGTTTTCAGGACAGTTGGCCCAAACGCACAAGACGTATGCGTCCGGCTCCGTGTGGACGGGGCCTGAAGCTCACCTGTGCTAGTCCTGGCGGGGGGGGGGGGGGGATCCTCCAGGTCCTACGATGCCTTGCTAATTCCCCTTCCTATCAGTGTTCTCATTCTCTTCCTGCTAGCTCTGCAGCGAGGCCACTTTTATCTATGACACGACTGTATGTACAACTTATACAACAAGTCACCCATCACAAGATAATGGCACGGTAATGACATCTCTGCACGTTGCCCCCAGATAAGACTCTCAGCTCCAGTACAAACCAACAGTCTGTGACGTGCCCTTTTGTTTATTTTCCCTCAGTGCTAGTTACACACAACAACGTAATAATGCTACCATGACCATTTAACAATAGAAATTGCAATCGCATACTTTCTGATCAATCCAAGCTAGGGATTTTGCAATGTCTGGACATAAAGTCACCCGATTCCCAACACCTATTCATGTCTTATTACCAACACCATGAATGGAACCAAACCAGATTTCCTTTGGGCGCATTACACTGAAGTATTCCTTCCGCATGGTGCCTTGCTTCCTGCTCAGGTGTCAAGACTCTGCGCTAGTCTGCGGCACCTTTTTGATAGTTTTTATTTTTTAGTAGGTTGTCTTTCTGGTGCTGCTATTTGGTGCTGACATACTGGAGCTGCTTGTTCAATTAACCTAGAGAGAGGGGGCAGTCTCTTCTCTTCTTTAATCCACAAGATGAAATCATTAACAATACAGCCCCGTAACCTTTGGACATATACACACATATACACACACACACACACACACACACACACACACACACACACACACACACACACACACACACACACACACACACACACCATCCTGTGGTATCAGTGTTGTCAGCCCCTCAACATGGTCAGAGGTCATGTTTACATAACTGAGCGGTCGCAAGTTTAATCCCTGAAGCTCTAGCTCCAACTTCTCTGCTCAACTGTTCCTGGACCTAATATTTTATAGATCTAACCCTTGTCACAAAATCTAAAGGTAACAATTCACTAGAGTAAATACAGTTAATAAAGACTCTAATAACCATGATTCGGGATAGCAGAGTATAAACAAAAGAGAACTACTTCTGTGATCATGTTTATCTACCACTGTGGTTTCATGTTTGATAGGCTTCTTTGAGGGCAACTTAAAGGACAATTCCGGTATTTTGAACATTGAGCCCCGTTTCTGGTTTGTCTAGGATGAAATAGAGTGGTTGACACCAAAATGTTGACTATTGGTCCTGTCTTGGGTATTTGGCTCATTTAGACTCTCCCCTGTCTGCTTTTTGGCTGGCTACGGGCATTCACAAACCTGTCCTTAAAACAACCCTAAACGTTTGTTTTTAGAAATGTGCAAAACATGACAAACTGAATTTCTCTATGATACTTGATTTGCAACATCAACAAACACCACTAACCACTAGGTGAGTTGCATATTTCTGAAAACAAACGTTAGGGTTGTTTTAAGGACAGGTTTGTGAATGCCCATAGCCAGCCATTCTAAAGCAGGCAGGGGCGATTCTAAATTAGCCAAATACCCGAGACAGGACCAATAGTCAACGTTTCGGTGTCAACCATTTCATCCTAGGCAAACCAGAAAGGGACAATGTTCAAAATACCGGAATTGTCCTTTAACTGCTGTAATGGAATTGTAACCACATAGAGCTTTAAAGGTCCCATGGCATGCTATTTTATGGATGTTTTAATATAGGTGTTAGTGGGCCCCTAATACTGTACTTGAAGACGTTCAAGAAATTCAGCCTTGGTGCAGAGTTACAGTCACTACGAGCCAGTCCCACAATGAGCGCTCCACAAACGTGCCGTTTTTAGAGGCGGGTCAAGGTGGAGGGTGGGGGTGTGGCCCTGAGCAGCTTGCGGCCACGGTACCATGCGCTAGTGTTTACAGTGGAACACTGAACACTCCGGGTGCTCCGGCGGGAGTCCTGGAGCTCTAAATCTAAATAATATCATATTATATTTAGATATCTATATAATATAATATATATTATCATTGTCAAAAGCTGTTTGCGCCTCCGGATGATATTATGAATCTCAAACGACTGCGTCGGGTTCTCAGACGCCTCTGGTTCTTCCACTTCCACGTCAATATTAAGTACAGACTGAACCACGAAATGGAGGAGAAAGGGATTGTTGCCCGGGGTTGTCTGCGTCGGGTTGGTTGAGAAGGAATTGGGAACTGTGACATGGAGGAGAAAAGGATTGTTGCCCAGGATTGTCCGTTGGAGCCCCGCTGGCCGCTGAACACTGGCCGCCCCTGGGGCTGCCCGCCCAGCCCCGCTGCCATGGCAGCGGGGCAGCAATCCTTTTCTCCTCCATAGTGCGGTTCCCAATTCCTTCTCAACCAACCCGACGCAGTCTAGTCTTTTCACCAAATGGGAGCTTTATGCAAGCTTGCGTTATTGTGTTGCATGTTACGCGCCATAACACCAACAGCAGAATGGTTATCCAAATAACAAAGAACACTTGCGTTACAGTGTGTGTATTCACACACACACATGTGGCGCTTGCACGGTCCTAGCTCATTAGCATTGGTGGGCCAAATTCTCTGGGCGGGCCAAGCTGAGAAAGGGGAGGTAACCTGGTCCCGTATGATATCATACAGGACCGGAAGCCAAATCGAAGCATTTCAGCGATCCTTTATTCAAAGATGGAGTAAGATAGCTACTTCTCGGTTTACACCTAATGCAATTTTTAGCTACTGGGGGACCATAGGGAGGCTAGGGGAACTCAACTTAATGTTAGAAAACCTCATAAAGTGAAATTTTCATGCCATGGGACCTTTAATAATACTAATACATTACATAAAAATGCAGGATGTTGTGGTTAGCATGACACCGCAACCATCTCTCTCTCTATTAAGGGAGCGATAGAATTTGCTCATATATAAGAATACAACAAGCGAGACGTGATGAAAAGACTGCCTGTTTGTGAAACCCTAGTGAAAGCGACTAACCTGTAGTTTCTCCAACGGCCTATAGGAACCATGTGGTGGTTTGACGAACCACCAAGTGCTACACACAAAGATACACACGCACGCAATGAGTGTGTGTGTATGTATAAACGAGTAACCTCCAGCTGCAGCCCCGGAGTCGTGGCCTGTGGTGTGTCAACGGGGCCTGTGGTGTGGCAGAGAGTCAGAGACAGTCCACTAACTGCACCAGTCGATTTTTTCAATGTTATTTTTTCATGTTAAATTTCAATAAAATAGTTAATAATAATAATCAAAAAATAAATTTATATAGATAACAGCCAATATATATATATATATATATATATATATATATATATATATATATATATATATATATACTATACTATACACTTTGATACAATTTAAATTTAGTCAGTGTATAGCTTGTATAACAGTGTTAATGTACTGTCCCCTCAAAATAACTCAACACACAGCCATTAATGTCTAAACCGCTGGCACCAAAAGTGAGTACACCCCTAAGTGAAAATGTCCAAATTAGGCCCACAGTGTCAATATTTTGTATGGCCACCATTATTTTCCAGCACTGCCTTAACCCTCTTGGGCATGGAGTTCACCAGAGCTTCACAGGTTGCCACTGGAATCCTCTTCCACTCGTCCTTGACAACATCACGGAGCTGATGGATGTTAGAGACCTTGCACTCCTCCACCTTCCGTTTTAGGATGCTCAATAATAGGGGGTCTGGAGACATGCTCAGCCAGTCCGTCACATTTACCCTCAGCTTCTTTAGCAAGGCAGTGGTCGTCTTTGAGGTGTGTTTGGGGTCGTTATCATGCTGGAATTCTGCCCTGCCGCCCAGTTTCTGAAGATATCGACTGGGTTGATCATAATCAACAGCTGACATTTATATACAGTTGTCACTTGATATGACAACTGTATATGTATGCCTATGGTTATAAGTTTTTGGTTGTCTATATTGTTGTATTTGGATAAAATAATGCAAGTGGGCGCGGCCTGGATGTACCGATTTTGCACATGGCTCTTTCGGGAGATTCTCTGCCCTCTTTGTTGCTTGCCCACAACTTGACGCCCAGACCTATAGGTCTCATAACACACTATATAACATATAGCGTGTTATATATACATTATATACATTCATAACATTTAGTTATAATATTATAATTAACCCTTAATTTCTAGTCATTAGAACATCCTTCCTCCTTATGTCTCCTTATGTCTCCTTATATCAATTCTGGTTATAAAACTAGATCTTTTTTTGACCATCGAACCATTTCTGAAATTGTATCTATGAATGACATCATACAGAAATACGATGCGAAGAAAGTCAGAAAAACACTGTTTTGTGAGCAAGCAACATATTCACGCCACATATTACGATCTAGGTGAAAAAATAAAGGAAAGGTGATATTGACATAATTTTTTTGGGTGAAAGCAGGATGTATTACTGAATATATAAAAGTGTTTTGAGGCCAATCCAATCCAAATTGAGGGAGCTATTGAAAGTGTATAATGGGTATTATCGAAAATCCAATCCAGAAAAGGTTTAGATCAGGAGTGTGTTCTGATTACATCTGAAAATAAAACGCTGTGCTTCTGTGCACATTCAAAAATAATCAGTGGGTGTGTCTGTGCATGTGGACACAAACAAGCCAACAGCAGCTCTCACCTGTGGCTTGTAGTACACAGCTCAGATAAGTGTAACATCCCATTAACTCCACAGCAATTAGAAGAGAAAGCACAGCCAGACAATGCTGCTTCAGTTTTAGTTTTTCATTTTCAGTTTCTTATCCTCTCTTTCTCCTTCTTCTCCTTTTTTGTATCTTCAATACATCTTCTCTCTATTGCACCATTCCTTCCTACCGCTCTCTCTCTCTCCCTCTCTGTTTCTCTCTCTGTTTTACAGCATTTTCCATCATACAGGAGTCCTTTGTCGATGCTGGAGACACGCACACAAGCACGCACCCACCCAGTATAATTTTGTACAACCACAGAGGCTGCCTTCCCAGGCATTCCAGAGTGCACTTGCACTTGCACCACTGGAGTGAGAGAGAGAGATTAGGTCAAGGTCAACTGAAGAGGAAGAGGAGGAGAACAGGATTAAGGAGGAGGGGTGTGTAGTCCTGGACAAACCAGATGAGGAGGGAGAGGTAGAGGAAGATGGAGCAAGGGAGAACAAAGGAGAGTAGTGAAAGTGAAGTCACTGTCCTTCCTTTGTCTCATCTCTCTCCATAAAGAATCCCTGTGGGGAACTATATTTGGCTCTGTGTGTGTCACACAGCAGCAGCTGACTGGGACCTGTTGAACTCATCCAAATCAAAAAATCAAAAAACATTCACCATATGAAATGACGACCTGAGCCAAAGGCGGCTCCACTTCATTTTGACATGATGTTATGTTGGGCGTGCAGGAACCGATGTGTTATCGGTTTGACGGCTGGTTGGCTACATTTCAGCTGTTAACTTGTCTCAAAACGACTACCTCTCCTTGGCCTTCCAGCCTCCTCCTCTGGGTTCAGCTCATCGTGGGAGAACATCAATGTTCTTTATTACAGCTCGTGGTCAGAACTGAATCACTGACTGTGAATCCTTGAAGGGGAGTGCACTGCCAAGGTAGGGGTTGAGAGCAAGAGACTATAGGGAGGCAGTGACAGAAGCAGGAGAAATGACGGAAAAAGTTTCGGAAATTGTGTAGCAGTTGTTTAATATAGTAAAAGGTAATGTTTGTATTACTTTAAAAGTGATTGACTATAGGTCTTTCAAGACAAAAACTCAAGATTGAGCGGCGGGTTTAAAAGATGTTGACATTGAAGGTAGTCATTGAGATAGGACATAAGAGGAACTAGGAGAGAAACTAATCCACACAGCCTGGAAGAAAGACAGAGAGAGAGATAAAGAGATGAGGTGATAGAGATGTCAGCAGCGGCATGGCTGGCAGAGGATGCTCTCATTTCACTGTTTTCCCTGCAGCAAATCAAGCTTTGTCAAGACAAGCACAAACAGTGTGTGTGTGTGTGTGTGTGTGTAATATATTATTAACTGATGAATCTTTAGAGCTTTTGGGCATTGTTAGGATTCTCTAATCTGTTGTCATGCTAGTCCCTATGCTCTTGGGTCTGAGTGTGGCTGAACAGCGGTGAGTCAGTGTCTGGCTGATACCGGCTAGCATTATACCCCACTAGCTAAACTGCTGCCCCCTATAGTGACGCAACACTTAACATAGTGCATGGTGGTTAGTTAGTCGTTAGTTTTATATCTGTTTACTTGAATTACTATCTACTGGCATGTTTGATGGATCTTTTTGCTTTCACATCTGAGTTTCCCAACTGGGATCCATAGAGTACTATCCAATCTTAGAACCTGCCCTATTTCCATGTATGTCCATGTGTGTGGGTTTGTTTGCATGCATTTTGTGTCCAAATTCTGTGTGTTTATGTTTGCATTTGCATTTGCGCACGCACGCACAGGTCATAGGAAATAACTACAGAAATAGAAGTGTGTGTGTGTGTGTGTGTGTGTGTGTGTGTGTGTGTGTGTGTGTGTGTGTGATTTAATCTAAAGCCCTATCAGAGTCAGCCAATAAGACTGAGCCAATAGGGAGGAGTCAGAAGGGAGGAGCCTATTTGACTGCAGGGACTGACTGAGGAACAGGGGAATCAGAAAAAGGACAACCAACCAGAGTACTTACACTTTATAAATATATAACAATCATATGGTCAAAGGTGTGAGTGTGATTAGCCATTACAAGCCGTTTTGTAAATCTGCCTCTTCTGACATCACAAGTGGGCGTGTCCTCCTAGATGTACGATGGATAGATGGGTAACGTTTGCTACAGTCCACTGGTAGACTGATCTATCCAGCACACAAAGCTGGGAGATTTCCCACTTTGCAAGTTGTGCGGGTGGTGTACGAGGCATCTTGAACACACCATTAGACACCAGCCCTCCAGCCTGCTCACAAAGCCACCCCCCCCCTACTAACAATCAGCAACATCTCAATGTGATCACATTGATTGAACACACTCCGCTGCAATTTGAGGTTCCATATCTTTTATATATAATCTGGATAGGCGGCAAGCACCAGTTTCTGTTCCAATAGACTCTCTCTTTGGATCCCCCGTGACTGAAACATGTCGCTCAATGCGTTCGTCAAAGTCTCCGTAGAATGTGACATATACGATACTGAAATGTGCCTGTGCACATAGTGTTGTATTTACGGTACTGAAATATACCTGCGCGCATACTGAGCTATGCAAGTGTTTAACTGATGTTAAACTGGCCGCTTTGCCATCATTACAGTGACCCCTTGAAATCCTGGCAGTGTAGCACAATGTTGTAGACAGGAGAACTCACGCTGCCACTGGTTCTGATTTGAAAAAAAGAAATAAAATAAAGGTTGTGCGAGTAATTTATGCCCCTTGATCGGCGTTTATGGGATCTCCGATCAAGCTATTTTTAGCCAATATCGGTTGATCACGATCGGTTCATCTCTACACTGCATAGATGTACATTGATGCATACATGGTAACGTATTAAAGGAATGTTTCAATTAATATCACAAATTAATAATTTAATCACAGCATACAATAAAAATTATATGTATTCAAATACTTTGAATTCAGCACAGCCTAGCACGTATTATTCCTGCTTTTACGATTAGTGCTGTCATTTTGTTTACAACAAAGAAAATGTTTGGAAAACAGGTTTGGGTTTCCAATAAATTGCACCAGGCACTAGGAAGTCTACCAGGTGATGCTAAAAGTGTCATTGTGGTTGTTAGCAGGGCTGTTCTCACCATGCGTTCATTGAACAGCTCCTTCACCCCATGACAAGGATAGTTAAACTTCCAGTGCCCATCCCAGGGCTACAGTCAGCAGTAGAACAGACTACAACCATGGTGTTAACTTCTCAGTGTGTTGTTTATGTGATGTTTAACTAGTTGAACATTGGTGTTGTGGATATAGGAGAAGTGCTTATCCTTTCACAATAACAACTGAATCTTAAACGCAAGACAGCAGCTTTCCCACAATCCTCTGCACTCTGGGTTGAGTACACTTTTAATTGTGGGTGTGGTTTAGAGCTGGGATATGTCATCACTGATGTGAAATGAGACAATTTCTCCACTGATCCTGATGTTATATTTGAATTATTAACAAATAAATGTAATTACAAGAAAGAAATGTCAAGGTAAGCAACAAACAATAATATTGTTCTTTTTTCTAATTTCTCTCCGCTAGGTGGCACTGCTGGGTCTGGACCTCCTCTCTGCCTTAGTGACTAGGCTACAGGACAGATTTAGATCCCACGTGGGAACAGGTGAGATCCCCGCCATCTTTAATGCTTCCTACGATACTGTAGCTATCTTGTTTGACTTCACTGAAAGGATGGAGGTGTAAGGATGGATGGTTGAGCTAAATTTACCCCTATTTCACAAAATGTAACTAAACTGGATTGAAGTTTGTGATTCAATTGTCACGTAACTAAGTTCATCCTATTTTGAAATCATTGTACTTGGATGGACGTGGTGGAATCGGGAGGCGTGGTCAGGGGTGTGGTTGTGGGCGGGGTCAGGGGTGTGTTTAAGCAAGAGTGGCTCTGGCCCTGGCATGGGTCCTGGCACTGGCCCTACAACCAAATACAAGCTGTATCCTACATCCACCTCCCTAGTCCCTTTCTATAGTCCCATAGAGCAGACGTTAAAGGAAAAGGCAGCAGCACTGGGACTGCAAAAACCATCAGGTATCCCTTATTGCACGATATTATTAATAGACTGCTGCTACAACCACTACAACAGGATATGTTTCCTCTATTTATCTGGTTCTATCCCACCTTTAACTTAGTATGTGAGGACACTGCTTGGTTACTTCACACTGTAAGGTACCTAATATGCTAGGGTAGTTAGTATCTTAGGCCAGCATGGTAGTTGCAGGGTACTTGGTATGCTAGGTTATTTAACATTGTAATGTACTTAGCATGGTAGGGTACTTAGCATGCTTGTTATGTGCTTGATTACTTAATATTTATGCTGCTGAGTATGTTAGGGTAGTTGGCATCTTAGCATCCTCCTGAAAATGTAAACCTAGGTGCACATAAATAAAACCACAGTTATATAAATGAATGAAGAAGATCTGCAGGACTGCAGATAGCTGTAACCCGGCCACGGAGCTGAGGTCAGCGTCAGTGGCTCTGCAATATTCATTCCCATAACATTGTTTGTGTCGTCTTGTAGTCCTGCCCAGCCTCATAGACAGACTGGGGGACTCCAAAGACCAGGTCCGGGACCAGGACCAGATTCTTCTGCTCAAGATCATGGAGCAGGTCGCCAGCCCACAGGTAAACAAACAAACAAACACACACACACACACACACACACACACACACACACACACACACACACACACACACACACACACACACACACACACACCTAACCCCTTTTTTTTTTTTTTGGGCTCCGATGCAACCTATGAAGAAATTCCCTTGATCGACACTATAAAGGGTGGCAGTCTTGAGACCTGCATGTAATCAAAAAACAATCCAATAAATAGCTTGAGCCTATGGAATTAGACCTTTGCATATTGCATATTTATTGTTATTTGCATTCTTAAGGAGTGTGAATTGTTGTTGTTTTAATGTTTTTAATATGTTTTTATTCTTATTATATTTTGGTTCTGAAAATGTTATTATTAGTTGTGTAGTGTAATAACATCTGCCTCTACGTGTCTATGTCTTTGTGTGTGTGTGTGTGTGTACGCGTGTGTGCGTTTGCATGTGGCTGTGCAGTACATATGGGACCGGATGCTGGGAGGGTTCAAACACAAGAACACCAGGACCAGAGAGGGGGTGTGCCTTTGTCTCATCACAACACTCAGCACGTACGTATCGGTACAAGTTCTCACTGATGTCTCCTGCTTCAGGCGCTCCGACCAAAGCACCATGGGCCACTTTGCCTTTTGGGTTGAGCACCGTCAATTCCTTTATATAACAGTGCACCACTTAATGTGTTAACGCAGCCCACTTTAACATGGATGCCCAACTTAATTCAAGAAATCACACGTTTAATACCTATTTAGCTAAGGTAAACATTCTTGTATTCTTACTAATTTAAGGGTTAGTGATGCCATTTTGTTTTCAACAAACAGTGCCGGTTTACAAAAATTGCATCAGGCACTGGGAAGTCTCCCAGTGATGCGAAAAGTGTCATTGTGGTTGTTAGCAGGGCTGTTCTCACCCTGCATTCATTGAACAGCTCCTTCACCCCATGACAAGGATAGTTAAACTTCCAGTGCCCATCCCATGGCTACAGTCAGCAGTAGAACAGACTACAACCATGGTGTTAACTTCTCACTGTGTTGTTTATGTGATGTTTATTGTTATTCATTGGCCTATATCTAACTAGTTGAACATTGGTGTTGTGGATATTGGAGAAGTGCTTATCTTTCCACAATAACAATTTAATCTTACACCAAAGCCTCACAATTGCAGCTTTCCCACAATCCTTTGCACTCTGGGTTGCGTACAGTCCTTTGTGGGTGTGGTTTAGAGCTGGGATAAGTCAACCTTGTTTATACACTGAATAAGCATTAAAGGCAAATGAAAGCAGGTAAGGAATATATGAAGAAAGGTGATATAGAGACACATTCAACAGAGAAGTTCTCACTGATCTTTCCTACTTTCAGACGGTCCCCACAAAGCACCATAGTCAATTTTGCCTTTGAGTTAAGCCCCGTTGATTCCTTTATATGACAGTGCACCACGTTAAGCAGCCACCTGTAATATGGATGCCCAATTTAATTCAAGAACACACGCATTTAATGCCTCACATAAAGTGAAAATTTAGCCGTCACAGATGTTTGGGCTCTAGACTGATCTGAGTTCATATATTATTAACGCCAAAAACATTATTCTTCTCCCTTCCAGGTACGGTGCCCAGGGAATCACCCTCAGTAAAATTGTCCCCCACATATGTAACCTCTTGGGGGACCCCACCAGTCAGGTAGGACTGCGACAATATTAAACTGAAAAGGATTGACAATTGATACTTCAGTTTTTGAACATTTACAGCGGTCTGGGCTAATGAAAAGGCTAATAAATAGCCTTATTTAACAATTGTATAATCATATACAAGAACATTGACTCTGTTGTTTGTTGTTCATTGAAACAGCAAGGTTTCAATGAACGAAGGCTTCTAGACAAAACAGCTAAATATTCATCATTCAAATAACAGAGCTGTAGTAAGTTTGCAGTGTCATGGATCAGCCAATAGATCTGCTGCCCAGACACACAAAGGAGCAGAGCCTGGTAAGAGGGGCTCTTATGGACAATAGAGCCCCCTAGTGCCCGGTTTCAGAACTGCACCTAAGAACATGCACATCTGCATGGAGGATGTTGTACAGTATATATTGAAATGTCACATTTCTTTCAGAAATAACCTAAACCACTAGGATGGAGCATTATCTATCCTATTTTGTAGAAAGAAATGAATTAAGTTTAATAAAGCCGACTACAAAGACATACCATAGATGTACTATTTCTGTAAGTATTTCATAATCTTCTCTGCATGTAAAGGCAGAGGCTTCTACAAAGAAGGTCACATTGAGGTTGACTGGCTTAATAACATAAAGCAAACATGCTCAAATACCGTCACCTGGTTTGGACAAGACTTTTGCTTCAGACTTTGAATACAAGACTGGTTCCTTTCCATTCGTTCCAATTTTG
The DNA here is from genome assembly GCF_964030765.1 of Micromesistius poutassou. Lineage (NCBI taxonomy): Eukaryota > Metazoa > Chordata > Actinopteri > Gadiformes > Gadidae > Micromesistius > Micromesistius poutassou. The sequence continues at coordinate 8,242,498 of NC_140293.1, read as the reverse complement.
TTTAACTATAAGTAGCTGCCAGAAAAAACTCCATCCCCGCTGAATAAATCTAAGGATCATTTGACCTTTTAAAGAGAGATGGAGTGAAAGAGAGACAAAGAAAGAGAATTGGGGAGGGAGAAGGAGCGAGAGCAGACAGTAATTGTGTGTGTGTGTGTGTGTGTGTGTGTGTGTGTGTGTGTGTGTGTGTGTGTGTGTGTGTGTGTGTGTGTGTGTGTGTGTGTGTGTGTGTGTGTGTGTGTGCGTGAATGCGTCTGTGGTGAGCAGGTTCGTGATGGAGCAATCAACAGTCTGGTGGAGATCTACAGACACGTGGGAGAGAGAGTCAGGATGGACCTCACTAAGAAGGGTCTGCCACAATCACGGTACTTCACCTAAACCCTATCAAACACACACAAGCACACCCACACACACACACAGGCAATGGGTGGCAGTTGGGAAAACCTGCTGGTGTCCCTCTTGTCTCTCTTTGTTGAATGTGTCTTGTTCTTATTTTTCATGACATTTTTTGGCAGGCTACACTGTGTCGCGCTGCTATGATGTCACAATGCTTACGTAGCTGCCGCGGCTATAGCCATTCTGCTTAAACCCCGCCCTACCATAAGGGTACTGTCGGCGGTGGAAATGCGAGCCGTAACCGAGCTTTACCGCTCTGAGCCGCACCTAACCGCACCGTACCGTACCGCACCGTACCGCACCGTACTGCACCACTCGGTGGAAACACGGCATAACATCAGGGAGTCTGAGGGCCATATCTTGCACCCAGCCCAATTGACTTTCTACACCGACGCATGTATCGATGCTAGTTTTCACCTGGCACAAAGCTGATTTCCCCCCACAGCAAACTCGCACCACTACACTTGTGCCTGGGGAGGCGTGTCCCGGCACAAATTAGGGGTGTGCGATATGACGATATTAGATGAACGATTAAAATGTCTCAAATGTCTCCGCGATCTGCCTTTACAGAGAGATCGTTAGTATCCTGCTACAGTGCACATTAGGGCTGTCACTTTTTATTCGATATTCGAATATATATAATCGATATATAAAGTGCCATGTTGTGTAGCGCATTTTTTAAAGTCTATGATTAGACCGTTTGTTTTTTACTTTTTATTTTGCCATCTCATCCATTCGCGGGTGCGCTATCAAGCGAATAATATATCCTGATTCGAAAATGGATAACGCACAGAGCAGCCAGTCTGAGTGGTAAATTGCGACCCCAAGGCATCCCTGCTGACAGAAACACGCTGTATTGGTGGAGAGACACAGGCTGCAACAAATACCCGTGTCTCTCAACATAGACGCGCAAATCCCTGTGTGTGCAAGGCACGTCTGTGCACTCCCAACGCGTGTTCTCCGCCGCAGGTAACATCGTGAATAAAAAGAGAGCCGCACTTGATCCAGATCAAGTTGATAGATTGGTGTTTCTAGCAAAAAACATTAAGAAATTATTATTTCTTGCAGATAGGCTATAAGCTTTACTCCTGCTGCTGTCTCCTGTTCAAGTTATCACGTCATTGTTTGCACTGTGCAGGTCCGTTTTTGTTTTTCATTGCATAGCCTCATTTTGTGATATGCATAGTGGCACTTGATATTGATTAAGTTGATAATCAGTTTCAAACAAAGAGGATATGGCCTAAGTCCTGAATATCGTGGATATTCCAATATATTCGAATACATTGCTTGATATTCGATATCCGTTCAAACTTGATTTTTCTCAAAGTGACAGCCCTAGTGCACATTCCATCAGTTGCAGTTCTATGGCTCATACACGCATCCAAGGTTGTTTTCTCAGCCAAATCTTAAATCACACAATTTGCTAGTCCGTTACATGCCTTCCCTAGAGAGACACACCAATAAACCAATAATAGCAAACAGTAGGTAGTGCCTTGGATTTAATCCCCTCCCCCTTTTTATTTGGCAACGTAGCAGCATGGATGACAACACAGAGGAGTTGGTAATATCATTTGGTAATTATTTGACGTCTGTAATATGGAACTGGTTTGTATTTTCCAAAACCGACACGGCGCAAACAACAGTTATTTGCAAAAATTGCAAAGATAAGGTTTGCACGTCGGATGGCAACACGACAAACCTTTTTAACCACCTCAAAAGAAAGCACCCGAAAAAGTAGTAGACAGTCAAACAGTAACTTGTACTGTTCAGTAACTTGCAAAATAGTCTTAAAAACCAACATGAAATTCGTCTCGATGCAGATAAGTTAATAATCAAAATTCTTCTTCTTCTTATTATTATTATTATTATTTTTTTTAATTCAATTTGTTCGCCTGTTGCAACGTTCTGTTCGCCTGCTGCAGAGCACTACAGAAAACTCCTTTCTGCCTGCGGGTTCTCTGCGCAGCAAACCAACTTTATCTGATATAAAATATTAGACAAGGTAATTCATCTCTTGATTGTTTTTAATGATCATCAGAAAAGTAGGAAGTGATTAGCAAACTCTGAGTAGCAAACTCAGATGTTTCTTGACACAGACATCGTGTACAAGCCCATAACTTTTAGGATTGATGAGTATTTGATCATGAGAAAACATAGTTTTACCGTGAGTGAGTGTTTAAAAGAATGAATGAATGCAGGTGATGCTTGGTGCGCGTGTGTGTGTGTGCGCCCATCTGTTTAAACACATGCAAACTAAACACATAATACAGCCCATGGCAATGTATAGTAACGGGGGGACACATGCATATTATGAACACAAGTCGATAACAAAATGTATGCAATACTGGTAACAAACGATGTTTGTTAATGTATTGCTGCATATCATTAAATAGACCCACAGTTGCAGCCACAGGACCGTATATCATATATGTGTTAAGTTCTCTTTGCCGAAATTTACATGACGACTCAGTGTTTCTGAAGTAAAGAAAACGCTATTCCATGTGTGAATTAGGCCTACTATTTGGCCATAAACTGAGCCATTTGAAGTTTGAAATTCATGTGGTCATGCATCTGTCTCAGCGGAGACTGCAAACGCATCAAAATATCAACTTGTCAAGTTCAAATGTGCTGGCTCTTAAAGGGGATGGGAGACAGAACCCTCATGGGTTTATTGCACGTTACACCCAAAACACACCTACGGGTTTCAAACCAACCCATTTCAGATTTGCGTCGGGCGCAAGGGTCATTTATCTGCCGGTATAATAGCAATAGCGCCAGAGATCCGCCCACAAAGCTACTTGTGTTTCGCATTTCATTTCAGACCGTTAAAATAGGGCCCTGAATGTTCTTATGTTGTTCTGAGGACTTCAACTGCAACGTTGCCACAGGCCACCAATTACAAAGTATTCAAAGATTTGTATCCAGCCTCAAAGAGGAATCATTTGGTTCTCATCCTCATTTAACTCTAACTCCCACAATGCCTTTCTCTGGTGTCTGAAGGATATAATACAAACACAGTATTTCACTAGAGGGGTTCCATCAAAATCGCTAATGAAGGCGGTGCTTAGTTGATTAAGCCCAGTTAGAACTAATGCCAACTTCCACTTGAGGCTAAAGCCATTCCATCAACGCAATTCATCTGCGCCTTGTTAAGGTTAATTCAAACCAGGTGAACATTATTGTGTATTACATGTGCTGAGGAGATATATAACCAGCCCAGAACGTCGACTGTTGAATCATGAATCAAATGTCTGAAAAGGCACGAGTGGGATTCTTTTCCAGCGGCGAACAGAAGCTGCTTGTGGAGGTCTATGAGGAGTAGAAGCATATAATAACTCAAAAAGGGAACACCTAACCATCAATACCATTTCTTGTAACCATTTCTATCTATTTTACTTTTTTTACTTATCTATTATTTTCTTTTATTGTATGACAATGTTTATATGTGAAGCACTTTGAGTCTGCCTTGTGTATGAAAAGTGCTATATAAATAAAGTTGCCTTGCCTTGCCTAATAAAAACAGGGAGGCTGGCTGTCAAAAATGAATTAATTAACGATTAAGTATTAAGCGTAGTGTGCGAATTAAGGGGGAGCGGGGGAGCCATAGCTCCCCTAGTGGTGACATGAGCTCCCCTGGAAACATGGTTTGTGAAATTTTGGGGGAGCTCTAAAATATTGATATAGCCAAATAAATGCTATTTTTGGCATGTTTTTTCTCAAAGGTGTAAAATAAGTGAAATAAAGTTATATTTTGAGTTTATGATTCATGAAAAAACGTAGCCTAATGCTTGTCATTACTGAGCTAGAGCCGCTCGAAGCATGGGGGTGCTGCCTGCAGCCCCACTACCCACTCACACAAGCTTGTTTAGGTACATGCTTAAAAGACTGTCACCTGCGCGCCAGTAGTGTATGTGGCGTTGGGTCTCAAATTGCATCCTCATTGTACCCAGCACTTCTGAAAATGCACTTTCGAATGCGTCTCTGTCCCCAGCACATTTCAAACCAAACTGACGCCCATGGCTATAGGCCTACTGCATGAGAAAATTTAGATCGATATTGCGCAACAATCGGGAGATGGGGACCCCCCCGAATATTGAAGGGTATTTCACACACTGGGTGAGGGTTACAGTTATGGTTATGGTTAGGGTTAGGTTTAGGGTTAGGAGTCAGCGTGTGAGTTTGCCTGACAGGCTGCTGTCCAATCCGAAAAACACAGTCGCGACCGGGGAACATAGGACCCAGGGAACATAGGTACACTCCCGCCGACGGCTAGTTGGGACTTCATCTGATTGGCCAAATGGTGTGAATGCATGGCGCATGTATCCAGGGCTCCATCTGATAGGTCAAATGTTTGCATGCTGAGTGTGAATGCATGGCGCATGTAAATAAAAAGATTTTTCTTATTCATCGCGTTTCAGGCATCTTTTGCGATGTGTTAACCGCGCATGTTCATATCGCGATGACGATGAAAATACGATTTATCGGTCAGCCCTACTCATTATCCATCCCCGTGCAGTCTCTTACCAGTATAGACGTTAAATTTAAATATAGGCTACTATACGGGACGTAGACTGACTCATTTCACGGATTCCTGTGAGACCAGGTTGCCTTAATTACATCTGTTGCATATGTCAGGTGAAAACTAAAAGTAAAGGGCTAGGAAAGAGGCGGTGGTTGAAAAAAGTATTTTGATCGCTTATTAAGTTCACTCGTTGCTTATAATGGTTTATTCATTTCCCAGTATCATTTCCTTTATTTAGAAGACTGTTTTGTTAATTTTTGAATTGTAAAATAAATAAAGAAATTTTTTGAGTTGAGTTTTTTAAATTATTGGAAGGGAGTCGAGCTGACCTCGTCTGCTGTACCCACAGCCCAAAATAAAAAACAGCCAGTCAAGACAATATCCTTAATTCAAACATGCCGTTTCATTTGGCCTCAATTGGCTACGGACGCAACCTTGGAATGAACATGCGCGACGGGGATTTCTAAAGGTTACTATAGTGGCAGAGACTGCAGGAGCTGAAACATCACTACGGTAGAGCTAAGAAGGTTATACGAGCGCTTCAGACCAACCCTACCAACAAACGACGTACGAAAGAGATTCGTAGCAAAGAAGGTTTCGGGAAACACGCGAGGTGTTAAGGTAAAACTTAAAGAAGAGGTTACGAATACTGGTATGGCTTTTTAATTACTACATTAAAAAAAAATTTAAGTAAAAATTAAGTTATTAATTCAGGCATAAGACAGTGTGCGGTACCTATTATTGTTAAAAAAAAAACACCCCCCCACACTTTTCCATCCTCAATGGAATATTGACCATCTTTTTGTAATCAGGGAGATAGTGTCGAGGTAATGTGTCAAACTTGTACCCGGTCGTCCGGGGTTCAATCCCCACGCAATGAGTAATTTAGGAAGGATTACTGGAGAAATGAAAGAACTTTTCATGCCATGTATTTTCCATTTCTTTGAAAAGATAGGCCTAGTAAATGCAGCCAGAAATCTTTTTTCTAAATTGACTAACAATTGTATTTATCTTAACAGAAGTGGTCTCAGCTGCCTGCCTTAACACCTGAGCACCCACATCAATTGGCTCTTCGTCTATAAAAGGGCATGCCATTCTCGTGTTTGTTTTCTCTAACAGGGACCTAGTCCTCTTGGAAGCCCCATCCTACCAATAAATTCATACATTCAATTAACTTATTAATAAACTCACCTGAATGGAATTTATTTAGCTGACAATTTCCCATGCAGCAGTGTCTTTGTCATTGTGACAAAGACTTCACTATCAGTAACATTAATATTAACATTCATTTGACCATAGGTTTTTGCAAGTTATATTTGGGTTCTGGGGAAATTCTAAGACATATTTATTATATAAAAAGTCAATTGTTAGGCCTGTCATAATTCTATGACAGACTCAGGACGCAAACTCGGGCCGCCCGCACCACAGTGCCAGCGCTAGACCACTCACCCAACTCACGATTGTTCTAGATTGTGGTAGAATACATAGATTTGTATAAAAATCTGTTGAGAAAATATCCACGATAACATGCAATTCATTTAATTATTTTATTTGCAATAATTTAATGTTATACACCTAGTGAAAATATAGGCTGTTTGTACTTCATATACTGTATCACTGTCAATTTGACCAATTGTGGTCTTCCTCTTGACAAAATCGTGAGGACTAGGCTGGGCGGAACCTTCTGATGGTACCCTTGTTTCCGACAGATGGACGCCGCTAAAGTAAGCCTGGCAGTTAGCCTGCCATGGACCAGGTTAGTTTGGTCGGATAAATTCCCATGGTTACTTAGCGGAGAGTCCCTTAATTCACGTTAATGGAACAGAACTCTAACTCAGAGTAGCGAGGCTTAGCGAAATTAGCCCGGCTTTGCCTTTAGCTTGGATGATGGAATAGCCCACAGGTTGATGTCCGTACATCATAGATCATTGCATATACATCCAATGGCAATAGAGTACAAAGTATCTAAAGAAAGATAGAAGGGTAAGGTAGTGTGGCAAAGGCACTAGCTGACCTTTAGGCATCCTTGAGCAAGATGCCCTGAACCCTACCTGCTCCTCAATGACCTAATCCACTGTATCTTATCCAAATATCATCCAAATATCTTTGGATGAAAGTAGAAGTAAATTAAATCATACATGTGTGTTGCGACACACTTGAAAAAAGACTATATGGAATGTAACTTGTGGAGTTTGGGAAGAGTGGGTGGAACCGAGGAGGCCACATATGTATCATATGTGGAGTATCAAGTGTCACTGTGATCCGTACTGTGACTCAATCAATGCATCCACAATTCAATGACATGTTCTTTGGAGCCCAGTTTGCTTATAGTCTGAATGATTTGTGAGTCTAGACGAGGATTAGACAGAGGAAAATCAAAAATCCTTTTGATTTGAAAAAGTGAAATACTCCAAGGCATAATTGGGCCTGTGCTAAAGTTGTCTTTCTCTATCAGAGGAGATGACGGATGGCTCTCTGCTGGCTGCTGGGGGACTAGGCTGAGGATAGATCAAAGCTTTTAGCAGACGTTAACATGGGATGAGACATGAGCACATCTAGGGCGTTATATAATAAAAAATATAAATACATTATATTTATTTATATTTATACAATTATATTAATATACAATTCAATTAAATACATTTTCTATCAATTTGTTTACTTTATTCACATACTTTTGTTCTTTGTGTCCACACATTCTTTTTTAGGAAATATTGTTGCTAGCTACGATTAGAAACTAAATTTGATCCATTCTTCCATCCATGTAAAAAAGTCCATAATTGAATGTGATACATGCACAAACACACATATACACACACACATACACACTTGCAAACTGCCAAAAATACGTTTTTCTATGGCCAGATTCAGTTTTGTTACATAACCACGAGCTCCTAGTCCTTCAGTTGAACTATACCTATAGCCCTGAGGTCTTCTGCTACACCCTTTCCTCCATCCATCCAGACCTTGATGGTAACAGTTATGAACAATGTCACTCCACCACTGCGCCCATCTCTCGCTCCCCTGCTCCCTGTCTGGTTCTTTTCTGCCATGATGAAGCAGTTTTCTCTCTCTCTCTCTCTCTCTCTGTCTCTCTCTCTGCAGGTTGAATGTAATCTTCAGTAAATTTGATGAAGTCCAAAGATCTGGGAACATGGTGGCGACCCCTGGTTCAGGTGAGTGTTTTAACATGGAACTCTATTAAGCTTTCTGCTACAGCGTTAACCTAGTCTAGTGTGAGTGGTTGAGTGTGTGTGCGCGGTTGTGTGTGTGTGTGCGCATGCTGTTTTTTTGCATCACAATGGATACCACAGGCTCCATAGTTACGTCCATGAATACAGCCTACCAACATGTACAATAACAAGCCACAAATCCCCCGGTTCCTCTTAGTATACACTTGTACAGTAGACTGCTGATGCTTTCCTTACTATAAAAGGTTTTGCTATGCTGCCATTTACTTTGAATGCGTGTGTGTGTGGACGTGTGGAGCTCTGTCTGGGCGGTGTGTGTGGAGCTCTGTCTGGGCGGTGTGTGTGGAGCTCTGTCTGGGTGGTGTGTGTGGAGCTCTGTCTGGGTGGTGTGTGTGTACGTGTGGAGCTCTGGGTGGTGTGTGTGGACGCGTGGAGCTCTGTCTGGGCAGTGTGTGTGGTGCTCTGTCTGGGTGGTGTGTGTGTGGCCGTGTGGTGCTCTGTCTGGGTGGTGTGTGTGTACGTGTGGAGCTCTGGGTGGTGTGTGTGGACGTGTGGAGCTCTGTCTGGGTGGTGTGTGTGGACGTGTGGAGCTCTGTCTGGGTGGTGTGTGTGGACACGTAGAGTATGGGCAGCGGTTGACTGTGGTGTCCGCGAGAAAGTTAGCCTTTTCGAACACTTGGATGGATAGCGATTTATTTAATTCCAGTCCGAGGGTAAGGCTTCCCGGACACATATAGTATAACGCTACGGTGTGTGTGGATGGTGAAGCTCCGTCTGAACAGCGATGTCTTTAATACCTGCGTCCGAGGCAAAGGCTTCCCGGACACCTGTAGTATAACGCTACGTAACCATGGGGATAACACTCCCTCCTCTTTCCTGAAACACATTTTTTTTAATCACATAGTGTTCAAATTCCATCTGTAGCAGTGGCTGGCTCTTTAAGGCCCATGGCTTAAAACAACATAACTCCTCTCTAGAAGGTCTAGAGAGTCCACATGTGGTTTGTTGTCCATCTTGTTAGTAAATGTATGAGATGAACATACTAACCATAGCGTTATGCTACAGGTGCACGGGTGAGTGAGCAATTTACGTCAATGTGTAAATGTACACATTGACGGATGAAATGCTTGAACAATAATTGAGACTCCCACAATGCACTGTTTTTAAAAAACCTATATACAGTAGATTACTGTTAGAATTTTGCTGTAAATGAACATCAAAGTCTAACAGTGAACCATCTAAATAATTGAATATAACTGTCATCTATTGAATGCATTCAGCATGCCAAAGTCCTAGCAGACACCTGATTTCCTCACAGAGGACCCTGTCTGAGTTCCTAGTTGAAGACTAGGACCTACACTCATTCCACGGGGCACATATCAGTTATGACAGCAAGAGAGAGGGAGTGGAGGGGGTCCTATTAAGCTGTCGCAGGGCAGGAGGGGGATGAGGAGGGGATGACGGAGGAGGAGAGGGGAATAGAAACACAAACAGAGAGAAAAGGCGAGAGAGGGAGGGAGGGAGGGGGAGAGAGAGATAGCAAACACATGAGTAAAAAAGAGCGAGGGGATGAATCAAAACCGACCGGGCTCTAGATCGGTATTGTATAGTCATATGCAGAGATTTGTATATAGGACACACAGGTATATAGACTTAGGAGCAAGGCGAGAGAAATGCGAAGAGAATAACAGCCGAAGAGAGAGTGCCAGAGCATAGAGAGTAAGAGATAGTGAGCGACAAAGAGTCAGAGAGTGAGAATGAAGAGAGAGAGAGAGCAGAACAGTCAATTGCGTAGCAACGCTAGTCTCTCAGTAGCTCCTCTACGCGTAGAAGGAAGGCTTTGCACCATGACAGAAGGAGAAGGTACGCCACACGCACGCACGCACACGCACACGCACACACACACACACAGATGTAGAGCAATATTAGTATGCATACGTATGTATGTGCGTTCTCCTGCAGATCTTTCGTACTGATTGCTGGTGTGCGTTGACAGTCTTGCTACCTTCTACCTTCATTGAAAACTTCCTTCCTCTGTTTTTGTATTTTTTATTGAAATCACGAGTCATGGCTGTTGGGTAAGATAACTAGATGGTGGGTGGGTGTTGGTGTAGCTGAGAGGCGGGCATGCTACAACAGTCACACAGTGACCGCACTGTGCTGGCTCTTGACACCCGAAGCCATGGGAGACCACCACCTGCTCCCCCTCTCTCCAGTCTCCCCCTCCCCCAGTCAGCGGAGATCAGAGATCCTGCAGCATTCTGTGTTGGGGTTGTCATCATTTGTTGTTGTGGTGGTAATTGTAGCCTCTAGGTATAGCAATGACCGTCTTCATGCTGTACATGGTTGCTTTGTGTTTTTTGGCCTTGTCTCGCCTCTCCCCCCCCCCACTGTCACTTCTTGTGATGAGTAAAAATAACAATATCATGTCTATATCAATGTCTGCAAAACAAGGGGAGAGAGAGAGAGAGAGAGAGAGAGAGAGAGAGAGAGAGAGAGAGAGAGAGAGAGAGAGAGAGAGAGAGAGAGAGAGAGAGAGAGAGAGAGAGAGAGAGAGAGAGAGAGAGAGAGAGAGAGAGAGAGAGAGAGAGAGAGAGAGAGAGAGAGGTTTCGTTTTCACAAAGAGCTAAACAATATGTCTTGAATTCTGCCTCTGCATAATCTGGTTGATATGAATTCAACACATACAATCTGGTTATTTGCTTTTTATTGAATGTAGCTTCCAAGTTAAGGTTAAGTTAAAATAACCTGCTTACCTTAGGTTCAGGTGATCAGAGATTGACAGTTTGACAGCAATGGTATGTTCCTTTGCTTATTCACTTAACTTTTTTATTGCACTTAATGTTCTGCCGACCATCTGCATGTGCAGGACAAATAAACAAATAATCTATTGTATGGGAACAGTTCACCACTGTCCATCCCCTGCAACCACCAACAAACACATCCTTTATCTCCCGCTCTTTGACTTACTTCTCTGTCCTCTGAGAATGTCAACTATTTATGAACTCAACACAAGCTCAGATTCCCCTGCCTCCATTTTTCTTGTTTATTTACTTTAACTCTGATTGCGAGTTTCGTATTTGTCGATCCAGGTTATCCAAATCTAGGTTATCCAGGTTATCCCATCTAGCATTAAGATCACTCTGTACCATGCATTGCCAAGGGGTCAATTGATGATACAAAGCATGTTCTACTTTTCACCTCGCTGTAGTTCATTTGGGTTTCCTGAACAAACTCATAATCTGTGCTCTCTCATAATAGAAACATCTCCCGCCGATAGATCCCAAGAAGACCTGCTTCTGTCTCTCCCACCCCCAACAGAGAGTTCAGTTCCACTGGGGTTATGTTGAAGCAAAGCCGGAATTGCAGTGTTGGGACTATGAGGACAAATCAGCCCTTTTGGATATGCGTGGGTCCTTTCTACAGCAGGCAGGCACATGCATAATGCAGTCTAGCTTTGCACCTAGAGACTGGATCCACACCACAAGAGGAGCAGGACCATGTTTAAAGATTCTAAATACACCAAATACACAACTATTATGATGATGATTTTGAGCTTTGCCAGCCTGCTGTTCAAGTGTGTCTTTAACACAGTTAGTGTTTATATTTGCTTTGATCCCTGAGGTCTTTGTTTATATGGATGCTTGTTTGTGTGTGTGTGTGTGTGTGTATGTGTGTGACTAAGCTATCTGGCCCTCAGTTCTCCGGTGCTTGCTGTTATATAAACCCTTTGCACGTTGCCGGTTTTCTGGATATCCTGCTGAAGCCCAGGGATGATTAAATAGTCTCATGCCTCGTCAAACCATTAAGATGTGTGTGTTACACACACACAGACACACACACACACACACACAAAATCAATCATCGCCTAGTACACTCACTACCTCTCTTCACTCACTTTTAGTGCATGTGTACATGCACTCTCCTCAGAACTCATTCTCTCGCTCTCTCTGTCTATGTCAACTCTCACTCTCTCTCTCTGTCTCCCTGACTCTCTCTTACTCTCTCTCGCCCCACACAACATGCTTTGTAGTTGTTCTATGCGGCCCCCCAACTCTTCCTCTTTGACCCTGTGGTCTTTGTCCTCCCCGTCTTCATCCAGCCTCCTTGTTATTTCCGTCCACATTTAGCAGCCGACCAATAAGGTGCCCTGGTTTACAAACTACAAATAGATTGCTTCCACCGCAATCAAAGACTAAATTAGTGTAGGGAAAGAAATGTTGTCAAAACACTTTAGCATTGGCTTGAGCTAGTCAATAGCTGATTGCTGTTCGCTGATTGTGACATTATGACATATATAATAATGTAATAATAATCATTTTTATGTGTGATCAGTAACAGTATCAGTAACAGTTTGAGACATCCAGCTGATTTATTAGGTGAAATGTTACTTTAAGAAGGTGATGAAAAAACTGCAGCTTTAACATCAAAATATAGAATAAAGCATATGATAAAAGTCAAACACTTATTTTCCTCAGAGCCACATTGTTATGATATAATCAGATTTGGGATGCTTAGTACCTTCTTTATGGGTACCTCAAACAAACGGCTCTCTTTATGGGTTAGAGACAACACACACCCGGGTTTTCTGGAGAGGGAATCCGCTCCTTCCACTCCCAGTTGTCATGGAAATATTCCACAGAAGTGAACATTCCGTACCCTATTATCCGGTGGTTACAGATCATCTCTGGGTTCACACGGATGGGAGCGCAAGGTTTCAGGGAAATTTGGGTTTTACCGACACACTCCCTGGCACAACCAGGTTAAGAAAATAGCCGATTAAGAAAATAACTAGATGCTGACCCCTGGACCATCCAGGTCCCCTATTTAAACCAGAGAAAGAGAGACAGCTGAATGACTGATGTGTATTCGCCAGAAAATACTTAGGAAAGTGAAGAAGACATGGTATATCAGATACCGCTATCAAAGGTTTTGTTTATTTTCTTTCATTAACGGTAGGTATAAAATTCTACTTATTTTCAACGTCCCCAAATTCAACATGCCAAATTCAGCTGCAAAATTCAATGTATGAAGTGTTAACATCTGGGGACCCAAGGAAAAGGAAAATGATTTGTTGTTAAATTCAGAGGCAAAAAATTCAGATACGTTATTTCAATGCATAAATATTCAGTGCTAAGAGTTCAATGGCTTTAATTCAGTGGCAAAAAAATCAGATACGTTATTTTAATGCATAAATATTCAGTGCTTAAAATTCAAAGGCTTTTTATTTTCAAAATCTGATGAGTCAGATATACTTCCATATTGATGTGACATAATGCCAACGCTAATCACCACTCATCCGTCTATTATGTAAGGCTTCTGACCGCGAGCTAAGCCCCTAACTGGTGGGACAAATACAGAGACCTGGGGGAGGATAGAGCAACAGAGAGAGGAATGGCTCTTTATTTATTTCACGCTTTCTTTCAATTCAAAATAGCTTTATTGGCATGGAAAATAAACATTTACATTGTCAAAGATGTTTAGAAGTGAATGTATAGTTAGTACAATAGAAAATAAACAAGGTAGTTATATGGAGTGAGCCAATCAAACTATATCCCGACATTGGGAGACAGAGATAGTATTAAATCTTCTCTGTGGATATTGACTGTATTGTATCCAGGCACAATATAGCATACAGAGGTCTCGCTCTCTCATTGTTGGAGAGAAAAGAGTGAGAATACATTGGAGAAATGGAAGGAAGTTCAGAAGGTAAGATGTCAGAAAAAGAGTGTAAAGAAAGGGAGTGACAACGAGAAACAGAACCGCAGTAAGACAAATCAGATAAAGCACCAAAGATTGGGGAATGACAGAGGCAGAGCCAGACTGAGAAACCAAAAGAGCCAGATAAATGTATTTTAGGAAAAGAGTGAGCAGGAGGGAAAGAGTGAGTCGTTACCTCTGCATTTAGGAACAGCGCTATGATGTCTGGTCCAATTTGATAGTTGAGCATCTCTTCCAAACTAAATCCTCATTCTTCTGCTTTTTTCTCTTTTATGTATTTGAGGAATAAACAAGGATATAAAAAGAATCACTATTATATAATCTCAAAGTTTGGGAAGGATGCAGCTTCAGCTTAGCCTGGAAATCCAGACCCACATCTAAAGCTGTAGGGTCTGGCAACGAGTAATGAAAATGGCCCAACTTGAGGGGCGGCACCAAGCATGCATTTGAAAATATCACTGCAAGCAATTGGATAACACTACGACCAATCAGAAGAATACAAGGGGTGACGTATCCAGACCAGCGGAGCTAACCAATAGATAAGACTCTTGCCGTATCTGATCGGTAAAACAGCAACGCTTTTGGCCTGCCTATATCAGATACACCGATGTGATTGGTTAATGTGCTGGGAGAGGGGCATCGGGGAGTGTGTATATTGCTCGTTCCCAGAGTGATATGCTGAGCAAATTCAAATTGTGCTCTTGTGAGAACTCTGGATTTACAGGGTATCTTCAGCTAGGATGTGATCATTTTCTAGAGCAATGTGTTGAATGGTGTTTGCTGCCCCCCAGTGGACAGACGGGTCACCTCGCATCTTATCCCTTGGCTCCCGTATCATTTTGCATTAGAGAGGAGCAATTCTGATTCATAGTTACAAATGGCCTAAACAAGTCAGTTATTACGTAATTGCCCTTTCAACCTTTTAGCTCTCCTCTGCCGTTAAAGAAAGTACTCCATCACATCTGAAAGTTGTTAACTCACACAGCCCTTTAATCCTCTAATGGTTATGTTCTGAGAGGAGATTTCTGCTCCCAGATTAAGCAAGGGTTCCAAATATCATCCCTTCTCTCTCTCTCAGCCTAGTCATGGTCTTTCTATACTTACTTTACAATGATCAAATCTGTTGGGTGGGGCTCAAATGGTATCAGATCTGAAGGATTAGTTAACGCTGACACACACACACACACACACACACACACACACACACACACACACACACACACACACAATTGGACTCACACACCATGCACACACATACTCTGTATGTATGTGTTGTTCTGCATGTGTATTTAAATAATTTGTCCACAGGGACGTCTTTTGTTATGTTCCATTGCGTTTTAATTGCTTCCTCGACACACAGATCCATCAGAGCGACATTTGAGTCAGCTGTGGCATGGTGCTGTCATCAATAATGTGATCAATACTTGACAATACGCCTGACCGCCCCCTCTGAGCTGCCTGCTGTTAAACCACCTACTTCACTTTGTGGTTATTTAGTCTTTAGCAGATGCATACTTCCAACATGACTTATACTGAGTCAGGTGTACTGATGATACCTGTCATTCATGAGCAGGCTTATGTGTTGTTGTTTAGGGTTAGGGTTAGTTTAGGGTTGTTGTTAAGGGTTGGCTACACTATTCAGGTTTAAAACCCAGAAGCTTTGGGCGTCAAACAAGCTCAGCCATCCTGTCCCTTTTCTTTTAAACCTGCTGATTTCTTTCATGTTCGCTAGCTTTTTCTCTCGTTCTGTTTGTTCGTTGTTTGTTTCTTAGGAAGGAAGGTAGAAAGGATGGAAGAAAACCTTCCATTCTTCCTTCTTTCCATAAATCTTTTCTTGTGTCTTCCTGTTCTGTGGTTGGTGGCTGTATGTAGGTCTTCACTGATCTTTTGCAGTCATGTTTTGTGATAAAAACAGTATTTAAAACAGCATTTCTACTCATTTTGTTGTATAATACAGCACTAGTACTAGTTTACAGTCTAATTATTAAAATAGTTTACAGAATCAATATACATTATTTATTAACTACATTTATTTTTAACTACCTAGAACTGAGCCATGGCTTTGTTTTTGTGTACATTCTGAAACAAACGAATGAAGCCTGTGTTAGCACCCCATAGAATCAGAAAGACAATGTGAGGACTAATGTTATCTAGTGTGCTAGTTAGAGAGCTGTGGTTGGTTTTGATGCGAGTGCTGATGCTAATCTCCAGAGGTGGCAGAGGTGTGGGAAATGATGTCACCAAACATAGGAAGTGATGTCAGCGACCTATCCCTCCCTCTACGGCTGTCGTCACCCCTCTGGCCCTTCTCACACAAAACCACGCTCCATTGGAGAGGAGGGATGTAGTAGTGGTTTATGGCAGAGATCAGATGGAAAGGGCATAGGGCACAATTAGTTTGGCATTAGCAAACATTGAAAACACACACATACAGGCACACACACACATGGGCAACCCCCACACAGTGTAGTGGAGGTGGTAGACCAGGGGCTTGAGTTGCAGTCGTGAGGAAGACTGTGGATTAGAGAGAGAGAGAGATTAATAGAGAGCCATGCTGAGGAGACTGGTGTGCAAGAAAATCTGCGCTCGTAAGACTATTTTCATCTGTTTGTCTCTGCCTCCCCCTTTCCCTTCCTCTGTCCCTCTCATTTCTCTCTGCTCTTGTTGTGGTTTATTGCTGTGTTGATGTGAATGTGGGCTTTGTTATAGTCAATATTCTATATCTATGGTGACTATCTCATTAACTCTTTCTGTCTGTGTCTGTATCTCTGCCTTTCTTTCTGCTCTGTCTCTCTTCCATCTCACTCACTGTCTGTTTCCCTTTGTCTCACTGTTATGTGTCCATGCCTTTATTTCTGTCTCTTTGTCTGTGTCTTATTTCTGTATTTTCTGATGTTAGCATAGCTGTGTGTGTGTGTGTGTGTGTGTGTGTGTGTGTGTGTGTGTGTGCGTTCCTGCGCGTGTGTGTGTTTGCAGACGTCCAATTGTGCAAGCCTTTCATTTATTTCATGTTCTCGTTGATTGACCTTATGTAACTTATACAACGGCTTACTTTGTGCCTGTCTGTCTCTCATTTTTCTTGCTAGCTAGCAGCTGCCTTTCTGTTTTTCTGTCTGTGTGTTAATAAAGTATGATGAAAGACATCAGAGTATACAGGTGTTTCTGTCCCAGTGTGTATTTGCTATACAAAATACACAAAAGGGCTTCTTCCATCCAGGATAGCCCCTGTATGTGCGTCCATAAGCCCTGGTGCTGGGCTGGGAAGAGGGACATGAGCAAGTGTGTCCACCCAGATAAGAGTCACATGGAGGGGATGGGGGAGAGAGGGGTCAGGCATGCTCCATGACTGGTGGTGAAGCCATATCAAAAGCTCAAGAGGTCAGACCACCGCACTGAGGAGACTCAGTGACCCACACACACACACACACACACAGGTCAGATGGATTAATAACAGTGTGAGGATGACGGTGTGTTGAGGTGGAACTGAATGATGGAGACCTTTTCCATAAGCACTCTGGGGCAAGTTGTCAGGAGAACCGATTTGTCCATATTTTGTTAACTTAACTATACTTTTTTAGTTTGGCTTTCTTTTAATGAAGAGGTATGTTCTATTTTCTACCTCAAATTTAACCCCTCAAATGTGTAGTGGATATCCGTATAGGTTCGAAATGGCGACACGCCCGCACGCCCGGTGGGGTGTTCCACAAAGCCGGTTTTATCACTTACCCAGCTAAGTTAACCCAGGGTTAGCGGCAACCCTAGGTTTTCCGTTCCGAAATGAACACGGTATGTAAGTTGCAATAGAAACATATGCTCGCAATCAAACCTAGTCGGAGCAGGTTTTGCGCAGGTTAAGTTTGGAAGATAACCCGGTTTTGCTCAGAGTAGGCTATTTAAACCCGCGTTTATCGCAGCTTTTACGTGTTCGCCTGTTGATATCGGAGCGCAAATAATTCGTGCAATTCACAGAGAGAGATTAATTAGACCACGGCTCGACATATTGTCCTTTCCGGATGACTTTTTGCTGGAGAGATATAGTTTTTCACGTGATTCTTTGATATATTTAAATAGCCTTCTCCAACCCTACATTAATGTTACCAATCGTGGATCTGCCCTCAGTTCACTACAAACAATTTGCATAGCTTTCCGTTTTTTTGCGACGGGTAGCTTTTTGTACAGTGTAGGAGATGCTGAGCACATAGGCAAAGCTACCGTCTGCCGCTCAGTGCGTCCGTCTTGCGCTGAAGCGGTTGTTGCGTAACTTTTCGTTTTTCCAGGAACATAAACCCACGAGACGCATTAAAATGGAGTTTCACCAACTTGCAGGTCAGCATTATTAAGTGTTCCCAAATGGCTCCGAAATTATCCTTGTTGACTTTTCATCTGGGTCTTATATTTCAGGATTTCCTAATGTAATTGGGTGCATTGATGGCACACATCCAATGTGAGCTATACATTTCAACAGGGTGCGTTGCATTATGAACATATCATAGACCTCATATAATTATTGTGCTTGTGCAAGATAGCTCAAAGTTTGTATTTGATCGCAGGGCAATTCGATGGGGATCTCCTAGGAGATCGAGGGTATCCATGCCTCCCGACGCTCATCACCCCGTACCCTAACCCCGCTCATGGACCACAGACAACATTTAACCGGGCACACAGCAGAACCCGCGTTAAGATTGAAAATACATTCGGGATATTGAAGTCCAGATTCCAATGCCTACGTTTGTCCGGAACGGGCATGCGATGTAATTGTTGCATGCGCCGTCCTCCACAATATAGCCACTCTGCCCAAAGAGATGCCTCCCCCCTTTGACCCGTTCCTCGAGGAGGGACACATTCCGCAAATGTTTGTAAGGGCTGACAAAGGATGCGAGACCACATTTGCAGAAATCATTAAAATTAAAATAAAAAAAAACCACACCAAACACTGTTTTCTTCCATCATTTTTATTCCTTAGTTGCTGAGGGGGGGAAAAGAATAATTAGTACCTTGAATAGCAATATCATCATCGTCCACTTTGAATTTCTGTTCGAGATCGGTAAAATATGCGGCCCGTTTCGCCATTTTGATCAGGATTTCCATGATCCATACGTCACGTCTTTATAGGTTTGCCGTGAATGCGCACAACCCTGTGTTAACCAACCCCGTGTTGATTGAACTAATTCATAACCGGTGCCGTGGAACCGACAGCTCTGGGTTAGTCGGCACAGGATCAATCAACCTAGAGTTCAGCGTTAACTCTGTTTGTTAAACCACCGTTCTTGGAACACCCCACGGGTCTAGTAACTTTACTATCGGGCTAGTAACTCTATGCACTTGCCAGCCCGTGTGTCTAGCAACTTTACAACCCCTTTGCACGGAGCGTCTTTTACAAGCATTGCGGCCGTCATCGCGAACCTATTTTTGCTATTGTAAACCTCTCTTGCACAGCATAATATTGGTTCTTTTTAGCACACGCTGCAGACGTGTTTTCATAATTTGTTTATTCAAATATTTTTTGTCCCTTCTGGTAACCCGTAGAGTTCATGCATGTGTTTGTGTTGCTATGATACCATTTAATAAAGTTTGCGATCAATCTCATGGGTAAGCCACGTAATTTATACGGTAAACATAATCTTAGTTTTAGAAGTGAAGGTCAAACAGGAGTAGCCTATATTTGTAATGAGTTTGCCTGAATGCTAATCGTGTAGCCTACACTGTTAAATGTTGGGTGATTTGTATAACTAGCACTTTTTTTATAAACATAAAAAATGGATCGAGATGTAAATGAGGAGATGTGAATAACAGCAGTGTGGTGAGGTTCGTGGCTGGTCAGAATCACACACATATATATATATATAAACCCAATAGAGTAGCTTAAATCATCGAATCTATTCTTGAGGTTCTAAACATTTTCAAAGAAATGTGGCTTTGAACGTGAGTAGTCGATCGAGTCCTATGTCCCGTCGCTTTAAACACAGGCCCAATCATATAGCCAATTGAAATGAATTCAAAAGGCCCACACAAAAGGCCCAAGCTAACAGGAAAAAATTACCATTGACGAAAGGCCATTTTCCTTGAAATAACTCTTTAGCCTACATAATCCATCCATCCAAGTTTTAGGCCATCAGCTAGGCTACGTCCTGCGCTGCCTTCCACTGATCCATGTAGCACCGACGTTAATAAGTTCTGGGCCAACTCAATGAAATCCTCTCCTTCAATCGAACGAAATGAATATCCACAACCCTTACATTGGACATAAACAGGTTCATATCCGCCTTGACTACTAAGTAGACGGCCCTTCGTTTTCCGTGGTTAATAAACTCCTGATGCCACCTACGTCTCCTATCATCTGCGCTGCGCACATAGGCTAGACTAGGCTAATTTATGCACGATTTGCGTTGTCATACATAAACAAATTCATCACACACTCACTTCCTATTTTAAATTTATTTTAATCACAAAAACGAACCTTTATATCAAGTGAAACGACCGACCCCATTGGCTACTCTACATAATGAGCTGTTTTTAAATCTTCAATGCCAAAAAATACCAACATTGTTGTGTGGCAATTTTCTATTCTATTCTAGTTTCTATTCTATTCTATTCTATTTATCACGCTGATGTGACAGAGCTCTGGTCGGGTTTCCATGCTCTAGTAGGGAAGGGCCTTGAAAGTCCAAGGGCTTGGCCCTATACCACCCATAGCTCTGCCACCCCTGACCGCACGTCTGTGAGTAATAGTAATATTATCAGCACTAGCATTTAAATGTACTGTATAAAGAATGAATGAATAAATGTTCGCAATCAATCTTATAGATGCTGTCCAAGAGAGGTTTACATCATCATGCTCCGTCAGTGGTGTGGTTTATAGTGGTTTATATACTGATAAAACAATCATGCCAAAAATAGCTGAAAACACACATAACAAATAACAATAATAATGTCCATGATGAAATTATATCTTTTCTGAGCTGAAAGTCCACCAAATGGCTTCTTTTTAAAATTTTATTCTGAAAATTGTAATGTGTGATGTGAAAACGTGATGCACGTGCCTACGACACACATTGATTTGCTTGGTCTAGTAACTTAACACCAGGGCTAGTAACTTTTGAAAGTTACTAGCCCTGTGGTCTAGCACCTATTTTGGCCGAATTTCAGACACTGATTAGTTACTTTAGACTCAATGTTTTTATTGTTCTTACTGTTTAAGCTGCTTGCACACCGCCGCACAGCAACTCGCCGCCTCCATTCATTTCAATGAGGGAAGGGCGGCAGAGGGGAGGCGGTTACAACCACAGTGGTTGGACCAGGAAGCGATTGCCGCCCACGTGAACGGGCACAGATTTTGCCCTACCGCTCAGCTTTCCCCTTGCCCCTGATTCTCAATCCTTCGTAGAAACGGATGGTTTTTAAGGAATTTGGATAATCCGTCTCATTTTACACAGGCCACATGTCTATCATCCACCTGCCACCACCTGTGCACTTACTGTTCTTGTTCTTATTCTTCTCTTGTGTTTCCAGATAAGAACTTTGAGGATGAGGACTCGGTGGATGGGGGTCGCTCCACCTCGTCCTCCTCATCCAAGCCCTCGAGTGCACGGAGGACCGTGGTCAGCGTGGTCAGGAGGCCCAGCGCCGCCTCTGCTAGCAAGATCACCAGTGAGCAGCTAGACGAGCACTCTCACATGTACCGCCGCCCGCAGGCCAGATGGCCCCGGAAGTTAATATTTGGACTTATTTTGTTGTTTTCTTAAATATTTGTGTGTGTGTGTGTGTGTGTGTGTGTGTGTGTGTGTGTGTGTGTGTGTGTGTGTGTGTGTGTGTGTGTCGGTGTGTCGGTGTGTGTGTGTGTGTGTCGGTGTGTGTGTGTGTGTGTCGGTGTGTGTGTGTGTGTGTGTGTGTGTGTTCCCCAGATAAAGAGGCAGCTGCAGGAGCTGTAGATGAAGAAGACTTCGTCAAAGCCTTTGAGGATGCTCCCTCTATCCAGGTGATTACCTGAAGACAATAGCCACACTGCTAGTGCTATAGGCTACAAGACAATGTTACCCACACTGCTAGTGCTATAGGCTACAAGACAATAATACCCACACTGCTAGTGCTATAGGCTACAAGACAATGTTACCCACACTGCTAGTGCTATAGGTTACAAGACAATGATACCCACACTGCTAGTGCTATAGGCTACAAGACAATGATACCCACACTGCTAGTGCTATAGTTTTTATAGCTTCTCGTTTTGACTCTCAACGAAGGCGGTCGCATTTTCTGTCCCTCTCCTCCCCCTGACCTTCTCGGCTTTGCTCTTGTCTCGTCTCGTCTCATCCAGTCTACTGTCTTATACTTTGAGAGACTCTCTCTGCACTGCTCTCCAAACTTAAATCATCATGGAATTGATCAAATGGTCTCTCAACGCTATTGACACGTCTTCTCGGCGGAAAAACCCGGGTACGGGGGAACCTGCCTGTCCTACCGGAACGTTCGCAGCTGGCTACACGATGGACGGCTGGGAGAAGTGGCGGGTCGTGTGCCTGGCGGCTCTTTCCGTGGAGGACGTGGAAGACATCTACATATTTGGAACCATATTTGCGGGTTTTGTGCTGATTAGGAGTAGGCATGGCCCAGATTAATCGGGAAATTAAGGGTACGAGGTCAGCTGTTCAATACCCCACAGGGCTGCCCGTCATGATTGAATCGGTGGGCAGAGCTGTCGGCACTCAGACTGTGGCTATGAAAAGCAATACGGATAACATCATGGAGAAGCTCACGGCTTTGCAAAGGCAAGTGGATCGTTTTGGAGACCAAAATGGAGACAGAGAGTAGTCGCGTAAATTGGAATGCGGCTACTCGCCCTGAAACCCAAATCTTATCTGCTTTCGGCCCCCCCAACCAGCACTGGCCTCAGCCAAGGCCACTGCTCGAACAACATCTCCCGGATGAGCACTGCAGTAAGACGCTCTCTTTGTGCTTTCCCTCCCCCACACGGACACCTGCTGATTTGACTCTGTCTGGGACATGATCAAGAACCCTCCATGGCAACTTGCTGTGTTATCGCGATGACATCCTGCGGCTGAGACACCATGTTTGTGACGCCAGGCGAAGTGACTTTCCAGGCCTACACATACACAAACTCTTACATAGATACAGATACGCATCCACCCCCCCCCCCCCTGTCCTCCGGTCCTGTATGTTTTGTTATGTACGGACTGGTTGATGGCTGGTTGATCTCACGCCTTCACCGCTTTGTTCCCCCCCCCCAGTCTAGCAAGGGTCTGTGTCCTGCGCTGGTTCCCGGCTGCAACAGGGGCAGGGCTGCCCCCCTCCCCTGTTGCAGGTCTTGTGTTTCATGTTGTAAGTGTACTGACTATGTGCTTATGTTGCTGAGGTGTTTTTTTTTTTTTCTGTCCCCACACTGTAGGAGCATAGTCTGGGGGTTGTTCTATTTTTTGGCCTCCCCTCTCCTTATGTTTTGTTATGCTGTATTTTCCCATGTAATTTCCCCCTTGGGGATAATAAAGTCTTATCTAATCTAATCTAAAGGCTACAAGACAATGATACCCACACTGCTAGTGCTATAGGCTACAAGACAATGATACCCACACTGCTAGTGCTATAGGCTACAAGACAATGATACCCACACTGCTAGTGCTATAGGCTACAAGACAATGATACTCACACTGCTATAGGTTATGAGGCAATGACACCCACACGAAACTGGCTGAGGGATAATGATACCCACACTGCTACTGGCTGAGGGATAATGATACCCACACTGCTATTGGTTGAAAGTCAATCAATGATAGCCACACTGCTATTGTTTGATACGCAATGATAGCCACACTGCTATTGGTTGATAGACAATGATAGCATTGATAGATACAAAGATATACAAACTTCCATGGGTAAAATGAGGTCCGATAATATCCCCAATACAACAGCTGACACAGTTATTTCACACTTCCTTCCTGCCTTCCTGGAAAAACCTGGACTTGTTCTTGATTGATGTTAATTGTATGTCCAGGAGAATTGTATTCAATATAAAACAGGTTGTGCCTCATATCCAGCACTTCTGAACTGTATATATATTGGAGTGGGATCTGTGTCTCACCACCACCTCCTCCGCCCTGCAGGTCTACTCCAACAGAGAGATGGAGGATCAAATGTCAAAGATCAGAGAAGTTTTGTCTGATGAAAAACACGACTGGGAGCATAGGGTGGTTGCGGTAAGATATACCCGCACCAACACACATGTATATACACAAACAAACACACATGCTCATGCACTGACACATTTATATACACACACAAACAGACACACACATATACACATGTGTATACACACACACACACACACACGGATATACACTACCACACACGCACACAGACCCACATACAAGTATATACACAAACACACACACACCCACATGTATATACACAAACACAAACAAACTCTCCCGCACCTACACAAGGGTATATATTCACACACACAGACCTGCACACATAGACACATGCACACAAGGAGCTCTTGTCTAAACAGTGCTCCCCCACCTTACCCGACCTGACACTCTTCAATACGTTACTGTCTAGACCTATAAAATGGTGTATGAAGGGTTTGAGTCCCGGGTTCTGTCTGGGTTAGAGTCCTAGAATACTGGTTGGAGTCCCAGAGAAAGGACCAAGTTCCTTTAGGTCGGGTTGGAGTCCCAACGTGGGTATACCAGAGAGACTGAAACTCTTAAATACATTGCACTTTCTAAAATGATTTTTTAACTTTGCCTTTATTTTCTATCTATTTTACTTTTTTATTTTACTTATCTATTATTTTCTTTTTATTGTATGACAATGTTTATATGTGAAGCACTTTGAGTCTGCCTTGTGTATGAAAAGTGCTGTATAAATAAACTTGCCTTGCCTTGTATCCCTCCTTGCCTCCTAATGAAGGTTAAGAAGGTGCGCTCTCTCATGATGGGCGGGGCGGCGGAGTACGAGGGCTTCCCCCAGCAGCTGCGTCTCATGGAAGCCCCTCTGAAGCTGTCCGCCAAGGACCTGCGGTCCCAGGTGGTCCGAGAGGCCTGCATCACGCTGGGGTAAGGCCTGCTCGCCCTGTCTGGGTGTGTGTGTGCTTTTTGGTTTTACTATACTTTTGAGGACTTGAAGAGTCCATTTAACATGCGAGGACATTTTGGGTGATGCAAGTGTGTGTGTGTGTGTGTGTGTGTGTGTGTTCCTGCGCATGTGTGTGTTTGTGTGTGTGTGTTGGGTATTCATACTTTGCGGTCACGTGACTACCTTGGATACCTGGAGGGCAACAAACGCTGGCAAAATGGCGACGAACAACGGCCAACCAGGGGAATTGCAGCCTTGCAGATTTCCGATACTTCAATCAATCAACTATTTAGACCATATGTCACAAAATGTTAAAATTAGATACAAAGAGAAGATAAACATACTCTGAACTTGTGATCCATAATCAGCACCCGCTGATGTATTCATTGCTTTGAAGCTGGCAAAGATAGAAAAAAAAAGAGATATTTACATTTATCTCATAGAGAATCCGTCACCTTATACTGCACAAAAATTGAAAGCCTACGGATGGGTTAACAACGCTGTCGTATGGGAGGTGAAAAACAGGAATATCTTCATAATCAAAGCAAAGGTGAATGTTACTATTCCACCATCCACTATGAAATGTCCCCTTTTGTCCGCGATTACATAGCCAATGTGGTCTTATTATAGCCTGATCATTCACTAAAAAACACATAGAAAGATTAAAGCATCCAGCATATGATTTCAACAATGTGTGAGGGCAGGGATGATCGCACAGTTGCTGTTACAGAATGCTGTGTGATTTAATCTGCACAGTGGAATGAGCGCTGGGCAGAGACTTTCGCGCATTTCAGAATCAGGGAGATTCTGTACAAAAATAAATGTCTAATTTGTCAGTTTGCCATGTGTATGCCTGGCACAAATGCTCCTGTTGAACTAATATTTCCATCACAATGGTATTTGGACTGAGAGGAACCTAATGATTTCCACCCAGTTTTACCACCCGTGATCGTGTGGTAAAACTGGCGACGTCCTGATTAGGCTACTAGGTTTCATTGCTGGAGTTCTTGCCCTCCAGCCAGTCGTTGTGACGTCACGTGCAAAGTATGATTACTGGGTTGGGTATATTGGATATACTTGCGAGGACTTGAAAGGCCATTTAACATATGAGGACATGGTGGTTCGATACAAGCACGCGCGTGCGTGTGTGCGTGCGTGCGTGCGTGCGTGCGTGTGTGTGTGTGTGTGTACCTTTGCGTGTGTGTTGTTTTTATCAAACTTATGAGGGCATACCCTTAAAAGCTCACCTTACGTGAGGATGCATGTGTGTACGTAGGGTGTGTGTTTAAGGGTTGAAAGTGGCATGCTATTACATTGCTCTGTTAGCATGCTTGTTGGCTTCTAAAAGTGCCACTATTTTAGATTGATATTGTTGAGATTGGGAGTCAGTCAAGTTACAAATTAGCTCCAAATTTGTATCAACTCGTACTGTTCCACACATACACACATTATACATTAAGCAAGTTGAGCATTTGACCACTCTCGCCTCCATTGACTTTAGTTTATGAGCAGAGCTGTGAGGATGATGAACTCTTTTCTATTGTTAAAAACAACAACCTCAATTACCTTTCTCCCGTGTGCTTCCCATCTCTCCAGGTACCTGTCAACGTTGCTAGGCAACAAGTTTGACCACTGCGCGGAGAGCATCATGCCCACGCTCCTCAACCTGGTGCCCAACAGTGCCAAGATCATGGCCACGTCCGGGGTGGCTGCCATCCGCATCATCCTCAGGGTACACCCTCACCGGGGCCACACTCAGGGTTTAGTGGGTCTCACCCCGGGGGTACACCCTCAGGTTTTAGTCTGTCTCACCCCCTATGGTCCCTCAGGGTACACCCTCAGGGTTTAGTCTGTCTCATCCCGGGCTACACACCCAGGGTTCAGACCGTCTCAGCCCAGGGGGACACTCTCAGGGTTCAGTCTGTCTCACCCCGGGTGTGCACCCAGGGTTTAGTCTGTCTCACCCCGGGGGTACACACTCAGGGTTCAGTCTGTCTCACCCCAGGTGTGCACCCAGGGTTTAGTCTGTCTCGTCCCCTGTGGTCCCCCAGCAGGTCCATGATCCAACCTTACTTCCTGCTCACCTTGTGCATACTGCTTTCACTAAAAGTTGATGTTCCGCTTTTTTCTTACGCAACCCAGTACTGTTTTTTACCGCACAGCAACACACACCAGCTTCAAGTTTCCTGCGTGTGTTTCCGAAGCAGTTTTGATGCAAATGTTGGAATTCTTCTACACGTGCCAGGCGCTAGACCTAATGCAGCCTATCTGCAAGACTAGGTGGCAAGCCCTACGCCTACCACTGAGAAGAGAAGACCTCACATCAAGTTCTTCACAATTCTTTACAAAAAAATTCTTTACAAAAAAATACAATTTTATGCTGTTTTTCTATCATCTTGTCCATGTGTTGCTATCATGAAACGTAACTTGCTATCATTGATAACTGATAAGAAACTGTATTTACACGCTACCAGGTACTCTTTGTTGTAGTGGGCCAAACATCATTCATCATGATGACATGCCGTAACTATTAAACAATTATTGACTTCTACCATTAGAAGGCTTTCCAGTAGACTACAACATATTCCATAATGCTAGGGGAATATTATACCATTTAAGATCTATCCCAGCGATAGAGAGAGAGAACTGGTGAAGTGATCGCATGTCGTGTCTTCTTCCTCTTCCAGCACACACACTACGCACGGCTCATCCTCATCATCACCAGTAACTGCACATCCAAGTCTGTGGCCGTCAGAAGGTAAGCTGAGATGGGTGACCCCTGACCAGGGACGCGGGAAGTCAGTCCGAGTTGGGGGTGCTCATAATAAATGCTGCGCAACATTTTACACCAGTTTTAGAATATTTTACACTACAACAGACACCAACATGCTTTATGTCAAAGCAGCGTAGTACCATATTCAGCTATAGACAGATCACACACGGAATGCAGGTTTATTTCTAATCAGAAGACGATTTATTATTGACAGAGTCACAGCTACGCTATACGGGTAGCAACAGAACAAGGCACTTAATAATAATAATAATAATGCATTTTATTTGTAAAGCATTTTTCATTAAATAATCTCAAAGTGCTACAGAAACCGAAAAACAAAATAAGAAAAAACTAAGGGCAATAACACATTAAAATCCAGTGATAAAATACATTAATAAAAACAGCTAAAAGAGGAGTTGAAGTGCAGATTGAATTATGAAAACTGAAAAAAAAAGTTGAAAAAAATGAACACACAAAGCATTTTAAATTTACAGCGAACCCGTACATAATATAAATATTACAAAACCATGACCAAAGTAAGCCTGCACGGCGGCAGGGATCATAATAAAAACACGTTTAACAACCTTAATCAGACGGAGAACAGGGGACCTCTGGCAGGGAGTTGGCTGTCTGGCTGGTGTTTTGAAGTTTGGCTTTTTTGGGGCCAGTATTAAAAAAATCTGAAATTCGCTTCTGGGACATGTTGCAACTTGCAGCTCTATCGATCTTTTGCGCATAGCATGTGCTACATTGTGCGTCATACGTTAGCCTACACAGACAATGTTCTAAAATTAATTATAAAACGGGTGGCTTAAATCAAGCGATCTGATGGTTCCTAACTGTTGTATAATGAGCGTATACATAACTGCTATGATGCCCAATCAGTTTACAGAGTTCCGTATCACTCCGCGCCTAACTTGTACTGTTGTTTATTTATATATAAAAGCAATAGCATAGTTCACTGAAGCCTAAAAATATGTTGATTGATGGAGAGGGTGGAAATGTTGTAAAGCAATAGGCACACAGTGAGTGAACTGCTCGATAGTAGGCTAAATTGCCGGTGAACCAAGCTACCGTCTCTAGCCTTCTCTCTGAAGGTGTGTGTGTGTGTGTTGCATAGCAACCGCTGCACACTTTGCAGGCAGCCAGGAGGGACTACTTGTTTGTATTCGTTAAAAATTTTTTTTCCGACTTTCTTGTTTTTTCAAAATTGAGGGTGTCTATGACTTTAATTTTGCCATACTTACGTAACCGTTTTATAAAAGCAATAGATCACTTCAGTCAGTGAAATGTTCTCATTATACCACAGATAAGGGGGTCGCCAACAACGCCCCTTAACTGTGGTATAATGAGAACATTCCACAGCCTGTCGTGATATATTGCTTAAATAATAATATGATAAATATCATAAAAAGGGTGGTTGTCAATAATTTAATGAAAAACCATGTTCTATGATAAAATTCTACTCTCAAAAAACAAAAAGTATTGTTTTGTTCAGAAAACGTTTTTCACCTGCAGTTACACCCCCCGCCAGTGGGGGTGCTGCAGCACCCTCAGCACCCCCACTTCCCACGTCCCTGCCCCTGACCCTTCTGTCGGTGTACATCTCAGCAGAGACGTCAATTGAGTGCCGTGCCCATAGAGAGGAAAGTTCACATGTAGCCTCTGGTGTTCTTCCCCCACCAGACGCTGTTATGAGTTCCTGGAGCTCATGTTGCTGGAGTGGCCCACCAACACACTGGAGAGGTGAGCTGAACACACACTCACTCCCACACACCATGTGTATGGATGGCAATCTATAGCCGTTTTCACACATGTCCTCCACATGTTCGCCGCATTTGTATATCAGGAGGCAGTGTTGTGCCTGAACGCGTTCAATGAACGAAAGTTCATGAACTAGTTCATATTTTGGGTGAACGTGAACTGAACGTTCTGTATTACTGCCGGATAAACGTTACTGTGAACTTATTCGTTCTGGTGTCTGTGAACGGAACGTTCTCTTAGTTTAACTTCGTTCAGTAGGGTGCCAGATTTCAATAGAGACTTCCAGGCGAAAACCCCAATCTGGCAACACCATGCCACCAGGCAGTGACGCTGCCGCAGCGCCGCATCCGCATGCGTCATCAAAACAAAAATGGAAGCATGGAAGTGACAGCAGTGTGTAGTAGCAAGGAGGCTCCGTATGAGCACTTGAAACAGTTTTATGACAAGGTCGGTGAGGATGGGAACAATCTGGCATTTCTGTGCAAACTTTGCCCCCCGGCTTTCAAAAAGAAAATCAGCACTTCAGTCACATCCACGGCAAACCTGAAACGGCACATTGAACTGAAGCACACGGCTACCTCAGCCTGGTTCCTACCTCAGTTTGTTGTGTTAGTAGAATGGTCTTGAGAGTTTTACAATTCATGTAACTTGTTTGTTGAACCTGCCTGGTATATTTTACCAGGATTCCAGTATTCCTTTTTAGTATGTACTGAATGGAATTTGAAATGGAAAATTGGTATTGCACCTTAAGGACTACTGTCCTGTTTTTCTTATAATAATTCCTTATTAAAAAATACCATTGAAGCAGCAAGTTTTTCCTCATGTTTCTGAGAATATACTGTAGGGGTGAAAGCTGCAGCTGCTACTAGTGTGGACTGAATAGACAGCAACAAAGCGTTAAAGCGACAATGGGGAAAGGCTGTCCCCTCAATGCTAATGTGAACACTGGTTGCATAAGGATTCAAAATTGGTTAAAACTGATCAAATAATTGCTGTCTGTACTTCTATATTGGCTGTGGCAATAATTTTGAAAAAATAATAGCTTGCAGTAACATATTGAAAAAAGAACTGAACTAGTTAATTTTTTGGAACTATGAACTTAGTTCAAAATTTTGAATTATGAACTATGAACTGAACTAGTTCATTAAAAAATTTGTGAACTGAACTTTGAACTAGTTCATGTAGAAAGTGAACTTTCCCAACACTGTCAGGAGGTTCGACCCTTAGGGTGATTCACACTTATTCACACTTGATGCTTTATATGCGGACATCAATGTCATTCCGACATCAGTAGAATCAATGGGGGATATGACGTTGGGTCTAATACCGTCGCGAATACCGTAGAAAGAGAGCGTTTGCTTAATTTCACATATAACAAACACTGGGACAAATGTAGTTGATTGATGTGTTTAACTGAGAAAACAGGGAGTGGAAGGACTGGACCCTATAATGTTCAGCTAAATGTTGTAAATATATTAATAATACATTTTCTATATATGAATGCAGCTGTGAACTCATGTATTGTATGATGTGTACTTTTAGGGTTATGATAAGACCTATCTTTTAGCGTTCTCCACGAATGACTCTGAAAAGCAGTGCCTACATTTTAATATTTTTTAACCATTCAGCAAACAAAAGGCAACAGGCTGATTATCATTTAGGGTGCCACTGACTCAATGACATGAAAAAGCAGACCAAAGCGTCATCAACACGCCCACTCAAATGGTGTGAAATACCGACTTTCTACTCCTCATTCACATATAAGGTAATTAACATTTTCTACGGTGAAAAAAAAAAAAAGACTACCTCAGGGGTAGTCTTTTTTCATGAGATTTTCAGGATACTAATTTCAGAATATGTTGTTCACACATACGGCCCATCAGGAGTATAGCAGGAGTTACGCGTATGTGTGAAAGCAGCTTATGACACAAATGTGTCTGAATACCAACTGTCTAACTGTAGTGGGTGGCTGGGTGGGTGGGAGCGGCGAGGGGCATGTTGTTTTGAAGTCTTCATGCATGGTTGCACACATGCTGAATAGATGGAAGCAGCCAGCCTATCCCATGGTGGCATTTTGCTTGATGAGCCCTGGCACAGAGCTGTCAGCATCAGAATAGCCATCATCATTAGGGGTTATTTGGTAACCATGGTTGCAGTACAACAAACAGCGGTTTAAAAGGCCCGTGGCACAGTGTGCTCTCTTCATTCTTCGTGAACCGCGGGAGAAGAGGATGAGTTTGTATCTAAGAAGAAGACTAAATTTTCCTCCTTCACTGCAAATTTCACGCTTTTAAACACTCCATGTGTCAGGTTTTTCCCGATTGCCCCCCCTTGCCCTCTTTGACGTGCTCCCAGCTAGTGTCCCCGGTTCTCTGTGGTTCCCCGTCTGAGTCTGCTTGTATCGGTGTTCGCATCATCTCCATGTTCCCCTACTACCCCAGACACGTGGCCGTCCTGACTGAGACCATCCGGAAAGGCATCCACGACGCAGACTCTGAAGCTCGCTACATCGCCAGGAGGTATGTCCTGCTTATTGGTTGGTGTTACAATGGTCCATCATCTAAAGTTCGGCAGTTTTTTTTTTCTTAAACACAAGGATGTAAAATATACAAGCCCTTGATTCAGTAAAAACTGTTTTGTGGTCCTGATTCAATACACTTAGGCATTTTACAGTAATGTACTAAACTTGATCGATCATTCATTAATATTTTCTGAATGAATTGAATACTTCCTCCAGTTCTCAATTTGACTAGTAACATAAATAGATTTATTTTCAAGCGGTCTTTATTTTCCGCCCCTTACGTCTCTCTCTCCCGCCTTTTTCTTCCTCACGCCTGCCGGACAGATGCTATTGGGGTTTCCATGGCCACTACAGCCGGGAAGCGGAGCATCTGTTCCAGGCACTGGAATCGTCCTATCAGAAGGCTCTCCAGTCCCACCTGAAGGGCTCCGACAGCATTGTGTCCCTTCCCCAGTCGGACCGCTCCTCATCCTCCTCACAGGAGAGCCTGAAGTACTGAAACAACAACCTGTTTATTGAGTGGTCCTGAGCTCATAGGGACGTCGGTTGGACAGGGAGGGTTGCTGATCAGATTCCTCAAGAAACTTTGAGCAAGACAATGTTGTTGGGTGGACACCACAGTTTGCATGCATGATTAAAAGATATCAATAGTTAGGGGTAGGGAGCTAAGAGTTAGTTAAAAAGGTATTGTGAGCAAACATAGGCATAGAAAATAAAAATAAAAATAAATAAAAAGAATATAAATGCATTCTTTAGAATTTTGTGTTTTGTGTAATATCTTGTTATATCTTTATGTTTTAAATACACTAGCTTTTAAAAGCTTAGATAGATCTATTCTGTGATATCTATATGATTTTAATACACTAGCTTTTAAAAGCTTAGATAGTTCTATTGTGTTGTTTGCTTGTTATTTTATGTTCCTTAGGGTAAGATTAAAAATCTATAATTGAGTGTAATTGTGAGAAATGCCTAGCTATCCGTCAGCTATTAGTAAGTGAAATGCTCTTGGAGGATATCTGTTCTGGTGGGCTGAGCACCTGCTTCTGTTTGAGACAATCAGGGATTTTAGACTGCTCCCAGCTCATCTTTGACCGACCAGGGGAGATCTCTAATCTGGGAATCCTTCCTGCCTGTCAATCACATTCTTGCAAACAGCATGGTCATAGCTCTACCACAGATGCCTGAAATGCTCGACTTCTGGATGGAGGTGAAACGTTAGCCTGGGTACCAGACAGATCTTGCAAGCTCAGGTTTTATTTGCTCTGCAGATAACATTTAGTTTACCCGCTACGAAATAGATCTACCAATCACAAACGTTTATCTAACATGAGACAACAGTGATGGTTGCCGCTGTTGATTCCGCTGTCCTGACAAAATGAAACAATTTGGACAGAATATTTAAGAAGAACAGACGATTGCACTTAAGCTTTTGTTGAGAGAAAGAAGAAATATAGAATATTCTCAGTGCTGTGTGGCCCGTTTCGTTGCTATGATTGGTTAAGGGCCTAACCAATGGCGTCCCAAAGCCATTCGATGCCAGGCGAGTAAAATGTAGGGAGGAAACAGAAAGTTGGTCTTTTGGCTGAAATCGTACTCTTTTCTGCTCTTCAAATCATTTCTTTCTCCCGCCCCTCTAGTCGCCCTCTCTCTGTGAAGAGTGTCATCGGAGGAAGCATGACAAGGAGTAAGTCATCTCTTCCATGTCGCTCTGACACTTCACTTTGTTGACTGTCTCGAAACCAATCAATGACCTGGCTATCGGTATCATGGCCAGAATTATGTCTGTGACAGTTTTATCTGTGTGTGTGTGTCTGTGTTTGTATGTGTGTGTGTGTGTGTGTGTGTGTCATATGTGTGTGTATGTGTCCACTGGCGCTTGTGTGCCGGAGTGTCTGACCATGAGTCTTCTCTCTTCTGTGCGGTGACAGGTAAGCTGGTGAGCACCAGAGCCCCGAGCACGCCCAGCTCGCTGCAGCGTTCCCGTAGCGACGTTGATGTCAACGCCGCCTCCACCGCCAAGTCCCGCCTCTCCACCACCCCTTCCTCCTCCCCCTTCAACTCGGCAGCAGCCCTGCCCCCTGGCTCCTACGCATCGCTAGGTAAATTACCCATTATGCCCCTCTCTCTGTCTCTGCCCATCCTCCTTCCTGAGTTCATTAAAGGAAGAGTGAAGCGGTAGCCGGCGCTTTGCAGCGTTCTAAAATGTTCTAGAGCTGTTGCTTAACAATGCAACGCTTCTAGAAGTTGTAGTGTTGTAAGCTGTACATCGTGTCTCCCACTGATCTTTGGTAGGCCGATGGAACGTGCTCCATCAAAGTGGTGAATGTCAACACATCAAGAGGTTGATCTGCGTTTTTCAGTCGCTGCTTGATGACATTACACCTGCATCAGTCTGCATCACAGCTTGCACTGAAATCAGTATACAACACTTTGATACAAAAAACAGCAGGCTTGTTTAGTTCCACCGTCAATAACATTGGACAAACCTCATTGATACTAAATATGTGGAGGTTTTGGTTGGTTGAATAAGATAAATATGAGCAACGAAAGTGATGTTTTGTCTAAATATCTCGATGGTTTAAGTTTCTACCAACCCTCTCAGACAGTCTGAGAAAGAAGGGAGCCAATGAGAAGGGTGCCAGCGTCACAGTGCTAATATCCCAGTGCTAACATAACACTGCCAGCATCACAGTGCCAGCATTACAGTGCCAGCATCACAGTACCAGCATCACAGTGCTAACATCATAATGCCGACATCAATCTTGTGTGATGACATTTCCTCTGGCAGGCGCCGTTACTCCAACAGTTTGTACTACAGCCTGCTCCCTAACAAATAGACTGGCAGTTGATATTTTTCAATGTCTATTTCTTGCGGAAAACTGCTGTCCTTTATGATGGATTAAACATCAATGAATAATCACGAGAGGGGCCGTTAAAGTGTCCCTTCAGCAGGAACAGACATGGACCAGCACACCCTGAAGAGCTTCCAGAGTCATGAAACATGCTGGCGCTTAGTGCTGCCACTTTGAGAACCTTTTCTCTCAAAGTGAGGAACAAGTCCTCTCCCTCAAATGTTGGTGTATTTCACGCACATCAAAAGGTCCCTTATATTCTCATCTGCCAACCTCCTGTGCTTCTTTAATGTTCTTCTCCAATTGGTTCCTGTGTCTCATTAATATCCTCTTTTCCCTAACAATCTCATAACAACGTTGAACTAATGGGAATCTCCGGCATCCCACACTCTGGCTCTTCATACCGTCGATATTAATATTGCTACTAATGTCTACCTCTACACCTCTCCTCCTCTTCCTCACTGCTTCCACGCATTTCTTCAAATGCCCTAAAGATGGCACGCCTGGTAGACTGGATGGTAAGATCTGTGTTCGGTGTGTTTGTTTGTAGGGATGTCCAAGTTCACACTGTCTTAATGTGTGTGACTTTTCTCTCCTCCTCTCCTCCCTAAGTGGTTGTGGGTTCTGTCGGTGACTGCATGGGCTGTCTGCATGGTGCCGTATACCAGCTCTGAACGGCTGTGTCCACCACAACCCCTCTCTCCCTCACACCAACCAACCAAGGCCAATGTCTTGTATAGAGAACTGTTCCCCATGTTTTATTTAACCTTGTACATTTTTGGGTTGTTGTTTTCTTTACTTACTTTACTTTTTTTCTTACTCTCTCTTTAATTATTTTCTCTTTCTGTATTTTTGTATTTTTCTCTTTCTTCCTTTCTTTATCTTCTCTTCTTTGGGACCCTACTCCTTCCACAATTTGTCACCTAGAGATTCCATTCCAATTTAAAAATGTTCAGATTAGTTGGAATCGCGCGCTTCCATTCACATATTAAAAACTTAAATTAAATTTTGTTTTAAGATATTATACTTTTAAAATATAATTTTTTACAATAGAAGTCAATGGAAGGATGGTAAAGCCGTCCGCCCATCTCTGACACTTCAATTACTTCAGACTTCGTATCTTGGTACATTTTTAACCGTTAACCTCCGTTCAAACGTTTAACAAATCAACACACTCACACACAAATTATATCGAAATTATATCAAAACAGAATTTCGATATCATTTATGTTTTTTCAGAATCACAGTTTAACAGTTTAATTTCATACCGGCTTTGTATATTGTCATTTGGTCTCATCCGTTGAGGCTCGAGCGTGAGGACGTCCTAGATGATGCTCTAGCCCAGGGTGGCTATCACAAAAGCTAACCATTTCGGACGTTGCGGAGCCTAAACAAAGTCAATATTTAATCTAGAAACGCAATGTCAAGCTTAAACGGTTACCTTATTATTTCTTGTTAGACTGGTGCTGAAATTATTAACCGATTGGAAATGTGTTATATATGTGTGTTGGGACCCCCGTTTATATGGCTAGAAACTAGTGCTTGCTACATATCTGGTTTACTTCCGCACACACACACACACACACACACACACACACAGCTCATTTATTCTATTTTATCTCAAATGTATTTAAACTTTATCCCTCACTTTATTTTTTTCCAACCATTTTACATTTTTAAAATTGTGTGCATGTTTACATTGTTTACTTCATTTAGACTTTTGAACTCTGTTCAAATCTTTTCACTTGATTTAAGGCATTCCACATTTCTTTACGTTTGCTCACGTTGCACTACAGCTCTTGCCGCATTTTCTGCAGGAAAAGCATTTTCTAGTTTTCTATTTTGTTGCCATCACAATGTGGTAAGCCGCCAAATGGACAAATGAAGCGTTCCCTTTCTGCAGATCTTTACAACCGCCAGCGGTACGGTAGTGACAGAGCCGACTCATCGGACGTCTGTGTAAAAGGGTTGAACGGCGGGAACGGGGTGTTGTGATGACGTGTTATGTGTGTGACCCGCCAGCGGGCGGATTTCAACATTTCCGAAGAAGAAACAGAGTAGATGGGAGCTCACCCAAATCTACGAATACAAGCTGTAGATGTAAACGTCTCTCTTCTCTTCTCTCTCTTCAATTTCTCAAGCAACTTTACTTGCGTTTAAAGAGTGGTATAAATGTGCACAGCTAGCAAAAGACAACTTGGATAATTTCACAAGTGAGTGTTAGTGTAACGAAACAGAGATTTCTCATAGTTAGTTCATAGTAGTTCATCAACCAAGCTACCCTTACATTTAAAGCATTCCGAAAAGCAATTTGACCACGAGGTTGGGTAGAAATGAAAATCTCTTAGATTCATAAAATGTATTGGAATTGAACGGTCAAAGTATTTGCTTTGGCCTGTGTGCCGTTTGTTTAAGCTTCTGTAAAGTAAGCTTCAGCCAGCCTAGTCAGTGGCATTGTTCCTGAACGGTCAGTGTAAAGCATGTGAAAGTCAATAAAACCATCTCCACCACTGAATACAGGACACACAAACGTATAGTATTCTATAATACACCCTCCCCTGGGCCTTGTCTGTTCCATCGTCCTTTTCTCCCTTGCTCTCTTGCTGTCTCTCCTTCCCTCCCTCATCCAGGTCTTCCTCATCCCTCTGTGTTCTCCAGCATCGCTCTCCAAGGCTGTGGAGGTGGTGGTTACAGTCTGTGATGAGAGCTACTGGTTCATCTAACTTGTGATATCCACCTCTCTCCCTCCCTCTCTTACTGTGTCCCTCGTGGTCTCTATCTCTTTCACTTTCTCCATCTGTCTATATCTCTTTCTCCGCCTCTTTTTGTCTCCCCCCTCTTATCTCCTCACTATCTTGCTTACTTTCCCTCTCTCTCCCTCTCTCTCCCCCCTCCTCCCTTTCTCTCTCTCTCTCTCTCTCTTCCTCTTCCTCCCTCCCTCCCTCCGTCTCTCTCTCCCTGTCTCTCTCTTTCTCCCTCTCTCTCTCTCTCTCTCTCTCTGTCTCTCTCTCTCTCTCTCTCTCTCTCTTTCTCTTCCTCCATCCCTGCCTATATCTATATCTCCCGACTCTCTCTCTCTCTCTCTCTCTGTCTCTCTCTTCTCTCTCTCTCTCTCTTTCTCTTCCTCCATCCCTGCCTATATCTATATCTCCCGACTCTCTCTCTCTCTCTCTCTCCCAGGTCGTGTGCGGACCAGGAGGCAGAGCTCAGGCAGTACCGGGGGCTCCAGCAGCACGGTGCTAGTGGACAGCAGGGGGCGCAGTCGGGCCAAAGTGGTCTCCCAGTCCCAGCGTGAGTGAACACACATACAGACACACACACAAAGACATAGACATCACACACACATTACACACACACACCATACACACAGACACCATCACACAGATATGTATGTACACCATAATTTGGCGTAATTTGCCAAGAATAACATCACATGTTGGTCACGAGGGTTGAATTATCGTTTTCTAATGCATATAAACACAAAAGACAAACAGAGCTGACAGTGATGTTAATGTCTGTTCAAACAGGCAACCTCTGTGATCTTCCTGTCTGCTAAAGGGGACAGGACTACATTAGATACAGTCAATGTATCTGCACATTCAGCGTTCTGCTCCATCTTCATGTCACCTCTGCTTTAATATGCTCTCTGTGATGAGGGCATACTAAACTCAATGCCCTGACCTGCACCCCTCTCCTCTGTGTGTATGACTTTAATGCAACGGTCCTAACTTGCTTGCATGTGTGTCCATGTTTGAATATATAGACCACCAAAGTGTTTAACAATATAGTTATTTTGTAAATTCTGAGGTATCATTTCCTTTTTCTCCCTTTGAGGAAGATTTGCTGTTTAAAGGACAATTCCGGTATTTAGCACATTGAGCCCCCTTTCTGGGTTGTCTAGGATGAAATTGATTGGTTGTGGTTGACACCGAAATTTTGACTATTGGTCCTGTCTCGGGTATGTGGCTCATTTCGAATCGCCCTGCCTGCTTCAGAATGGCTGGCTATGGGCATTCACAAACCTGTCCTACAAACAACCCTAAACATTTGTTTTCAGAAATGTGCAACTCACCTAGTGGTTAGTGGTGTTCGTTGATGTTCCAAATCAAGTATCGTGGCAAAATACATTTTCTGTCGTGTTTTATTTGGCATTTTGTAAATCCCATTGAAACGGAAACTGGACCAGACAGGAACCGGAAACGGAAAGGGGGCTGTCTACGTTTGGTTGTAGTCTTTTCGCTCGGTTCTCCGTCTCAACAGTAGGGCTAGAACTGAGCGAAAAGACTACAACCAAACGTAAACAGCCCCCTTTCTGTTTCCGGTTCCGGAACAACAACGAACACCACCAACCACTCGGTCAGTTGCACATTTCTGAAAACGAACGTTTAGGGTTGTTTTAAGGACAGGTTTGTGAATGCCCATAGACAGCCATTCTGAAGCAGGCAGGGGCGATTCTAAATTAGCCGAATACCCGAGACAGGATCAATAGTCAACATTTCGGTGTCAACCACAACCACTCTATTTCACCCTAGACAACCCAGAAAGGGGGCTCAATGTTCAAAATACCGGAATTGTCCTTTAACCATAATTCTGTACTTTGTAACTATACATTGTACAATGTCAAATCGTGAAACTATTTTATAACCATTTTAGTTGGCATTTAACTGACACTTGGTGGTCTATACTGTAGGATATTCTGATGAGATTATGAGTGACGCTCAACTAACATTGTCCAGCTGGCCAGGGTGCATGCTGGGTAATAGACACAACACTTTCTTGTCTCATATTGACCGTTCTTGATTTCCAACTATCCTGGTGCTCGCTTTCAACACTCAGGATCCAGATCAGCCAATCCCATCAGTGGTAAGGCCCAGCTTCATCCAATCACATGTCATGCAATAAGCCAGCACTTGCCCCCTAAACCCCGCCTTCAAAGAGCTTTGCATGTCGTCTTGTTTTGTTTTCTGTCCTATATATTCACATTTCATCCTTGCATGAGCTTTGGTTCCCTATTACCTCCACTCACAACTTTAGAAATATACTTTTATTTTTATTTTTTTCAAATTCAAATATTGTGTCTATATTTAGCCACTGTTTTCTCTGTCTGAATTTATAACAGTGTTGCACACGCCAAAACTTATGCCAAGTAGTGTTCAGAACCCAACCACTGACACACTGACAAAGTAGTTTTGCTTATTCCCAGATGAAATTCCACCTCCTTTCGTATTTTGTTAACTGCATCTCCGTTGTGGATCCTCTGTGCCGTTTGTCCTCTTCAGCGGCCTAGAAGGGCTTTAAGTTTAACAGCTTAAAGCAGGGAATAGTTTTCTTCAGTCAGACTCAACCTAACACCCCAGCCTAACTGGGTGACCATCTAATGAAGACGCCTTGTATGTGTGTGTGTGTGTGTGTGTGTGTGTACGTGCGTGAATATATGTATGTGTCTTTTTTCCTGTTTTTTTATATCCATGCGTATGTTTGTATTGTCCTGTGTGTGTTTGTGTGTGTGTATTGTCCTGTGTGTGTGTGTGTATTGTCCTGTGTGTGTGTGTGTGTGTGTGTGTGTGTGTGTGTGTGTGTGTTGTCCTGTGTGTGTGTGTGTGTGTGTGTGTGTGTATTGTCCTGTGTGTGTGTGTGTGTGTGTGTGTGTGTGTGTGTGTGTGTGTGTGTGTGTGTGTGTGTGTGTGTGTGTGTGTCTCCAGCGGGCAGTCGCTCCAGCTCCCCGGGGAAGCTGCTGGGCCACAGCAGCTATGGACGGCCGCCCCGGACCAGCGTCTCCAGTGCCGCCACGCCCACCGGCCAGCGCAGCCGCATCCCCCGCAGCCATGGCTGCAGTCGCGAGCCCAGCCCCAACCGCATGGGCCTCGGTAGGTCACATGTCAAAGGTCACATGGTTAAGGTCTTACTCAAAGGACTGGCTGACCGTGGTCAGGCTAACCGTCATGGTGGAGGTTGTGCTAAACAGCATGCTAATGGTCATGTTGATGGTCAAGCTAACAGGCATGCTAATTGACATACTACAGATGATGCTGATTGGGGGGTCCTGTTCAAGATCATAGTCGCGGAGTGCAGTAGGTTTTAATGAAAATGTATATTTAATGCATTTTATCAGAATTTTCATAGACGGACAGGAAGAAGCCTGGTTTTGCTTGTAGATTAGATTTGATGATATTCCTCATGTGCTGTTCTTGTTTGAGTAAACAGTATCTGGGGCTGCTGACACAGGTTTGTCACAGCGATGATGCAAAGAGGAACTATCAACCCGTGTTAACTTTATTTACTGAAAGAGATAAACTCCAGTACCTTGGTAGTATGGTACGTGAGTTCATCTAAAACATGTTGGCACACACACACACACACACACACACACACACACACACACACACACACGTTCCTCTGCTGGTTTGCCCTGTTAAGACTTGTATCAAATATAAGATGAATGAATGACAGAGTGATGTTAACTATATATGTTTTATCATTAGAATAAGAAATTAAAATGTATATAAAATGTGTAATATTTTAAATATGATAATTGTAGATTTTTGTAGAGAGATGGTCAACCTTGGAATTCCTTCTCCATGGCAACATCCCATCTTCCATTCCAGAACACATCCTATAAAACCTTACTGTCGCCTTCTCAATCTCCTCCTCCTGGGATAGGTTGACCGGCTAGGGTCAATCTTCTCAATGGCAAATCATCTCCCCATCTTTGCAACTGTTTAATTTGGACAATCTGTCAGTGGTGCATTGGAAAGTGCCATTGGCTTCTCCTGGATTAGGACAACATGTTTACTTTGTTTATTGAGATGCTTTTGCGTGATTGCCAGTAACAGATTAGTTACAAGTTACAAGAATTGCTGGTTTATTCTGTTTTTATTTGGATCAATTGTTGAAAATACTCAACAGGGAGGGTGGGACTAGTACTTTTAAATGATTCTCATTCTGAGAAAGAAAGGAGTCATCCCAGCTATGTAATAACATGTATGCATTAACGGTTGTATGTTCAACCCGCTGAGAAATAGGTCTCCTCCTAACCAGCAGTATGGTTCACCACCATCACCCTACACTCTCTGTCTCTCTCTCTCGTTCTCCTCCTTGTGTGTGTGTGTTGCCCTGGCTCGCCCCTCTGTCTCCCCTCCCCGACCCCTGGCCTCCCCTTCTTTGAGGTCTGTTAACCCTGACACCTTGTCCTACCCTGTGGTCCTGACAGCCAGGCTGTGTGGTAAAGCTCTTGTTCCTGCTGCTTCCCCCTATCGTACGCTAGCCCGGAGCCGCATCCCCCGTCCCAGCATGTCACAGGGCTGCAGCCGCGACACCAGTCGTGAGAGTAGCCGGGACACCAGCCCTGCTCGGGGCTTCACTTCTCTGGGTGAGTACTGACCAGAACGCCCTCCAACACCCCCGGTATGGAGCCCAGAGGCTGTCCAAAAAGAGAAGAGAATAATCCACACTGAGCCAAACAGCTGCATGCGTATTTCTGTCTTTCTGTGTTTGCCTCTGTATGTTTCTGTGACGGATGTGTTCCTTGGTGACCATGAGATATTCTATTGTCTCATCTATGGTCCAATGATCCTGTTCTCTACCTTTGCTGTTTCTCTTCTGTCTGTCATGCCAATCTCTCTCTCTCTCTTTCTCCTGTCTCTGCATGGACTAACTTATACATTTTATAAATATAGAGTGGAGGTGTGCCGATGTGTTTGTAGATTACATTAAGATGTCATGTGCATTGAATGTATTATGTATATGTATTATTGAACTAGCAGAGGAAGTGATGTCACAGTTGGAAAGCTAGGTGGCTTCGATATCAAGGAATCTATGACATTTATTTTCTCTTTAGCATATCCAGCTTAAAATGTCCATAGTCAACCCAACATTAATACACATAGTTATACACATTGATTTGGATGTGAAAAGCTTGGTTCTGAAATCGTTGTAAAGTATCTGTAATTTGTAACAGTGCCTGTAATTTGTATTAGTGCGTGTAAAGGTACTTGTAACGGTACCTGTAACTTGTAACAGCACATGTAACTTGTAACCATGTATGTAACATTACTTGTAACAGAACAAGTAGCTTTTAACAGTACATGTAATGTGTAAAAGTGCCTGTAATAGATATTGTAACAGTACCTGTACCTTTTAACACTACCTGCAATTTGTAATCAGTTGTAACACAACCTGTAACTTGCAACAGTCCCTGTAACAGCACTTGTAATGTCACCTGTAACTTGTAACAGTCCCTGTCATAGTACTTGTAATAGTACTTTTAACAGCACCTGTAATTGTAACAATGTAAGCTGTATCAGTACCTTTAACTTGTACCAGTCCATGTTGCAAGCCCTTTGCTGCTGTCTATCACTATTAACCCCCCCTCCCTGTCCGGGTGAACCCTCTCCCCTACAGCCTCCCGACATCAGTCTCGCTCCACCAGTGCTCTGTCCACAGCAGACCCCCACAGCCAGTCAGGTGACCTGCATGCCCCAAAGTATCCCCCACCCCTCCGCCACTTCAACCCCTCCTCCTAGTCTCATTTACTCCGCCCCTCCCTGTGATAAGCTCAGTGGATCCGTAGATTTGATGAGCCATCTGCATGCACCCGAGCACGAGTCTGTGATGTCATGTGACCAAATAGAAAACTATGATTCACTTTCTTTATATTTCTATATTTTATTTAATATATTTGCCTTGAAAAGAGACATATGATGTTGCTTTTTCAAGGCCCTTAATTAATTATATATTTACATTATATTATATATATATAATGCTGTTTAAGTTGTACAGTACTGTTTATTTACTCAATGTACCTGTATGCTTTG
This sequence comes from Micromesistius poutassou, assembly GCF_964030765.1. Lineage (NCBI taxonomy): Eukaryota > Metazoa > Chordata > Actinopteri > Gadiformes > Gadidae > Micromesistius > Micromesistius poutassou. The sequence goes on along the minus strand of NC_140293.1, from coordinate 8,198,854 downwards.
TGGTGCGATTGTTTCCCATGTTGCTGGGCAAATGTAGAGCTTTAAACCAATCAAATGTATTTGTTATTTTTATTTTTATTTACATGTTGCTGGGCAGTTGTAGAGCTGTAAGCCAATTACATTCTGTAAATAGTTTAGCTCAAACCGCTGGCTAACAAATCTGGCGATGAGTCTTCCTGGCCGATGATCCCGGCGGTCGAGGCAAGCGGTCCTGCGTCTAACACAGCAAGATAGCGCGGCTGGTGTACTTCTATCGGACACTCAGCCGTCCATGGGCCTAATACACAACTAAATGGAAGAAAGTCTCCACAATAACCGGCACTGATATCTAACAGCCAAGGCGAGGACCTCTCTTTCCGGACTCCAGGATTCGACCAACTGCTCACACGTTGAGCTCCGGAGACAGAACCCCCACAAAAAACGCAATTTTGCGGGCATAAACTATTTACAGAATGTGATTGGCTTACAGCTCTACAACTGCCCAGCAACATGTAAATAAAGATACAAAGAATAGATACATTTGATTTGATTATTTACAGAATGTGATTCGCTTACATCTCTGCCTAGCAACATGGGAAACATTGACACCACAAAGCATACTGGCAAATTGAGTAAATAAACAGTACTGTACAACTTAAACAGCATTATATATATAATATAACATATATATGTAATTAATGAAGGGCCAAGTTTCAGAGGTCCTTACATTTATATTTTAATATATATAAATTTTTATTTGTATATGTATATATGTAGAAGTATATATATATATATTTCTTTATGTTTATATTATATTATTATATTATGTTTATTATTATATTGTTTAGCTGTGAAGACAACTGAACTGTACTGTGTTGTGTTGTTGGTGAACTAATGATTTTTGTTGGTGTTGCTTGTGGTTGTTGTCTGTGTCGTTTTGTTGACTTTTATTTAACTTCCCACAAGTCAGCCTCCAACATTTGTTACGAGGAATGTGTTTATTATTCTCTGTATATATGTTCTTCACATTCATACTTTGTTTCAGGCCTCTTTTTTATCATTGGGACTTATTTGGTATTGCTATGAATGCTTCCTTTAAGGTTGATTTGTTCATTTGAACCTTTAAAATGGTCATCTTCCATACACCCTCTTGATGGTTTCTTCTTCTCTGGTGGATGGGTTCACGTGGCCCTCTCTGACCTCCAAGCAATCCAGGTTCTTCATTTTGGGGTCTAACTTTCCCTTCTCAATGTTTTTATTTATTTTATTTTTTATTCCTGTGTATTCCGTGCTTGGAAACATGGAAACATGGATTCACTCCATGACCCTATGTTACTGGATTGAAGAGTTTGCTCAGCATAGGATCCCTTAAAATGCATTTTATGACATGAGTATGCATTGTTGATAAGAATGTACTATCCCAGACGGGGTATACAGGACAGTATACAATTTAATAGGAGATATAAATAACAGAACAACAGTAAAACTACAAAAACATATACAGAAAACATCTCACATACACGTAGTATGAGTGGTAGAACATTATGTGGTCACACTTTTTAAACACCATCCATCTACCCCCCTCTGCTCCAGATCGCTACGGTCTGCTCCACCAGGCTAGGATCTCTGCGTCGGTCAACGCCATGAGGGTCCTGAACACGGGCACCGAGGTGGAGGCGGCGGTGGCGGACGCTCTGGTAGGTCATCGTGAGGCTCCCATGATGTACTGATCTGTGATGATGTAATTGGGATTCACCTAACAAGGTAACTAGTGACATACGGATGTTGAGGTTCTACTCTGACATTGTTTGATTCACTATAGTCACGAGTCATTGATGTGAATGATTGAATTCAGATTGTGTTTTTGAATCCTTTTCCATATACAGTATATCATGTTATGAGCCAACATGTTGATCGGCATTTGTATTTATTCACTTTCAACTTTGTAACTTATCGTAAACAAGAACTGTGTTTTTAGTTCATAGGGACATTAGAATGACTTGGAAAATTGCAACCTTAGTATTATTTCACCCATAGACCTGCTATAGATCACCTGATCTCCTGTTTAAACTGTTCAATCCTTACCTTTTAAAACCTCTCCCCCCCCCCCCCCCCCCCCCTTTGTCTGTCTCCCCGTGGTTGTTCAGCTTTTAGGAGACTCCAGGAACAAGGTAGTTGTCCAGTTCTCCCTCCGTTACTGTGCACATACTCAAACATGCTGGCATCACCACTGGCAGCTTCCCAACTTTTTGTTTCATCTCCCACACCCCAATTTTTATTTTCACTTTAGTTTTCCCTTAGTTCCATCCCCCTCCCTGCTTTTCAAACCAGTGCCCACTTCTGTGATTCTGTTCATTTTGTATCACATATTGTGATGTTTTTTAGTATTTCTGTGAATTGTTTAAATTCAGCCATAACACACCATTTATAATCAAGACATGTGCGTACTATTATTAAGTATTTATTTGCTTTAATTCCAGCTGTGTTGGTTACCGTTCTTTAATGTTGTCTACTGTGGGATTGAAAACCTCTTTATCACCTGCATGGCTACTAGAGGCTACAGCCATGTTACCTAGCAGGGTTTAGATTGCTAGTTCCTTCTGTGCCTAATTGCTATAGAGCTGCCACTTGTTACTGATCATCCTTCAAAACCCTGCCATTTTAAAACATTGTTGTAATCAAACTTACTCTGAACTCTGTCATCGTGGAACGTTTTCTAACAAATCCTAGGCTTATCTCTAACATTTTGTAGTTTGTTGTGCTCAAACCTATTCTAATCTATACCATTGTATCATTTTTTTGGTAATCAACCCTATGCAACCCTGCCCTGAAATCGTTTTATTAGTAGTAGTACCTAGGACAAATTCCACCATCCAACTTTAGTACCACTAAACTTTCATTAAGATCTTTCGCGTTCCACCTCATATGCAAAAAATTATAAACACACAAATACACACGCAGTGAAAATAAGATATCATAAAGAAATAATAACAAGCCATAATAATATATTTACTGATTAATATTTATAATGTTATTATTCACAATTATCTATATTGCTTTTACAATCATTGTAAATGGATCTATTTCATTAATTACATCACACGTAACCTTGCAGACAGTATTCTCGCATTTCCACCATTGTTTAGTTTGGACGTAATTAACCCTACCATATCTTCATGGTAATCAAACGTGCACTATGCTCTACCATTGTGTAGTTATGTTGTAATCCCACAATAAACTCTAGCATCAGGGACCATTAGTCATAATCGAACGTACAATAAACGTCCGTATGACTCACCCTCGCCCCTCGCCCCTCACCACAGAGGAAGCCAATTAGACGGCGGTACGAGTCGCCGGGTATGTACTCGGACGACGACGCCAACAGCGACGCGTCCAGCGCCTGCTCGGAGCGCTCGTACGGCTCCCGCAACGGCAGCATCCCTCACTACCTGCGTCAGACGGAGGACGTGGCGGAGGTCCTCAACCACTGCGCCAGCTCCAACTGGTCCGAGAGGAAGGAGGGCCTGCTGGGCCTTCAGAACCTGCTCAAGAGCCAGAGGATATTGAGGTGGGGTCGCCTGTGGTGGGATACCACTGCTCTGGTGCTGCTGGTTCTGCTGTGGTTGAACCGACAGCACCTAACTAATGACACTTAGGGCCCTAGTTAGACGGTCTAAAACGCAGACGTCAAGGCGCAAAGTCAAAGTACTTTGTGGGCGGTTCTACGGCGCTGTTGCTATTATGACGGCGGGATAAATGAGCTTTGCGCCTGGCGCAAATCTAAAATGGGCTGGGCTGAAACCTGTAGGTGTGTTTTGGGCGTGACGTGCAATAAACCAATGAGAGTTCCACCTGCCATCCCCTTTAAGACCCAGCACATTTGACTTGGCGAGTTGATAGTTTGACAGCGCGTTTGCAGTCTCCGCTGAGACTGCATGACCACATCAATTTCAAACTTCAAATGGCTCAGTTTATGGCCAAATAATAGGCATAATTCACACATGGAATAGCGTTTTCTTCTCCAACTTCAGAAACACTGATTCGTCATGTAAATTGCTGCAAAGTTTGCGTGTGTTTAAACAGATGGGTGCGCACACACGCGCACACCAAGCATCACCCGCATTCATTCATTCTTTTAAACACTCGCGGTAAAACGATGTTTTCTCACGATCAAATAGCCTACTCATCAATCCTAAAAGTAATGGGCTTGTACACGATGTCTGTGTCAAGAACATATGTGTTTGCTGTACGGTGTTTGCAGATGCATTGATTTAAAAGTACAACTTACGGTACAACTACCGCTGTATCAGCTGTTCTTTCCCAAATCATTTAACCAACCATTTACCCTAAAATTAGATTTTGTTTTGGAAGCCTGGAATATAGTTTGCGCGAATGTATTATTGTTATTATTATTATTTGAATGCATGCCATAGCCTACTATACTTCATTCATGTTCATTCATGCAGCCCTATTGAAAAAAATGTTTCCACAATCATTAAATAATAGTTAATAGTTAGCATGTTTGTGCTGTGTATAGCCTACGTGTGTGTAAGCGTAGGCTATGTGGTAGTTCCGACCTGCCATGGCACGTCAAAATAGCAACAACAACTGCGCCATCCGCCAGAGACCAGGTATTTTTCGGTCAGTGGCGCAATTGCATTGGCACATTTTTTAGATCACTAAAATAGCACCAAGTATCATTTGCGCCGGAACACGCCCCTGCTTTTCGCCGACACGCCTCTCCAGGCGCAAGTGTAGTGGCGCCTGGTTGCTGCGGGGGAAAATCAGCTTTGCGCCGGGTGCAAACTAGCAACGACCCATGCGTCGGTGTAGAAAGTCAATTGCGCCGGGCGCAATTGACTTTCAATTGACTCATTAAGACAGGGCCCTTAATGTATTTATTTCTTTGATTGGTCTCTTTAATACCCAATTCTCCATGTCTGGCTTCAGTGATGACCAAATATAAGAGAGCGATTTTTTAGCAACGACCAACTAGCAAACTTTAGCAAACTAGCAACGACCCATGCGTCGGTGTAGAAAGTCAATTGCGCCGGGCGCAATTGACTTTCAATTGACTCATTAAGACAGGGCCCTTAATGTATTTATTTCTTTGATTGGTCTCTTTAATACCCAATTCTCCATGTCTGGCTTCAGTGATGACCAAATATAAGAGAGCAATTTTTTGGCGATACTGGCCCATAGTTAGAGGGCAAAAAGCAATGTAAATAAACCATCACCTCGGCTAATCAAAAGGTTTTTTTGCCACATCTTGCATAAAAACCGCTATGGCAGATCCACACATAACAATGTCTCCCCATTATGAAAATCCTTTCATGATTAATTATTAAACAATGACCTAAAAAACATGACCACCAACATAGATAGGCCTACTAACATTCAATTGTTCCTGTGCTTCCAAAATTGCGGCAGCCATTGTGATTTGCCGTCACGATGTACACGTTTAGTTGCGCATGACTTAACTATATTTATTAGGGATGTCAAATTAACGCGTTGATTTCGATTAATTAATCACAGAAAAAATAACGCGTTAAAAAAATGAACGCAGATTAATCGCGGTCTTATAGTGCCCTCTAGAGTCAAAACAAAGTATTGTATATTTTTTGCCTGAGATGCATTGTATCTTCAGTGAGATAGAAATGTTTTTAATTTGATCTTAAAATGCACCGTATGTTAATGAAAGACATGTTTTAAATAAAAGAGACATTGAACTACGACATTGAATTATGTCTATTGTTCATTGAATCACTCATCTGCCATAATTTATTTGAATTAAATTATTTTGAAGTACTTTCTCAGCAAAATGTTAGTAAGTAAGTTAATTTAGATTAATTAATCACAGCGCCTGTAATCAGTAGATTCATTTTTTTAATCGCTTGACACCCCTAATATTTATACATTAATATACATTTTTTAACCCAAGATTTGCAAGGGATATTAATCATGTTTTGTTTGTTACCATGTTTTTCTGCAGCCGCGTAGAACTGAAGAGGCTTTGTGAGATCTTCACCAGGATGTTTGCCGATCCCCATAGCAAGGTATGATCTCGAGCCAATGCTATTTGCCAGTAACACACATACGCATCTTCTTCAGTGTGTTTTACATCAGCAATCATAACAATAAGCTTGTGTTTTCATTATCATGATGCACCTGTCGCAGTACAAAAATGCAGTGACTTATTTTTAAACTAAATGTGTCTCTCTCTCTTGACTGTTGCCTGTTGCCTGCCATGGTGTGGATTTAACCACAGAGGGTAAGTGTGTGTGTGTGTGTTTGTGTGGATTCCACCCAAAAAGGCCATTTTATTTACCATGAAGCACATTCGCAAATAAATACAGAATATCTCCTACTGCTACTACAAAAGCCGGTAGCAATGTATGATGATCCTTCCATGATCAACACCTTGACCTGATCACCCCCCCAGGTTTTCAGCATGTTCCTGGAGACGCTGGTGGACTTTGTGACGGTGCACCGGGACGACCTGCAGGACTGGCTCTTCGTCCTGCTCACCCAGCTGCTGAAGAAGATGGGCGCTGACCTGCTGGGCTCTGTACAGGCCAAAGTCCAGAAGGCCCTGGACATCACGCGGTGAGGACCACCCTGATGCTGAGAACCACCTGACACTGAGACAGTCAGCAATCTTTCAATCATTTTGGTTTTGTTACCTATTAATTATAATTTTCTATATTATTATTTATGTAATTAATCATTTAAAACCAAATATTTTTGTTTGTTGCAATAACCAGTTCTTACTATTCTCATTATCATAAGAGAATAGGAAGTATTATTTGGGGATTATGATTAATGTTGGTACATGATTTGAAGATTGTTGTCTATCTCAGGCTCTATTTCGTCAAGGTTAATTTTAACTGTTCATGGCACTTCTCCTGGAACCGTCACCTTATCGTTGTGGAGATGTTTGCGTGTCCCTGTGAACCTGAGGGCTGTGTTGTCTGGAGCCTTGTACTCCTGGTAGAGTCTTCCATGGCAGAGTAGTCTCAGGTGAGGGGTCAGACTAAGAATTGTTCACAAAGACCCCAATGAAGATAGAGGAGAAGAGACCCTGCCCAGAGGAAGCCCAGGGCCGACGAGCCCTCAGTCTGGAGCCAGGCCCAGACGGAGGGCTCGTCAGTGAGCGCCTGTTGGCCGGGTTTGCCACGGATCCCGGTCGGGCAAAGTAAAAGAGACGTGGCATCCCCCCCCTCCTGTGGGCCCACCACCTATAGGAAGACCCGCTGGGGTCGGGTGTGCTGCCACATGGGTGGCAGTGAAGGTCAGGGGTCTCGGTGGACCAGACCCGAGTGGCAGAAGCTGGCTCTCGGGACGTGTAACGTCACCTCACTGTTGGGAAAGGAACTGGAGCTTGTGAGGGAGGTGGAGCGCTACCAATTAGATCTGGTGGGGCTAACCTCTACTCACAGTCTCAGCTCTGGTTTCTCCGGACTTGCCCAGGGCGTGAGGCGCCGGGCGGGTGTGGGGATACTCATAAGCGGCCGAGTGAACAGCCACCTGAGCGAGGAGCGGGATATTCGCACTGCTCAGCTCCGCTGACTAGCTCTGGTTCATGCCACTATGACACTATAACATTGCTCTTGGGTTTTTGTGTTCTTCAGGGATTCTTTCCCCTTCGATCAACAGTTCAACATCCTGATGAGGTTCATCGTGGACCAAACTCAGACTCCTAACCTCAAGGTATGGCCAACTCAGTAGTATACCAGTTCAGGGACCAAGCTAAGAGGAGTTTATTTCAATGTGTTGTATAAAATCAATTTATCTGTTGTAAGTTTTGTCTACACTATTTCACAACAAAATACACACTTTTTTAAATTGTGATCTAATTTGTGTAATGTATTAGCTGTTTTTCAATCCGCTATTAATTGTAGTATTTTAATAATTTATTCTGTTTAGCCCATTTTATTGATATAGTGGCAGTGAGGCTCCCCTCCCCGCCTACCTGCATGACTGATACCCCCTTACCCCTGCCTGGTACAAGAGTGAATCTGAATCCTCTGGAAAAGTAAACTTAGTTGCCTGGGATTAAAGGGCATTTTAAATGAATCAAAAAGCATGGGGAATGCAAATTGAACACCCATATTGAAGATAGACTCTGCGCTGAGCTAGTGTGTCGTTTCCGTCAGGTCAAGGTGGCCATCCTCAAGTACATTGAGTCCCTGGCACGGCACATGGATCCTGGGGACTTCGTCAACTCGAGCGAGACGCGCCTGGCCGTGTCCCGCATCATCACCTGGACCACCGAACCCAAGAGCTCCGACGTCCGCAAGGTAGGAGAAAGCGTCCGGTCGCAGCCGGTCATACACTGCCTCCACCTCTTCCTCTAGACTAGAGGCTGGGCCTCGTGGGGAGGAATTCTTGGTTTTCTTGGTATCAGTCAAGATCCTCTTTAGAGTAATTATTCCAGTAAGTCCACCTCAATCCACTCCACCTAATGTCAGCTTTATTGGTTACCTGATCACCTTAAACAGCAGCATCATTCGGATTTTTATTCCATCATGATCAAGAATTGACTGTGAGAAAGTAAAAATGCCATGTGGAAAATGTCCAATGGTTAATGATGTATTGCATTGTGATTGAGTAAAAATTGCTATATACGTTAGCGCTGGGCGATATGGACCAAAAGTCGATCCATTTTGATATTTTCAATATATAAGATATATATCGATATTTGTTGACGTAATAACATAATTGCCGTTGCCGCGCTCCAACTCTTCATTCTACATCGGGGGCGCCGCTGTGTTTTCATTTCTGCCTGCTTGCGTCACTGTGCTCGTTAACCTGCCTTGCTAATTGCAAACTCAATTCTAAATTTGGGTGTAGGCCAGGGTAGCTAAACTTTTTAAATTTAATCAGTCAAAAACAGTCGGAGCAAGATGTAGCAAATGCGTTTGACAGACTCCATGTTTCGCGCTGAAAAAAGTGACGTGATAACTGTATCTATCGGATTGAATCATATCTCATCAAATCGCACCGGATCATTAGAGCATCACATCGAATCGTTCCAAATTAAAATGTATCGTCCTGCTTATGAGTGCTTTGCTGTGTAATTTACACAAACCCAGATGAGGATTTATCTCTTTAATAGTGCACTTCAGCCATTTACTAATTCATAGATAAGTGATTTAACCGGCTTATACTCCAAACCAAGGTGCACTCGTTGCCATAACGACATTACATGTGGTAGCTGAGCTACCGTTAATTGTTTTGTTTTTGTGGCATAAACTAGGTTCCGCTAGCTTGGAAGCAGACACATGATGATGATGATAACAACATGATTTTTGAAGCCAAACCGAAGTTAACACATTAAGTAAAAAATTCCAGGTGAACCTCACCATTGCAATATCCTGAAACAATATATTTTCAGATTTTACTCTTACCCTGATGTTTGAAATGATTGATAATTTCATAATTTCATTCATCATCATTCATAATTTATGTTGTTCTCCGCTCATCACCAAGATCATAAACCACTCCCTCCTTGCCGGCTATATCCCATCTGCGTTAAAAACTGCTGTCATCAGACCACTATTGAAAAAACCCACCCTGGATCCAGAAGTCCTCTCCAACTACAGGCCCATTTCCAATCTTCCATTCCTGTCAAAGGTTCTGGAAAAAACAGTTCAGGATCACCTCATACAAAATAAACTGTTTGAGAAGTCTGGTTTTCGCCCAGTACAGAAACAACACCAACGACGGTCACCAACGACCTCCTGAATGCAGCAGACACCAGTTCCCCATCTCTTCTCATCCTCTTGGACCAAACAGCTGCTTTTGATACAGTCAACCACAATATCCTCCTCCACCTCCTCCTAACTGGTTCACCTCATACCTCACCGGCAGAACCGAGCACGTCGCCCTGGACAAAGCAAAGTCACACATCCACAACATCACCTGTGGTGTCCCCCAGGGCTCGGTATTGGGCCCCACCCTTTTCTCAATCTACATGCTCCCCCTGGGCAGTGTCATTGGCAGGCATGGATTATCATTCCATTGCTATGCTGATGACACACAGCTCTACCTCAGGACAACCCCCACTTCTTCTGCCCCTCTGCCAACATCCACACTGACCACCTGCCTGGAGGAGATAGAGGCGTGGATGAAGCTCAACTTCCTTCAACTAAACAGCTCCAAAACGGAAGCCATCCTTGTTGGCACGCCACATCAGCTCCGTTCTTCCACCATCACCAATATAACTTTCTCTGGCCAAAGCATCTCCCTTTCCACATGTGCCAACCTGGGGGTTAAAATGGACCCTCAACTCACCTTTGACACCCACATCAAACACCTCTGTAAGACATTCTACCACCTCAGGAACATTGCAAGTCCGTCCAACACTCACCCTGGCAGATGCAGAGAAGCTTGTTCATGCCTTTGTCTCCTCAAGGTTGGACTACTGTAATGCACTCCTCATCGGGATCTCTGGCAAGAGCATCCAGAGGTTTCAGTACAAACAGAACAGAGCTGCCAGGATCCTGATGAGGGTGCGCAAACACGATCACATCACCTCCCGTCCTGAAATCTCTACACTGGCTCCCTGTCCCACTCAGAATTGAGTACAAGGTCTCCCTCCTCACCCCGCAGACCCCCTCACGTACCCTCCGTTCTGCATCCATACACAACCTCCAAGCCCAAAGAACAAGACTCTGCACCATGGGGGATCGGGCCTTTAACACTGCTGCCCCAAGACTGTGGATTTGAATATTGTCAACTTTAAAGCAGACATATTTAGAAAATTCTAACGCAAATTGGATCATTGCCTTTTCATTTAATTTATGACTCAAATAACGCTGTTCGTATAATGACAAATAAAAAGCATTTGTTCTATTGCACTTACATCTTTGACTTGTAATTTACATTTTTGAATTGGCCACTTTATTGCGGGGGCATTGGTTGAAAATCCAAACACAAATTGAATGTAATTTGCATTTTAATAATACAGACTTATAGCGGCGCATCTTTGAAAAATGCAAATGTAATTGACTCAAATTATGCGTTCATATCATGCAAAATAAAAAGCATGAATGCTATTGCATAATCATTTTCAACATTGCATTTTAATTAGATTATTGTCCTAAAAAAACGTGGCCTCTGCATTCCTCGTTATCTTCCCCTTACCTGAAAGATGTAATATGTTCTCTCCCACTGTCTTGTTTGTTTTTCTACTGCTGTCCTCTTTCACTCAAGACCTCAGTTCAAAAAAGGACGTTTCAAGCTTGGCCCAGCGACCAGCCGCCCTATCTCTCTGGAGGCGGCCAGGTCTTTCACAGCTGAAAATTAGTGTTATGGCTGTGGAGTTTTAAAACGTTTGGTTTTACCGTAATGTTGACCTCATTGGTAAAATGCAGTGGTGCAAAGGCTTGAAAGGCTAGCGGTTGACAACAGTCTCCCCTTGCCAATGTGCCCCAGACCGTGCATAGCTGGGTGAGCGAGGAGCTGGCTGTCAGGGCCAGCAACGCAGCCTCACTGTCCACCGAGGGCAGCCAGCAAGAGAGGTGTAAGCAGGTAGAACGCCCCTCCTCCTCCACAGCAACATGAGCACATGCCAAGCATGCAAATGGCCCCGCCCACTTCACCCTCTTCGTCTGCCTACCACCTTGAAGAGTGTTGCCTTCTGTGTGTGGCATCTCTGCCTTTATTCTCCTTACTTTACCACCTTGTCCTTAAAGCCTTGATATCAATCTACAATGCCTGCCAACTCACAGCTGAGTGAAAATATAAATTTAGCCTTGCCAACTCTCCCCTGAATAAAATCCAAAACAGAATAAGTCTAGTCCTAATATTGTTATCCACCAAAGTGATGTTTAGATTTTTGTGAATGGAGAAGGAAGCCGTCCAATGTGATTGAAATGAATCCTAATATCAATGTTGACTATTTATTTAAAACAGTTTTTTTTATATTGTATTATTGGCAAAGCTAATGTTGTGTTCATATTTTAGGTAGCTATGCTATACCAGTGAAAATGTATTGTTTTATTTTACTTTAATTTGTTTGCATGTAAGTTTCAATGTTCTTACAGAGCACAGCCTGCATCTTTTAATACTCACTTTCAAAGTCCTCAATAGTTGTTCTCGACCAGACTTTCCTGTGTCCTGGTCTCTCTAACAGGTTCAAATGCAGCCTGGCGTGGAGATGAATCGTTGCAGTGTTTCCTGAAGTATTATGAGCTCTCTCCAATTTGGTTCTCAACATTTCTGTGGTCCTTTATATTTGAAATATACATTTCTCATTACCAGAAAATCAAGTCTCATGTTATTTGAAATCCCTTTTGGTTTTGGTCATATCTGATCAGTCCAGATATGGATCATATGGAACTGATCAGTTCCATTCTAAAGCATTGTATAATCACTCTGCAATGTATAGCTCCACAAAGCCCAGAACCAAGTGATTCTCACTCAGATGACACAACCAATGCTCTAAATACTACTAGAACCTCTGCAAAGAAAATAGCCTAGCCATTGGTCTGTTGTTGTGGTCATCATCTATGATCTGTTTGGACAGGCAGCCCAGGTGGTGCTGATCTCCCTGTTCGAGCTCAACACCCCAGAGTTCACCATGCTGCTGGGAGCGCTACCCAAGACCTTCCAGGACGGAGCCACCAAGCTGCTGCACAACCACCTCAAGAACTCCAGCAACACCAGCAGCAGTGTGGTAAGAGCCTGGGGCCGTATTCACAAGGCTTTTTATCTTACCGCTAGCAGTGCTCCTAACTCGCGCTAAAAGTTTTTCCATAGGAGTTTTTTCTGAAAAGTAATTTGCAAAGCTGCTGAGACCTATTCATACTAAGGATAAATCATTAAGAGTGAACTAAGAGTAACGCCCCCTTACGTCGATTCTCATGCACGAGTTTAGAAACGCTCAGTACGGTGATTGGTTGTTGAGTGCCAGCGGTCTTGTTGAAACTCACCCACAACAACACAAGCCCACTAAATCAACGAAAAATAAGGAAATAGCCTAGGCTACAAATTAAGTCCTATCAAATAGTTATGGACAGTGCAGTTACATGCAGAATACACGCATGATGACACATTTGTGCAGACCATGATAATGACGTTGTCTGCACGTTAAAGAGAGAGAGAAAGCATACAATAAAAATACGTAAATTGCATTATATCAAGGAAGTAATTAAAAGCACCTTGCAAACTATTATCCAATGAGCATATTTCCAGCACTTAAACACTTTAAATTTCAGCCAATACCGCATGAAGCCCAAATGGTCCCAGGACCAATTGATACTGCAGCCCAATTACTTACTTACTTATGGTTTATTTTATAGGGACAGATACAAGTCATGTGGATTGTACAACAATCCAACAGAAAGCATCATAGCATTTGTAGCCTTATCTAATTTCCAATGCCCGTCCCTAGAGGGGCCTTTAAAATAACTTACAAAAAAAAACATGTTTAAGAAAAACATCCTATCCATTCATCCATCTCTCCAATCAACCATCCATCCATCTGTACATAAGCAATAGCATACTATCCATTCATCCCTCCAGTCAACCATTCATCCATCCATCCATCCATCCATAAATATATTAAATAACACGTCACATAATAGCCTACCTTTCCCTTAATCTGGACCTAGAGTTTAACTACCATAATGTAGATACTGTACATACATGTACATATTACATTCAAGCATACACACACACACACACACACACACACACACACACACACATATATACATACATACATACATAGCCCCCCCCCCCCTCACATACATACATACATAAATAATTCCCCCCCCTCCCCCACACACACACACACATACAATCACTCATAAAATGCCTGCATTTCCCTATAAATGGCTACATACCTGGTTGTCTTTTAGGAACTCCTTAATTTTGCTCCTGAACCGCCCATGACTATGAATTGCCTTGAGCTCGGTGGGTAAACTGTTCCAAATATTAACTCCCTTAATGAGGAATGAAGAGTGGCCAAAGGAGGTTTTTCGGTGAGGTACCCTACAGTTCCCTGCAGCAGCACTTCTAGTGGACCACCCTACAACCTGCATCGGTTGGACCAGGTCACAGAGAACCTGAGGGGCCCGATCATGCAGGCACTTGTGAATTAGGTTGATGTTGGATAAAGCTATATAACTATCAAAGCTGAGCATGTTCAGGTCCCGCTGGACATCGCAGTGATGAGATCTTATCGGCCTCTTACCTAAAGTTTTTAATGTGCGGTTGTAAAGTCTCTCCAGAGGTTTGACTATCGAAACACTTGCCTGCGACCATGCAGTTACACAATAGCCGAGGTGTGAGAGGATCATTGAGTGTAGATATATATTGGCTGCTTCAAATGTTAAACAATCTCTGATTAGTCTGAAGGTAAATAAGTTCAGTCTAACCATTTTGCTGATTTTCTTTACGTGCTTATCAAATTTGAGATGAGCATCCAACATTAGACCTAAATATTTAACTTCTGTGACCTGGCTAATTGGTTGATTATTGATGTTAATATTTAGAGCAATTGGTGTAGGGCGCCTACCAGAGGAAAAGCAAATTGACACAGTTTTATTAACATTAAGTGCCAGACAGGACTTGTCAAGCCAAAGAGCTACAGCCTCTAGATGTTCATTTAGCTTATGGGAGACTGCAGCAGTTGTTTTACCATGGGCATAAATAACCGCATCATCTGCATACATTTGAAAGTCAGCCCCTTGGCATGAATCAGGGAGATCATTAATAAACATACTGAAGAGTATTGGTCCTAACACCGACCCCTGTGGAATTCCAGTTTTGGTTTTTAAAAATGACGATTTGGCATTGTTGATAGCAACACATTGTTCACAGTTTAGAAGGTATGATTTGAACCAAGCCAGTGTTTTTTCTGCAAAATTATAATTGTCTAGTTTAGATATTAATATACTGTGTCAAATGTTTTTTTAAGGTCTAAGAACACTGCCCCCACCAAATTACCTTTGTCTATGTAAGATTTAATTTGTTCCAAGAGGAAACAATTTGCGCTTTCTGTTGAGAATTTTGCCCTAAATCCAAATTGCAATGATGTAGATGTGTGTTGCTTTCGAGATGTTTCGTTAATTGTGTAGCAACCGCCTTCTCCAAAATCTTAGATAGGGCAGGCAGGATGCTGATTGGCCGGTAATTGTTCACTTGGTCCGTCACTCCAGATTTAAATATTGGTATTACCCTTGCTTGTTTCCAGGCTTCAGGAAACGTCCCACTTACCATTGAGGTATTTACCAAGTGGGTCAGCGGTTCGGCCAGTGCATTAACATTTCTTTTAACAAAAGCTATATCTAAATTAAAGAGATCTTTAGAATGGGTGGTTTTGAATTTTTAAATTATCTCAACTACTTGGTCCTTAGATATTTGTTTGGCCTTTCTTTTCAGCTATTGTTGGGCCAGACCAGACACTTGTCTTAAAAGTTCTGGCTATATCCTCAACTGACCCGACAAAATAGTCATTAAGTGTTTGCGCAATTGTTCCACTGTCTGAGAGGGTTTGATCTCCAGTTTTGAGTTCCTGCACCGTGCTTTGAGCTTTCTGCGGTTCTATTAAGCTTTTCATTTGTTTCCAGATAAGTGAGCTGTTACCCTTTGCCTCCGTTAAGAATGAAATATAATAAGTTGTTTTAGCTGCACATAGTTCTTTTGTGACTCTATTACGGAGCCCTTTATATAAGGCTAGGGCTGTGTTTGTACGACTCTTCAGACAAGCCTTGAGCGCAAAATCCTGTTGTTTCATTAGTTGTCTAATAGGTGAATTAACCCACGGAAGGGATTTTTTTCTTTTAGATTTTTTAGCCATTTTGAGGAACTTTGAGATAATTGTATTAATGGCCTTCATAAGTTCACTACAACATGTGTTCGGGTCAGTACTTTGCAGAACATCGTCCCATGTTACTTTGTTTAGTTGGTGTTCCAATGTTGGTAGATCTTGCTTCGGTATAATGAGTTTATCTACGTTCGGTAGGCCTAGTCTATAATTGACAAAACGTTTCTTGGTTAATTTCCTAGCTGCCAAGATCATATTGTGGTCTGATAAGCCTGTTATGAGGTTGAACGTTTTTATTATGCGTTCAGTCCTGTTTGTGAATATGAGATCTATCTGCGACTGAGTTGATCTAGTGATTCTCGTTGGCCCGTTAATTATTTGACTGAAATCATGTTTAGACATAGTACTTTTCAGTTTACTTCTAGCTTTTTTATCTGCCCAGTTAATATTGAAATCACCGAATATCATCACCTCTGTTTTGTGAGAGATCGCTTTAAGCAGTTTCTCTAATTTTTCATAAAATCCACTATCATGTGTGGGCGGGTTATATAGGACTAAAATGCGAAAATGCATCTCCGGGGATAGATAAACATTTAATCCAAGGCACTCATTACGAACATCATAGTCAAACTCAATTTCAGAGCACTTGAAGGAATCCCTTATGTAGACAACCACGCCCCCTCTGCCAATTTACCTATCTTTTCTAAAACAATTTTACCCAGGCACATCAACAATTGAAGTTAAAACCTTGCCATGAAGCCAGCTTTCGCTAAGGCATAAGAAGTCCAGGTTTGAGTCCAACAATAATGATTTGATTTTGTCATATTTAGGGAGAAGGCTTCTAATATTTAGGTGCCCCCCAAATATGCCCCTAGGTTTAACAGCAGGTTCCCATATGACTTTGGCATGATAGACGGTTTGGAAAATATTGGTCCGTTTGAGAATCGGCTTGGTATGCTTGGTGCAGTTTTGATGAGTTTTCCAGTTGGGTCCGGTTTGTTTTGGGCTGTGGGTCATGTGTATACGGCTGCATCCACACTGCTCCCTCAGCAGTGCCCAGCTGGAGTCCTGGATCGCACGTCGCCTCCGGCTCTCAATCCGACCCCCCCCAATGCGAGACAGTCCGAATCTGGCTGGAAGGCCAGGGTTCCTGACGTGAGGTCAGGTGCCATGATGGAGCAGTTGGTAACTCTCCCCGCGATCAGGTTCTCCCTTGCAGAGTGCGTCCCTGCAGAGTACACCTCCGGGGATGTAGGCCTAGTGCTATCGGTCGCACCACGCACCTCCATACAGCTGAGACTTGGCGTTCCCTGTAGAGTTTCGCTGGGGCCAGGATTCAGTTGGACATCGCCAGCTAGCAATATCAGCAGGGTGTTGATTATGGCTGTTTTTATCCAGGCGCGCTTATTGTTCCGAGTGGTGTGATTGGCTTTTTTCGGACCTGGCGTGCATGTTCGTGCCTGGCCATTGTTGAGTATGCAGGCAAAAATGGCGTGAGAACCAAAGCCAAACTTGAGTAGGTTAGGGTTCATTGGAAGCAGTAACCCACGTTTCTGGTTAAGGTGAGTAAGCATTGTCCTTTTGTCAAAGGCACCAGCAACAGCAGTGCGCATGTGAGTAGTAATGGTAGGTTATCTTGTAGTTTGCTCATAGGCAACTTCAGATGGTGACGGCGTTGTTTGCCGGAGATGAATCCATACCTTTTAAAACTACTCACTCTGGGTCGAGGCGGCGAGTTGTTTATCTTAAACACGCATAGAACGTTGATAAGTAGAGACAGAACTTTCAGCGCAGAGCCCAACAAACCACGCTTGCCAGTGTCTGACTGTCACCTGCGATGCAGCCACCTGCGCCATCTTGCGCAGGTGAGCCTCGTGCGACAAGTTTGTGCTGGAGAGGAGGGGGATTATATTTGGGGATTTATATTTTATATTTATATTTGTGTGCTCTAACTAGGGCTTTGACTTTTGCCCAAAAATCATATTTGAAGTCAGTTTGTTTATTAATATTAATATTTGAATATATTCAAATATATATTATTATAAAATGGGTGGTTTAAATCAAGCGATCTGATTGGTTCCTAACTGTTGTATAATGGGCATATACATAACTGCTATGACGTCCAATCAGTTTGGAGATCACGCCGTGCCTAACTTTAGCTGTTTATTTATTTATAAAAGCAATAGCATAGTTCACTGAAGACTAAAAATATGTTGATTGATGGAGAGGGTGGAAATTTGGGATGTTAACGACCCTGTGGCTCCAGCAGTTGCGGAGCTCAAAGGGTCTGTGATTTTCCTTAAGACAGCGGCCCGCCCGTCATATTGCAAAAGTTGCGCTCAGAAGCACACCAATAATGCATTTGATGATGATAAACAAAATATCACAGAGCATAGAGCACGATTGTGAACATTTACAATCATGTCAATTTACAATAGGCAAAATGTGTTGGCGTTGGCCGACTAATTTTTTTTGATTAGGATATTAATGCTGCGCGCCTCCTCTTTGCAACAAAATTTAAGACATGAAATCATTGAATTTGTTGTACACGTTGTCATGCACGCAGGCTGCCACTCTGTCGGCTATGCCTCAATCTTCAACGGCGGCTTGCAGGACGTTATGTATTCCGCTGTGCCTCTCTGGCATTGAGCGGGTCTACAGGATCGCACTCTGCACAACCCAGTTAGTGAAAAAGTGAACGGCCACGGTCACGTATGACTCCGTAGTCAACGCTGTCCAAGCATCGGTGGTGATGGCAACTTTCTCCGCTAAGCAGGTTTTTTTTTTTTTTTAAATTGTATCTCTCCGGTCAAATTGTCAGATTGAAATTTGCTAATAATCTGTCTAAATAATAGTCTGCTGACACAGCTCCTCTTATTAAGGCAACCTGGTCTCACAGGAATCCGTGAAATGAGTCGGTCTACGTCCCGTTTACAAAAAATAATGCCCATAAAATGTTTGAATATTAAGGGCTGCCTAATATTCATTCGAATATAATATATATTTTTAATATTCAAATTATATTCGAATAAGGAAGTTCGGAGTCAAAGCCCTAGCTCTAACATACATAGAGGTAAACAGTAAACAATAATAAAATTTGGATTCAACAAATAAAAGGTGACAAAGAGCCAATATGTATATGGTTTGTTATTTGAATATTCAGATTTAAAACCAAATTCGAAAAAACAAGTAAGGAGTCCTTTTTTGTTTTGTTTTGTTTTTTGTTTTGATATTCCTAAATCGTCGGCATTGCAAAGTTGCATTTTCCCTGTTGCTAAATATCGAAGTGTTGCCAAACATTTTATCTCCGGACTGATCGGGTTATTCCTGTTTGTTGGGGACGTTATTGCATCCCGCACCAATTCAACCACTTTTCAACGTTTGATACCTTACGATTTAGCCTATATTTAAGCGACCTTGAGTATCTTGAAAGGCGCTATAAAAATCCAAGTTATTATTATTATTATCCTCCTTATCAATTCGCAGTCCTCCATTGTCTCCAAAGCATTCCGTCTTGCTGCAGCCATTTTCTGATTCTTTGTGAATAGGTCTTAGTGAGTAAGGAGTCCTCTCGAGGACTTTTAAACTCTCCTAGACTTAAAGGGGTAGTTCGGGATTTCGGACATCGGACCTCATTTCCAAGTGAGTCTGGTGATAGTGATGTTATTTTATTGATTGTCTTATCGGGGGAGTGACACTTGGTCACTCCCTCGATAAGGTCAAGTTGGTCAAGTTTTTCTCAGAGGGTGCAGCCAACTGTTTGACCAGGCTGGACTTTCCGCTAACCTTTTAATTGTTTTGCATGGTCATTGTTTCCTGTTTTCCAGGGTAACAGAAGCACATGATGATTGCCTGGATATATTCTACATAATCACAAAACCTCCAAAATGGTGTTTTACAGTAGCCATGCAAATTATATTTATATTAATAATTGTTCTAGCAATACTGATCTGTAGACATAGCCTCTTGGTTCATTGGTTCCTTGGTTGTCACTCAGGGCTCTCCAAGCAACACCATTGGCCGGCCGCCGCAACGCCAAACCCCCAGCAGAACCAGCCCCCTTACTTCTCCTACCAACTGTTCCCATGGCGGCCTGTCACCAAGGTATCCACCACCTCTGTATTCTATCCTCAAGGTCCCTGCGCATGGCTTTAACCACCTGTGTCTATTATATCATGCATATGATAAATATATATCATAAATTTGCTAGGAACGAGGCGGTGGCATTATCTAAATGTTTGGCTTCCGTTTTCTGTCTAAGGTTTTAATTACTAGTTATTATTATTGTGTATGTATGTATGTGAATGTTTGTGTGCCCCTATGTCTAAGCCCCTATGTCACTGCATGTCTACTCCTCTTCTGCTGTTTCTGATGCGCTCTTTAAGCGGCTGGACACTCTGAAACTCGTTTATTTTCTGTCTTCTTTTCCCTCCTCATCCTCCCTCTCCTCCTCCTCTTATGCGCACTTCTCCTCTTCGCATTTTTCCCTTTCATTTTCTCCTTCTCCCTGTCTTGTACATCCGTGATCCCCTTGGTGGCCCAATGCCCCCCTCTCCCCTCTCCATCTCCCCCCCACCACTACAGTCGGTTGTGGGGCTGTGGTGTCGACGGGCTTTCAAAGCCAAACGCCCCCGCCCCCCCCTTCCCACCTCCTCCTCAGCCGCAGTCCACCCCTGCTGCGCCCTCCCACAGGGTGCTGCGCCGAGCCTACTCACCCAGGTAACTGAGGGTGTGTGTGTGGGGGTGGGGGGGGGGTGGGGGTCACAGCCCTCCAGGATACACAGAACCCTCCACCTCCTCCTTTTTGTTTGAAAGGCCAAACGTGATTCAAGTGTTTGAATCCGCTCACAGCTAACCACTACTAAAAGGCAAAACTTAAAGTGTAATTCTGGCAAAAATTTAACCCAGGGTCTTTTTCTGCATGAAAACAGATCAAATGATCAAAAGCCTTCCAGACATTTTTTTTCGTTGATCAACCAGTATAGAGCTTGCCGGAGCAACAGCCCAAATGACTACATGTGCATTGGCTAGGGGTGGTGCGCCAAACACTTCCAAACTGGCTTTTTTTTTTAAATTATTATCTTTATTTGGAGTCACATTTATATACACAGTTTACAATCATCATGTATATACGCTGCTTCATCCCTCTTTTTTTATAGACAATAAAAGAACAAACAAAACAAGGGGTGTTTTCAGTTTCAAAAATAAAAAAATAAAAATAAAAAGTACAGCAGGTGATATATAAAGAAAAACAAGACACAACTTTTTCTAAACCCAAAGCCAACAGAATCAGACAAAAGAAGGTTGTTTCTGGGAGATATATCTCTTCCACTTTTCCCATATTATTTCAAATTTGCTCTGCTGGAGCCTTACAGAGAACATTATTCTTTCCATTACAAAAATATCATGGATTATATCATACCAGTCTTCTAACGATGGGATGTCAGGTTTTAGCCATTTCCTTGTGATTGCTTTCCTGACAGCTATACTAAGAATTCCAAAAAGGTATTTTGTTTGATAATTAGTAGAAATTGAATGAAGTAAACCAAAAAGTAATTTGTCCCAATTAAAAATAATTTTAGTCTCAAATACAGATTCTAGCTCTGTGTGGATCTTCCACAGAGCCACATTGCCTCCAGCAGCTGAAGAGCCTGAATGATGAGACGACTGGGCAGGAGTAATGAAGAATCTACTTAGACTCTTCCAGCCAAACATTCTCCATGAGACTGAGCCTGATATTTCAAACCTTTTTGAATTTCAATTTTTTTTTACCACTAATATTGCTAAAAATAGCACCAAACCTCTTCAGTAGCATGACTAGGGCCCATACACATAAAATAAAGCATCAACAATGTAGTTGGCAAACCCTGAGTTTATTAAAAAACTGTTTTAAAAGGCTTACCCACTGTCCCCTTCAAGCTCCTCTCCTAGGAAAGTCTGTGCAAGTCGATCGAATCGTTGTATCAAATGCAATGCAAAAGGAAGGCAAAAAAACACGTATACTTTGTTGTTTTTGGCAGTTCGGTCAAATATAAGTTAATAATAGTTTTTAAAATGTTGGAATAGTTTGTAAAAAGTCCCAGACAGTAGTGTTCTCAGGAGCACTGAAATTTCATGCGAGATCACACGGAGCATAATGTCTATTGCCGGAAGGGACGTCCCTTCTGGATGTCTGGACGGCTTGCCAAATGCCAAATGTCTGGACGGCTTATTTGAACTATTTTCATGCAGAAAAAGACCCTTGGTTCAATTTTCGTCAGACTTACACTTTAATTAATTGTAGTATTACAGGTATATTTATCTAAAAATGACTAGTCCTGTTATATATTTGTTGAGTTGTGTACTAACATAATCCAAATAGTTTCAAACAATGTTCAAACTCCAATGGTCTGTTACCATTGGTTGCATGTTAATGGCTTCATATGGCCTTCTCCCCTAACTGGATAACACAGTTACCCAGTTGAAACCTAATGTATTGATATATTTCAAGGCCTGTACTTTTGTCCTTGTCTCCTTGTGACACATCATCTTTTGTGGACCAAGTTTTGTCCCAATACACAAAGGCTGTGGTCGGATGATCTTTTTTACATAGGAAGGTTCCTAATTGACTGAAATGACCCGAGTAGCTAAGTGGCAATTCTCTAAATGTTAAAGGAGAACTCTGGCGATTTTTAACCCCATTATTGTTTTCCTGGGGGTCACCCCATGTTGAGGGAAGTAAAAAACCAGACAAAAATTTATTTGACATAGCCAGAGATCTGCACTAGCTGCCAGCGCTACGGAATAGCTATAGCACTAACCTATGGGGGCAAGCTCTTAAAAAACACATTCAGAAAACCATTCCAAGACCTATGTAACATGAGTTGGTTCCTTACGAGACACCACCATGCTCATTATATAGCGTGGCGAAACAGTATAAACTTTGTGTTTTTGCGTCACTCACCTCCGATTACCCCGTTGGCATATCTAGAAAGCCCTTACTAGCCGATAGCAGAACGGATGCACGCGGATGCACAGCCACTTAACGCCATATGAGACAAATTACCACGTTTAAAACCAAAAAACGGTTTAGTGAACTATTGTGCTTCTCCGTTGACCTGCACGGCAGAAACAAGACTAAGTATCTGACCCGGTTTGCCTGTAGGGGTGGTTAGTGAAACCGCTAATCATTATAAACAAGGTTAAACAAGTCTGTGTTCTTCTTTCTAAACTTAACTGAGTCACTTAAACAGAGTTTGTTTAGAAAAATGTAGCATGAATCATAGAAGGGGGCCTGGGCACCATGCATTGCTCATTTTCTTTCTGGCGAAAAATGTCACCTGTTTGGGCCATCACCAGTTTGCACCCCTGATACTAATTGGGATACATTTCCATAAATTTGAGTGGACAGGGGTTTGAGCATGAGCAACCATTCTCAATGTGACAACTATTTCATTTAATTTTTGTGACTGGGAGCCTTTATTGAAAAAAACTGATTTGAATTTCAACCTTGGTAATGAAGTGGTATATTTCACCGGGTTGTCCACATTTATAAAACGGGTGGCTTAAATCAAGCCATCTGATTGGTTCCCAACTGTTGTATATTGAGCGTATACACACAGCTATGATGCCCGTTCAGTTTACAGAGTTCAGTATCACTCCGCGCCTAACTTGAACTGTTGTTTATTTATATATAAAAGCAATAGCATAGTTCACTGAAGCCTAAAAATATGTTGATTGCTGGGGAGGGTGGAAATGTTTTAAAGCAATAGGCACATGGTGAGTGAACTTGATAGTAGGCTAAATTGCCAGCGAACCAAGCTACTGTCTCTAGACTAGCCTTCTCTCTGAAGGACGCTACAGTGTGTTGCATAGCAACCACCGTACACTTTGCAGGCAGCCAGGAGGGACTACTTTTTTGTATTCGTTAAACATCGTTCAAAATTGAGGGTGTCTATGACTTTCATTTCGCCATACTTACGTAACCGTTTTATAAAAGCAATAGATCACTTCAGTCAGTGAAATGTGTCCGTCCCTCCGCTGCACGTCGGGACGGACAACGCCCCTTAACTGTGGTATAATGAGAACATACCACAGTCTGTCGTGATCTATTGCTTAATTATACAGCCTGCATGAAACAACACTGTAAAGCAAAGTGTTCACAGTGACACCCAAATTAAAGCCACTTTTTAATTCTGCATTACTCAGGCTAGTATCTAGTGGTAGAGGGTAGAATAACTTAAATGAACAAAATGTGTGCGTCTGTCCGTCTGTCTGTGTATGTTCAGCATGACAGAGTACGACACGGAGAACATGAACTCTGAGGAGATCTACAGCTCGTTGCGCGGCGTCACTGAAGCCATCCAGAGCTTCAGCTATCGCAGCCAGGAGGACCTGAATGAAGCCACCCGCCGAGACGGCAAGAGGGACGACACGGTGAGTCCACAAATGGGACCAGTTTACCCAGTCCCTTCTGGCTGGGAGTGGACACTGAACTGTCATCACTAAACCACCTTCCCAAATTAAGGAAGGATTCAGCATGGAAAGAGATGCAGAGGTCCTCTGGGATGACATGATATGGCAACATATGACATGATCCACATATATTGTACCAAAAGAAAGTAATAAAATACTATTACCTTTGGGGAGAAAGTCAAATGTAATGTCAAATGATACTGTTTCATATTTTTGGGAAGTATTTTACTGAATAAAGTCCTGAATAATAATAATAATGTTCAACATGTTTCTACCTTCCCCTTTCCTCCTCCAGGCCGGGAGGGAAGGGCTGGCGTCTGTCCCGGGGTCGGACGCCCGTCTGGACGCGGTGGACGGAGGAGGGGGTCGCACAGCGCTGGACAACAAGACGTCGCTGCTCAACACCCCGTCGCCACGCTCCTTCTCGGGGCCGCGCGGCCGAGAGTTCGCCCCGTACGGCTACGGCGAGACCATCAGCGCCTACGACAAGAGCGCCCTGAAGGAGGCAGTGTTCGATGACGACGTGGAGACCTTCAAGGACTGTGAGTACACGCCTTGCCTTTGAACTGTTAAATATGTTAAATAAGTTATTACGTTCCTAAATATGTACTTGGATATCTTTGGAATTACTTATATTTATTTGTTTGTTCCTAAATATGTTCTTAAATATGTTCGTAATGAAAGATGTTTATTAATGCGCCATTCTCCCGAACCCTGATTCCGATAGGACATATATGACGTGAAAGTAAATCCTTTTGTAAGGCTACTGTAATGGTTGTCAGTGTTTGTAGGTTTGTTTGTTGTTTGTTTGAATGTTTTACTCGATGAGATGGACGCAGATTCCCAGTGTGTGGCAACATGACTGCAGGCGTTAAGGCCATTAAGTATTGTACATCATCCCAATTCATTTCATTGGGAAGTATGAAAACTAAGACAGCACAATCAGAAATCAGGGGACTTAAAAAATAATAAAAATTTGACGTGTGTTTGTGTGTGCGTGCGTGTGTGTGCAAATGAATGGTTGTTGTTGTTTCGGCCATCACATCTCTCGTTGTTTACTCTCTGTTGCCCCTCCCAACTCCATCCGACCTCTTCCTCACCCCATCCCTCTACCTCACCCCAACCCCTCTTCCTCACCCCCTCACCCCACCCCTCTACCTCACCCCATCCCTCTACCTCACCCCAACCCCTCTACCTCACCCCATCCCTCTACCTCACCCCTCTACCTCACCCCATCCCTCTACCTCACCCCACCCCTCTACCTCACCCCACCCCTCTACCTCACCCCATCCCTCTACCTCACCCCAACCCCTCTACCTCACCCCAACCCCTCTACCTCACCACAACCCCTCTACCTCACCCCCTCACCCCACCCCTCTACCTCACCCCATCCCCCTACCTCACCTCCCTCACTCCATCCCCCTACCTCACCCCCACCCTTCTACCTCACCCCCACCCCTCTACCTCACCCCCACCCCTCTACCTCACCCCATCCCCCTACCTCACCCCCACCCCTCTACCTCACCCCATCCCCCTACCTCACCCCATCCCCCTACCTCACCCCCACCCTTCTACCTCACCCCAACCCTCTACCTCACCCCACCCCCCTATCTCACCCCCACCCCTCTACCTCACCCCATCCCTCTACCTCTCCCCCACCCTTCTACCTCACCCCCATCCCCCTACCTCACCCCCACCCTTCTACCTCACCCCATCCCTCTTTCTCCTATTCTCCAGCCCACCGAAACGAGGGTGCAGAAAACAAGGCTACGCTCCCCAAAGTCTTTGCTCCCGGTAAAGATACACAGACCCTACTTCCCTCCCTCCCTCCCTCCCTCCCCTCACCTCCTCCATCACAGCCTCCTCCACTTACTCTCCCTACGGACCTGTGGAACCAGCATTCATATCAGTCATATCAGCAGTCGGCCATTTTACACAATCTCCATTTTGTGTTTAATTTTTGGTAGAAATTATGATTCCTTTGAAATTAAGATGTTTTTTATTTTAAAAAGGTATGGTTGTAATCAGAAATCAAACTTTAAGTTGCCAGTAGAGAACTGGTAGAGAAGCCAAACGTAGCAGGTGAGTGGTTCGATTTCTATACTGTATTTTTCAATGTGTTTTTTGGGGGGAAGAAAACGCTATTCCATGTGTGAATTAGCAATTAAGCCTATTATTTGGCCATAAATTGAGCCATTTGAAGTTTGAAAAGCATGTGGTCATGCATCTGTCTCAGCGGAGACTGCAAATGCGCTGTGAAAATATCAACTCATCAAGTTCAAATGTGCTGGCTCTTAAAGGGGATGGGAGATGGAACTCTCATTGGTTTATTGCACGTTACGCCCAAAACACACCTACCGTTATAATAGCAACAGCGCCAGAGATCCGCCCACAAAACTACTTGTGTTTTGCGTTTCATACTTCATAGTAAAAGTCTACACAAGCTCACAAAATCTTCTCAATAAACGCAAAGCATATGAGAGATAGGGGTAGGGGATCAATTATAAATGGTTAGAGGACAGGATATTAAAGACACTGGTTACGAACCGTGACAAAAGCCAGAATAACCGGTCACTCCCAGCGTAATGCTAGGTCATCACCAGCTGACAGCAGTGAGGCTTAATCGAGGAGCAATGTTGCGAAACGTAACAGCTCCGAGAGACAAGCTTAGCAAAGCCTGGCATCAACATGAGGCGCTGCCAGACGGCATAGCCTACATGAAAATAAACAGGGACAAAGAGCAGCTTAATTGGCACAACAATGCAACAAGCAGTTCTAGCTTGCTGGTGACCACTCCGTGTGTGCCGGCAAGGAACGAATGCGGTGGTGGACTAAACGTCCACACAACACACATAACCCTCTCAATAAACGCAAAGCATATGAGACATGGGTAACGTATTCATAATTAACTTGAATTAATTAATTAATTCATAAATTCATTCAAAAATCCCAGCGTAATGCTGGGACACTGCTTGGTGACAGCAGAGATAGACTTAATCAAAGAGCAACTTACGAATCGTAACAGCTCCAGGAGACAAGCCTTTATCCAAGCCGCGGAAGGGGTCACCAACTCAAACACAGAGTGGAGTCCCTGGATAGCTGAAATGGCTGCCGCAAAGGACTTTGATAGTGGAGAAAGCAAAGCGTTTCTCCAGTAAGCACTGTAGGAAACCAAGCTCATTGCACACCTCACAAAGAGATGGGTCAACATGGTTGTTGTCACACCACGTAAAGAAAGTGCTCCACTTCACCGCGCAGAGGGCAGAAGAGGAAGGCGCTTAGGCACTCTGGATAGTGTTGATAACCACTGCTGGCAGTGTCTGCCCTGCAGGATCAACCAATCCGAAGCCAACACCGACACATAGGGCAGGTGATGCACTGTCCCGTCCTGTGCGCTTGTTAAAGAGCAACCGGTCTGACTGAGACCAGCCATGACTCCGCCACAAAGCTAGACGGCTCTCCGGGGCTACCAGAATGAGGGACAGATCCTCCTGTTTCACCCGCTCCAAAAGAGGATGGATCAGTTGAAGCAGTGGGAAGTCAAACATGAGAGCCCGCGGTTTAGGAGGGTGCACCATTGTGTCTAACCCCCACTTGAGGAAGATCCTGATGGCTGAGAGAGAACCACAACCTGCAGTGGGTGTTCTCTCTGGACGTGAAAGGAACTCTGCAACTTGTCTTGGCGGGGACTGCCGTGAGACATGAGGTGAGCCTTGAAGTTCTGGGCGCCCACGATATGCAGGGCTCTAGGCTGGGCTGAGCAGATAACCAGGTGAGGAAAATAAGTTTTATTTTCTTATTCACCATGGCAGCCTCTAGCACATTTACGTGTGCAGAGGGGAGCATCAGCCACTCGTTTCCGACCAAGTGGGGGAGGTACGCCCCTCCCCAATGCATCAACGAGGTGTCCGTAAAGACCACAACGTTACAAGTCACTCAAAGGGAATCCCCTTGAGAAGTGAAAGGGGGCTTCCCCAATATTCCTGGTCTGGCAACACAGAGCCGGTACGGAGAGCACCCTGAGCTTATGTCGCCTGGGGATCCAACCTCTGGGTAGCCACCGCTGTAGTCTACACAAAAAGGGGCAGACACAGGGGAACCACATGGTGGGCAGCTGCCATGTAGACTATCCAACGGCTGGGGAGCGGTGAGTTCTTCCCAGTTGATGGCTAAACCCAAGGAAGATCCAGCGATGGTTTATCACTGTCATGGTGTCACGTCTCGCAGCTTCCTCTGAGTGGCTCAGGACAAGCAGGTCGTCGAGATGCAAAATAAAATTTGTTATCCCTTGACGCCTGAGTGGCACCAGCACAACCTCCACACACTATGAGGAGGTGCGTGGGGCCAGAGAGTAAGTGGATGGCAGTCGCTGTCAGACATATGCTGCGCTCATGAAGGCGACACAGGGAAATCTCCTGTGAGCCTTGTGAATAGGAACGGGGAAGAAAAACATCCTTGAGAACCAGGGATGTGAACCAGGCGCCCCCTCTCACACAGCTCTCACTCTTTCGGAGCAACATTCCGGTGATGAGCATTTTTCTGCGAAACAACTGATTTGTTGAAGACGCAAGATCCAGAATGGGCTGTGGATGTGTAAACACAAAGGCTCTATAAATAACCCTAAATTCTCAGAAGAACACGCAAAGCTATGATCAGGAGAATAGAGCGAGTCTGTATCTTCTGACTCAACCCCATTTCATAGAATCTATGAAATAAGGGCGATGCAGAGCAACAAAGCTTCTCCTATGTCCGCCACTGGGGGCGGAGCTAGGAAAAAACCCAAGCTGCCAACTGTGGCAAGCAACACGGCCCCTCCCAACGAGAGGAGCGAAGTGATGGAATCGCTTGCCTTCTCCATACAGCAAACCGACTGAAGAGGTAGAAAGCGGGGAAAGCCAGGGTCTAGGGGACTGGTACATGCAGCGGTACAAACGACGTCAGGTGACGAGTCCCCAGCCCGCTCATGAAGCAGACGGGAACGCCGCACGGAGGCGGGAGAACCCTGGCTATACGACTCCACCCTACAACTGCAAGGGAGGGCGTCTTCACACTGTGTGTGTGATGGAGTTGCTTGTCGACGTTGACTACGGCGTTTTCCACGTCGTCTGGCTGGAGACTGTCATGGCCGACAGGCAGAGGAGGG
Source organism: Micromesistius poutassou (assembly GCF_964030765.1). NCBI lineage: Eukaryota > Metazoa > Chordata > Actinopteri > Gadiformes > Gadidae > Micromesistius > Micromesistius poutassou. Next base: position 8,169,500 of record NC_140293.1, on the reverse strand, counting down.
CAGGTTATGCTCGTAACATCCGCAGTGCTCAGTGAGGCACAGACACATGTCTATCCCACAGAGCGGCGAGCTGTTTGGGGATGGTGGGAGGCAGCGGCTCTATGTTCAGACGCCATCCGGCGTCCGGACATAAGACTTTTAGGGCTTTTTTTCCTTCCACCTGGTCAAGTCTTCTTCTATGATGCCGACTTCACCGGCACCATCAAAGCGACCGGCGTTGCTCTGCCAGCGCGCAAAGGCAACACAAGGCGTGCTGCTGCAAGCACCGCCGGGCAGGGCAGGAGGAGCAGAGAGGCCTTACCTCCGTCACGCCGCCGGGCAGGAGGAGCAGAGAGGCCTTACCTCCGTCACGCCGCTGCGTTTTTTCCTCGTAGATAGTCGAAGTAGTTTAGTAAGTTAGTAGGTTTAGTAGGTTTCAGCAATTGCTGAAAGAAAAGGGAGGATGAACGCTGCTCTGCGCCGCGTTATATACACGGTGCCGTGGGGATTGTGGGCGGTTTGGTGCATAGCTGAAATCTGAAAGCATGCGCAGAACAAGCCCATAAGGCTTAATCTTGCAAAGGAAACCTTTGAGCGCCGTCTTCTGTTCCTCTTTTAGAGGAAAAGCCAAGTCTAACTCTATTATTGTAGCGGCCAAAGCCGGTTCAAACGACTAGTGTTCATCTGTAGCCATCTTGCAATGTTTACTGACTGATTCCGGACTGATTCCTTCGCAGCACTGTCTTCATCAGTTTAGCTTGCTTCTGGCCCGTCTATATCAGATACGAGATGTGATTAGTTAATGTTATCAATGTTGATGGAATATCGGGGAATGAGTATATTACTCATTCCCAGAGTGACTCGCTGAGCAAATTGTGCTCTCGCAAGAAGAAGGGTACCGAAAAAACACCTTCTGTAAAACAATTCCCATATGGAACCCCATGAACATTTTACAGTATATTTGTATGATTATACATTCTACGTTCTCAATACAGATATATATGTAGAAAGTACAGATGGCAAACAACTGGATAGATGGATGACAGATAAATGGATTGATCCGTGTTTTTTGTTGTTGTTTTGTTTCTGTATTTAGTATTCATCACATAATGCTATTTACTTGCCAGCATTGTAACAACTTTCAACTTTCATGCCAATAATGCAGATTTAAATTTAAATTAAATATCAACGCATAGAGACAAGTAGATGGATAGATTGACCATAGATAGAGAGACATATAGATTGATATATAGAAAGACTGAAGATAAATATGTTGATAGATAGAAAGACAGACAGACAATAGATAAACAGATAGATAGATGACCGACAGACAGATAGCAGAGCGCTAGCTAGACAGTTGAGAAAGGCTTATTTCCCAAGTGCAACAAAATGAACCAATGTCCAACGCATTCCACTGTCCCTCATCCCCCAGCTGGGCCAGACCACTCTGAACTGGTGGCAGACCTGCTCAAGGAGCTGTCCAATCACAACGAGCGGACAGAGGAGCGCAAAGGGGCACTGGTGGACCTGCTGAAGCTGACCAGGGAGGACAGCCTGGCCCTGTGGAACGAGCACTTCAAGACCATCCTGCTGCTGCTGCTGGAGACCCTGGGGGACAGAGACGTGCGCGCGCGCACACACACACACACACACACACACACACACACACACACACACACACACACACACACACACACACACACACACACACACACACACACGCATGCACACACGCATGCACACGCAGACACATGCACACACACACACACACACAAACAGGCGTGCACCCATAGACACATGCACACACACACAAACACGCATGCATACACAGATACATGCACACACACACACACACACACACACACACACACACACACACACACACACACAGAAAGACGCATGCATACAAACACACATGCACACACACACACACACGTGTGCACACACATAAACACAGACTAGCATGCGCACACAGCCCAGTGTGCCTTATGTCCTGTTAATTTTTTTTTCCTTTCCCACACTGCCTCTCTCCCTCTTTCTCTCTCTTGCTCTGTTTCTCCCCCCTATGCAGCACACCATCCGGGCGCTGGCCCTTCGTGTCCTGAAGGAGATCCTGAGGAACCAGCCGGCACGCTTCAAGAACTACGCTGAGCTCACCATCATGAAGACCTTGGAGGCACACAAGGACTCGCACAAGGAGGTCATCTCTCTCTCTCTCTCTCTCTCTCTCTCTCTCTCTCTCTCTCTCTCTCTCTCTCTCTCTCTCTCTCTCTCTCTCTCTCTCTCTCTCTCTCTCTCTCTCTCTCTCTCTCTCTCTCTCTCTCTCTCTCTCTCAATGGTCTGGTGTCTGTGTGTGCAGGTGGTGAGGGCAGCCGAGGAGGCGTCTGCCACCCTGGCGGGCTCCATCCACCCGGAGCAGTGCATCAAGGTGCTGTGTCCCATCGTGCAGACGGCCGACTACCCCATCAACCTGGCCGCCATCAAGATGCAGACCAAGGTGATCGAACGCATCGCCAAGGACTCCCTGATCCAGCTCCTGGTGGACATCATCCCCGGCCTGCTGCAGGTAGCGTAGAACTAGCCCCTTCGCTGTCATGTCAGTATGGTTCACATCAGACATCTTATCCTTTACCATGGCCGGGATCATTCAAGGGGTGAGAGGTGTGCATTACTGTCAGTTAACAGCATGGCAAGATTCCCATTCCCCCCAGTAATGCAAAGCGTTTCCGCAGCTCACATTAGATGGCAGGCGGTCCGTGAGCTAACGTAACACTGAGCAGTGTACGAATGTATACCTCCTAGGCTCTGATATTCAGTGTGTTAGTGTGTGGCTGTGTTATGCCCAAAAAAGTACCCGGTACCTAGTACCGGGTACTTTTTTTAGTACTACCTCCGTCGAGGTTCCAAGCGAGCGGAGTAGGTACTTTTGTGTGACGTAAACAGGCTGCTGGCAACTGATTGGCCAGTGGCTATAAACGGGAATAATCACTCAAAGTTAAGTTGTGTCCGGCGTGGTTGGAGTCCACGAACCCGCTCCCGAGGGGGACACTGATCAGCGTTTCGCCGTGTGTGTCACTCCTTTCCCGGGGCTAGAGTTAGGCTGCGCGTGGTTGTGTGTGTCGGGCGTGGCTGGAGTCCACGGACCCGCACCTGAGGGGGACACAGATCAGCATTTCGCTGTTTCGTTTTAGTGTCGTTCCTTTCCCAGGGCTCGAGATTCGCCTCCATCAACGTTACTGTATGACAACAATAGACGCGCAGTCATTGCGCTTTTTATTTTATTTTATTTCCCATCATAATCTTTACCAGGAATCAGGAAATAGTCTTGATCAGATTCAGATTTCCTGGGAATCACGTCTCCCGGGATTAAAACCTAATGACGACCTGCCAATGGTGGAGAGGTTCTTTTCTACGACCCGCCCACATTGAAGGGGTACTTTTTTAGATGGAAACCGATGGAGACCGAGTCGAGACGAGACGAGTTGAGTCGAGTCGAGCTGATAGTGTCAGTGGAAAAGCGACACTAGTGTGTTAGTGTGTGGCTGTGTTAGTGTGTGGCTGTGTTAGTGTGTGACTGTGTTATAGTGTGTTAGTGTGTTAATGTGTGGGTGTGAGTTTTTGTGTGAGTGTTTTAAAAAATAATTCTCTATCTGTATGTACAGTAAATTGATCCTGTATTTATGGGTTTGTATTTTATGTGTGTGTATGTATGCATTGGTGCATGCGTGTGTGTATATATATACAGCTGTGTCCAGCTGTGTGTGTGTGTGTGATGCTACTCTCTCTGGGTCCAGGGCTATGACAACACAGAGAGCAGTGTGCGCAAGGCCAGTGTGTTCTGCCTGGTCGCCATCTACTCTGTGATAGGAGAGGATCTGAAGCCACACCTGGCACAGCTCACAGGCAGCAAGGTGACCCTACACACATACAAACACACACATACACACGTAAATACACACACGCACACACACACACACACACACACACACACACACATAAACGTACATGCACTATTAAACATACATACACACGTAAACATACATACACACGCATAAACGTACATGCACCCACATATCTACACTCACTCAACACAACTGCTTTATTGGAATGCTTTATTGAAGTCGCTGAATTAAATCAAATTTCTATTTTTAAGGGGAGCCCTGTAGTGAGGCGGTGAACATAGAATAGAGCATGGGTCTGTTTGTGTGCCTGCAGATGAAGCTGCTGAACCTGTACATCAAGCGAGCCCAGACCACCAACAGCAACAGCAGCAGCTCCTCTGACGTCTCCTCTCACAGCTAATGGACGACCCCCCCCTGGCCCGTCCCATTCCTCGCACACCGACAACCCCTCTCCACCATTCCGTTTTTTGCGTTTTGCAGACCTGCATGTCACAATGCTTCCCACTCCAAGGCTGGTTCAAACATGTTTTGAGGGGGGAGGCTTTCAATGGCAGATGGAAAGGTTCTGGTTCTGGAGGTCTTAAAATCTCTTTTTGGGAGTCCAATGGAAAACCAAATATTAAACATTTGAAAGGTAATTTAAAAAAGATAAATGTCGTTGTAAGGGACATTATGTAAAAAGTAAATGATAGTTTTGTTTGTTTTACTTCTTTATGTTTGTCATCATTATTAAGGCTTTTGAGAACCACTGCTTCAATTGTTTGATTCTATATTATAAATTATAAAATGTCAACCCCTTTATAGCTAAATAATTGTCAAAAATGCAACATATTCCTGTTTTTCCTTTCCCTATAACTGCAGAACAATTGACAATCTAAAAAAAATAGTTTCAATCTAATCTTAATTTTCTAACAGAGGCGTTTAAAAAGACAATCCTCAGCAAAGGATTCTGACCTTTTAAGTCACAATCTGATAAAGGAAAACCCCCGCCAACAACAGGACAGTCAGTGAGTGACCCTTAATGATCCAGGTGTCATTTCAACCTACAGTAGCTAACAGTCACCCTGGTGTTGTGTGGCCAACCAATGGCGTCTGTCCGGATCATTTGTGGTGAGGATGATGATGCTGCTAAGTCAAAGAACAATGACTGAACCCCTCAGTCCGAGGAACAAAAAGGTATTTTCCTTTGTAAATACTTTGAATGTTTTTTTTCCGCCAATGCCTGTCTATGGGTGAGTGGCCATCCCAGACAAGTCAAAAGCCTTATACATTTCACACACACGTCTTGGCTGGAACACCTATATCACTCTTTCAAATAGGGAAATTAAAGACTGATGGTGTTACTGATCCTTTAAATAAAACAGTATTAGTTAATACTATAAGGTTTCTGTGCTGTACTGTGTTTTGGAGGTATAGAAGAGGGGCTTCTTCCCCCCAAAACACAGCAAGTGAACAGATGTTTTTGTACATACACTTTTTTTAACACCGCTTTGCAAAAGCCTTCCTTGATGTACTAAGAAGACAAAAAAAAGTCTGGCTACTTTAATGTTTATTTTGCACACTCACTGGCTTGCATGGTATTAGGCCACACCCCCTTTTAAAACCTGCTTTAACGATTGGCCCCAGGGGACTCTACTGTAGAAGTGACATTAGTCATTCATGGTTTTCTTTCAGTAGGGAAGGGATCAGGATGCCCATAGATTCAATAAGTAATTGAATAAACTACGCTTCCCATGTCCCCGCTTTGTGCTATGGGCCGTCACAATGCACTATCAGGGCTGGGTATTGGAACATGAATAACTAAGGGTACGTGTTTGAGTGTTATTACAACATAACTTTGTATAGGGTTCCATACCATTTCCTTTTTCTTCCGGTCATTCTGTATTTTCTGTGCCACAGACCTCTTCTCAAATCCATCCCAATGCATCCCTCCCCTTTATGAGGTATGTAACGATGACATGTACTAAACACTAAACACTTTTATTCTTTAAGCTAGCTAATGTCCATGACAATCTGCTCCAGAAAAAAACTACTGCTTTGTTGAAAAACCCTTTCTAAAGGGGGCTTTGAAATGTTTTGCCGTATAATTTAAGGTGAGAGTGAGTAGGAATTCTGAAGAGTAATCCTCAGGTTTTTATTTTTTTTATTTATCATTCCTTTAATTTATCCTTTATTGTATTATTTTAGAGCCTGGAGGCTTGTACTTAAATACGTGTATTAATACAGAGGCCCCAACCTCATTCGCTAGCTGTGCCACAAAATTGAGGCAGTTTAGAAAGGAGGAAGGCGTTGTTGTTGTTTTGCCAAGTTGGTATTTATTTTGAAGCATCAGTGACTGATACGGTTGTTGAAAGATTGTCGGCAATACCGTCCTGAACAGGAAACTGGTTTTATCGGCCGTTTTCTCTTTTGTAGATGATTGCCACCTTTTATGTCCATCTATGTTCCCCCTGTTGGCAACGACTGTTGTTTCACTTCAGGGTGAGGTCACCCGACAGAACCCACACTGATCACTCAGAGCACCTCTCTGATCAACTGTTGATACATCCCTGTAATAAAAACAAAAAGATGGTATTCCTCGCAAGCTGATCACTGCATGTTATGAGTTGTCGTTTAATGTAAGATTCATATCTTTATTTATACATTTGTTTCATATTTATTCTATTGTATTTTATTGTTGGTCATTCTTTTTCATGACCAACTGTACAGAAGCATTTGGTTAACATCCACCTGTGATAGATTTGCAACGATGTACAAAAATGTTTGCTCTAGAATTAAACTGACCGAAGAAATTAAACTGTTGTTGCCTTATATAGGCTATGTGCCACCCAAAGACGTTTCGCACACAGTAGCTTTGAAATGAATTCTTATTTTGCACATATACGCAACTATCTCAAAGTAGCATACATCACAAAGTTATATAAACACTCAAGCCACACTAACATAGGCCTCAACCAATAGCTGTACTACTAATAATACATAAGTCTTGTCGGTAGGAATATGGAGAGAGATTGGTTTTAACCTAAACCGTAGACATTACCGGCTGGGTGGCCATACACACAGCCTGTGGACACAAGGCCATTTGTAAAAAAAATATGTTGCTTACTACAGATCTTTTTAGTTTTTGTTATGTGCATCTTCAACTTGATGGGTCAGCAATCTTTTTTCTCAGTATCCATGGTTTATTTGTACAATATACAATTAACCCAGGTGAACAAGGTAGTGTACCTTTACTGCCACACTGTCGACAATGTCAACAAGGGTTGTCAGACACCGTGCACCGATCCAAATGAGCCAGCTGCCCACAAGAGAAAAACCTTGCACCTGCAAGCAACAATGAAGGGGTCCTACTGTATGACCGTATGACAGACAGTATGACTGTATGAATGACAGTATGAGCGTATGACTGACAGTATGACAGTATGACCAGTCAATAAAGCAATGTTCCAAAAAGAAATGACTGGTTGTATCAATCAGCAGCAATCAGCATAGCCTAGCCTAGCCTAACAACATATACCATGTGCTCTAGTACTGGCCTCTCGTCAAGCCAGCACCTTCCCCCCAGCCACAAAATGAGACTCCCCTTAAATAAGCCAATCAGTCCCAGGTGGACTGATTGGGCCATACCAATAACAAGGGGAACTTCCCTGGCCAAGACTGGGTTAACCTTCTGCCCCCTAGTGCTCCAGAAGTCCAAATATCACATTAAATATGTGAGGGGAGAGACAGTGAGAAGGGATTTTCACATTCTCACATGAACGTATGACCAACAGTATGACCGTATGACAGTACGACCGACATTATGACCTGTGAAAGGCGGCCCATGAGTGGCTGGATGATGGCAAAGAAAAGTTGAAGATGACAGCCAGGTTTGAGAGTGTGGGCCAAAAACGAGGGCACTGGTGTTAGGACAAAAAGGTCAAGTTTTATTTACTCCAAAACCAAGGTCACAAAATAAATAAACAAAAATAAATCCAGTAGTTAGAAAAATAAAGCAATGTTCCAAAAAGAAACAACTGGTTGCAGCAATCAGCATAGCCTAACAACATATACCATGTGCTCTATTACTGGCCTCTCGTCAAGCCAGCACCTTGCCCCCCAGCCACAAAATGAGACTCCCCTTAAATAAGCCAATCAGTCCCAGGTGGACTGATTGGGCCATACCAATAACAAGGGGAACTTCCCTGGCCAAGGCTGGGTTAACCTTCTGCCCCCTAGTGCTCCGGAAGTCCAAACAATACATACATACATAACAAAAACTGGTTTACCGGCAGTTAACATATCAAAACAATCACCAACCATGTTTCTAAAGCCTACTGTGTCAAAATCCACTGTCAAACGGATGTTTGTGAAATAACGTGTGTTCCCCTTTAAGGCCCGGCCTGCATTGTAGCGAGGCCATGGTTCAGAAGGGAGAACTTCAAACAAATGTTTTTTGGTTGTTTTTACAGATATAGTCTTCAGATTTGGCATGGGTATACTATGGAATCTCCTCTTAATAGCCACATTCAATAGCTGAGCCTACGTGTTTTGGATGCAATGTTAGAGCTGTTTAAACATGTTGTAGCGCTGTATACATATGCATGTATTTCACTTTAAAATGCATATCTCTGCCGTCTTTTGCCTTATTGCTATGATTTAATCACCCTATAGTCCCACAGTGACCTGGTACATGTGTGCCAAGTTTGCAGCTTTTCCCACTTTCGGCACCAAAGGAGTTAATGTGTGGGTGTTTGGTTAAGTTGTGGTCACTGCACTATATCCCAATGGTCTGACCATATGGGTTGCAATGTGAAAGTCAAATGGTACATGTATAACAGGTTTCATGCAGATTGCACCTTCCTAGTGGTAATGGCAGCCTGTTGAAGTCCTGAACTTCAAGGCCATGTTATAGCGCCACCTATGTGTTATTCTGGCCCATCTTTTGATTCCTTTACTAACTTTACGAGTTCTACAAGCCTGCCAATTTTTATAACTTTTGGAGCCAAAAAGTCAGGATAAAAATAAAAATAACGAGCAACAATGAAGGGGTCCTACTGTATGACCGACTGCCACCAGCCTAGCCACCAGCCACATATACCATGTCCTCTAATACTGGCTTCTTGCCAAGCCAGCACCTTCCCCCTCTGCCACAAAATGAGACTCCCCTGAAATAAGCCAATCAGTCCCAGGTGGACTGATTGGGCCATACCAATAATAAGGGGAACTTCCCTGGCCAAGGCGGGGTTAACCTTCTGCCCCCTAGTGCTCCGGAAGTCCAAATACCACATTACATATGATGTGAGGGGAGAGACAGTGAGATGGGAATAGACACTTTAGTTATTGATACCTTACAACGATTTTAAAACGGAATCCTTGTGATCCTACAAATTGGACGTTTAAGTAGTTACTTGTATTTATTGCAATTGACTAATTGACACTGTCTAAATACAGAATGATGTGTCTTATTTTGTTGAACCTCTCAGCTGCAGAGGTTTTGGCTAATGAACCATGTGCTCTCCAACAAACTCCAGTTCAATTCTGATTACTGTGACAGTCATTGAAATGTGAAAATCAAATGACTTTGGAGAATGCGGGCATCGATCCCGCTACCTCTCACATGCTAAGCAAGCGCTCTACCATTTGAGCTAATTCCCCTTTCTGTATGACATCTTATGAGATAAAAAGCAGTACCCTCATTAAGCATAGCTTGTGGCTTTAAATTCCCTGTAGATGGTACAGGTACTTTTTAGATTTTTTTTAGCTTTATTATAGAGAGAGATATAGAGGAAAGTGTGGAAGACAGAGGGGAGGACATGCAGTAAATAACCCAGGCCGGATACTATCTTGGGTCTCTGTGATTAGGACTGTGCCCATATGGTATGCGCCTTAGCGCAGTGCACCACCGGGGCTCCCCAGGTACAAGTACTTTTAATGGAAACGTAAAATATATTTTTAATGTGGGAAAATCTAAAGATTATTGAAGCCTGGGTTACAGTTTCTGGACTGCCTCCGAGGTCCTAACACATTGCAAAATGTCCGAACAATTCTGAACGAGGTCCGAACCAGCTCCTAATCAGGTCCGAACACATTCCTATCGAGTTTCAAACGAGGTCTGAACGAGGTCCGAACACTGTTTCCGAACAGTGTAGGTCACGTGACCGAGGAGGCGCGGTTATCGCTTTAGAGTGGCAGCCATTTTTTTCACCGCATCAACACTGACTCAGGAAAAAGGTTTGGAAACTTGATTAATACTCATAAAAGCAACACCATAAAAAACAAAACAGTAAACGATTTCATTTCTCGTCCCGCCAGCATGATGATATTCAACATTGTATTTCAACTTTCTTGTTACGTGGCCACTTTGCTAACGGAGCTTCTGACTGCTGTGCTGCTTCTAGCGCTTTGTTCGTCCCCTCCGGTAGTGGAGCCTGGTTATGTGTTGGGGCAGAGCAAACAGATGTGTCCAGATGTATATGTCAGATGTGTCCAGATGTATGACATGCTTGTGCCAAGTTTAATTATTAACAATAATAAAACAGTACTGCAAAACATACCTACCTACCTACATAAATACTTACACACACACACACACACATATATTATAATAATTTCCTCCACTCTGTCTGTCTGTCTGTCTGTCTACACACACATAGCCTAGCTCAACATTAACCTGTTTTATATTTAATGTTCGCAGATGACTAAGACAGGAAAGCCAGACAGTTACTGGAGGGACATCTGCATAAAATATGCCCAGGGCCAATTCCATTTCTCAACTGGCAAACGGCATGGGGCCAAGAAATGGAAAAAGGCCTTGGAGAAAATCGATGCTTGCCCCCTGCAGAGCCATAGTGCTACTAAGGATCTGTTCGGGAGAAGCCTTCAGTGCTCCTGTGGGTTCCACAAGGTAGGTGAAATTATTTTCCCCTGTGGATTCCACAAGGTAAGTGAGTTATTTACAGGTTTGCTTTTTCCTCTGGTGGGCTTCAGTGATTTTGCAGTAATGCCTGATGTTGATGCCTGTTTGCTGTCTTTTTGTAAATTGTCTGTACCCCCCCCCCCCAGCCAGCAGATCTGTCATCAGGAGCTGGGTCCAGTGAGGCAGGAGTAGTTGAGATGGAGGCAGGGCGAGTCCAAGTCAGCTCGGAGGTAAGGAGAGGAGACATGGAGGCAGGGAGAGGAGACACGGAGACAAGGAGAGGAGACACGGATGCAGGGGGAGTCCGATCCCACACAGAGGCAGGGAGAGGAGACACGGAGACAAGGAGAGGAGACACGGATGCAGGGGGAGTCCGATCCTACACAGAGGCAGGGAGTGGAGTCATGGAGGCAGGGGCATCAGTGGCAGGACAGGAAGTGCAGTGCTATGGGTGCAACCAGCTTGTGGAGGCAGGACATTTTTCAGAGCACCTGTCTAACCACCATGCAGAGGAGACCTGTGACACCTGTGGGGCCAAGGTGCAAGGTACTGTTGGTCTTCTGAACCATATACAACAGGTTCACTATGCCGCAATCATTATGCCATCACCGCAAAAGTACAACAAAAGCACTGCCACCACAAAAGTAACACCAAAGAAGACAACACCATCTCTGGTCCGTCCTTTAACCAGTTTTTCATCAGATCTTCCATCAACGCCATCTCCGGTCCATCCTTTTCACTCCACTTCACTGCAACACCACACTGCTACTCCAATCAATTGGAAAGGGTTTCTTCCGGAGCAGTTTCAGAAGGTAATCCATGAAGCCGATCAGGTGTGGGTTGCCAAATGCCTCTATGAGCCTACAGGCCAGCTGAGGCAAAAACTCCACGCCTGCTGGTTTTACCCCCCACTGATGCCCAAACCATCTCCTCCTGAGCCTGGGTGGTACTCCCGGCAGAGGTTGTTCATCTGGGCACCAATGAGAACGTGGGGGATTTCTTTGAAATGCCCACAGTGTTCGTTGAGGATGAACAGCTCCGGGATATACCGAAAGGTCAGGGAGGTGATCGACGTGGATAGCTGCTATTACCTAGTGGGAGGGGACTATCCACGTTGCATCAAGTGCGCACAGCCGGTCTGCCCGTGGAGCCAGGAAATTCTTTCGCAGGTGGATGTGGCACACAGGAGCCTGTTCCCCGCTGTCCTTACGACACAGCTGGCTCTAGACAGGAGATGCATGACTATCCTGAAACCAAGGACCAACGGGAACAGTTCCTCCTATATGCAGTCTGCGATAGAGGAAGCTCACAGCGAGGAGTGGGCGTGGCAGACCATCCGCTACCTGTCGGATTGTGAGCACCACATGAAGATGGCTACCTTCGTCCCCTCTGCAGCTGTCTATCCTTCTCCACCACCCTTCAGGCCCCCACTCGCCCAATGGTTTGAGACAGTCCACTCCAACGACATCCTCAGCCATGTGGATGAGATGAAGGGGGTGATCACATCCACCTATGGCAGAATTCTCAAGATGGATTCAACAAAGAAGGTAAGGGTTTCAACAGTAAAAAAGTATGTAAAATATAACATGTATAATTACAGGAAATTGGTTTACTTCTTAGTGCTTGTGTTGTGTTTTAAAGATCACCAAGAAGCTGGCTGGCATGATCAGGGACAGTGCTGCTTGGATGACCAACATCGGTAATGAGTTTGGCCAGGTGTTAAATTCGATTTTGATAACGGGTGAAGGTGCAGGATTGGAGGATCTGTGCCAAGGCATAGTCACTCTATACCAGAACGCTGGCCAAGCTGAACCTGAGGTGATCTATGTCGACCGGGACTGTTGCAACCAGTCAGGTGGGTGAAAATTGCTCTCTCTCTCTCGCTCACACGCACGCACGCACGCACGCGCACACACACACACACACACACACAGTGTTAGAACCATTTGTATTAAATGTATTTATTTAATACCGCTCCTGGAATCCGTGGGACCTGACGAACACCACAGGGCTGCATCTGGTGAACCATGACAGCATGCGCCACGTCTGGGAGAAGCAGCAGAAGCACCTGGAGTGCCTCCAAGACCCTGCAGGTGTATTGCTGTACATGAAGGTGGGGACACTCCGGAAGGGCGGCAAGGAGTTGGATGTCCTCAGGTGTGGTAGGGGGTCCTCCTCCCTGGAGAGTTTCCACCGACACCAGTGTGCATTCATTCCAGGTACATTCACATCTAGGCATACTTACTGTATTGTATGTCTTTTTAAAATGTTATTTTCTGTTATGACAGAGAATGTGTTGTTCAATTATTCAAAATAACACAATTACCACTGTTGGGTATTCATATGTGTTCACTTTACAATAATGGTTGACTGAACAGAGTATTTTGTTTCTTAGGCTGGCGGTGCAATGCTGTGCATATGCAAATGTATATGCTGGAGGGGATATCGAGGTGGAACATGGGCCGGGCCAAGGAGGCAGTAGACGTGGAGGGGGCCTCAACCCTAAGAAGCTTTGATGTTCGCTTGATGTCCCATCTGACATTCCCATCTGACATGATAAATGTCCCTGCCTCCCCATCGCCCCTATGACTGTGCCATTGATCTCCTCCCCGGCGCCCCTTTGCCCAGTAGTCGCCTGTATAACTTGTCCCGTCCTGAGAGGGAGGCCATGGAGAAGTATATTAAGGATTCTCTTTCGGCTGGCCTCATGAGACCCTCCTCTTCTCCTGTTGGTGCAGGATTTTTTTTTGTTGCCAAGAAGGACAAGTCTCTTCGTCCATGTATTGATTTCAGGGGACTCAATAACATTACAGTCAAGAACAAGTATGCCTTGCCCCTTATCAGTTCCGCATTTGAGCCGCTGCAGGGTGCTACAGTCTTCTCTAAGTTGGATCTACGCAATGCCTACCACCTGGTGCGTATCCGGGAAGGCGATGAGTGGAAGACTGCCTTTAACACCCCCCTCGGCCACTTTGAGTACCTGGTCATGCCCTTCGGCCTCACTAATGCCCCTGCCGTGTTCCAGAACCTGGTAAACGATGTCCTCCGGGATTTTCTCAACCGCTCAGTTTTTGTCTATTTAGACGACATCCTTATTTTTTCTCGCAACCAGGAGGAACACTTCCAGCATGTCAGGCAAGTTCTTCAGCGGCTGTTGGAGAACAAACTATATGTGAAGGCCGAGAAGTGTGAGTTCAGTGTCACCTCTGTATCCTTCCTTGGGTTCATCATCGAGAGCGGGCAAGTGAGGACCTGTCCCGAGAAGGTCAGTGCAGTGACAGACTGGCCCATTCCCGATTCCCGCAAGAAACTGCAGCAGTTCCTGGGGTTTGCCAATTTCTACCGGAGGTTCATCCGTGATTACAGCAGGGTTGCAGCACCTCTCACCCGTCTCACCTCTCCTGCCCACCCATTTGCCTGGACGCCTGAGGCGGAGACTGCCTTCTCTGGTCTTAAAAGACTTTTCTCGTCTGCCCCCATCCTTATCCAACCTGACCCCTCCAGGCAGTTCATCGTGGAGGTCGATGCGTCTGACACGGGGGTGGGGGCGGTCCTGTCCCAGCGCTCTGCTTCTGATGAGAAGATTCACCCCTGCGCCTTTTTCTCTCGCCGGCTGGTACCTGCGGAGCGCAACTATGATGTTGGTAACCGGGAGCTGCTGGCGGTTAAACTGGCGTTGGAGGAATGGCGGCACTGGCTTGAGGGGGCAGAACAGCCGTTCGTGGTGTGGACCGACCACAAGAATTTGTCTTACATCCAGACAGCTAAACGCTTGAATTCCCGCCAAGCCCGGTGGTCCCTGTTTTTTGGGCGGTTTAATTTCTCCCTCACCTACCGTCCCGGATCCCGTAACGTCAAACCTGACGCCCTCTCCCGTCAGTTTAACGCCATGAACACACCGGCCTCCCCTGACACTATCCTCTCTCCTTCCTGCCTCAAGGTTGCTGCTGTCACCTGGGAGATAGAGTCCCTCATCCGAAAGGCCCAAGTCACCGAACCAGATCCGGGCAACGGCCCTCCTAACCGTCTCTTTGTCCCCAGTTCGGTCCGCTCTCAAGTCCTGGTGTGGGGCCACACATCGCGCTTTGCCTGTCACCCTGGTGTGGGCCGCACCCTGTCCCTCCTGAAGAGGCACTTTTGGTGGCCAGCGATGGACGCTGACACCCGGGCATTCGTGCTTGCCTGCACGGTGTGTGCTCGGGCCAAGTCCTCCCATCAACCTCCTGCTGGTCTGTTACGCCCCCTTCCTGTTCCTGGTCGGCCCTGGTCTCACATTGGCCTTGATTTTGTGACTGGTCTTCCTCCCTCTAAGGGCCACACAGTTATACTCACTGTTGTGGACAGGTTCTCGAAGGCGGTCCACTTCATTGCCCTTCCTAAGCTCCCCACTGCCACAGAGACTGCCCAGCTGCTTGTGCAGCATGTCGTTCGCCTCCACGGGATCCCCGCTGACCTCGTCTCCGACCGTGGTCCCCAGTTCATTTCCCAAGTGTGGAAGGCCTTCTGCCGTGCACTGGGGGCCTCTGTCAGCCTGTCATCAGGGTACCAGCCGCAGACTAACGGGCAGGCTGAGAGAGCCAATCAGGACCTCGGAACCGCGCTGCGTTGTGTGGCTGCGCGCAACCCCTCGGCTTGGAGCGACCATCTCTCTTGGATCGAGTATGCCCACAATTCCATGTCCTGTGCTGCCACCGGCATGTCCCCGTTTGAATGCTCCCTGGGATACCAGCCACCCTTGTTTCCTGCTCAGGAGGATTACATCTCCGTCCCCTCTGTCCAGCACCATCTCCGCCGTTGCCGCAGGGCGTGGAAGGACGCACGCACCGCTCTGCTGCGCTCCACAGAGCAGAACCGGCGCATTGCTGACCGCCACCGGGCTCCCGCTCCTGCCTACCGGGTGGGTCAACAGGTGTGGTTGTCCTCTAGGGATCTCCCCTTACAAACTGGCTCCAAGAAGTTAACCCCTCGTTTTGTTGGCCCTTTCCCTATTGTTTCTGTCATCAATCCCTCAGCGGTCACTCTCAAGCTGCCTCCAGCCATGCACGTCCACCCCACTTTCCATGTCTCTCGTTTAAAGCCAGTCTCCATCAGCCCCCTCTCCCCCCCGGACGTTCCCCCCCCCCCCTCCCCGTTTGATTGACAACCACCCAGCTTACACCGTCCGGCAGTTGCTGGACATTCGTCGTCGGGGCAGGGGGTATCAGTACCTCGTGGATTGGGAGGGTTATGGACCAGAGGAAAGGAGCTGGATTTCGCGGGGCCTCATCCTCGACCCCTCCCTCATCCGGGATTTTCATCTGGCTCACCCAGAGAGGCCTAGGCCGCCTTGAGGCGTCCATTGAGGGGAGGGTACTGTTGTGGTCACAGCAGTGTGCTGTGTTTTCCCCCTCCTGGGTTTGCCACTCCCTCTGTCTGTCTCTCTTCACACCTGGCCGTCATCTGCAATCATGCTCACCTGGTCGTCATCTCCAATCAACTCCCCTTCATAAACCCTTGGATTCCCTGCTGTCGGTGCCAGATCGTACTTCGCTCTACAGTGGTAATGATACGTGCCTGGCTCCAGTGTTACCTTGTTACCTCGCTACCGAACTCTCGCCTCTTGTTGCCTTTGACCACAGCCTAACTCTGTTTCCCTCTGCCTGCAGTTATCCGGATCACGCACTCCAGCTCGCCTGCTTCACCCTCCCCCCGGCTTCCGCGTCCTCTACCTGCTCCTCCACCTCATTCAATAAACCCTCTTGCATCAATTCAACACCGTCTCTGTCTGCTCTTGGGTTCAGAATCGTTTATCACAACAGGCAGGCTAATTAAAAAACGCTTTACTTTAAGGCTACTTTTAGCAGAGCTAGCTAGGTAGCTAGCAATCACTGAACATAATCTTACCGCAATCTTTGGACTGTGTACCCGCCTTCTCTTCTTAGAGTTAGCGGTAGTGCTGGAGTCTTCCGTACAGACCCTTTTCTCCAAAATGCTGCCATCCGATCCTCCATGGACCGCATCCTTGATTGCATTATTTTTAATTCAGCAGACATCTGTTGAAAGCCGTCATTGAGCTGCCGAGACAGGCCTGAGATTGCGTTCAACAGCCGCTTCTCTGTGTTCTGCGGACTGGCGGTAGAACTAAGGGTTCGCGTCGCGGGTTCGCATGCTGAGGAGTTCCAGGAGATAATCCGTAAAAATGACGGCGACTAGTCATAGTAGCAGCTAGAGATCAAAAGTCAAAACCACATGAAACGTGAGAGTACAAGAACTCGTTTTAAAAGTACTCTTGGCCATGTCCTCGCACGTGATTGGACAAAGGGACCTTTGTGGCAAAGCCTGATTAAAACTAATTGTTGACATGAATTGTTTTGTGTGTCTTTTTTACATAACATTGGCCATTGCTAATGACATACACTACCGTCCAAAAGTTTGGGGTCACCGGTTCATTTCTGCATCCATTATATATCAGCTTCATGAAATAATCAACTGGAATGCTCTACGGTCATTATTATTGTACAAATATAAGTCAAGATGTGCTGAACACATATGGGATGGATTCGAGAGTGTTTGGCTTTGATTGTCTAATTCAAGGTGATTTTAGAGAATGAATACCAAGTGTGCAATATGCAGTCATCATTACAGAAGTTGAATTCTTTAAAATGTCTAAAAATGTAAACATTTCTCAAACAAAGCTTATAATCACACTTAGTTGTGTGCTAAACCATGAAAGAGTAAACTAAGCATTGTGGTTTATATTTTAGGCTCTTTAAAACTGCCAACTTTTATTGTGTTCACACAGAATTTTGCACACTTGGGATTCTCTCAATCACTTTTTAATTAGACATTGGAAATGGTTTGCATGGAACACTAAAATGTTCCCATAGTTGTTGAGCACATCTTGACTGATTTCTGTGCATTCATAATGTTCATCAGGGGTCGGCAACCCTAGGCACGCGTGTCACCACTGGCACGTGGACGCATAATCATTGGCACACTTGCAAAAACAAAATATATATATTTTTTTTTTTCACTGCTACAATGCGGCAGCGTAATCATTACTACCGATTTGTTTTGCACTTTATTCAGTTTTGGGCATTTCCTCCCAGTGCAAATATGTTTAAATGAGTTACTGAAAGCAGTGTTCTGAATTGGGATCAATTAATCGTTTTTAAACCTATGTTGTGAGTAATAGAGAAGAAAATATTTAAAAGATTGTTGCAAGTGGCCTGTATGCATGGCCTTCCCATGTTTTTTTGCAAAGCTGTACATATCTTAAAGATATTGATGTGGATGTTTCCATCATTCTCATATAATGTAATTTACATTTTACATTTCTCACAGTGCAAATATGTTTTTGAGTTTCTGAAAGCAGTATTTTAAGATGGGATATATGTAATTATAATTTGTAAGCCCATGTTGCAAATATAACAACAACAAAAAACTTTAAAATGTTGATGCATGATTGTGGACTATATGGTATAATACAATTCCAGGTCTTCTGGAAATGTTTTTGGTCGCTGTGTCATAATTCAGCTTAATATTTAATATATTGTTCCTTAAGGCACACTCATTAATGAAAAAATGTCCAACTAGCACTACATGTTGAAAAGGTTGCTGACCCCTGATGTTCATAGAGCATTCAAGATTGTTATTTCATGAAGCTGGTTATAATGGAGTTTAATGCTGAAATGAGCAGGTGACTTAAACTTATGAACTGTAGTGTATTCAGTAATTAATCTAGCATACTTTCATTAAATAAATCAATTCAAGTTAAAATTTAAGGGTATAATTAGGCTATACTGAGCCTAATCTATTTATACCAGAGATTTTCTTAAAATGAAGTTAATACCTTTGTATAGCTCATTTGCATGTGTATAGCTCACAGAATCTGCATTTACATGTTAAAGCTTCCCCTACAATTAGGGGGAGGGGGGTCATGGGGGACGAAACCTGAACTTCTGTGACAATTTCCGGTGCTGCTTTTTGACAGGAATCCCGCTTTTCATGCAGTGTGTGGTTACAGGTCTCTGAAATCCCCTTGCAGGTGCAGGTGCATGTCCCTGAAGTCCCCTCGCAGGTGATTGAGGAGGAGGATGAGCTAGATGACACCATCAGCATGCCTGACATTGTCTGCCAGTCGGCTGGTGATCCTCCAAGTGCTGTGGAGGGTGACGCTGAACCCGACCCCTCGTCACACAGGTCAACAACACCTTACTCAAAAACACAATATTTAACTGAAGTAAATGTGGTTACATTTTAATAACATAAATGAATGTAAAATCAGCATTTCTCACATATTAGAAACAAGAGTGTACATTTATTTGCTTGGTTTTTCTTTTTCTCACTTGCACAGACCAGCCAATGTTACTCAAGGGGCGTTGTGGGATGGGATGCAGTTGATGCCCTGTCAGCCTACCTAGACATAGTCCACCTGTACACAGCTCTCCATGCCATGGACAAGAAGCCTTCAAGGTACAAAATAGTAATTATTTTGTACACCAGAATTAAACATACATCCATGGAATGAATGAAGAATATGTATGTCTCTTTCACCGTTTAGCTACACCCAGAAGGCTAGGAAGAAAGCATGGGCATCAGGAGGACCGTGGAGAGCATCGAGGAAGCCGAGTGGCTCTGCTCCTGGACAGCAGGCGGCAGAGAGGTGCTTGACCACAATTTGCTATCATTTTGGTTCAATACAAATCATTGATTAAGAGACAGCACATGTCACTGTGAGAAGTATTTATTACGTGTAAATTACTTTATTGCAATCCCTATTGACATTGTTACTTGGTTCTTCATGACTTTACATCCTTGTTCACAGTCCAGATCATATCATACTTCTCTCCCACAGACTATACATGACTCACGGCCAAGCAGCCCAGGACCCCGAAGACCACAGGGTCAGTGAGTGTGTCTGCCTCAGACTGGCCAAGGGAACAGAGCAGGTCACGCAACAGGCCCAATGACATGAAGGGGAAAACCCTGCCCATCCCTCAGTCGATTGTGAGTGGATCCCAGGTTTTTCGACTTTGACCAAAATCCCTTGGCACATATCATATATGGCCCATTATCTTCAATCTGACTTAAGGATTAGTCTGTACAATAAAGTTTAGAGCACCAATGAGTTCTAAAAGGGGTGTGGTTTAAACCTCGAAAATAGTTAATTGCTCATATCAACGTCAAGTTCGACGCCTATGATGTTGGCCCCAATACAAAAGTTGTTCAGAATCAAATTCTGAACAAGATTAATTCAACAATTTTTCAAATGGGGCGTGGCTTCGAAATGGGCGTGGCCTGTTACTAAAATAGCCACAGTTCATAGACGCAATGTTTGATTTGAGCGGGACCAACTCAATGGCCATTAGGTACCAAAGTTCTAACTGCTCAATTAAAATTAAGTCGATTTAAAAAACAACATGGCCGCCAGAGGAGGGTAAATCACTCAGCGGAGACCGTAATAGTTATGAATATGAAATTCACTGGACACGTGTAGACTGCTGCCTGTAGCTCACATACCAAAAATCCTGGTTCTCATGTTTGTAGCGCCCCCTACAGGAACTTTAAAATGCAGCCCCTACGTCACGTTTCACCAATATGTATGAAACTCGGTAGGCACGTACAAGGTCACAATACCTACAGAAAAGCCTCTTGGACCCATGCCCCAAAACCCACCGGAAGTCGGAAATTTTAATTTTTTCATTTTCACTCTCGGCGGCCATTTTGAATTTTTTTGACTTTTTGGCCTTGTATTTGAATGAACTCCTCCTAGGGAATTTATCGGATCTGCTTCAAAATTGGTCAGTACAGTCATGAAGTGGTGCTGAACCAAAATCGTGCTATTTGTGACTGTACGTTGAAGGGCGTGTCCGTGGCATGCCGTCAAAGTTGGCCATTTTTGAATTCCGTCGCCTTGTATTTGAACTAACTCCTCCTAGGGAATTTATCGGATCTGCTCCACAATTGGTCAGTACAGTCATGAAGTGGTGCTGAACCAAAATCGTGCTATTTGTGATTGTACGTTGAAGGGCGTGGCCGTGGCGTGCTGTCAAAGTTGGCCATTTTGAATGGAATACTTTCACTTTTTCGCCTTGTATTTCAACTAACTCCTCCTAGGGAATTTATCGGATCATTGATGTAGGGTTAATAATGTTAGTTAAAGTTGTTACAACATGTAATTCAGTTAAATGTGGTCTTACATGTTAATGTCAAAACAATCAGTAGGACACCACAGGGCACCTCTGCTTCTACAGATTACATAAATTTGCGAATTTTTTTTAAAACTGCGCGCAGTGATGAACGGGACCTCGTGCCGGCTTGCGGCTGCGTCACGTGCGGTCCTAACATGTGCACATCTTGCCAGCACACATGTTACGACGGCACGTGACGCGGCCGCAAGCCGGCGCGATTTTTTTTTAAAACTGCGCGCAGTGATGAACGGGACCTCGTAGTGGCGGCTGCAAGCCGGCGCGAGGTCCCGTTCATCACTGCGCGCAGTTTTAATTTAATTTACCTTCCCCATACAGCCAAGACAGTATATAAATATTTAACCTCAAGAAAAACCTCCACCTGCATGCTTGTTAAAATATGTAATACACTGTATGTTATAACCTTAGGGAGGGAGGATGGGCTTACACATATAAAATAATGAATGTTTGTCTTGTAGGCTGCTTAGGACAAGAGGAAGGAGAGGAACATGCTGCTGCAAGGCACTGTTCTTCAGCTGTACCTGGCCAAGGAGCCTCTCCCTCCAATCAACACTCTCCCGGCTGCCCCTGTGCAACATGCACATGAAGAGATGACGTTTGAGGAGCCAGAAAACCGCGAGGGGGAAGCTTTTCCCCGCCAGCGCACTCTAGCGGCAAACAAGCCTGTTGTCATCCCTCCGCCACCTCCACCTCCTCAGTTCCCTCCACAATTTGGGCCAGCTCTGTTCCAGCAAGCTCCTCCTTTTTCATATGCTCCCCCATTTCCCCACTTTCCATTTACCCATGCTCCTCCTTTTCCGTATGCTCCCCCCTATCCACACATTCCATTCACCCATGCCCCTCCTATTCCGTATGCTCCCCCATTTCCCCACTTTCCATCTACGCATTGTAACATATTTCAGCCATAATATTCTCCCATAGCCACAGTACCGAGTACATATAACATAAGCTGTAACACTTGCGCATAGCCACAAGGGGGCAGCAGCTGATCATACATAGATGAAGGGGGCGGGCTTTTAAAGCCACAGAACACGCCCACCTCTACCTGCCTATTTAACTTGGACCCCGCCAACATAGAACCAGAATCTCTTGGGCGGCGTATCCTAGATATAAAGCTTAGAGACGCTCCGCGCGTGTTATATACCATGCCTCTCCTTTTGTTTCATAGACGATAGACAATAGACCAAAACCTTAACCAAATAAAGTGAGTTAAAAGCGACCCTGTCTCGGCGGCCTTTCCTGGATTAAAAATAACATAACAGCATGCTCCTCCTTTTCCTCAGGCTCCTCAATTGCAAGCTCCTCCAGAGTGCCTTCCAGGTGCCAAGCCAAGGCAACATGCCTAGAGGCTGAACAAAGCTGCCCAGGAGGATGAGGAGCTAATGGCAAGGGGGGAACCACCATGGAAGAGGCTGACAAAGGAGAAATATCACTACACCTGCAAGGGGTGTGGCCAGGACAAAAGCAAGCGGACTGGACACACCCAGCTGAAGGGACGGTGGTACTGTCCAGAGTCAGGACAGACCCTGGATGACTGGAGGGTAGGCCTATAGTCACCATTACTTGTCTCTCTCTCTGTTGTTTGACTGTCTGTCTCTGTGTTGCTTGTGTCTGTCTCCCTATCTGTTGTCGTGGAAAAATCCACTGAGATCTCCTCATGTTTCCACAGCTTTCTCTCTGCAGAAACAGAGCTGATCAGATCCTGACCAAAGCCTCGGACCCACCAGGGGCCTCATGTACTAAGACTTGGGTGGATTTCTGACTAAAACAAAAAAATCTGGATGTATCAATCCTTGCGTAAGCACGATTTCACGCAGATTCTCTTTGTACATCCCAATTAACATGAAATTGAGCGCACATGCACAAGCCTGTCTCTCCACCCAGTCTCCTCCCTCATTTAATATGCAAATTCATATAAATAGACCTGCAGTAGTGCGCTGCAGTAGAGCTGCAGTAGTGCGCTGATTCCTCCGGAATCAGCACCTAACGCAAAAAACTGGCGTGGGAAACCGTTGCCAAGTCGGTCAATGAGGTTGGGGCGGAAAGCCGAACTGTGTCTTACATTAAAAAAAAGTGGTCGGACATCAAGGTGGACGTAAAAAGAAAGGTGTCTGCCCACCGGAGAAGCATGGGTCAGACGGGCAGCGGGGCCGGAGTCGGGGAGCCCGCCCTATTTGAGCAAAGGGTGGCAGCTGTGATTTGGGATCGGCTGCTTTTTGGCCAAAAAATCATAATAGTCGTGGAACACCCCTTCATTTCAAATGCGACCATCTTCTAACAAGGCCAACACTGCCATTGTCAACCTATCGATTATTGCCACATTTTGCGCATGCTTTTATATTCTCATTTATGCATGCATGCTGACGGTTGTTCCCATACACCCAAGGTGTCAATAATATGTACATAATTCGAAATCGACCGACTGGTTCATTGATAGATTGATTTTAAGTAACAATGGCTTGTTCTTACTCCACGCAACATCAAATAATAATATTGCAGTCAAGAATCTGATGACAAATGCATGAAGAGAGATACATTAGCCCAGATGTCATGCATGGTCCTGAAATATGTAACGTTTACTAAACAAGTCATCACTGAAAATAATATTGCTGGGGCTTCTTTTTAATTTCCTTTTAACCCCAATAGTGACAATATATTTTATGGGTCTGTTTACGTTTAGCCTAATATCAACAACAGCGTCACATTATGCGTCTCGACAACAATAACACATGATTGAAGTGCATTAAAGATCACACATCCCGACGTTCAAATCCACTTTGAACTATCCTCATATTGCAATTTGACGTCATAACTCATGATCGAGTAGGCCTAATGTTTTTGCGCTGCATTGCCTCTATGTGCAAAATCTATCTGACAAAATGCAGCAGAAATGTGCGTAAGCCAGGCATTTAGTTTGCGTGGAGAACCGCACTTTCTCATGTCAAGTCAGTCTTTGTACATCCAAACGTTTGTGTGAGAAGTTGCTTACGCAGCTTTTTTGTGCGTAAGCAAGCTTTGTACATGAGGCCCCAGGCCGGTAAGTTTTTTTTTTTTTGGCTACGCCCACACCTGGTCCACTAGTTGGGTGTTGACCTGGTGTGTGTGTGTGTGGGGTGAGTGAGTGAGTGAGTGAGTGAGTGAGTGAGTGAGTGAGTGAGTGAGTGAGTGTGTGTGTGTGTGTGTGTGTGTGTGTGTGTGTGTGTGTGGCCAGTGACTTCTGTTTCAGTGAGAGGGGAGGGACGGGCATGTACATACTTTAATGCACTCCTGACCTCCTAAACTATGTGTATAAACCAGTGTGTGTGTGTGTTACAAGACCTTCCATGGTTAGTGTCTCCTGTTTAAGTGAGAGGGGAGATGTAGAGAGGGGATATTCTGTGTTCTGGATATTCTGTGTTGTCTGCCTGTTACAATAAAGTTGAATCATTTCATTTGAGCCAAGAACAGCCTTTGTGTTTTTATTTAATTTCCTCTTGAATAACAGGACAGTGAGTGTCATCCATTTAATGTGATTGTGAAAACCAAAGCCAGAATCATTTACATTTATTCACAAAACACACAACACTCTGTTGCTCAATTTGGAATTTGTTTTATTCACTTGTGCTGCACAGATGTAGTCTCTCAAATAATTGAGGTTAGGGGAAACATGATGGGGGAGTTATTTACATTTACAGTTATAGACTGTTAATGCTGTTGTAACTTTAAATGTAGCATATGACATTTTGAGTTAATTATTTGAATATTGTATTATATTCATGTCATCATATTAAATGCATTCATGTGTATAATTGCATGATCACAGGCTTATTACTTTGGTGATTTGTATAGAAAAAGAGTTCCTGTGTTAAAAAATGACTATGTTACCCAAAATGCATTGCATGTATACTTCCGATATTGCCACAGCATCGGTTCGAATCCCGCAAGAGACATGAACATTTAAGTAATGATAAACCTTGCAATAAGTGCAGAACTGTGTGTAAACAATGTTGAGAAGGTAAGAGAGTAGATAAAAAATGATATAGTGTACGTTCTCCTCCTTTTTTCCTCCTTTTCTTTCTCTCTCTTTCCCCCTCTTTCCTCTCTTTTTTTTTTTCCCCCCAGCCGTGCAGTCCCTTCTGCCCTATTTTTGGCCGAGCTTGTGGCTTTGAATTCCCTGTAGATGGTACAGGTACTTTTAATGGAAACCTAAAACATTTTTAATGTGGGAAAATGTAGAGTATTTTGAAGCCTGGATAGCTCAGCCGGTAGAGCATCAGGCTTTTAATCTGAGGGTCCAGGGTTCAAGTCCCTGTTCAGGCGGGAATTCAATTACAAAAACTTCATTGACACCTCATAGGTTGTTGAGTGATTGAATAGATGCGCTCAATATTGACACTTTACAAAGATTTAAAAAGTGAATCCTTGTGATCATGACAATTGGACGTGTAACTAGTTACTTGCATTTATTGTAATTGACACTGTCTAAAATACAGAATGATGAGTCTCATTTTGTCTAACCTCTCAGCTGCTACTAACCTCTCAGCTGCTACTACTGTGACAGTCATTGAAATGGAAATTCTGTGAAAATCTAAATTTATTGGAGAATACGGGCATCGATCCCGCTTCCTCTCACATGCTAAGCGAGCGCTCTACCATTTGAGCTAATTCCCCTTTCTCTAAGAGATCTTATAAGATAAAAAGCAGTACCCTCATTAAGCATAGCTTGTGGCTTTGAATTCCCTGTAGATGGTACAGGTACTTTTAATGGAAACCTAAAACATTTTTAATGTGGGAAAATGTTGAGTTTATTGAAGCCTGGATAGCTCAGCCGGTAGAGCATCAGACTTTTAATCTGAGGGTCCAGCGTTCAAGTACCTGTTCAGGTGGGATATCAGTTATAATAACTTCATTGACCCTTCATAGGTCGTTGAGTGCTAGAATCGACGCGCTCGTTATTGATACTTTACAAAGATTTAAAAATGGAATCCTTGTGATCCTGACAATTCGACGTTTAACTAGTTACTTGTATTTATTGTAATTGACTAATCGACACTGTCTAAAATACAGAATGATGTGTCTCATTTTGTTTAACCTCTCAGCTGCAGAGGTTTTGGCTAATGAACCATGTGCTCTCCAACAAACTCCAGTTCAATTCTGATTACTGTGACAGTCATTGAAATGGAAATTCTGTGAAAATCTAAATTTATTGGAGAATGCGGGCATCAATCCCACTACCTCTCACATGCTAAGCGAGCGCTCTACCATTTGAGCTAATTCTCCTATCTGTAAGACATTTTATAAGATGAAAAGCAGTACCATCATTAAGCATAGCTTGTGGCTTTGAATTCCCTGTAGATGGTACAGGTACTTTTAATGGAAACCTAAAACATTTTTAATATGGGAAAATGTTGAGTTTATTGAAGCCTGGATAGCTCAGCCGGTAGAGCATCAGACATTTAATCTGAGGGTCCAGCGTTCAAGTCCCTGTTCAGGTGGGATTTCAGTTATAATAACTTCATTGACCCTTCATAGGTCGTTGAGTGCTAGAATAGACGCGCTCGTTATTGATACTTTACAAAGATTTAAAAACGGAATCCTTGTGATCCTGACAATTCGACGTTTAACTAGTTACTTGTATTTATTGTAATTGAATAATTGACACTGGCCGTGTCCCAATTCAGGGGTTGCATCCTTCGAAGGACGCATTTGAAGACCGCATACGTCACAGCGGCGCGTCAAGTGCTCTCCCATTTCGAAGGGTCCTTCGAATGCGGCCGAGATATGCAGCCTTCGTTTCCCGGATTTGAAGGACGCATCGGATGCATCCTTCACGGCCCAACGTATCCCAACATTCATTGCGCGTTGGATATTTTTTCAGAAATGGCGCGGAGAGAGCGGAAGCAGCAGCTGCAGCGAATACATATTTAATGACAAAACTATGTAAAAACATTTTTTTATATAAAAGTAAGGTTGGGACCATTTTAAATATGTAACTTTATTGTCAAAGTTTAATTACATTAACGCTAGACATATAACGTTAAACTAATTAACATTAAGCCAACGTCCTCTCTTCCTCTTCACCCGCCGGCTCCAGCGGTGAATCTTCTCCCACTCCTCCAATAAAAGATAAAACATAACCAATAAAATTATAATTTCTGGCTCCATATATCTCCTCCACTGTCCGGTTTGAACCGCAGCTGTCAGGGTTGCTAGGAGACAGGAGCGGCGCGTGGTCACGCAAGGTAAAGGACGTTAACGGCTGGTTGCGCAATCCGGAAATGCTCCGTAGGCTAGACCGTCCCATTCCACAACGCTCGTTCGGCCTTCGATGCAGCCTTCGCGGTCTACGAAGGCTGCATCCTTCGAAGGACGCATCCTTCGAAGGATGCAACCCCTGAATTGGGACACGGCCACTGTCTAAAATACAGAATGATGAGTCTCATTTTGTTTGACCTCTCAGCTGCAGAGGTTTTGGCTAGTGAACCATGTGCTCTTCAACAAACTCCAGTTCAATTCTGATTACTGTGACAGTCATTGAAATGGAAATTCTGTGAAAATCTAAATTTATTGGAGAATGCGGGCATCGATCCCGCTACCTCTCACATGCTAAGCGAGCGCTCTACCATTTGAGCTAATTCCCCTATCTGTAAGAAATATTATAAGATAAAAAGCAGTACCCTCATTAAGCATAGCTTGTGGCTTTGAATTCCCTGTAGATGGTACAGGTACTTTTAATGGAAACCTAAAACATTTTTAATATGGGAAAATGTTGAGTTTATTGAAGCCTGGATAGCTCAGCCGGTAGAGCATCAGACTTTTAATCTGAGGGTCCAGCGTTCAAGTCCCTGTTCAGGTGGGATTTCAGTTATAATAATTTCATTGACCCTTCATAGGTCGTTGAGTGCTAGAATAGACGCGCTCGTTATTGATACTTTACAAAGATTTAAAAACAGAATCCTTGTGATCCTGACAATTCGACGTTTAACTAGTTACTTGTATTTATTGTAATTGAATAATTGACACTGTCTAAAATACAGAATGATGAGTCTCATTTTGTTTGACCTCTCAGCTGCAGAGGTTTTGGCTAATGAACCATGTGCTCTTCAACAAACTCCAGTTCAATTCTGATTACTGTGACAGTCATTGAAATGGAAATTCTGTGAAAATCTAAATTTATTGGAGAATGCGGGCATCGATCCCGCTACCTCTCACATGCTAAGCGAGCTCTCTACCATTTGAGCTAATTCCCCTATCTGTAAGACTTTTTATAAGATAAAAAGCAGTACCATCATTAAGCATAGCTTGTGGCTTTGAATTCCCTGTAGATGGTACAGGTACTTTTAATGGAAACCTAAAACATTTTTAATGTGGGAAAATGTTGAGAGTATTGAAGCCTGGATAGCTCAGCCGGTAGAGCATCAGACTTTTAATCTGAGGGTCCAGGGTTCAAGTCCCTGTTCAGGCGGGAATTCAATTATAAGAACTTCATTGACACTTCATAGGTCGTTGAGTGCTAGAATAGATGCGCTCATTATTGATACTTTACAAAGATTTAAAAACAGAAGCCTTGTGATCCTGCAAATTGGACGTTTAACTAGTTACTGGTATTTATTGTAATTGAATAATTGACACTGTCTAAAATACAGAATGATGAGTCTCATTTTGTTTGACCTCTAAGCTGCAGGGGTTTTGGCTAATGAACCATGTGCTCTTCAACAAACTCCAGTTCAATTCTGATTACTGTGACAGTCATTGAAATGGAAATTCTGTGAAAATCTAAATTTAGTGGAGAAGGAGGGCATCAATCCCTCTACCTCTCACATGCTAAGCGAGCGCTCTACCATTTGAGCTAATTCCCCTATCTGTAAGACATTTTATAAGATGAAAAGCAGTACCCTCATTAAGCATAGCTTGTGGCTTTGAATTCCCTGTAGATGGTACAGGTACTTTTAATGGAAACCTAAAACATTTTTAATGTGGGAAAATGTTGAGGTTATTGAAGCCTGGATAGCTCAGCCGGTAGAGCATCAGACTTTTAATCTGAGGGTCCAGGGTTCAAGTCCCTGTTCAGGCGGGAATTCAATTATAAGAACTTCATTGACACTTCATAGGTCGTTGAGTGCTGGAATAGATGCGCTCGTTATTGATACTTTACAAAGATTTAAAAACAGAAGCCTTGTGATCCTACAAAATGGACGTTTAACTAGTTACTTGTATTTATTGTGATTGACTAATTGACACTGTCAAAAATACAGAATGATGAGTCTCATTTTGTTTGACCTCTCAGCTGCAGAGGCTTTGGCTAATGAACACTGTGCTCTTCAACAAACTCCAGTTCAATTCTGATTACTGTGACAGTCATTGAAATGGAAATTCTGTGAAAATCTAAATTTATTGGAGAATGCGGGCATCGATCACGCTACCTCTCACATGTTAAGCGAGCGCTCTACCATTTGAGCTAATTCCCCTATCTGTAAGACATCTTATAAGATAAAAAGCAGTACCCTCATTAAGCATAGCTTGTGGCTTTGAATTCCCTGTAGATGGTACAGGTACTTTTAATGGAAACCTAAAACATTTTTAATGTGGGAAAATGTTGACTTTATTAATGCCTGGATAGCTCAGCCGGTAGAGCATCAGACTTTTAATCTGAGGGTCCAGGGTTCCAGTCCCTGTTCAGTCGGGAATTCAATTATAAGAACTTCATTGACACTTCATAGGTCGTTGAGTGCTAGAATAGATGCGCTCGTTATTGATACTTTACAAAGATTTAAAAACGGAATCCTTGTGATCCTGACAATTCGACGTTTAACTAGTTACTTGTATTTATTGTAATTGACTAATCGACACTGTCTAAAATACAGAATGATGAGTCTCATTTTGTTTGACCTCTCAGCTGCAGAGGTTATGGCTAATGAACCATGTGCTCTTCAACAAACTCCAGTTCAATTCTGATTACTGTGACAGTCATTGAAATGGAAATTCTGTGAAAATCTAAATTTATTGGAGAATGCGGGCATCGATCCCGCTACCTCTCACATGCTAAGCAAGCGCTCTACCATTTGAGCTAATTCCCCTATCTGTAAGACATCTTATAAGATAAAAAGCAGTACCCCCATTAAGCATAGCTTGTGGCTTTGAATTCCCTGTAGATGGTACAGGTACTTTTAATGGAAACCTAAAACATTTTTAATGTGGGAAAATGTTGAGTTTATTGATGCCTGGAAAGCTCAGCCGGTAGAGCATCATACTTTTAATCTGAGGGTCCAGGGTTCAAGTCCCTGTTCAGGCGGGAATTCAATTATAAGAACTTCATTGACACTTCATAGGTCGTTGAGTGCTAGAATAGATGCGCTCGTTATTGATACTTTACAAAGATTTAAAAACAGAAGCCTTGTGATCCTACAAATTGGACATTTAACTAGTTACTTGTATTTATTGTAATTGACTAATTGACACTGTCTAAAATACAGAATGATGAGTCTCATTTTGTTTGACCTCTCAGCTGCAGAGGTTATGGCTAATGAACCATGTGCTCTTCAACAAACTCCAGTTCAATTCTGATTACTGTGACAGTCATTGAAATGGAAATTCTGTGAAAATCTAAATTTATTGGAGAATGCGGGCATCGATCCCGCTAC
This sequence comes from Micromesistius poutassou, assembly GCF_964030765.1. Lineage (NCBI taxonomy): Eukaryota > Metazoa > Chordata > Actinopteri > Gadiformes > Gadidae > Micromesistius > Micromesistius poutassou. The sequence continues at coordinate 8,138,911 of NC_140293.1, read as the reverse complement.
CTCTCACATGCTAAGCGAGCGCTCTACCATTTGAGCTAATTCCCCTATCTGTAAGACATATTATAAGATAAAAAGCAGTACCCTCATTAAGCATAGCTTGTGGCTTTGAATTCCCTGTAGATGGTACAGGTACTTTTAATGGAAACCTAAAACATTTTTAATATGGGAAAATGTTGAGTTTATTGATGCCTGGATAGCTCAGCCGGTAGAGCATCAGACTTTTAATCTGAGGGTCCAGCTTCAAGTCCCTGTTCAGGTGGGATTTCAGTTATAATAACTTAATTGACCCTTCATAGGTCGTTGAGTGCTAGAATAGACGCGCTCGTTATTGATACTTTACAAAGATTTAAAAACAGAAGCCTTGTGATCCTACAAAATGGACGTTTAACTAGTTACTTGTATTTATTGTGATTGACTAATTGACACTGTCTAAAATACAGAATGATGAGTCTCATTTTGTTTGACCTCTCAGCTGCAGAGGTTTTGGCTAATGAACACTGTGCTCTTCAACAAACTCCAGTTCAATTCTGATTACTGTGGCAGTCATTGAAATGGAAATTCTGTGGAAATCTAAATTTATTGGAGAATGCGGGCATCGATCCCGCTACCTCCCACATGCTAAGCGAGCTCTCTACTATTTGAGCTAATTCCCTTATCTGTAAGACTTTTTATAAGATAAAAAGCAGTACCATCATTAAGCATAGCTTGTGGCTTTGAATTCCCTGTAGATGGTACAGGTACTTTTAATGGAAACCTAAAACATTTTTAATGTGGGAAAATGTTGAGTTTATTGATGCCTGGATAGCTCAGCCGGTAGAGCATCATACTTTTAATCTGAGGGTCCAGGGTTCAAGTCCCTGTTCAGGCGGGAATTCAATTATAAGAACTTCATTGACACTTCATAGGTCGATGAGTGCTAGAATAGATGCGCTCGTTATTGATACTTTACAAAGATTTAAAAACAGAAGCCTTGTGATCCTACAAATTGGACATTTAACTAGTTACTTGTATTTATTGTGATTGACTAATTGACACTGTCTAAAATACAGAATGATGAGTCTCATTTTGTTTGACCTCTCAGCTGCAGAGGTTATGGCTAATGAACCATGTGCTCTTCAACAAACTCCAGTTCAATTCTGATTACTGTGACAGTCATTGAAATGGAAATTCTGTGAAAATCTAAATTTATTGGAGAATGCGGGCATCGATCCCGCTACCTCTCACATGCTAAGCGAGCGCTCTACCATTTGAGCTAATTCCCCTATCTGTAAGACATATTATAAGATAAAAAGCAGTACCCTCATTAAGCATAGCTTGTGGCTTTGAATTCCCTGTAGATGGTACAGGTACTTTTAATTGAAACCTAAAACATTTTTAATATGGGAAAATGTTGAGTTTATTGAAGCCTGGATAGCTCAGCCGGTAGAGCGTCAGACTTTTAATCTGAGGGTCCAGCGTTCAAGTCCCTGTTCAGGTGGGATTTCAGTTATAATAACTTCATTGACCCTTCATAGGTCGTTGAGTGCTAGAATAGACGCGCTTGTTATTGATACTTTACAAAGATTTAAAAACGGAATCCTTGTGATCCTGACAATTCGACATTTAACTAGTTACTTGTATTTATTGTAATTGAATAATTGACACTGTCTAAAATACAGAATGATGAGTCTCATTTTGTTTGACCTCTCAGCTGCAGAGGTTTTGGCTAATGAACCATGTGCTCTTCAACAAACTCCAGTTCAATTCTGATTACTGTGACAGTCATTGAAATGGAAATTCTGTGAAAATCTAATTTTATTGGAGAATGCGGGCATCGATCCCGCTACCTCTCACATGCTAAGCGAGCTCTCTACCATTTGAGCTAATTCCCCTATCTGTAAGACTTTTTATAAGATAAAAAGCAGTACCATCATTAAGCATAGCTTGTGGCTTTGAATTCCCTGTAGATGGTACAGGTACTTTTAATGGAAACCTAAAACATTTTTAATGTGGGAAAATGTTGAGTTTATTAATGCCTGGATAGCTCAGCCGGTAGAGCATCAGACTTTTAATCTGAGGGTCCAGGGTTCAAGTCCCTGTTCAGTCGGGAATTCAATTATAAGAACTTCATTGACACTTCATAGGTCGTTGAGTGCTAGAATAGATGCGCTCGTTATTGATACTTTACAAAGATTTAAAAACAGAAGCCTTGTGATCCTACAAATTGGACATTTAACTAGTTACTTGTATTTATTGTAATTGACTAATTGACACTGTCTAAAATACAGAATGATGAGTCTCATTTTGTTTGACCTCTCAGCTGCAGAGGTTATGGCTAATGAACCATGTGCTCTTCAACAAACTCCAGTTCAATTCTGATTACTGTGACAGTCATTGAAATGGAAATTCTGTGAAAATCTAAATTTATTGGAGAATGCGGGCATCGATCCCGCTACCTCTCACATGCTAAGCGAGCGCTCTACCATTTGAGCTAATTCCCCTATCTGTAAGACATATTATAAGATAAAAAGCAGTACCCTCATTAAGCATAGCTTGTGGCTTTGAATTCCCTGTAGATGGTACAGGTACTTTTAATTGAAACCTAAAACATTTTTAATATGGGAAAATGTTGAGTTTATTGAAGCCTGGATAGCTCAGCCGGTAGAGCATCAGACTTTTAATCTGAGGGTCCAGGGTTCAAGTCCCTGTTCAGGAGCGAATTCAATTCTAAGAACTTCATTGACACTTCATAGGTCGTTGAGTGCTAGAATAGATGCGCTCGTTATTGATACTTTACAAAGATTTAAAAACAGAAGCCTTGTGATCCTACAAATTGGACATTTAACTAGTTACTTGTATTTATTGTAATTGACTAATTGACACTGTCTAAAATACAGAATGATGAGTCTCATTTTGTTTGACCTCTCAGCTGCAGAGGTTTTGGCTAATGAACCATGTGCTCTTCAACAAACTCCAGTTCAATTCTGATTACTGTGACAGTCATTGAAATGGAAATTCTGTGAAAATCTAAATTTATTGGAGAATGCGGGCATTGATCCCGCTACCTCTCACATGCTAAGCGAGCGCTCTACCATTTGAGGTAATTCCCCTATCTGTAAGACATCTTATGAGATGAAAAGCAGTACCATCATTAAGCATAGCTTGTGGCTTTGAATTCCCTGTAGATGGTACAGGTACTTTTATTGGAAACCTTAAACATTTTTAATGTGGGAAAATGTTGAGGTTATTGAAGCCTGGATAGCTCAGCCGGTAGAGCATCAGACTTTTAATCTGAGGGTCCAGGGTTCAAGTCCCTGTTCAGGCGCAAATTCAATTATAAGAACTTCATTGACACTTCATAGGTCGTTGAGTGCTAGAATAGATGTGCTCGTTATTGATACTTTACAAAGATTTAAAAACAGAAGCCTTGTGATCCTACAAATTGGACGTTTAAGTAGTTACTTGTATTTATTGTAATTGACTAATTGACACTGTCTAAAATACAGAATGATGAGTCTCATTTTGTTTGACCTCTCAGCTGCAGAGGTTTTGGCTAATGAACCATGTGCTCTTCAACAAACTCCAGTTCAATTCTGATTACTGTGACAGTCATTGAAATGGAAATTCTGTGAAAATCTAAATTTATTGGAGAATGCGGGCATCGATCCCGCTACCTCTCACATGCTAAGCGAGCGCTCTACCATTTGAGTTAATTCCCCTATCTGTAAGACATCTTATAAGATAAAAAGCAGTACCCTCATTAAGCATAGCTTGTGGCTTTGAATTCCCTGTAGATGGTACAGGTACTTTTAATGGAAACCTAAAACATTTTTAATGTGGGAAAATGTTGAGTTTATTGAAGCCTGGATAGCTCAACCGGTAGAGCATCAGACTTTTAATCTGAGGGTCCAGCATTCAAGTACCTGTTCAGGTGGGATTTCAGTTATAATAACTTCATTGACCCTTCATAGGTCGTTGAGTGCTAGAATAGACGCGCTTGTTATTGATACTTTACAAAGATTTAAAAACGGAATCCTTGTGATCCTGACAATTCGACGTTTAACTAGTTACTTGTATTTATTGTAATTGACTAATCGACACTGTCTAAAATACAGAATGATGAGTCTCATTTTGTTTGACCTCTCAGCTGCAGAGGTTATGGCTAATGAACCATGTGCTCTTCAACAAACTCCAGTTCAATTCTGATTACTGTGACAGTCATTGAAATGGAAATTCTGTGAAAATCTAAATTGATTAGAGAATGCGGGCATCTATCCCGCTACCTCTCACATGCTAAGCGAGCGCTCTACCATTTGAGCTAATTCCCCTATCTGTAAGACATCTTATAAGATAAAAAGCAGTACCCTCATTAAGCATAGCTTGTGGCTTTGAATTCCCTGTAGATGGTACAGGTACTTTTAATGGAAACCTAAAACATTTTTAATGTGGGAAAATGTTGAGTTTATTGATGCCTGGATAGCTCAGCCGGTAGAGCATCATACTTTTAATCTGAGGGTCCAGGATTCAAGTCCCTGTTCAGGCGGGAATTCAATTATAAGAACTTCATTGACACTTCATAGGTCGTTGAGTGCTAGAATAGATGCGCTTGTTATTGATACTTTACAAAGATTTAAAAACAGAAGCCTTGTGATCCTACAAATTGGACATTTAACTAGTTACTTGTATTTATTGTAATTGACTAATTGACACTGTCTAAAATACAGAATGATGAGTCTCATTTTGTTTGACCTCTCAGCTGCAGAGGTTATGGCTAATGAACCATGTGCTCTTCAACAAACTCCAGTTCAATTCTGATTACTGTGACAGTCATTGAAATGGAAATTCTGTGAAAATCTAAATTTATTGGAGAATGCGGGCATCGATCCCGCTACCTCTCACATGCTAAGCGAGCGCTCTACCATTTGAGCTAATTCCCCTATCTGTAAGACATCTTATAAGATAAAAAGCAGTACCCTCATTAAGCATAGCTTGTGGCTTTGAATTCCCTGTAGATGGTACAGGTACTTTTAATGGAAACCTAAAACATTTTTAATGTGGGAAAATATTGAGTTTATAGATGCCTGGATAGCTCAGCCGGTAGAGCATCATACTTTTAATCTGAGGGTCCAGGGTTCAAGTCCCTGTTCAGGCGGGAATTCAATTATAAGAACTTCATTGACACTTCATAGGTCGTTGAGTGCTAGAATAGATGCGCTCGTTATTGATACTTTACAAAGATTTAAAAACAGAAGCCTTGTGATCCTACAAATTGGACATTTAACTAGTTACTTGTATTTATTGTGATTGACTAATTGACACTGTCTAAAATACAGAATGATGAGTCTCATTTTGTTTGACCTCTCAGCTGCAGAGGTTATGGCTAATGAACCATGTGCTCTTCAACAAACTCCAGTTCAATTCTGATTACTGTGACAGTCATTGAAATGGAAATTCTGTGAAAATCTAAATTTATTGGAGAATGCGGGCATCGATCCCGCTACCTCTCACATGCTAAGCGAGCACTCTACCATTTGAGCTAATTCCCCTATCTGTAAGACATATTATAAGATAAAAAGCAGTACCCTCATTAAGCATAGCTTGTGGCTTTGAATTCCCTGTAGATGGTACAGGTACTTTTAATGGAAACCTAAAACATTTTTAATATGGGAAAATGTTGAGTTTATTGAAGCCTGGATAGCTCAGCCGGTAGAGCATCAGACTTTTAATCTGAGGGTCCAGCGTTCAAGTCCCTGTTCAGGTGGGATTTCAGTTATAATAACTTAATTGACCCTTCATAGGTCGTTGAGTGCTAGAATAGACGCGCTCGTTATTGATACTTTACAAAGATTTAAAAACAGAAGCCTTGTGATCCTACAAAATGGACGTTTAACTAGTTACTTGTATTTATTGTGATTGACTAATTGACACTGTCTAAAATACAGAATGATGAGTCTCATTTTGTTTGACCTCTCAGCTGCAGAGGTTATGGCTAATGAACCATGTGCTCTTCAACAAACTCCAGTTCAATTCTGATTACTGTGACAGTCATTGAAATGGAAATTCTGTGAAAATCTAAATTTATTGGAGAATGCGGGCATCGATCCCGCTACCTCTCACATGCTAAGCGAGCGCTCTACCATTTGAGCTAATTCCCCTATCTGTAAGACATTTTATAAGATAAAAAGCAGTACCCTCATTAAGCATAGCTTGTGGCTTTGAATTCCCTGTAGATGGTACAGGTACTTTTAATGGAAACCTAAAACATTTTTAATATGGGAAAATGTTGAGTTTATTGAAGCCTGGATAGCTCAGCCGGTAGAGCATCAGACTTTTAATCTGAGGGTCCAGCGTTCAAGTCCCTGTTCAGGTGGGATTTCAGTTATAATAACTTAATTGACCCTTCATAGGTCGTTGAGTGCTAGAATAGACGCGCTCGTTATTGATACTTTACAAAGATTTAAAAACAGAAGCCTTGTGATCCTACAAAATGGACGTTTAACTAGTTACTTGTATTTATTGTGATTGACTAATTGACACTGTCTAAAATACAGAATGATGAGTCTCATTTTGTTTGACCTCTCAGCTGCAGAGGTTATGGCTAATGAACCATGTGCTCTTCAACAAACTCCAGTTCAATTCTGATTACTGTGACAGTCATTGAAATGGAAATTCTGTGAAAATCTAAATTTATTGGAGAATGCGGGCATCGATCCCGCTACCTCTCACATGCTAAGCGAGCGCTCTACCATTTGAGCTAATTCCCCTATCTGTAAGACATTTTATAAGATAAAAAGCAGTACCCTCATTAAGCATAGCTTGTGGCTTTGAATTCCCTGTAGATGGTACAGGTACTTTTAATGGAAACCTAAAACATTTTTAATGTGGGAAAATGTTGAGTTTATTGATGCCTGGATAGCTCAGCCGGTAGAGCATCATACTTTTAATCTGAGGGTCCAGGGTTCAAGTCCCTGTTCAGGCGGGAATTCAATTATAAGAACTTCATTGACACTTCATAGGTCGTTGAGTGCTAGAATAGATGCGCTCGTTATTGATACTTTACAAAGATTTAAAAACAGAAGCCTTGTGATCCTACAAATTGGACATTTAACTAGTTACTTGTATTTATTGTAATTGACTAATTGACACTGTCTAAAATATAGAATGATGAGTCTCATTTTGTTTGACCTCTCAGCTGCAGAGGTTATGGCTAATGAACCATGTGCTCTTCAACAAACTCCAGTTCAATTCTGATTACTGTGACAGTCATTGAAATTGAAATTCTGTGAAAATCTAAATTTATTGGAGAATGCGGGCATCGATCCCGCTACCTCTCACATGCTAAGCGAGCGCTCTACCATTTGAGCTAATTCCCCTATCTGTAAGACATCTTATAAGATAAAAAGCAGTACCCTCATTAAGCATAGCTTGTGGCTTTGAATTCCCTGTAGATGGTACAGGTACTTTTAATGGAAACCTAAAACATTTTTAATGTGGGAAAATGTTGAGTTTATTGATGCCTGGATAGCTCAGCCGGTAGAGCATCATACTTTTAATCTGAGGGTCCAGGGTTCAAGTCCCTGTTCAGGCGGGAATTCAATTATAAGAACTTCATTGACACTTCATAGGTCGTTGAGTGCTAGAATAGATGCGCTCGTTATTGATACTTTACAAAGATTTAAAAACAGAAGCCTTGTGATCCTACAAATTGGACATTTAACTAGTTACTTGTATTTATTGTAATTGACTAATTGACACTGTCTAAAATACAGAATGATGAGTCTCATTTTGTTTGACCTCTCAGCTGCAGAGGTTATGGCTAATGAACCATGTGCTCTTCAACAAACTCCAGTTCAATTCTGATTACTGTGACAGTCATTGAAATGGAAATTCTGTGAAAATCTAAATTTATTAGAGAATGCGGGCATCGATCCCGCTACCTCTCACATGCTAAGTGAGCGCTCTACCATTTGAGCTAATTCCCCTATCTGTAAGACATTTTATAAGATAAAAAGCAGTACCCTCATTAAGCATAGCTTGTGGCTTTGAATTCCCTGTAGATGGTACAGGTACTTTTAATGGAAACCTAAAACATTTTTAATGTGGGAAAATGTTGAGTTTATTGATGCCTGGATAGCTCAGCCGGTAGAGCATCATACTTTTAATCTGAGGGTCCAGGGTTCAAGTCCCTGTTCAGGCGGGAATTCAATTATAAGAACTTCATTGACACTTCATAGGTCGTTGAGTGCTAGAATAGATGCGCTCGTTATTGATACTTTACAAAGATTTAAAAACAGAAGCCTTGTGATCCTACAAATTGGACATTTAACTAGTTACTTGTATTTATTGTAATTGACTAATTGACACTGTCTAAAATACAGAATGATGAGTCTCATTTTGTTTGACCTCTCAGCTGCAGAGGTTATGGCTAATGAACCATGTGCTCTTCAACAAACTCCAGTTCAATTCTGATTACTGTGACAGTCATTGAAATTGAAATTCTGTGAAAATCTAAATTTATTGGAGAATGCGGGCATCGATCCCGCTACCTCTCACATGCTAAGCGAGCGCTCTACCATTTGAGCTAATTCCCCTATCTGTAAGACATCTTATAAGATAAAAAGCAGTACCCTCATTAAGCATAGCTTGTGGCTTTGAATTCCCTGTAGATGGTACAGGTACTTTTAATGGAAACCTAAAACATTTTTAATGTGGGAAAATGTTGAGTTTATAGATGCCTGGATAGCTCAGCCGGTAGAGCATCATACTTTTAATCTGAGGGTCCAGGGTTCAAGTCCCTGTTCAGGCGGGAATTCAATTATAAGAACTTCATTGACACTTCATAGGTCGTTGAGTGCTAGAATAGATGTGCTCGTTATTGATACTTTACAAAGATTTAAAAACAGAAGCCTTGTGATCCTACAAATTGGACATTTAACTAGTTACTTGTATTTATTGTGATTGACTAATTGACACTGTCTAAAATACAGAATGATGAGTCTCATTTTGTTTGACCTCTCAGCTGCAGAGGTTATGGCTAATGAACCATGTGCTCTTCACCAAACTCCAGTTCAATTCTGATTACTGTGACAGTCATTGAAATGGAAATTCTGTGAAAATCTAAATTTATTGGAGAATGCGGGCATCGATCCCGCTACCTCTCACATGCTAAGCGAGCACTCTACCATTTGAGCTAATTCCCCTATCTGTAAGACATATTATAAGATAAAAAGCAGTACCCTCATTAAGCATAGCTTGTGGCTTTGAATTCCCTGTAGATGGTACAGGTACTTTTAATGGAAACCTAAAACATTTTTAATATGGGAAAATGTTGAGTTTATTGAAGCCTGGATAGCTCAGCCGGTAGAGCATCAGACTTTTAATCTGAGGGTCCAGCGTTCAAGTCCCTGTTCAGGTGGGATTTCAGTTATAATAACTTAATTGACCCTTCATAGGTCGTTGAGTGCTAGAATAGACCCGCTCGTTATTGATACTTTACAAAGATTTAAAAACAGAAGCCTTGTGATCCTACAAAATGGACGTTTAACTAGTTACTTGTATTTATTGTGATTGACTAATTGACACTGTCTAAAATACAGAATGATGAGTCTCATTTTGTTTGACCTCTCAGCTGCAGAGATTTTGGCTAATGAACCATGTGCTCTTCAACAAACTCCAGTTCAATTCTGATTACTGTGACAGTCATTGAAATGGAAATTCTGTGAAAATCTAAATTTATTGGAGAATGCGGGCATCGATCCCGCTACCTCTCACATGCTAAGCGAGCTCTCTACCATTTGAGCTAATTCCCCTATCTGTAAGACTTTTTATAAGATAAAAAGCAGTACCATCATTAAGCATAGCTTGTGGCTTTGAATTCCCTGTAGATGGTACAGGTACTTTGAATGGAAACCTAAAACATTTTTACTATGGGAAAATGTTGAGTTTATTGAAGCCTGGATAGCTCAGCCGGTAGAGCATCAGACTTTTAATCTGAGGGTCCAGCGTTCAAGTCCCTGTTCAGGTGGGATTTCAGTTATAATAACTTCATTGACCCTTCATAGGTCGTTGAGTGCTAGAATAGACGCGCTCGTTATTGATACTTTACAAAGATTTAAAAACAGAAGCCTTGTGATCCTACAAAATGGACGTTTAACTAGTTACTTGTATTTATTGTGATTGACTAATTGACACTGTCTAAAATACAGAATGATGAGTCTCATTTTGTTTGACCTCTCAGCTGCAGAGGTTTTGGCTAATGAACACTGTGCTCTTCAACAAACTCCAGTTCAATTCTGATTACTGTGACAGTCATTGAAATGGAAATTCTGTGAAAATCTAAATTTATTGGAGAATGCGGGCATCGATCCCGCTACCTCTCTCATGCTAAGCGAGCTCTCTACCATTTGAGCTAATTCCCCTATCTGTAAGACTTTTTATAAGATAAAAAGCAGTACCATCATTAAGCATAGCTTGTGGCTTTGAATTCCCTGTAGATGGTACAGGTACTTTTAATGGAAACCTAAAACATTTTTAATGTGGGAAAATGTTGAGATTATTGAAGCCTGGAAAGCTCAGCCGGTAGAGCATCAGACTTTTAATCTGAGGGTCCAGGGTTCAAGTCCCTGTTCAGGCGGGAATTCAATTATAAGAACTTCATTGACACTTCATAGGTCGTTGAGTGCTAGAATAGATGCACTCGTTATTGATACTTTACAAAGATTTAAAAACAGAAGCCTTGTGATCCTACAAATTGGACATTTAACTAGTTACTTGTATTTATTGTAATTGACTAATTGACACTGTCTAAAATACAGAATGATGAATCTCATTTTGTTTGACCTCTCAGCTGCAGAGGTTTTGGCTAATGAACCATGTGCTCTTCAACAAACTCCAGTTCAATTCTGATTACTGTGACAGTCATTGAAATGGAAATTCTGTGAAAATCTAAATTTATTGGAGAATGAGGGCATCGATCCCGCTACCTCTCACATGCTAAGCGAGCGCTCTACCATTTGAGCTAATTCCCCTATCTGTAAGACATATTATAAGATAAAAAGCAGTACCCTCATTAAGCATAGCTTGTGGCTTTGAATTCCCTGTAGATGGTACAGGTACTTTTAATGGAAACCTAAAACATTTTTAATATGGGAAAATGTTGAGTTTATTGAAGCCTGGATAGCTCAGCCGGTAGAGCATCAGACTTTTAATCTGAGGGTCCAGCGTTCAAGTCCCTGTTCAGGTGGGATTTCAGTTATAATAACTTCATTGACCCTTCATAGGTCGTTGAGTGCTAGAATAGACGCGCTCGTTATTGATACTTTACAAAGATTTAAAAACAGAAGCCTTGTGATCCTACAAAATGGACGTTTAACTAGTTACTTGTATTTATTGTGATTGACTAATTGACACTGTCTAAAATACAGAATGATGAGTCTCATTTTGTTTGACCTCTCAGCTGCAGAGGTTTTGGCTAATGAACACTGTGCTCTTCAACAAACTCCAGTTCAATTCTGATTACTGTGACAGTCATTGAAATGGAAATTCTGTGAAAATCTAAATTTATTGGAGAATGCGGGCATCGATCCCGCTACCTCTCACATGCTAAGCGAGTGCTCTACCATTTGAGCTAATTCCCCTATCTGTAAGACATATTATAAGATAAAAAGCAGTACCCTCATTAAGCATAGCTTGTGACTTTGAATTCCCTGTAGATGGTACAGGTACTTTTAATGGAAACCTAAAACATTTTTAATATGGGAAAATGTTGAGTTTATTGAAGCCTGGATAGCTCAGCCGGTAGAGCATCAGACTTTTAATCTGAGGGTCCAGCGTTCAAGTCCCTGTTCAGGTGGGATTTCAGTTATAATAACTTCATTGACCCTTCATAGGTCGTTGAGTGTTAGAATAGACGCGCTCGTTATTGATACTTTACAAAGATTTAAAAACGGAATCCTTGTGATCCTGACAATTCGACGTTTAACTAGTTACTTGTATTTATTGTAATTGAATAATTGACACTGTCTAAAATACAGAATGATGAGTCTCATTTTGTTTGACCTCTCAGCTGCAGAGGTTTTGGCTAATGAACCATGTGCTCTTCAACAAACTCCAGTTCAATTCTGATTACTGTGACAGTCATTGAAATGGAAATTCTGTGAAAATCTAAATTTATTGGAGAATGCGGGCATCAATCCCGCTACCTCTCACATGCTAAGCGAGCGCTCTACCATTTGAGCTAATTCCCCTATCTGTAAGACATTTTATAAGATGAAAAGCAGTACCCTCATTAAGCATAGCTTGTGGCTTTGAATTCCCTGTAGATGGTACAGGTACTTTTAATGGAAACCTAAAACATTTTTAATGTGGGAAAATGTTGAGGTTATTGAAGCCTGGATAGCTCAGCCGGTAGAGCATCAGACTTTTAATCTGAGGGTCCAGGGTTCAAGTCCCTGTTCAGGCGGGAATTCAATTATAAGAACTTCATTGACCCTTCATAGGTCGTTGAGTGCTAGAATAGACGCGCTCATTATTGATACTTTACAAAGATTTAAAAACGGAATCCTTGTGATCCTGACAATTCGACGTTTAACTAGTTACTTGTATTTATTGTAATTGAATAATTGACACTGTCTAAAATACAGAATGATGAGTCTCACTTTGTTTGACCTCTCAGCTGCAGAGGTTTTGGCTAATGAACCATGTGCTCTTCAACAAACTCCAGTTCAATTCTGATTACTGTGACAGTCATTGAAATGGAAATTCTGTGAAAATCTAAATTTATTAGAGAATGCGGGCATCAATCCCGCTACCTCTCACATGCTAAGCGAGCGCTCTACCATTTGAGCTAATTCCCCTATCTGTAAGACATATTATAAGATAAAAAGCAGTACCCTCATTAAGCATAGCTTGTGGCTTTGAATTCCCTGTAGATGGTACAGGTACTTTTAATGGAAACCTAAAACATTTTTAATATGGGAAAATGTTGAGTTTATTGAAGCCTGGATAGCTCAGCCGGTAGAGCATCAGACTTTTAATCTGAGGGTCTAGGGTTCAAGTCCCTGTTCAGGCGGGAATTCAATTATAAGAACTTCATTGACACTTCATAGGTCGTAGAGTGCTAGAATAGATGCGCTCGTTATTGATACTTTACAAAGATTTAAAAACAGAAGCCTTCTGATCCTACAAAATGGACGTTTAACTAGTTACTTGTATTTATTGTGATTGACTAATTGACACTGTCTAAAATACAGAATGATGAGTCTCATTTTGTTTGACCTCTCAGCTGCAGAGGTTTTGGCTAATGAACACTGTGCTCTTCAACAAACTCCAGTTCAATTCTGATTACTGTGACAGTCATTGAAATGGAAATTCTGTGAAAATCTAAATTTATTGGAGAATGCGGGCATCGATCCCGCTACCTCTCACATGCTAAGCGAGTACTCTACCATTTGAGCTAATTCCCCTATCTGTAAGACATATTATAAGATAAAAAGCAGTACCCTCATTAAGCATAGCTTGTGGCTTTGAATTCCCTGTAGATGGTACAGGTACTTTTAATGGAAACCTAAAACATTTTTAATATGGGAAAATGTTGAGTTTATTGAAGCCTGGATAGCTCAGCCGGTAGAGCATCAGACTTTTAATCTGAGGGTCCAGCGTTCAAGTCCCTGTTCAGGTGGGATTTCAGTTATAATAACTTCATTGACCCTTCATAGGTCGTTGAGTGCTAGAATAGACGCGCTCGTTATTGATACTTTACAAAGATTTAAAAACGGAATCCTTGTGATCCTGACAATTCGACGTTTAACTAGTTACTTGTATTTATTGTAATTGAATAATTGACACTGTCTAAAATACAGAATGATGAGTCTCATTTTGTTTGACCTCTCAGCTGCAGAGGTTTTGGCTAATGAACCATGTGCTCTTCAACAAACTCCAGTTCAATTCTGATTACTGTGACAGTCATTGAAATGGAAATTCTGTGAAAATCTAAATTTATTGGAGAATGCGGGCATCGATCCCGCTACCTCTCACATGCTAAGTGAGCGCTCTACCATTTGAGCTAATTCCCCTATCTGTAAGACATCTTATAAGATAAAAAGCAGTACCCTCATTCAGCATAGCTTGTGGCTTTGAATTCCCTGTAGATGGTACAGGTACTTTTAATGGAAACCTAAAACATTTTTAATGTGGGAAAATGTTGAGTTTATTGAAGCCTGGAAAGCTCAGCCGGTAGAGCATCATACTTTTAATCTGAGGGTCCAGGGTTCAAGTCCCTGTTCAGGCGGGAATTCAATTATAAGAACTTCATTGACACTTCATAGGTCGTTGAGTGCTAGAATAGATGCGCTCGTTATTGATACTTTACAAAGATTTAAAAACAGAAGCCTTGTGATCCTACAAATTGGACATTTAACTAGTTACTTGTATTTATTGTAATTGACTAATTGACACTGTCTAAAATACAGAATGATGAGTCTCATTTTGTTTGACCTCTCAGCTGCAGAGGTTATGGCTAATGAACCATGTGCTCTTCAACAAACTCCAGTTCAATTCTGATTACTGTGACAGTCATTGAAATGGAAATTCTGTGAAAATCTAAATTTATTGGAGAATGCGGGCATCGATCCCGCTACCTCTCACATGCTAAGCGAGCGCTCTACCATTTGAGCTAATTCCCCTATCTGTAAGACATATTATAAGATAAAAAGCAGTACCCTCATTAAGCATAGCTTGTGGCTTTGAATTCCCTGTAGATGGTACAGGTACTTTTAATGGAAACCTAAAACATTTTTAATATGGGAAAATGTTGAGTTTATTGATGCCTGGATAGCTCAGCCGGTAGAGCATCAGACTTTTAATCTGAGGGTCCAGCTTCAAGTCCCTGTTCAGGTGGGATTTCAGTTATAATAACTTAATTGACCCTTCATAGGTCGTTGAGTGCTAGAATAGACGCGCTCGTTATTGATACTTTACAAAGATTTAAAAACAGAAGCCTTGTGATCCTACAAAATGGACGTTTAACTAGTTACTTGTATTTATTGTGATTGACTAATTGACACTGTCTAAAATACAGAATGATGAGTCTCATTTTGTTTGACCTCTCAGCTGCAGAGGTTTTGGCTAATGAACACTGTGCTCTTCAACAAACTCCAGTTCAATTCTGATTACTGTGACAGTCATTGAAATTGAAATTCTGTGAAAATCTAAATTTATTGGAGAATGCGGGCATCGATCCCGCTACCTCTCACATGCTAAGCGAGCTCTCTACTATTTGAGCTAATTCCCCTATCTGTAAGACTTTTTATAAGATAAAAAGCAGTACCATCATTAAGCATAGCTTGTGGCTTTGAATTCCCTGTAGATGGTACAGGTACTTTTAATGGAAACCTAAAACATTTTTAATGTGGGAAAATGTTGAGTTCATTGATGCCTGGATAGCTCAGCCGGTAGAGCATCATACTTTTAATCTGAGGGTCCAGGGTTCAAGTCCCTGTTCAGGCGGGAATTCAATTATAAGAACTTCATTGACACTTCATAGGTCGTTGAGTGCTAGAATAGATGCGCTCGTTATTGATACTTTACAAAGATTTAAAAACAGAAGCCTTGTGATCCTACAAATTGGACATTTAACTAGTTACTTGTATTTATTGTGATTGACTAATTGACACTGTCTAAAATACAGAATGATGAGTCTCATTTTGTTTGACCTCTCAGCTGCAGAGGTTATGGCTAATGAACCATGTGCTCTTCAACAAACTCCAGTTCAATTCTGATCACTGTGACAGTCATTGAAATGGAAATTCTGTGAAAATCTAAATTTATTGGAGAATGCGGGCATCGATCCCGCTACCTCTCACATGCTAAGCGAGCGCTCTACCATTTGAGCTAATTCCCCTATCTGTAAGACATATTATAAGATAAAAAGCAGTACCCTCATTAAGCATAGCTTGTGGCTTTGAATTCCCTGTAGATGGTACAGGTACTTTTAATGGAAACCTAAAACATTTTTAATATGGGAAAATGTTGAGTTTATTGAAGCCTGGATAGCTCAGCCGGTAGAGCATCAGACTTTTAATCTGAGGGTCCAGCGTTCAAGTCCCTGTTCAGGTGGGATTTCAGTTATAATAACTTAATTGACCCTTCATAGGTCGTTGAGTGCTAGAATAGACGCGCTCGTTATTGATACTTTACAAAGATTTAAAAACAGAAGCCTTGTGATCCTACAAAATGGACGTTTAACTAGTTACTTGTATTTATTGTGATTGACTAATTGACACTGTCTAAAATACAGAATGATGAGTCTCATTTTGTTTGACCTCTCAGCTGCAGAGGTTTTGGCTAATGAACCATGTGCTCTTCAACAAACTCCAGTTCAATTCTGATTACTGTGACAGTCATTGAAATGGAAATTCTGTGAAAATCTAAATTTATTGGAGAATGCGGGCATCAATCCCGCTACCTCTCACATGCTAAGCGAGCGCTCTACCATTTGAGCTAATTCCCCTATCTGTAAGACATTTTATAAGATGAAAAGCAGTACCCTCATTAAGCATAGCTTGTGGCTTTGAATTCCCTGTAGATGGTACAGGTACTTTTAATGGAAACCTAAAACATTTTTAATGTGGGAAAATGTTGAGATTATTGAAGCCTGGATAGCTCAGCCGGTAGAGCATCAGACTTTTAATCTGAGGGTCCAGGGTTCAAGTCCCTGTTCAGGCGGGAATTCAATTATAAGAACTTCATTGACCCTGCATAGGTCGTTGAGTGCTAGAATAGACGCGCTCATTATTGATACTTTACAAAGATTTAAAAACGGAATCCTTGTGATCCTGACAATTCGACGTTTAACTAGTTACTTGTATTTATTGTAATTGAATAATTGACACTGTCTAAAATACAGAATGATGAGTTTCATTTTGTTTGACCTCTCAGCTGTAGAGGTTTTGGCTAATGAACCATGTGCTCTTCAACAAACTCCAGTTCAATTCTGATTACTGTGACAGTCATTGAAATGGAAATTCTGTGAAAATCTAAATTTATTGGAGAATGCGGGCATCAATCCCGCTACCTCTCACATGCTAAGCGAGCGCTCTACCATTTGAGCTAATTCCCCTATCTGTATGACATTTTATAAGATGAAAAGCAGTACCCTCATTAAGCATAGCTTGTGGCTTTGAATTCCCTGTAGATGGTACAGGTACTTTTAATGGAAACCTAAAACATTTTTAATGTGGGAAAATGTTGAGGTTATTGAAGCCTGGATAGCTCAGCCGGTAGAGCATCAGACTTTTAATCTGAGGGTCCAGGGTTCAAGTCCCTGTTCAGGCGGGAATTCAATTATAAGAACTTCATTGACCCTTCATAGGTCGTTGAGTGCTAGAATAGACGCGCTCATTATTGATACTTTACAAAGATTTAAAAACGGAATCCTTGTGATCCTGACAATTCGACGTTTAACTAGTTACTTGTATTTATTGTAATTGAATAATTGACACTGTCTAAAATACAGAATGATGAGTCTCATTTTGTTTGACCTCTCAGCTGCAGAGGTTTTGGCTAATGAACACTGTGCTCTTCAACAAACTCCAGTTCAATTCTGATTACTGTGACAGTCATTGAAATGGAAATTCTGTGAAAATCTAAATTTATTGGAGAATGCGGGCATCGATCCCGCTACCTCTCACATGCTAAGCGAGTGCTCTACCATTTGAGCTAATTCCCCTATCTGTAAGACATATTATAAGATAAAAAGCAGTACCCTCATTAAGCATAGCTTGTGGCTTTGAATTCCCTGTAGATGGTACAGGTACTTTTAATGGAAACCTAAAACATTTTTAATATGGGAAAATGTTGAGTTTATTGAAGCCTGGATAGCTCAGCCGGTAGAGCATCAGACTTTTAATGTGAGGGTCCAGCGTTCAAGTCCCTGTTCAGGTGGGATTTCAGTTATAATAACTTCATTGACCCTTCATAGGTCGTTGAGTGCTAGAATAGACGCGCTCGTTATTGATACTTTACAAAGATTTAAAAACGGAATCCTTGTGATCCTGACAATTCGACGTTTAACTAGTTACTTGTATTTATTGTAATTGAATAATTGACACTGTCTAAAATACAGAATGATGAGTCTCATTTTGTTTGACCTCTCAGCTGCAGAGGTTTTGGCTAATGAACCATGTGCTCTTCAACAAACTCCAGTTCAATTCTGATTACTGTGACAGTCATTGAAATGGAAATTCTGTGAAAATCTAAATTTATTGGAGAATGCGGGCATCGATCCCGCTACCTCTCACATGCTAAGCGAGCGCTCTACCATTTGAGCTAATTCCCCTATCTGTAAGACATCTTATAAGATAAAAAGCAGTACCCTCATTCAGCATAGCTTGTGGCTTTGAATTCCCTGTAGATGGTACAGGTACTTTTAATGGAAACCTAAAACATTTTTAATGTGGGAAAATGTTGAGTTTATTGATGCCTGGAAAGCTCAGCCGGTAGAGCATCATACTTTTAATCTGAGGGTCCAGGGTTCAAGTCCCTGTTCAGGCGGGAATTCAATTATAAGAACTTCATTGACACTTCATAGGTCGTTGAGTGCTAGAATAGATGCGCTCGTTATTGATACTTTACAAAGATTTAAAAACAGAAGCCTTGTGATCCTACAAATTGGACATTTAACTAGTTACTTGTATTTATTGTAATTGACTAATTGACACTGTCTAAAATACAGAATGATGAGTCTCATTTTGTTTGACCTCTCAGCTGCAGAGATTATGGCTAATGAACCATGTGCTCTTCAACAAACTCCAGTTCAATTCTGATTACTGTGACAGTCATTGAAATGGAAATTCTGTGAAAATCTAAATTTATTGGAGAATGCGGGCATCAATCCCGCTACCTCTCACATGCTAAGCGAGCGCTCTACCATTTGAGCTAATTCCCCTATCTGTAAGATATTTTATAAGATGAAAAGCAGTACCCTCATTAAGCATAGCTTGTGGCTTTGAATTCCCTGTAGATGGTACAGGTACTTTTAATGGAAACCTAAAACATTTTTAATGTGGGAAAATGTTGAGATTATTGAAGCCTGGATAGCTCAGCCGGTAGAGCATCAGACTTTTAATCTGAGTGTCCAGGGTTCAAGTCCCTGTTCAGGCGGGAATTCAATTATAAGAACTTCATTGACCCTGCATAGGTCGTTGAGTGCTAGAATAGACGCGCTCATTATTGATACTTTACAAAGATTTAAAAACGGAATCCTTGTGATCCTGACAATTCGACGTTTAACTAGTTACTTGTATTTATTGTAATTGAATAATTGACACTGTCTAAAATACAGAATGATGAGTCTCATTTTGTTTGACCTCTCAGCTGCAGAGGTTTTGGCTAATGAACCATGTGCTCTTCAACAAACTCCAGTTCAATTCTGATTACTGTGACAGTCATTGAAATGGAAATTCTGTGAAAATCTAAATTTATTGGAGAATGCGGGCATCAATCCCGCTACCTCTCACATGCTAAGCGAGCGCTCTACCATTTGAGCTAATTCCCCTATCTGTATGACATTTTATAAGATGAAAAGCAGTACCCTCATTAAGCATAGCTTGTGGCTTTGAATTCCCTGTAGATGGTACAGGTACTTTTAATGGAAACCTAAAACATTTTTAATGTGGGAAAATGTTGAGTTTATTAATGCCTGGATAGCTCAGCCGGTAGAGCATCAGACTTTTAATCTGAGGGTCCAGGGTTCAAGTCCCTGTTCAGTCGGGAATTCAATTATAAGAACTTCATTGACACTTCATAGGTCGTTGAGTGCTAGAATAGATGCGCTCGTTATTGATACTTTACAAAGATTTAAAAACAGAAGCCTTGTGATCCTACAAATTGGACATTTAACTAGTTACTTGTATTTATTGTAACTGACTAATTGACACTGTCTAAAATACAGAATGATGAGTCTCATTTTGTTTGACCTCTCAGCTGCAGAGGTTATGGCTAATGAACCATGTGCTCTTCAACAAACTCCAGTTCAATTCTGATTACTGTGACAGTCATTGAAATGGAAATTCTGTGAAAATCTAAATTTATTGGAGAATGCGGGCATCGATCCCGCTACCTCTCACATGCTAAGCGAGCGCTCTACCATTTGAGCTAATTCCCCTATCTGTAAGACATATTATAAGATAAAAAGCAGTACCCTCATTAAGCATAGCTTGTGGCTTTGAATTCCCTGTAGATGGTACAGGTACTTTTAATTGAAACCTAAAACATTTTTAATATGGGAAAATGTTGAGTTTATTGAAGCCTGGATAGCTCAGCCGGTAGAGCATCAGACTTTTAATCTGAGGGTCCAGGGTTCAAGTCCCTGTTCAGGAGCGAATTCAATTATAAGAACTTCATTGACACTTCATAGGTCGTTGAGTGCTAGAATAGATGCGCTCGTTATTGATACTTTACAAAGATTTAAAAACAGAAGCCTTGTGATCCTACAAATTGGACATTTAACTAGTTACTTGTATTTATTGTAATTGACTAATTGACACTGTCTAAAATACAGAATGATGAGTCTCATTTTGTTTGACCTCTCAGCTGCAGAGGTTTTGGCTAATGAACCATGTGCTCTTCAACAAACTCCAGTTCAATTCTGATTACTGTGACAGTCATTGAAATGGAAATTCTGTGAAAATCTAAATTTATTGGAGAATGCGGGCATTGATCCCGCTACCTCTCACATGCTAAGCGAGCGCTCTACCATTTGAGGTAATTCCCCTATCTGTAAGACATCTTATGAGATGAAAAGCAGTACCATCATTAAGCATAGCTTGTGGCTTTGAATTCCCTGTAGATGGTACAGGTACTTTTATTGGAAACCTTAAACATTTTTAATGTGGGAAAATGTTGAGGTTATTGAAGCCTGGATAGCTCAGCCGGTAGAGCATCAGACTTTTAATCTGAGGGTCCAGGGTTCAAGTCCCTGTTCAGGCGCAAATTCAAATATAAGAACTTCATTGACACTTCATAGGTCGTTGAGTGCTAGAATAGATGTGCTCGTTATTGATACTTTACAAAGATTTAAAAACAGAAGCCTCTTGATCCTACAAATTGGACGTTTAAGTAGTTACTTGTATTTATTGTAATTGACTAATTGACACTGTCTAAAATACAGAATGATGAGTCTCATTTTGTTTGACCTCTCAGCTGCAGAGGTTTTGGCTAATGAACCATGTGCTCTTCAACAAACTCCAGTTCAATTCTGATTACTGTGACAGTCATTGAAATGGAAATTCTGTGAAAATCTAAATTTATTGGAGAATGCGGGCATCGATCCCGCTACCTCTCACATGCTAAGCGAGCGCTCTACCATTTGAGTTAATTCCCCTATCTGTAAGACATCTTATAAGATAAAAAGCAGTACCCTCATTAAGCATAGCTTGTGGCTTTGAATTCCCTGTAGATGGTACAGGTACTTTTAATGGAAACCTAAAACATTTTTAATGTGGGAAAATGTTGAGTTTATTGAAGCCTGGATAGCTCAACCGGTAGAGCATCAGACTTTTAATCTGAGGGTCCAGCATTCAAGTACCTGTTCAGGTGGGATTTCAGTTATAATAACTTCATTGACCCTTCATAGGTCGTTGAGTGCTAGAATAGACGCGCTTGTTATTGATACTTTACAAAGATTTAAAAACGGAATCCTTGTGATCCTGACAATTCGACGTTTAACTAGTTACTTGTATTTATTGTAATTGACTAATCGACACTGTCTAAAATACAGAATGATGAGTCTCATTTTGTTTGACCTCTCAGCTGCAGAGGTTATGGCTAATGAACCATGTGCTCTTCAACAAACTCCAGTTCAATTCTGATTACTGTGACAGTCATTGAAATGGAAATTCTGTGAAAATCTAAATTGATTAGAGAATGCGGGCATCGATCCCGCTACCTCTCACATGCTAAGCGAGCGCTCTACCATTTGAGCTAATTCCCCTATCTGTAAGACATCTTATAAGATAAAAAGCAGTACCCTCATTAAGCATAGCTTGTGGCTTTGAATTCCCTGTAGATGGTACAGGTACTTTTAATGGAAACCTAAAACATTTTTAATGTGGGAAAATGTTGAGTTTATTGATGCCTGGATAGCTCAGCCGGTAGAGCATCATAATTTTAATCTGAGGGTCCAGGATTCAAGTCCCTGTTCAGGCGGGAATTCAATTATAAGAACTTCATTGACACTTCATAGGTCGTTGAGTGCTAGAATAGATGCGCTTGTTATTGATACTTTACAAAGATTTAAAAACAGAAGCCTTGTGATCCTACAAATTGGACATTTAACTAGTTACTTGTATTTATTGTAATTGACTAATTGACACTGTCTAAAATACAGAATGATGAGTCTCATTTTGTTTGACCTCTCAGCTGCAGAGGTTATGGCTAATGAACCATGTGCTCTTCAACAAACTCCAGTTCAATTCTGATTACTGTGACAGTCATTGAAATGGAAATTCTGTGAAAATCTAAATTTATTGGAGAATGCGGGCATCGATCCCGCTACCTCTCACATGCTAAGCGAGCGCTCTACCATTTGAGCTAATTCCCCTATCTGTAAGACATCTTATAAGATAAAAAGCAGTACCCTCATTAAGCATAGCTTGTGGCTTTGAATTCCCTGTAGATGGTACAGGTACTTTTAATGGAAACCTAAAACATTTTTAATGTGGGAAAATGTTGAGTTTATAGATGCCTGGATAGCTCAGCCGGTAGAGCATCATACTTTTAATCTGAGGGTCCAGGGTTCAAGTCCCTGTTCAGGCGGGAATTCAATTATAAGAACTTCATTGACACTTCATAGGTCGTTGAGTGCTAGAATAGATGCGCTCGTTATTGATACTTTACAAAGATTTAAAAACAGAAGCCTTGTGATCCTACAAATTGGACATTTAACTAGTTACTTGTATTTATTGTGATTGACTAATTGACACTGTCTAAAATACAGAATGATGAGTCTCATTTTGTTTGACCTCTCAGCTGCAGAGGTTATGGCTAATGAACCATGTGCTCTTCAACAAACTCCAGTTCAATTCTGATTACTGTGACAGTCATTGAAATGGAAATTCTGTGAAAATCTAAATTTATTGGAGAATGCGGGCATCGATCCCGCTACCTCTCACATGCTAAGCGAGCACTCTACCATTTGAGCTAATTCCCCTATCTGTAAGACATATTATAAGATAAAAAGCAGTACCCTCATTAAGCATAGCTTGTGGCTTTGAATTCCCTGTAGATGGTACAGGTACTTTTAATGGAAACCTAAAACATTTTTAATATGGGAAAATGTTGAGTTTATTGAAGCCTGGATAGCTCAGCCGGTAGAGCATCAGACTTTTAATCTGAGGGTCCAGCGTTCAAGTCCCTGTTCAGGTGGGATTTCAGTTATAATAACTTAATTGACCCTTCATAGGTCGTTGAGTGCTAGAATAGACGCGCTCGTTATTGATACTTTACAAAGATTTAAAAACAGAAGCCTTGTGATCCTACAAAATGGACGTTTAACTAGTTACTTGTATTTATTGTGATTGACTAATTGACACTGTCTAAAATACAGAATGATGAGTCTCATTTTGTTTGACCTCTCAGCTGCAGAGGTTATGGCTAATGAACCATGTGCTCTTCAACAAACTCCAGTTCAATTCTGATTACTGTGACAGTCATTGAAATGGAAATTCTGTGAAAATCTAAATTTATTGGAGAATGCGGGCATCGATCCCGCTACCTCTCACATGCTAAGCGAGCGCTCTACCATTTGAGCTAATTCCCCTATCTGTAAGACATTTTATAAGATAAAAAGCAGTACCCTCATTAAGCATAGCTTGTGGCTTTGAATTCCCTGTAGATGGTACAGGTACTTTTAATGGAAACCTAAAACATTTTTAATGTGGGAAAATGTTGAGTTTATTGATGCCTGGATAGCTCAGCCGGTAGAGCATCATACTTTTAATCTGAGGGTCCAGGGTTCAAGTCCCTGTTCAGGCGGGAATTCAATTATAAGAACTTCATTGACACTTCATAGGTCGTTGAGTGCTAGAATAGATGCGCTCGTTATTGATACTTTACAAAGATTTAAAAACAGAAGCCTTGTGATCCTACAAATTGGACATTTAACTAGTTACTTGTATTTATTGTAATTGACTAATTGACACTGTCTAAAATATAGAATGATGAGTCTCATTTTGTTTGACCTCTCAGCTGCAGAGGTTATGGCTAATGAACCATGTGCTCTTCAACAAACTCCAGTTCAATTCTGATTACTGTGACAGTCATTGAAATTGAAATTCTGTGAAAATCTAAATTTATTGGAGAATGCGGGCATCGATCCCGCTACCTCTCACATGCTAAGCGAGCGCTCTACCATTTGAGCTAATTCCCCTATCTGTAAGACATCTTATAAGATAAAAAGCAGTACCCTCATTAAGCATAGCTTGTGGCTTTGAATTCCCTGTAGATGGTACAGGTACTTTTAATGGAAACCTAAAACATTTTTAATGTGGGAAAATGTTGAGTTTATTGATGCCTGGATAGCTCAGCCGGTAGAGCATCATACATTTAATCTGAGGGTCCAGGGTTCAAGTCCCTGTTCAGGCGGGAATTCAATTATAAGAACTTCATTGACACTTCATAGGTCGTTGAGTGCTAGAATAGATGCGCTCGTTATTGATACTTTACAAAGATTTAAAAACAGAAGCCTTGTGATCCTACAAATTGGACATTTAACTAGTTACTTGTATTTATTGTAATTGACTAATTGACACTGTCTAAAATACAGAATGATGAGTCTCATTTTGTTTGACCTCTCAGCTGCAGAGGTTATGGCTAATGAACCATGTGCTCTTCAACAAACTCCAGTTCAATTCTGATTACTGTGACAGTCATTGAAATGGAAATTCTGTGAAAATCTAAATTTATTAGAGAATGCGGGCATCGATCCCGCTACCTCTCACATGCTAAGCGAGCGCTCTACCATTTGAGCTAATTCCCCTATCTGTAAGACATTTTATAAGATAAAAAGCAGTACCCTCATTAAGCATAGCTTGTGGCTTTGAATTCCCTGTAGATGGTACAGGTACTTTTAATGGAAACCTAAAACATTTTTAATGTGGGAAAATGTTGAGTTTATTGATGCCTGGATAGCTCAGCCGGTAGAGCATCATACTTTTAATCTGAGGGTCCAGGGTTCAAGTCCCTGTTCAGGCGGGAATTCAATTATAAGAACTTCATTGACACTTCATAGGTCGTTGAGTGCTAGAATAGATGCGCTCGTTATTGATACTTTACAAAGATTTAAAAACAGAAGCCTTGTGATCCTACAAATTGGACATTTAACTAGTTACTTGTATTTATTGTAATTGACTAATTGACACTGTCTAAAATACAGAATGATGAGTCTCATTTTGTTTGACCTCTCAGCTGCAGAGGTTATGGCTAATGAACCATGTGCTCTTCAACAAACTCCAGTTGAATTCTGATTACTGTGACAGTCATTGAAATTGAAATTCTGTGAAAATCTAAATTTATTGGAGAATGCGGGCATCGATCCCGCTACCTCTCACATGCTAAGCGAGCGCTCTACCATTTGAGCTAATTCCCCTATCTGTAAGACATCTTATAAGATAAAAAGCAGTACCCTCATTAAGCATAGCTTGTGGCTTTGAATTCCCTGTAGATGGTACAGGTACTTTTAATGGAAACCTAAAACATTTTTAATGTGGGAAAATGTTGAGTTTATTGATGCCTGGATAGCTCAGCCGGTAGAGCATCATACTTTTAATCTGAGGGTCCAGGGTTCAAGTCCCTGTTCAGGTGGGAATTCAATTATAAGAACTTCATTGACACTTCATAGGTCGTTGAGTGCTAGAATAGATGTGCTCGTTATTGATACTTTACAAAGATTTAAAAACAGAAGCCTTGTGATCCTACAAATTGGACATTTAACTAGTTACTTGTATTTATTGTGATTGACTAATTGACACTGTCTAAAATACAGAATGATGAGTCTCATTTTGTTTGACCTCTCAGCTGCAGAGGTTTTGGCTAATGAACACTGTGCTCTTCAACAAACTCCAGTTCAATTCTGATTACTGTGACAGTCATTGAAATGGAAATTCTGTGAAAATCTAAATTTATTGGAGAATGCGGGCATCGATCCCGCTACCTCTCACATGCTAAGCGAGTGCTCTACCATTTGAGCTAATTCCCCTATCTGTAAGACATATTATAAGATAAAAAGCAGTACCCTCATTAAGCATAGCTTGTGACTTTGAATTCCCTGTAGATGGTACAGGTACTTTTAATGGAAACCTAAAACATTTTTAATATGGGAAAATGTTGAGTTTATTGAAGCCTGGATAGCTCAGCCGGTAGAGCATCAGACTTTTAATCTGAGGGTCCAGCGTTCAAGTCCCTGTTCAGGTGGGATTTCAGTTATAATAACTTCATTGACCCTTCATAGGTCGTTGAGTGTTAGAATAGACGCGCTCGTTATTGATACTTTACAAAGATTTAAAAACGGAATCCTTGTGATCCTGACAATTCGACGTTTAACTAGTTACTTGTATTTATTGTAATTGAATAATTGACACTGTCTAAAATACAGAATGATGAGTCTCATTTTGTTTGACCTCTCAGCTGCAGAGGTTTTGGCTAATGAACCATGTGCTCTTCAACAAACTCCAGTTCAATTCTGATTACTGTGACAGTCATTGAAATGGAAATTCTGTGAAAATCTAAATTTATTGGAGAATGCGGGCATCAATCCCGCTACCTCTCACATGCTAAGCGAGCGCTCTACCATTTGAGCTAATTCCCCTATCTGTAAGACATTTTATAAGATGAAAAGCAGTACCCTCATTAAGCATAGCTTGTGGCTTTGAATTCCCTGTAGATGGTACAGGTACTTTTAATGGAAACCTAAAACATTTTTAATGTGGGAAAATGTTGAGATTATTGAAGCCTGGATAGCTCAGCCGGTAGAGCATCAGACTTTTAATCTGAGGGTCCAGGGTTCAACTCCCTGTTCAGGCGGGAATTCAATTATAAGAACTTCATTGACCCTGCATAGGTTGTTGAGTGCTAGAATAGACGCGCTCATTATTGATACTTTACAAAGATTTAAAAACGGAATCCTTGTGATCCTGACAATTCGACGTTTAACTAGTTACTTGTATTTATTGTAATTGAATAATTGACACTGTCTAAAATACAGAATGATGAGTCTCATTTTGTTTGACCTCTCAGCTGCAGAGGTTTTGGCTAATGAACCATGTGCTCTTCAACAAACTCCAGTTCAATTCTGATTACTGTGACAGTCATTGAAATGGAAATTCTGTGAAAATCTAAATTTATTGGAGAATGCGGGCATCAATCCCGCTACCTCTCACATGCTAAGCGAGCGCTCTACCATTTGAGCTAATTCCCCTATCTGTATGACATTTCATAAGATGAAAAGCAGTACCCTCATTAAGCATAGCTTGTGGCTTTGAATTCCCTGTAGATGGTACAGGTACTTTTAATGGAAACCTAAAACATTTTTAATGTGGGAAAATGTTGAGGTTATTGAAGCCTGGATAGCTCAGCCGGTAGAGCATCAGACTTTTAATCTGAGGGTCCAGGGTTCAAGTCCCTGTTCAGGCGGGAATTCAATTATAAGAACTTCATTGACCCTTCATAGGTCGTTGAGTGCTAGAATAGACGCGCTCATTATTGATACTTTACAAAGATTTAAAAACGGAATCCTTGTGATCCTGACAATTCGACGTTTAACTAGTTACTTGTATTTATTGTAATTGAATAATTGACACTGTCTAAAATACAGAATGATGAGTCTCACTTTGTTTGACCTCTCAGCTGCAGAGGTTTTGGCTAATGAACCATGTGCTCTTCAACAAACTCCAGTTCAATTCTGATTACTGTGACAGTCATTGAAATGGAAATTCTGTGAAAATCTAAATTTATTAGAGAATGCGGGCATCAATCCCGCTACCTCTCACATGCTAAGCGAGCGCTCTACCATTTGAGCTAATTCCCCTATCTGTAAGACATATTATAAGATAAAAAGCAGTACCCTCATTAAGCATAGCTTGTGGCTTTGAATTCCCTGTAGATGGTACAGGTACTTTTAATGGAAACCTAAAACATTTTTAATATGGGAAAATGTTGAGTTTATTGAAGCGTGGATAGCTCAGCCGGTAGAGCATCAGACTTTTAATCTGAGGGTCTAGGGTTCAAGTCCCTGTTCAGGCGGGAATTCAATTATAAGAACTTCATTGACACTTCATAGGTCGTAGAGTGCTAGAATAGATGCGCTCGTTATTGATACTTTACAAAGATTTAAAAACAGAAGCCTTCTGATCCTACAAAATGGACGTTTAACTAGTTACTTGTATTTATTGTGATTGACTAATTGACACTGTCTAAAATACAGAATGATGAGTCTCATTTTGTTTGACCTCTCAGCTGCAGAGGTTTTGGCTAATGAACACTGTGCTCTTCAACAAACTCCAGTTCAATTCTGATTACTGTGACAGTCATTGAAATGGAAATTCTGTGAAAATCTAAATTTATTGGAGAATGCGGGCATCGATCCCGCTACCTCTCACATGCTAAGCGAGTGCTCTACCATTTGAGCTAATTCCCCTATCTGTAAGACATATTATAAGATAAAAAGCAGTACCCTCATTAAGCATAGCTTGTGGCTTTGAATTCCCTGTAGATGGTACAGGTACTTTTAATGGAAACCTAAAACATTTTTAATATGGGAAAATGTTGAGTTTATTGAAGCCTGGATAGCTCAGCCGGTAGAGCATCAGACTTTTAATCTGAGGGTCCAGCGTTCAAGTCCCTGTTCAGGTGGGATTTCAGTTATAATAACTTCATTGACCCTTCATAGGTCGTTGAGTGCTAGAATAGACGCGCTCGTTATTGATACTTTACAAAGATTTAAAAACGGAATCCTTGTGATCCTGACAATTCGACGTTTAACTAGTTACTTGTATTTATTGTAATTGAATAATTGACACTGTCTAAAATACAGAATGATGAGTCTCATTTTGTTTGACCTCTCAGCTGCAGAGGTTTTGGCTAATGAACCATGTGCTCTTCAACAAACTCCAGTTCAATTCTGATTACTGTGACAGTCATTGAAATGGAAATTCTGTGAAAATCTAAATTTATTGGAGAATGCGGGCATCGATCCCGCTACCTCTCACATGCTAAGCGAGCGCTCTACCATTTGAGCTAATTCCCCTATCTGTAAGACATATTATAAGATAAAAAGCAGTACCCTCATTAAGCATAGCTTGTGGCTTTGAATTCCCTGTAGATGGTACAGGTACTTTTAATGGAAACCTAAAACATTTTTAATATGGGAAAATGTTGAGTTTATTGATGCCTGGATAGCTCAGCCGGTAGAGCATCAGACTTTTAATCTGAGGGTCCAGCTTCAAGTCCCTGTTCAGGTGGGATTTCAGTTATAATAACTTAATTGACCCTTCATAGGTCGTTGAGTGCTAGAATAGACGCGCTCGTTATTGATACTTTACAAAGATTTAAAAACAGAAGCCTTGTGATCCTACAAAATGGACGTTTAACTAGTTACTTGTATTTATTGTGATTGACTAATTGACACTGTCTAAAATACAGAATGATGAGTCTCATTTTGTTTGACCTCTCAGCTGCAGAGGTTTTGGCTAATGAACACTGTGCTCTTCAACAAACTCCAGTTCAATTCTGATTACTGTGAGTCATTGAAATTGAAATTCTGTGAAAATCTAAATTTATTGGAGAATGCGGGCATCGATCCCGCTACCTCTCACATGCTAAGCGAGCTCTCTACTATTTGAGCTAATTCCCCTATCTGTAAGACTTTTTATAAGATAAAAAGCAGTACCATCATTAAGCATAGCTTGTGGCTTTGAATTCCCTGTAGATGGTACAGGTACTTTTAATGGAAACCTAAAACATTTTTAATGTGGGAAAATGTTGAGTTTATTGATGCCTGGATAGCTCAGCCGGTAGAGCATCATACTTTTAATCTGAGGGTCCAGGGTTCAAGTCCCTGTTCAGGCGGGAATTCAATTATAAGAACTTCATTGACACTTCATAGGTCGTTGAGTGCTAGAATAGATGCGCTCGTTATTGATACTTTACAAAGATTTAAAAACAGAAGCCTTGTGATCCTACAAATTGGACATTTAACTAGTTACTTGTATTTATTGTGATTGACTAATTGACACTGTCTAAAATACAGAATGATGAGTCTCATTTTGTTTGACCTCTCAGCTGCAGAGGTTATGGCTAATGAACCATGTGCTCTTCAACAAACTCCAGTTCAATTCTGATCACTGTGACAGTCATTGAAATGGAAATTCTGTGAAAATCTAAATTTATTGGAGAATGCGGGCATCGATCCCGCTACCTCTCACATGCTAAGCGAGCGCTCTACCATTTGAGCTAATTCCCCTATCTGTAAGACATATTATAAGATAAAAAGCAGTACCCTCATTAAGCATAGCTTGTGGCTTTGAATTCCCTGTAGATGGTACAGGTACTTTTAATGGAAACCTAAAACATTTTTAACATGGGAAAATGTTGAGTTTATTGAAGCCTGGATAGCTCAGCCGGTAGAGCATCAGACTTTTAATCTGAGGGTCCAGCGTTCAAGTCCCTGTTCAGGTGGGATTTCAGTTATAATAACTTAATTGACCCTTCATAGGTCGTTGAGTGCTAGAATAGACGCGCTCGTTATTGATACTTTACAAAGATTTAAAAACAGAAGCCTTGTGATCCTACAAAATGGACGTTTAACTAGTTACTTGTATTTATTGTGATTGACTAATTGACACTGTCTAAAATACAGAATGATGAGTCTCATTTTGTTTGACCTCTCAGCTGCAGAGGTTTTGGCTAATGAACCATGTGCTCTTCAACAAACTCCAGTTCAATTCTGATTACTGTGACAGTCATTGAAATGGAAATTCTGTGAAAATCTAAATTTATTGGAGAATGCGGGCATCAATCCCGCTACCTCTCACATGCTAAGCGAGCGCTCTACCATTTGAGCTAATTCCCCTATCTGTAAGACATTTTATAAGATGAAAAGCAGTACCCTCATTAAGCATAGCTTGTGGCTTTGAATTCCCTGTAGATGGTACAGGTACTTTTAATGGAAACCTAAAACATTTTTAATGTGGGAAAATGTTGAGATTATTGAAGCCTGGATAGCTCAGCCGGTAGAGCATCAGACTTTTAATCTGAGGGTCCAGGGTTCAAGTCCCTGTTCAGGCGGGAATTCAATTATAAGAACTTCATTGACCCTGCATAGGTCGTTGAGTGCTAGAATAGACGCGCTCATTATTGATACTTTACAAAGATTTAAAAACGGAATCCTTGTGATCCTGACAATTCGACGTTTAACTAGTTACTTGTATTTATTGTAATTGAATAATTGACACTGTCTAAAATACAGAATGATGAGTCTCATTTTGTTTGACCTCTCAGCTGCAGAGGTTTTGGCTAATGAACCATGTGCTCTTCAACAAACTCCAGTTCAATTCTGATTACTGTGACAGTCATTGAAATGGAAATTCTGTGAAAATCTAAATTTATTGGAGAATGCGGGCATCAATCCCGCTACCTCTCACATGCTAAGCGAGCGCTCTACCATTTGAGCTAATTCCCCTATCTGTATGACATTTTATAAGATGAAAAGCAGTACCCTCATTAAGCAAAGCTTGTGGCTTTGAATTCCCTGTAGATGGTACAGGTACTTTTAATGGAAACCTAAAACATTTTTAATGTGGGAAAATGTTGAGGTTATTGAAGCCTGGATAGCTCAGCCGGTAGAGCATCAGACTTTTAATCTGAGGGTCCAGGGTTCAAGTCCCTGTTCAGGCGGGAATTCAATTATAAGAACTTCATTGACCCTTCATAGGTCGTTGAGTGCTAGAATAGACGCGCTCATTATTGATACTTTACAAAGATTTAAAAACGGAATCCTTGTGATCCTGACAATTCGACGTTTAACTAGTTACTTGTATTTATTGTAATTGAATAATTGACACTGTCTAAAATACAGAATGATGAGTCTCATTTTGTTTGACCTCTCAGCTGCAGAGGTTTTGGCTAATGAACACTGTGCTCTTCAACAAACTCCAGTTCAATTCTGATTACTGTGACAGTCATTGAAATGGAAATTCTGTGAAAATCTAAATTTATTGGAGAATGCGGGCATCGATCCCGCTACCTCTCACATGCTAAGCGAGTGCTCTACCATTTGAGCTAATTCCCCTATCTGTAAGACATATTATAAGATAAAAAGCAGTACCCTCATTAAGCATAGCTTGTGGCTTTGAATTCCCTGTAGATGGTACAGGTACTTTTAATGGAAACCTAAAACATTTTTAATATGGGAAAATGTTGAGTTTATTGAAGCCTGGATAGCTCAGCCGGTAGAGCATCAGACTTTTAATGTGAGGGTCCAGCGTTCAAGTCCCTGTTCAGGTGGGATTTCAGTTATAATAACTTCATTGACCCTTCATAGGTCGTTGAGTGCTAGAATAGACGCGCTCGTTATTGATACTTTACAAAGATTTAAAAACGGAATCCTTGTGATCCTGACAATTCGACGTTTAACTAGTTACTTGTATTTATTGTAATTGAATAATTGACACTGTCTAAAATACAGAATGATGAGTCTCATTTTGTTTGACCTCTCAGCTGCAGAGGTTTTGGCTAATGAACCATGTGCTCTTCAACAAACTCCAGTTCAATTCTGATTACTGTGACAGTCATTGAAATGGAAATTCTGTGAAAATCTAAATTTATTGGAGAATGCGGGCATCGATCCCGCTACCTCTCACATGCTAAGCGAGCGCTCTACCATTTGAGCTAATTCCCCTATCTGTAAGACATCTTATAAGATAAAAAGCAGTACCCTCATTCAGCATAGCTTGTGGCTTTGAATTCCCTGTAGATGGTACAGGTACTTTTAATGGAAACCTAAAACATTTTTAATGTGGGAAAATGTTGAGTTTATTGATGCCTGGAAAGCTCAGCCGGTAGAGCATCATACTTTTAATCTGAGGGTCCAGGGTTCAAGTCCCTGTTCAGGCGGGAATTCAATTATAAGAACTTCATTGACACTTCATAGGTCGTTGAGTGCTAGAATAGATGCGCTCGTTATTGATACTTTACAAAGATTTAAAAACAGAAGCCTTGTGATCCTACAAATTGGACATTTAACTAGTTACTTGTATTTATTGTAATTGACTAATTGACACTGTCTAAAATACAGAATGATGAGTCTCATTTTGTTTGACCTCTCAGCTGCAGAGGTTATGGCTAATGAACCATGTGCTCTTCAACAAACTCCAGTTCAATTCTGATTACTGTGACAGTCATTGAAATGGAAATTCTGTGAAAATCTAAATTTATTGGAGAATGCGGGCATCAATCCCGCTACCTCTCACATGCTAAGCGAGCGCTCTACCATTTGAGCTAATTCCCCTATCTGTAAGACATTTTATAAGATGAAAAGCAGTACCCTCATTAAGCATAGCTTGTGGCTTTGAATTCCCTGTAGATGGTACAGGTACTTTTAATGGAAACCTAAAACATTTTTAATGTGGGAAAATGTTGAGATTATTGAAGCCTGGATAGCTCAGCCGGTAGAGCATCAGACTTTTAATCTGAGTGTCCAGGGTTCAAGTCCCTGTTCAGGCGGGAATTCAATTATAAGAACTTCATTGACCCTGCATAGGTCGTTGAGTGCTAGAATAGACGCGCTCATTATTGATACTTTACAAAGATTTAAAAACGGAATCCTTGTGATCCTGACAATTCGACGTTTAACTAGTTACTTGTATTTATTGTAATTGAATAATTGACACTGTCTAAAATACAGAATGATGAGTCTCATTTTGTTTGACCTCTCAGCTGCAGAGGTTTTGGCTAATGAACCATGTGCTCTTCAACAAACTCCAGTTCAATTCTGATTACTGTGACAGTCATTGAAATGGAAATTCTGTGAAAATCTAAATTTATTGGAGAATGCGGGCATCGATCCCGCTACCTCTCACATGCTAAGCGAGCTCTCTACCATTTGAGCTAATTCCCCTATCTCTAAGACTTTTTATAAGATAAAAAGCAGTACCATCATTAAGCATAGCTTGTGGCTTTGAATTCCCTGTAGATGGTACAGGTACTTTTAATGGAAACCTAAAACATTTTTAATATGGGAAAATGTTGAGTTTATTGAAGCCTGGATAGCTCAGCCGGTAGAGCATCAGACTTTTAATCTGAGGGTCCAGCGTTCAAGTCCCTGTTCAGGTGGGATTTCAGTTATAATAACTTCATTGACCCTTCATAGGTCGTTGAGTGCTAGAATAGACGCGCTCGTTATTGATACTTTACAAAGATTTAAAAACAGAAGCCTTGTGATCCTACAAAATGGACGTTTAACTAGTTACTTGTATTTATTGTGATTGACTAATTGACACTGTCTAAAATACAGAATGATGAGTCTCATTTTGTTTGACCTCTCAGCTGCAGAGGTTTTGGCTAATGAACCATGTGCTCTTCAACAAACTCCAGTTCAATTCTGATTACTGTGACAGTCATTGAAATGGAAATTCTGTATTTATTGGTGAATGCGGGCATCAATCCCGCTACCTCTCACATGCTAAGCGAGCGCTCTACCATTTGAGCTAATTCCCCTATCTGTAAGACATTTTATAAGATGAAAAGCAGTACCCTCATTAAGCATAGCTTGTGGCTTTGAATTCCCTCTAGATGGTACAGGTACTTTTAATGGAAACCTAAAACATTTTTAATGTGGGAAAATGTTGAGGTTATTGAAGCATGGATAGCTCAGCCGGTAGAGCATCAGACTTTTAATCTGAGGGTCTAGGGTTCAAGTCCCTGTTCAGGCGGGAATTCAATTATAAGAACTTCATTGACACTTCATAGGTCGTTCAGTGCTAGAATAGATGCGCTCGTTATTGATACTTTACAAAGATTTAAAAACAGAAGCCTTGTGATCCTACAAAATGGACGTTTAACTAGTTACTTGTATTTATTGTGATTGACTAATTGACACTGTCTAAAATACAGAATGATGAGTCTCATTTTGTTTGACCTCTCAGCTGCAGAGGTTTTGGCTAATGAACACTGTGCTCTTCAACAAACTCCAGTTCAATTCTGATTACTGTGACAGTCATTGAAATGGAAATTCTGTGAAAATCTAAATTTATTGGAGAATGCGGGCATCGATCCCACTACCTCTCACATGCTAAGCGAGCTCTCTACCATTTGAGCTAATTCCCCTATCTGTAAGACTTTTTATGAGATAAAAAGCAGTACCATCATTAAGCATAGCTTGTGGCTTTGAATTCCCTGTAGATGGTACAGGTACTTTTAATGGAAACCTAAAATATTTTTAATGTGGGAAAATGTTGAGATTATTGAAGCCTGGATAGCTCAGCCGGTAGAGCATCAGACTTTTAATCTGAGGGTCCAGGGTTCAAGTCCCTGTTCAGGCGGGAATTCAATTATAAGAACTTCATTGACCCTTCATAGGTCGTTGAGTGCTAGAATAGACGCGCTCATTATTGATACTTTACAAAGATTTAAAAACGGAATCCTTGTGATCCTGACAATTCGACGTTTAACTAGTTACTTGTATTTATTGTAATTGAATAATTGACACTGTCTAAAATACAGAATGATGAGTCTCATTTTGTTTGACCTCTCAGCTGCAGAGGTTTTGGCTAATGAACCATGTGCTCTTCAACAAACTCCAGTTCAATTCTGATTACTGTGACAGTCATTGCAATGGAAATTCTGTGAAAATCTAAATTTATTGGAGAATGCGGGCATCAATCCCGCTACCTCTCACATGCTAAGCGAGCGCTCTACCATTTGAGCTAATTCCCCTATCTGTAAGACATATTATAAGATAAAAAGCAGTACCCTCATTAAGCATAGCTTGTGGCTTTGAATTCCCTGTAGATGGTACAGGTACTTTTAATGGAAACCTAAAACATTTTTAATATGGGAAAATGTAGAGTTTATTGAAGCCTGGATAGCTCAGCCGGTAGAGCATCAGACTTTTAATCTGAGGGTCTAGGGTTCAAGTCCCTGTTCAGGCGGGAATTCAATTATAAGAACTTCATTGACACTTCATAGGTCGTAGAGTGCTAGAATAGATGCGCTCGTTATTGATACTTTACAAAGATTTAAAAACAGAAGCCTTCTGATCCTACAAAATGGACGTTTAACTAGTTACTTGTATTTATTGTGATTGACTAATTGACACTGTCTAAAATACAGAATGATGAGTCTCATTTTGTTTGACCTCTCAGCTGCAGAGGTTTTGGCTAATGAACACTGTGCTCTTCAACAAACTCCAGTTCAATTCTGATTACTGTGACAGTCATTGAAATGGAAATTCTGTGAAAATCTAAATTTATTGGAGAATGCGGGCATCGATCCCGCTACCTCTCACATGCTAAGCGAGTGCTCTACCATTTGAGCTAATTCCCCTATCTGTAAGACATATTATAAGATAAAAAGCAGTACCCTCATTAAGCATAGCTTGTGGCTTTGAATTCCCTGTAGATGGTACAGGTACTTTTAATGGAAACCTAAAACATTTTTAATATGGGAAAATGTTGAGTTTATTGAAGCCTGGATAGCTCAGCCGGTAGAGCATCAGACTTTTAATCTGAGGGTCCAGCGTTCAAGTCCCTGTTCAGGTGGGATTTCAGTTATAATAACTTCATTGACACTTCATAGGTCGTTGAGTGCTAGAATAGATGCGCTCGTTATTGATACTTTACAAAGATTTAAAAACAGAAGCCTTGTGATCCTACAAATTGGACATTTAACTAGTTACTTGTATTTATTGTAATTGACTAATTGACACTGTCTAAAATACAGAATGATGAGTCTCATTTTGTTTGACCTCTCAGCTGCAGAGGTTTTGGCTAATGAACACTGTGCTCTTCAACAAACTCCAGTTCAATTCTGATTACTGTGACAGTCATTGAAATGGAAATTCTGTGAAAATCTAAATTTATTGGAGAATGCGGGCATCGATCCCGCTACCTCTCACATGCTAAGCGAGCTCTCTACTATTTGAGCTAATTCCCCTATCTGTAAGACTTTTCATAAGATAAAAAGCAGTACCATCATTAAGCATAGCTTGTGGCTTTGAATTCCCTGTAGATGGTACAGGTACTTTTAATGGAAACCTAAAACATTTTTAATGTGGGAAAATGTTGAGTTTATTGATGCCTGGATAGCTCAGCCGGTAGAGCATCATACTTTTAATCTGAGGGTCCAGGGTTCAAGTCCCTGTTCAGGCGGGAATTCAATTATAAGAACTTCATTGACACTTCATAGGTCGTTGAGTGCTAGAATAGATGCGCTCGTTATTGATACTTTACAAAGATTTAAAAACAGAAGCCTTGTGATCCTACAAAATGGACGTTTAACTAGTTACTTGTATTTATTGTGATTGACTAATTGACACTGTCTAAAATAGAGAATGATGAGTCTCATTTTGTTTGACCTCTCAGCTGCAGAGGTTTTGGCTAATGAACACTGTGCTCTTCGACAAACTCCAGTTCAATTCTGATTACTGTGACAGTCATTGAAATGGAAATTCTGTGAAAATCTAAATTTATTGGAGAATGCGGGCATCGAACACGCTACCTCTCACATGCTAAGCGAGCGCTCTACCATTTGAGCTAATTCCCCTATCTGTAAGACATCTTATAAGATAAAAAGCAGTACCCTCATTAAGCATAGCTTGTGGCTTTGAATTCCCTGTAGATGGTACAGGTACTTTTAATGGAAACCTAAAACATTTTTAATGTGGGAAAATGTTGAGTTTATTGATGCCTGGATAGCTCAGCCGGTAGAGCATCATACTTTTAATCTGAGGGTCCAGGGTTCAAGTCCCTGTTCAGGCGGGAATTCAATTATAAGAACTTCATTGACACTTCATAGGTCGTTGAGTGCTAGAATAGATGCGCTCGTTATTGATACTTTACAAAGATTTAAAAACAGAAGCCTTGTGATCCTACAAAATGGACGTTTAACTAGTTACTTGTATTTATTGTGATTGACTAATTGACACTGTCTAAAATACAGAATGATGAGTCTCATTTTGTTTGACCTCTCAGCTGCAGAGGTTTTGGCTAATGAACACTGTGCTCTTCAACAAACTCCAGTTCAATTCTGATTACTGTGACAGTCATTGAAATGGAAATTCTGTGAAAATCTAAATTTATTGGAGAATGCGGGCATCGATCCCGCTACCTCTCACATGCTAAGCGAGCTCTCTACTATTTGAGCTAATTCCCCTATCTGTAAGACTTTTCATAAGATAAAAAGCAGTACCATCATTAAGCATAGCTTGTGGCTTTGAATTCCCTGTAGATGGTACAGGTACTTTTAATGGAAACCTAAAACATTTTTAATGTGGGAAAATGTTGAGTTTATTGATGCCTGGATAGCTCAGCCGGTAGAGCATCATACTTTTAATCTGAGGGTCCAGGGTTCAAGTCCCTGTTCAGGCGGGAATTCAATTATAAGAACTTCATTGACACTTCATAGGTCGTTGAGTGCTAGAATAGATGCGCTCGTTATTGATACTTTACAAAGATTTAAAAACAGAAGCCTTGTGATCCTACAAAATGGACGTTTAACTAGTTACTTGTATTTATTGTGATTGACTAATTGACACTGTCTAAAATACAGAATGATGAGTCTCATTTTGTTTGACCTCTCAGCTGCAGAGGTTTTGGCTAATGAACACTGTGCTCTTCGACAAACTCCAGTTCAATTCTGATTACTGTGACAGTCATTGAAATGGAAATTCTGTGAAAATCTAAATTTATTGGAGAATGCGGGCATCGATCACGCTACCTCTCACATGCTAAGCGAGCGCTCTACCATTTGAGCTAATTCCCCTATCTGTAAGACATCTTATAAGATAAAAAGCAGTACCCTCATTAAGCATAGCTTGTGGCTTTGAATTCCCTGTAGATGGTACAGGTACTTTTAATGGAAACCTAAAACATTTTTAATGTGGGAAAATGTTGAGTTTATTGATGCCTGGATAGCTCAGCCGGTAGAGCATCATACTTTTAATCTGAGGGTCCAGGGTTCAAGTCCCTGTTCAGGCGGGAATTCAATTATAAGAACTTCATTGACACTTCATAGGTCGTTGAATGCTAGAATAGATGCGCTCGTTATTGATACTTTACAAAGATTTAAAAACAGAAACCTTGTGATCCTACAAATTGGACATTTAACTAGTTACTTGTATTTATTGTGATTGACTAATTGACACTGTCTAAAATACAGAATGATGAGTCTCATTTAGTTTGACCTCTCAGCTGCAGAGGTTTTGGCTAATGAACCATGTGCTCTTCAACAAACTCCAGTTCAATTCTGATTACTGTGACAGTCATTGAAATGGAAATTCTGTGAAAATCTAAATTTATTGGAGAATGCGGGCATCGATCCCGCTACCTCTCACATGCTAAGCGAGCTCTCTACCATTTGAGCTAATTCCCCTATCTGTAAGACTTTTTATAAGATAAAAAGCAGTACCATCATTAAGCATAGCTTGTGGCTTTGAATTCCCTGTAGATGGTACAGGTACTTTTAATGGAAACCTAAAACATTTTTAATATGGGAAAATGTTGAGTTTATTGAAGCCTGGATAGCTCAGCCGGTAGAGCATCAGACTTTTAATCTGAGGGTCCAGCGTTCAAGTCCCTGTTCAGGTGGGATTTCAGTTATAATAACTTCATTGACCCTTCATAGGTCGTTGAGTGCTAGAATAGACGCGCTCGTTATTGATACTTTACAAAGATTTAAAAACAGGAGCCTTGTGATCCTACAAAATGGACGTTTAACTAGTTACTTGTATTTATTGTGATTGACTAATTGACACTGTCTAAAATACAGAATGATGAGTCTCATTTTGTTTGACCTCTCAGCTGTAGAGGTTTTGGCTAATGAACACTGTGCTCTTCAACAAACTCCAGTTCAATTCTGATTACTGTGACAGTCATTGAAATGGAAATTCTGTGAAAATCTAAATTTATTGGAGAATGCGGGCATCGATCCCGCTACCTCTCACATGCTAAGCGAGCTCTCTACCATTTGAGCTAATTCCCCTATCTGTAAGACTTTTTATAAGATAAAAAGCAGTACCATCATTAAGCATAGCTTGTGGCTTTGAATTCCCTGTAGATGGTACAGGTACTTTTAATGGAAACCTAAAACATTTTTAATGTGGGAAAATGTTGAGATTATTGAAGCCTGGAAAGCTCAGCCGGTAGAGCATCAGACATTTAATCTGAGGGTCCAGGGTTCAAGTCCCTGTTCAGGCGGGAATTCAATTATAAGAACTTCATTGACACTTCATAGGTCGTTGAGTGCTAGAATAGATGCGCTCATTATTGATACTTTACAAAGATTTAAAAACAGAAGCCTTGTGATCCTGCAAATTGGACGTTTAACTAGTTACTTGTATTTATTGTAATTGAATAATTGACACTGTCTAAATACAGAATGATGAGTCTCATTTTGTTTGACCTCTCAGCTGTAGAGGTTTTGGCTAATGAACACTGTGCTCTTCAACAAACTCCAGTTCAATTCTGATTACTGTGACAGTCATTGAAATGGAAATTCTGTGAAAATCTAAATTTATTGGAGAATGCGGGCATCGATCCCGCTACCTCTCACATGCTAAGCGAGCTCTCTACCATTTGAGCTAATTCCCCTATCTGTAAGACTTTTTATAAGATAAAAAGCAGTACCATCATTAAGCATAGCTTGTGGCTTTGAATTCCCTGTAGATGGTACAGGTACTTTTAATGGAAACCTAAAACATTTTTAATGTGGGAAAATGTTGAGATTATTGAAGCCTGGAAAGCTCAGCCGGTAGAGCATCAGACATTTAATCTGAGGGTCCAGGGTTCAAGTCCCTGTTCAGGCGGGAATTCAATTATAAGAACTTCATTGACACTTCATAGGTCGTTGAGTGCTAGAATAGATGCGCTCATTATTGATACTTTACAAAGATTTAAAAACAGAAGCCTTGTGATCCTGCAAATTGGACGTTTAACTAGTTACTTGTATTTATTGTAATTGAATAATTGACACTGTCTAAATACAGAATGATGAGTCTCATTTTGTTTGACCTCTCAGCTGCAGAGGTTTTGGCTAATGAACCATGTGCTCTTCAACAAACTCCAGTTCAATTCTGATTACTGTGACAGTCATTGAAATGGAAATTCTGTGAAAATCTAAATTTATTGGTGAATGCGGGCATCAATCCCGCTACCTCTCACATGCTAAGCGAGCGCTCTACCATTTGAGCTAATTCCCCTATCTGTAAGACATATTATAAGATGAAAAGCAGTACCCTCATTAAGCATAGCTTGTGGCTTTGAATTCCCTGTAGATGGTACAGGTACTTTTAATGGAAACCTAAAACATTTTTAATGTGGGAAAATGTTGAGGTTATTGTAGCCTGGATAGCTCAGCCGGTAGAGCATCAGACTTTTAATCTGAGGGTCCAGGGTTCAAGTCCCTGTTCAGGCGAGAATTCAATTATAAGAACTTCATTGACACTTCATAGGTCGTTCAGTGCTAGAATAGATGCGCTCGTTATTGATTCTTTACAAAGATTTAAAAACAGAAGCCTTGTGATCCTACAAAATGGACGTTTAACTAGTTACTTGTATTTATTGTGATTGACTAATTGACACTGTCTAAAATACAGAATGATGAGTCTCATTTTGTTTGACCTCTCAGCTGCAGAGGTTTTGGCTAATGAACACTGTGCTCTTCAACAAACTCCAGTTCAATTCTGATTACTGTGACAGTCATTGAAATGGAAATTCTGTGAAAATCTAAATTTATTGGAGAATGCGGGCATCGATCCCGCTACCTCTCACATGCTAAGCGAGCTCTCTACTATTTGAGCTAATTCCCCTATCTGTAAGACTTTTCATAAGATAAAAAGCAGTACCATCATTAAGCATAGCTTGTGGCTTTGAATTCCCTGTAGATGGTACAGGTACTTTTAATGGAAACCTAAAACATTTTTAATGTGGGAAAATGTTGAGTTTATTGATGCCTGGATAGCTCAGCCGGTAGAGCATCATACTTTTAATCTGAGGGTCCAGGGTTCAAGTCCCTGTTCAGGCGGGAATTCAATTATAAGAACTTCATTGACACTTCATAGGTCGTTGAGTGCTAGAATAGATGCGCTCGTTATTGATACTTTACAAAGATTTAAAAACAGAAGCCTTGTGATCCTACAAAATGGACGTTTAACTAGTTACTTGTATTTATTGTGATTGACTAATTGACACTGTCTAAAATACAGAATGATGAGTCTCATTTTGTTTGACCTCTCAGCTGCAGAGGTTTTGGCTAATGAACACTGTGCTCTTCGACAAACTCCAGTTCAATTCTGATTACTGTGACAGTCATTGAAATGGAAATTCTGTGAAAATCTAAATTTATTGGAGAATGCGGGCATCGATCACGCTACCTCTCACATGCTAAGCGAGCGCTCTACCATTTGAGCTAATTCCCCTATCTGTAAGACTTTTCATAAGATAAAAAGCAGTACCATCATTAAGCATAGCTTGTGGCTTTGAATTCCCTGTAGATGGTACAGGTACTTTTAATGGAAACCTAAAACATTTTTAATGTGGGAAAATGTTGAGTTTATTGATGCCTGGATAGCTCAGCCGGTAGAGCATCATACTTTTAATCTGAGGGTCCAGGGTTCAAGTCCCTGTTCAGGCGGGAATTCAATTATAAGAACTTCATTGACACTTCATAGGTCGTTGAGTGCTAGAATAGATGCGCTCGTTATTGATACTTTACAAAGATTTAAAAACAGAAGCCTTGTGATCCTACAAAATGGACGTTTAACTAGTTACTTGTATTTATTGTGATTGACTAATTGACACTGTCTAAAATACAGAATGATGAGTCTCATTTTGTTTGACCTCTCAGCTGCAGAGGTTTTGGCTAATGAACACTGTGCTCTTCGACAAACTCCAGTTCAATTCTGATTACTGTGACAGTCATTGAAATGGAAATTCTGTGAAAATCTAAATTTATTGGAGAATGCGGGCATCGATCACGCTACCTCTCACATGCTAAGCGAGCGCTCTACCATTTGAGCTAATTCCCCTATCTGTAAGACATCTTATAAGATAAAAAGCAGTACCCTCATTAAGCATAGCTTGTGGCTTTGAATTCCCTGTAGATGGTACAGGTACTTTTAATGGAAACCTAAAACATTTTTAATGTGGGAAAATGTTGAGTTTATTGATGCCTGGATAGCTCAGCCGGTAGAGCATCATACTTTTAATCTGAGGGTCCAGGGTTCAAGTCCCTGTTCAGGCGGGAATTCAATTATAAGAACTTCATTGACACTTCATAGGTCGTTGAATGCTAGAATAGATGCGCTCGTTATTGATACTTTACAAAGATTTAAAAACAGAAACCTTGTGATCCTACAAATTGGACATTTAACTAGTTACTTGTATTTATTGTGATTGACTAATTGACACTGTCTAAAATACAGAATGATGAGTCTCATTTAGTTTGACCTCTCAGCTGCAGAGGTTTTGGCTAATGAACCATGTGCTCTTCAACAAACTCCAGTTCAATTCTGATTACTGTGACAGTCATTGAAATGGAAATTCTGTGAAAATCTAAATTTATTGGAGAATGCGGGCATCGATCCCGCTACCTCTCACATGCTAAGCGAGCTCTCTACCATTTGAGCTAATTCCCCTATCTGTAAGACTTTTTATAAGATAAAAAGCAGTACCATCATTAAGCATAGCTTGTGGCTTTGAATTCCCTGTAGATGGTACAGGTACTTTTAATGGAAACCTAAAACATTTTTAATATGGGAAAATGTTGAGTTTATTGAAGCCTGGATAGATCAGCCGGTAGAGCATCAGACTTTTAATCTGAGGGTCCAGCGTTCAAGTCCCTGTTCAGGTGGGATTTCAGTTATAATAACTTCATTGACCCTTCATAGGTCGTTGAGTGCTAGAATAGACGCGCTCGTTATTGATACTTTACAAAGATTTAAAAACAGGAGCCTTGTGATCCTACAAAATGGACGTTTAACTAGTTACTTGTATTTATTGTGATTGACTAATTGACACTGTCTAAAATACAGAATGATGAGTCTCATTTTGTTTGACCTCTCAGCTGTAGAGGTTTTGGCTAATGAACACTGTGCTCTTCAACAAACTCCAGTTCAATTCTGATTACTGTGACAGTCATTGAAATGGAAATTCTGTGAAAATCTAAATTTATTGGAGAATGCGGGCATCAATCCCACTACCTCTCACATACTAAGCGAGCACTCTACCATTTGAGCTAATTCCCCTATCTGTAAGACATTTTATAAGATGAAAAGCAGTACCCTCATTAAGCATAGCTTGTGGCTTTGAATTCCCTGTAGATGGTACAGGTACTTTTAATGGAAACGTAAAACATTTTTAATGTGGGAAAATGTTGAGGTTAATGAAGCCTGGATAGCTCAGCCGGTAGAGCATCAGACTTTTAATCTGAGGGTCCAGGGTTCAAGTCCCTGTTCA
The DNA here is from genome assembly GCF_964030765.1 of Micromesistius poutassou. Taxonomy (NCBI): domain Eukaryota; kingdom Metazoa; phylum Chordata; class Actinopteri; order Gadiformes; family Gadidae; genus Micromesistius; species Micromesistius poutassou. Next base: position 8,094,215 of record NC_140293.1, on the reverse strand, counting down.
GGCGGGAATTCAATTATAAGAACTTCATTGAGCCTTCATAGGTCGTAGAGTGCTAGAATAGATGCGCTCGTTATTGATACTTTACAAAGATTTAAAAACAGAAGCCTTCTGATCCTACAAAATGGACGTTTAACTAGTTACTTGTATTTATTGTGATTGACTAATTGACACTGTCTAAAATACAGAATGATGAGTCTCATTTTGTTTGACCTCTCAGCTGCAGAGGTTTTGGCTAATGAACACTGTGCTCTTCAACAAACTCCAGTTCAATTCTGATTACTGTGACAGTCATTGAAATGGAAATTCTGTGAAAATCTAAATTTATTGGAGAATGCGGGCATCGATCCCGCTACCTCTCACATGCTAAGCGAGCTCTCTACCATTTGAGCTAATTCCCCTATCTGTAAGACTTTTTATAAGATAAAAAGCAGTACCATCATTAAGCATAGCTTGTGGCTTTGAATTCCCTGTAGATGGTACAGGTACTTTTAATGGAAACCTAAAACATTTTTAATGTGGGAAAATGTTGAGATTATTGAAGCCTGGAAAGCTCAGCCGGTAGAGCATCAGACATTTAATCTGAGGGTCCAGGGTTCAAGTCCCTGTTCAGGCGGGAATTCAATTATAAGAACTTCATTGACACTTCATAGGTCGTTGAGTGCTAGAATAGATGCGCTCATTATTGATACTTTACAAAGATTTAAAAACAGAAGCCTTGTGATCCTGCAAATTGGACGTTTAACTAGTTACTTGTATTTATTGTAATTGAATAATTGACACTGTCTAAATACAGAATGATGAGTCTCATTTTGTTTGACCTCTCAGCTGCAGAGGTTTTGGCTAATGAACCATGTGCTCTTCAACAAACTCCAGTTCAATTCTGATTACTGTGACAGTCATTGAAATGGAAATTCTGTGAAAATCTAAATTTATTGGTGAATGCGGGCATCAATCCCGCTACCTCTCACATGCTAAGCGAGCGCTCTACCATTTGAGCTAATTCCCCTATCTGTAAGACATATTATAAGATGAAAAGCAGTACCCTCATTAAGCATAGCTTGTGGCTTTGAATTCCCTGTAGATGGTACAGGTACTTTTAATGGAAACCTAAAACATTTTTAATGTGGGAAAATGTTGAGGTTATTGTAGCCTGGATAGCTCAGCCGGTAGAGCATCAGACTTTTAATCTGAGGGTCCAGGGTTCAAGTCCCTGTTCAGGCGAGAATTCAATTATAAGAACTTCATTGACACTTCATAGGTCGTTCAGTGCTAGAATAGATGCGCTCGTTATTGATTCTTTACAAAGATTTAAAAACAGAAGCCTTGTGATCCTACAAAATGGACGTTTAACTAGTTACTTGTATTTATTGTGATTGACTAATTGACACTGTCTAAAATACAGAATGATGAGTCTCATTTTGTTTGACCTCTCAGCTGCAGAGGTTTTGGCTAATGAACACTGTGCTCTTCAACAAACTCCAGTTCAATTCTGATTACTGTGACAGTCATTGAAATGGAAATTCTGTGAAAATCTAAATTTATTGGAGAATGCGGGCATCGATCACGCTACCTCTCACATGCTAAGCGAGCGCTCTACCATTTGAGCTAATTCCCCTATCTGTAAGACATCTTATAAGATAAAAAGCAGTACCCTCATTAAGCATAGCTTGTGGCTTTGAATTCCCTGTAGATGGTACAGGTACTTTTAATGGAAACCTAAAACATTTTTAATGTGGGAAAATGTTGAGTTTATTGATGCCTGGATAGCTCAGCCGGTAGAGCATCATACTTTTAATCTGAGGGTCCAGGGTTCAAGTCCCTGTTCAGGTGGGAATTCAATTATAAGAACTTCATTGACACTTCATAGGTCGTTGAGTGCTAGAATAGATGCGCTCGTTATTGATACTTTACAAAGATTTAAAAACAGAAGCCTTGTGATCCTACAAATTGGACATTTAACTAGTTACTTGTATTTATTGTAATTGACTAATTGACACTGTCTAAAATACAGAATGATGAGTCTCATTTTGTTTGACCTCTCAGCTGCAGAGGTTTTGGCTAATGAACACTGTGCTCTTCAACAAACTCCAGTTCAATTCTGATTACTGTGACAGTCATTGAAATGGAAATTCTGTGAAAATCTAAATTTATTGGAGAATGCGGGCATCGATCCCGCTACCTCTCACATGCTAAGCGAGCTCTCTACCATTTGAGCTAATTCCCCTATCTGTAAGACTTTTTATAAGATAAAAAGCAGTACCATCATTAAGCATAGCTTGTGGCTTTGAATTACCTGTAGATGGTACAGGTACTTTTAATGGAAACCTAAAACATTTTTAATGTGGGAAAATGTTGAGATTATTGCAGCCTGGATAGCTCAGCCGGTAGAGCATCAGACTTTTAATCTGAGGGTCCAGGGTTCAAGTCCCTGTTCAGGCAGGAATTCAATTATAAGAACTTCATTGACCCTTCATAGGTCGTTGAGTGCTAGAATAGACGGGCTCATTATTGATACTTTACAAAGATTTAAAAACGGAATCCTTGTGATCCTGACAATTCGACGTTTAAGTAGTTACTTGTATTTATTGTAATTGAATAATTGACACTGTCTAAAATACAGAATGATGAGTCTCATTTTGTTTGACCTCTCAGCTGCAGAGGTTTTGGCTAATGAACCGTGTGCTCTTCAACAAACTCCAGTTCAATTCTGATTACTGTGACAGTCATTGAAATGGAAATTCTGTGAAAATCTAAATTTATTGGAGAATGCGGGCATCAATCCCGCTACCTCTCACATGCTAAGCGAGCGCTCTACCATTTGAGCTAATTCCCCTATCTGTATGACATTTTATAAGATAAAAAGCAGTACCCTCATTAAGCATAGCTTGTGGCTTTGAATTCCCTGTAGATGGTACAGGTACTTTTAATGGAAACCTAAAACATTTTTAATGTGGGAAAATGTTGAGGTTATTGAAGCCTGGATAGCTCAGCCGGTAGAGCATCAGACTTTTAATCTGAGGGTCCAGGGTTCAAGTCCCTGTTCAGGCGGGAATTCAATTATAAGAACTTCATTGACCCTTCATAGGTCGTTGAGTGCTAGAATAGATGCGCTCATTATTGATACTTTACAAAGATTTAAAAACGTAATCCTTGTGATCCTGACAATTCGACGTTTAACTAGTTACTTGTATTTATTGTAATTGAATAATTGACACTGTCTAAAATACAGAATGATGAGTCTCACTTTGTTTGACCTCTCAGCTGCAGAGGTTTTGGCTAATGAACCATGTGCTCTTCAACAAACTCCAGTTCAATTCTGATTACTGTGACAGTCATTGAAATTGAAATTCTGTGAAAATCTAAATTTATTGGAGAATGCGGGCATCGATCCCGCTACCTCTCACATGCTAAGCGAGCTCTCTACTATTTGAGCTAATTCCCCTATCTGTAAGACTTTTTATAAGATAAAAAGCAGTACCATCATTAAGCATAGCTTGTGGCTTTGAATTCCCTGTAGATGGTACAGGTACTTTTAATGGAAACCTAAAACATTTTTAATGTGGGAAAATGTTGAGTTTATTGATGCCTGGATAGCTCAGCCGGTAGAGCATCATACTTTTAATCTGAGGGTCCAGGGTTCAAGTCCCTGTTCAGGCGGGAATTCAATTATAAGAACTTCATTGACACTTCATAGGTCGTTGAGTGCTAGAATAGATGCGCTCGTTATTGATACTTTACAAAGATTTAAAAACAGAAGCCTTGTGATCCTACAAATTGGACATTTAACTAGTTACTTGTATTTATTGTAATTGACTAATTGACACTGTCTAAAATACAGAATGATGAGTCTCATTTTGTTTGACCTCTCAGCTGCAGAGGTTTTGGCTAATGAACACTGTGCTCTTCAACAAACTCCAGTTCAATTCTGATTACTGTGACAGTCATTGAAATGGAAATTCTGTGAAAATCTAAATTTATTTGAGAATGCGGGCATCGATCCCGCTACCTCTCACATGCTAAGCGAGCTCTCTACCATTTGAGCTAATTCCCCTATCTGTAAGACTTTTTATAAGATAAAAAGCAGTACCATCATTAAGCATAGCTTGTGGCTTTGAATTCCCTGTAGATGGTACAGGTACTTTTAATGGAAACCTAAAACATTTTTAATGTGGGAAAATGTTGAGATTATTGAAGCCTGGATAGCTCAGCCGGTAGAGCATCAGACTTTTAATCTGAGGGTCCAGGGTTCAAGTCCCTGTTCAGGCGGGAATTCAATTATAAGAACTTCATTGACCCTTCATAGGTCGTTGAGTGCTAGAATAGACGCGCTCATTATTGATACTTTACAAAGATTTAAAAACGGAATCCTTGTGATCCTGACAATTCGACGTTTAACTAGTTGCTTGTATTTATTGTAATTGAATAATTGACACTGTCTAAAATACAGAATGATGAGTCTCATTTTGTTTGACCTCTCAGCTGCAGAGGTTTTGGCTAATGAACCATGTGCTCTTCAACAAACTCCAGTTCAATTCTGATTACTGTGACAGTCATTGAAATGGAAATTCTGTGAAAATCTAAATTTATTGGAGAATGCGGGCATCAATCCCGCTACCTCTCACATGCTAAGCGAGCGCTCTACCATTTGAGCTAATTCCCCTATCTGTATGACATTTTATAAGATGAAAAGCAGTACCCTCATTAAGCATAGCTTGTGGCTTTGAATTCCCTGTAGATGGTACAGGTACTTTTAATGGAAACCTAAAACATTTTTAATGTGGGAAAATGTTGAGGTTATTGAAGCCTGGATAGCTCAGCCGGTAGAGCATCAGTCTTTTAATCTGAGGGTCCAGGGTTCAAGTCCCTGTTCAGGCGGGAATTCAATTATAAGAACTTCATTGACCCTTCATAGGTCGTAGAGTGCTAGAATAGATGCGCTCGTTATTGATACTTTACAAAGATTTAAAAACAGAAGCCTTCTGATCCTACAAAATGGACGTTTAACTAGTTACTTGTATTTATTGTGATTGACTAATTGACACTGTCTAAAATACAGAATGATGAGTCTCATTTTGTTTGACCTCTCAGCTGCAGAGGTTTTGGCTAATGAACCATGTGCTCTTCAACAAACTCCAGTTCAATTCTGATTACTGTGACAGTCATTGAAATGGAAATTCTGTGAAAATCTAAATTTATTGGTGAATGCGGGCATCAATCCCGCTACCTCTCACATGCTAAGCGAGCGCTCTACCATTTGAGCTAATTCCCCTATCTGTAAGACATTTTATAAGATGAAAAGCAGTACCCTCATTAAGCATAGCTTGTGGCTTTGAATTCCCTGTAGATGGTACAGGTACTTTTAATGGAAACCTAAAACATTTTTAATGTGGGAAAATGTTGAGGTTTTTGAAGCCTGGATAGCTCAGCCGGTAGAGCATCAGACTTTTAAACTGAGGGTCCAGGGTTCAAGTCCCTGTTCAGGCGGGAATTCAATTATAAGAACTTCATTGACACTTCATAGGTCGTTCAGTGCTAGAATAGATGCGCTCGTTATTGATACTTTACAAAGATTTAAAAACAGAAGCCTTGTGATCCTACAAAATGGACGTTTAACTAGTTACTTGTATTTATTGTGATTGACTAATTGACACTGTCTAAAATACAGAATGATGAGTCTCATTTTGTTTGACCTCTCAGCTGCAGAGGTTTTGGCTAATGAACACTGTGCTCTTCAACAAACTCCAGTTCAATTCTGATTACTGTGACAGTCATTGAAATGGAAATTCTGTGAAAATCTAAATTTATTGGAGAATGCGGGCATCGATCACGCTACCTCTCACATGCTAAGCGAGCGCTCTACCATTTGAGCTAATTCCCCTATCTGTAAGACATCTTATAAGATAAAAAGCAGTACCCTCATTAAGCATAGCTTGTGGCTTTGAATTCCCTGTAGATGGTACAGGTACTTTTAATGGAAACCTAAAACATTTTTAATGTGGGAAAATGTTGAGTTTATTGATGCCTGGATAGCTCAGCCGGTAGAGCATCATACTTTTAATCTGAGGGTCCAGGGTTCAAGTCCCTGTTCAGGCGGGAATTCAATTATAAGAACTTCATTGACACTTCATAGGTCGTTGAGTGCTAGAATAGATGCGCTCGTTATTGATACTTTACAAAGATTTAAAAACAGAAGCCTTGTGATCCTACAAATTGGACATTTAACTAGTTACTTGTATTTATTGTAATTGACTAATTGACACTGTCTAAAATACAGAATGATGAGTCTCATTTTGTTTGACCTCTCAGCTGCAGAGGTTTTGGCTAATGAACACTGTGCTCTTCAACAAACTCCAGTTCAATTCTGATTACTGTGACAGTCATTGAAATGGAAATTCTGTGAAAATCTAAATTTATTGGAGAATGCGGGCATCGATCCCGCTACCTCTCACATGCTAAGCGAGCTCTCTACCATTTGAGCTAATTCCCCTATCTGTAAGACTTTTTATAAGATAAAAAGCAGTACCATCATTAAGCATAGCTTGTGGCTTTGAATTCCCTGTAGATGGTACAGGTACTTTTAATGGAAACCTAAAACATTTTTAATGTGGGAAAATGTTGAGATTATTGAAGCCTGGATAGCTCAGCCGGTAGAGCATCAGACTTTTAATCTGAGGGTCCAGGGTTCAAGTCCCTGTTCAGGCGGGAATTCAATTATAAGAACTTCATTGACCCTTCATAGGTCGTTGAGTGCTAGAATAGACGCGCTCATTATTGATACTTTACAAAGATTTAAAAACGGAATCCTTGTGATCCTGACAATTCGACGTTTAACTAGTTGCTTGTATTTATTGTAATTGAATAATTGACACTGTCTAAAATACAGAATGATGAGTCTCATTTTGTTTGACCTCTCAGCTGCAGAGGTTTTGGCTAATGAACCATGTGCTCTTCAACAAACTCCAGTTCAATTCTGATTACTGTGACAGTCATTGAAATGGAAATTCTGTGAAAATCTAAATTTATTGGAGAATGCGGGCATCAATCCCGCTACCTCTCACATGCTAAGCGAGCGCTCTACCATTTGAGCTAATTCCCCTATCTGTATGACATTTTATAAGATGAAAAGCAGTACCCTCATTAAGCATAGCTTGTGGCTTTGAATTCCCTGTAGATGGTACAGGTACTTTTAATGGAAACCTAAAACATTTTTAATGTGGGAAAATGTTGAGGTTATTGAAGCCTGGATAGCTCAGCCGGTAGAGCATCAGTCTTTTAATCTGAGGGTCCAGGGTTCAAGTCCCTGTTCAGGCGGGAATTCAATTATAAGAACTTCATTGACCCTTCATAGGTCGTAGAGTGCTAGAATAGATGTGCTCGTTATTGATACTTTACAAAGATTTAAAAACAGAAGCCTTCTGATCCTACAAAATGGACGTTTAACTAGTTACTTGTATTTATTGTGATTGACTAATTGACACTGTCTAAAATACAGAATGATGAGTCTCATTTTGTTTGACCTCTCAGCTGCAGAGGTTTTGGCTAATGAACCATGTGCTCTTCAACAAACTCCAGTTCAATTCTGATTACTGTGACAGTCATTGAAATGGAAATTCTGTGAAAATCTAAATTTATTGGTGAATGCGGGCATCAATCCCGCTACCTCTCACATGCTAAGCGAGCGCTCTACCATTTGAGCTAATTCCCCTATCTGTAAGACATTTTATAAGATGAAAAGCAGTACCCTCATTAAGCATAGCTTGTGGCTTTGAATTCCCTGTAGATGGTACAGGTACTTTTAATGGAAACCTAAAACATTTTTAATGTGGGAAAATGTTGAGGTTTTTGAAGCCTGGATAGCTCAGCCGGTAGAGCATCAGACTTTTAAACTGAGGGTCCAGGGTTCAAGTCCCTGTTCAGGCGGGAATTCAATTATAAGAACTTCATTGACACTTCATAGGTCGTTCAGTGCTAGAATAGATGCGCTCGTTATTGATACTTTACAAAGATTTAAAAACAGAAGCCTTGTGATCCTACAAAATGGACGTTTAACTAGTTACTTGTATTTATTGTGATTGACTAATTGACACTGTCTAAAATACAGAATGATGAGTCTCATTTTGTTTGACCTCTCAGCTGCAGAGGTTTTGGCTAATGAACACTGTGCTCTTCAACAAACTCCAGTTCAATTCTGATTACTGTGACAGTCATTGAAATGGAAATTCTGTGAAAATCTAAATTTATTGGAGAATGCGGGCATCGATCACGCTACCTCTCACATGCTAAGCGAGCGCTCTACCATTTGAGCTAATTCCCCTATCTGTAAGACATCTTATAAGATAAAAAGCAGTACCCTCATTAAGCATAGCTTGTGGCTTTGAATTCCCTGTAGATGGTACAGGTACTTTTAATGGAAACCTAAAACATTTTTAATGTGGGAAAATGTTGAGTTTATTGATGCCTGGATAGCTCAGCCGGTAGAGCATCATACTTTTAATCTGAGGGTCCAGGGTTCAAGTCCCTGTTCAGGCGGGAATTCAATTATAAGAACTTCATTGACACTTCATAGGTCGTTGAGTGCTAGAATAGATGCGCTCGTTATTGATACTTTACAAAGATTTAAAAACAGAAGCCTTGTGATCCTACAAATTGGACATTTAACTAGTTACTTGTATTTATTGTAATTGACTAATTGACACTGTCTAAAATACAGAATGATGAGTCTCATTTTGTTTGACCTCTCAGCTGCAGAGGTTTTGGCTAATGAACACTGTGCTCTTCAACAAACTCCAGTTCAATTCTGATTACTGTGACAGTCATTGAAATGGAAATTCTGTGAAAATCTAAATTTATTGGAGAATGCGGGCATCGATCCCGCTACCTCTCAGATGCTAAGCGAGCTCTCTACCATTTGAGCTAATTCCCCTATCTGTAAGACTTTTTATAAGATAAAAAGCAGTACCATCATTAAGCATAGCTTGTGGCTTTGAATTCCCTGTAGATGGTACAGGTACTTTTAATGGAAACCTAAAACATTTTTAATATGGGAAAATGTTGAGTTTATTGAAGCCTGGATAGCTCAGCCGGTAGAGCATCAGACTATTAATCTGAGGGTCCAGCGTTCAAGTCCCTGTTCAGGTGGGATTTCAGTTATAATAACTTCATTGACCCTTCATAGGTCGTTGAGTGCTAGAATAGACGCGCTCGTTATTGATACTTTACAAAGATTTAAAAACGGAATCCTTGTGATCCTGACAATTCGACGTTTAACTAGTTACTTGTATTTATTGTAATTGAATAATTGACACTGTCTAAATACAGAATGATGAGTCTCATTTTGTTTGACCTCTCAGCTGCAGAGGTTTTGGCTAATGAACCATGTGCTCTTCAACAAACTCCAGTTCAATTCTGATTACTGTGACAGTCATTGAAATGGAAATTCTGTGAAAATCTAAATTTATTGGTGAATGCGGGCATCAATCCCGCTACCTCTCACATGCTAAGCGAGCGCTCTACCATTTGAGCTAATTCCCCTATCTGTAAGACATTTTATAAGATGAAAAGCAGTACCCTCATTAAGCATAGCTTGTGGCTTTCAATTCCCTGTAGATGGTACAGGTACTTTTAATGGAAACCTAAAACATTTTTAATGTGGGAAAATGTTCAGGTTATTGAAGCCTGGATAGCTCAGCCGGTAGAGCATCAGACTTTTAATCTGAGGGTCTAGGGTTCAAGTCCCTGTTCAGGCGGGAATTCAATTTTAAGAACTTCATTGACACTTCATAGGTCGTTGAGTGCTAGAATAGATGCGCTCGTTATTGATACTTTACAAAGATTTAAAAAAAGGAAGCCTTGTGATCCTACAAAATGGACGTTTAACTAGTTACTTGTATTTATTGTGATTGACTAATTGACACTGTCTAAAATACAGAATGATGAGTCTCATTTTGTTTGACCTCTCAGCTGCAGAGGTTATGGCTAATGAACCATGTGCTCTTCAACAAACTCCAGTTCAATTCTGATTACTGTGACAGTCATTGAAATGGAAATTCTGTGAAAATCTAAATTTATTGGAGAATGCGGGCATCGATCCCGCTACCTCTCACATGCTAAGCGAGCGCTGTACCATTTGAGCTAATTCCCCTATCTGTAAGACATATTATAAGATAAAAAGCAGTACCCTCATTAAGCATAGCTTGTGGCTTTGAATTCCCTGTAGATGGTACAGGTACTTTTAATGGAAACCTAAAACATTTTTAATGTGGGAAAATGTTGAGATTATTGAAGCCTGGAAAGCTCAGCCGGTAGAGCATCAGACATTTTATCTGAGGGTCCAGGGTTCAAGTCCCTGTTCAGGCGGGAATTCAATTATAAGAACTTCATTGACACTTCATAGGTCGTTGAGTGCTAGAATAGATGCGCTCATTATTGATACTTTACAAAGATTTAAAAACAGAAGCCTTGTGATCCTGCAAATTGGACGTTTAACTAGTTACTTGTATTTATTGTAATTGAATAATTGACACTGTCTAAAATACAGAATCATGAGTCTCATTTTGTTTGACCTCTCAGCTGCAGAGGTTTTGGCTAATGAACCATGTGCTCTTCAACAAACTCCAGTTCAATTCTGATTACTGTGACAGTCATTGAAATGGAAATTCTGTGAAAATCTAAATTTATTGGAGAATGCGGGCATCGATCCCGCTACCTCTCACATGCTAAGCGAGCGCTCTACCATTTGAGCTAATTCCCCTATCTGTATGACATTTTATAAGATGAAAAGCAGTACCCTCATTAAGCATAGCTTGTGGCTTTGAATTCCCTGTAGATGGTACAGGTACTTTTAATGGAAACCTAAAACATTTTTAATGTGGGAAAATGTTGAGGTTATTGAAGCCTGGATAGCTCAGCCGGTAGAGCATCAGACTTTTAATCTGAGGGTCTAGGGTTCAAGTCCCTGTTCAGGTGGGAATTCAATTATAAGAACTTCATTGACACTTCATAGGTCGTTGAGTGCTAGAATAGATGCGCTCGTTATTGATACTTTACAAAGATTTAAAAACAGAAGCCTTGTGATCCTACAAAATGGACGTTTAACTAGTTACTTGTATTTATTGTGATTGACTAATTGACACTGTCTAAAATACAGAATGATGAGTCTCATTTTGTTTGACCTCTCAGCTGCAGAGGTTATGGCTAATGAACCATGTGCTCTTCAACAAACTCCAGTTCAATTCTGATTACTGTGACAGTCATTCAAATGGAAATTCTGTGAAAATCTAAATTTATTGGTGAATGCGGGCATCAATCCCGCTACCTCTCACATGCTAAGCGAGCGCTCTACCATTTGAGCTAATTCCCCTATCTGTAAGACATTTTATAAGATGAAAAGCAGTACCCTCATTAAGCATAGCTTGTGGCTTTGAATTCCCTGTAGGTGGTACAGGTACTTTTAATGGAAACCTAAAACATTTTTAATGTGGGAAAATGTTGAGGTTATTGAAGCCTGGATAGCTCAGCCGGTAGAGCATCAGACTTTTAATCTGAGGGTCCAGGGTTCAAGTCCCTGTTCAGGAGGGAATTCAATTATAAGAACTTCATTGACACTTCATAGGTCGTTCAGTGCTAGAATAGATGCGCTCGTTATTGATACTTTACAAAGATTTAAAAACAGAAGCCTTGTGATCCTACAAAATGGACGTTTAACTAGTTACTTGTATTTATTGTGATTGACTAATTGACACTGTCTAAAATACAGAATGATGAGTCTCATTTTGTTTGACCTCTCAGCTGCAGAGGTTTTGGCTAATGAACACTGTGCTCTTCAACAAACTCCAGTTCAATTCTGATTACTGTGACAGTCATTGAAATGGAAATTCTGTGAAAATCTAAATTTATTGGAGAATGCGGGCATCGATCACGCTACCTCTCACATGCTAAGCGAGCGCTCTACCATTTGAGCTAATTCCCCTATCTGTAAGACATCTTATAAGATAAAAAGCAGTACCCTCATTAAGCATAGCTTGTGGCTTTGAATTCCCTGTAGATGGTACAGGTACTTTTAATGGAAACCTAAAACATTTTTAATGTGGGAAAATGTTTAGTTTATTGATGCCTGGATAGCTCAGCCGGTAGAGCATCATACTTTTAATCTGAGGGTCCAGGGTTCAAGTCCCTGTTCAGGCGGGAATTCAATTATAAGAACTTCATTGACACTTCATAGGTCGTTGAGTGCTAGAATAGATGCGCTCGTTATTGATACTTTACAAAGATTTAAAAACAGAAGCCTTGTGATCCTACAAATTGGACATTTAACTAGTTACTTGTATTTATTGTAATTGACTAATTGACACTGTCTAAAATACAGAATGATGAGTCTCATTTTGTTTGACCTCTCAGCTGCAGAGGTTTTGGCTAATGAACACTGTGCTCTTCAACAAACTCCAGTTCAATTCTGATTACTGTGACAGTCATTGAAATGGAAATTCTGTGAAAATCTAAATTTATTGGAGAATGCGGGCATCGATCCCGCTACCTCTCACATGCTAAGCGAGCTCTCTACCATTTGAGCTAATTCCCCTATCTGTAAGACTTTTTATAAGATAAAAAGCAGTACCATCATTAAGCATAGCTTGTGGCTTTGAATTCCCTGTAGATGGTACAGGTACTTTTAATGGAAACCTAAAAAATTTTTAATGTGGGAAAATGTTGAGTTTATTGAAGCCTGGATAGCTCAGCCGGTAGAGCATCAGACTTTTAATCTGAGGGTCCAGGGTTCAAGTCCCTGTTCAGGCGGGAATTCAATTATAAGAACTTCATTGACCCTTCATAGGTCGTTGAGTGCTAGAATAGACGCGCTCATTATTGATACTTTACAAAGATTTAAAAACGGAATCCTTGTGATCCTGACAATTCGACGTTTAACTAGTTACTTGTATTTATTGTAATTGAATAATTGACACTGTCTAAAATACAGAATCATGAGTCTCATTTTGTTTGACCTCTCAGCTGCAGAGGTTTTGGCTAATGAACCATGTGCTCTTCAACAAACTCCAGTTCAATTCTGATTACTGTGACAGTCATTGAAATGGAAATTCTGTGAAAATCTAAATTTATTGGAGAATGCGGGCATCAATCCCGCTACCTCTCACATGCTAAGCGAGCGCTCTACCATTTGAGCTAATTCCCCTATCTGTATGACATTTTATAAGATGAAAAGCAGTACCCTCATTAAGCATAGCTTGTGGCTTTGAATTCCCTGTAGATGGTACAGGTACTTTTAATGGAAACCTAAAACATTTTTAATGTGGGAAAATGTTGAGGTCATTGAAGCCTGGATAGCTCAGCCGGAAGAGCATCAGACTTTTAATCTGAGGGTCTAGGGTTCAAGTCCCTGTTCAGGTGGGAATTCAATTATAAGAACTTCATTGACACTTCATAGGTCGTTGAGTGCTAGAATAGATGCGCTCGTTATTGATACTTTACAAAGATTTAAAAACAGAAGCCTTGTGATCCTACAAAATGGACGTTTAACTAGTTACTTGTATTTATTGTGATTGACTAATTGACACTGTCTAAAATACAGAATGATGAGTCTCATTTTGTTTGACCTCTCAGCTGCAGAGGTTATGGCTAATGAACCATGTGCTCTTCAACAAACTCCAGTTCAATTCTGATTACTGTGACAGTCATTGAAATGGAAATTCTGTGAAAATCTAAATTTATTGGAGAATGCGGGCATCGATCCCGCTACCTCTCACATGCTAAGCGAGCGCTCTACCATTTGAGCTAATTCCCCTATCTGTAAGACATATTATAAGATAAAAAGCAGTACCCTCATTAAGCATAGCTTGTGGCTTTGAATTCCCTGTAGATGGTACAGGTACTTTTAATGGAAACCTAAAACATTTTTAATGTGGGAAAATGTTGAGATTATTGAAGCCTGGAAAGCTCAGCCGGTAGAGCATCAGAAATTTAATCTGAGGGTCCAGGGTTCAAGTCCCTGTTCAGGCGGGAATTCAATTATAAGAACTTCATTGACACTTCATAGGTCGTTGAGTGCTAGAATAGATGCGCTCATTATTGATACTTTACAAAGATTTAAAAACAGAAGCCTTGTGATCCTGCAAATTGGACGTTTAACTAGTTACTTGTATTTATTGTAATTGAATAATTGACACTGTCTAAATACAGAATGATGAGTCTCATTTTGTTTGACCTCTCAGCTGCAGAGGTTTTGGCTAATGAACCATGTGCTCTTCAACAAACTCCAGTTCAATTCTGATTACTGTGACAGTCATTGAAATGGAAATTCTGTGAAAATCTAAATTTATTGGTGAATGCGGGCATCAATCCCGCTACCTCTCACATGCTAAGCGAGCGCTCTACCATTTGAGCTAATTCCCCTATCTGTAAGACATTTTATAAGATGAAAAGCAGTACCCTCATTAAGCATAGCTTGTGGCTTTGAATTCCCTGTAGATGGTACAGGTACTTTTAATGGAAACCTAAAACATTTTTAATGTGGGAAAATGTTGAGGTTATTGAAGCCTGGATAGCTCAGCCGGTAGAGCATCAGACTTTTAATCTGAGGGTCCAGGGTTCAAGTCCCTGTTCAGGCGGGAATTCAATTATAAGAACTTCATTGACACTGCATAGGTCGTTCAGTGCTAGAATAGATGCGCTCGTTATTGATACTTTACAAAGATTTAAAAACAGAAGCCTTGTGATCCTACAAATTGGACATTTAACTAGTTACTTGTATTTATTGTAATTGACTAATTGACACTGTCTAAAATACAGAATGATGAGTCTCATTTTGTTTGACCTCTCAGCTGCAGAGGTTTTGGCTAATGAACACTGTGCTCTTCAACAAACTCCAGTTCAATTCTGATTACTGTGACAGTCATTGAAATGGAAATTCTGTGAAAATCTAAATTTATTGGAGAATGCGGGCATCGATCCCGCTACCTCTCACATGCTAAGCGAGCTCTCTACCATTTGAGCTAATTCCCCTATCTGTAAGACTTTTTATAAGATAAAAAGCAGTACCATCATTAAGCATAGCTTGTGGCTTTGAATTCCCTGTAGATGGTACAGGTACTTTTAATGGAAACCTAAAACATTTTTAATGTGGGAAAATGTTGAGTTTATTGAAGCCTGGATAGCTCAGCCGGTAGAGCATCAGACTTTTAATCTGAGGGTCCAGGGTTCAAGTCCCTGTTCAGGCGGGAATTCAATTATAAGAACTTCATTGACCCTTCATAGGTCGTTGAGTGCTAGAATAGACGCGCTCATTATTGATACTTTACAAAGATTTAAAAACGGAATCCTTGTGATCCTGACAATTCGACGTTACAATACAATAAATATTACAATAAATATTGTAATTGAATAATTGACACTGTCTAAAATACAGAATGATGAGTCTCATTTTGTTTGACCTCTCAGCTGCAGAGGTTTTGGCTAATGAACCATGTGCTCTTCAACAAACTCCAGTTCAATTCTGATTACTGTGACAGTCATTGAAATGGAAATTCTGTGAAAATCTAAATTTATTGGAGAATGCGGGCATCAATCCCGCTACCTCTCACATGCTAAGCGAGCGCTCTACCATTTGAGCTAATTCCCCTATCTGTATGACATTTTATAAGATGAAAAGCAGTACCCTCATTAAGCATAGCTTGTGGCTTTGAATTCCCTGTTGATGGTACAGGTACTTTTAATGGAAACCTAAAACATTTTTAATGTGGGAAAATGTTGAGGTCATTGAAGCCTGGATAGCTCAGCCGGAAGAGCATCAGACTTTTAATCTGAGGGTCTAGGGTTCAAGTCCCTGTTCAGGTGGGAATTCAATTATAAGAACTTCATTGACACTTCATAGGTCGTTGAGTGCTAGAATAGATGCGCTCGTTATTGATACTTTACAAAGATTTAAAAACAGAAGCCTTGTGATCCTACAAAATGGACGTTTAACTAGTTACTTGTATTTATTGTGATTGACTAATTGACACTGTCTAAAATACAGAATGATGAGTCTCATTTTGTTTGACCTCTCAGCTGCAGAGGTTATGGCTAATGAACCATGTGCTCTTCAACAAACTCCAGTTCAATTCTGATTACTGTGACAGTCATTGAAATGGAAATTCTGTGAAAATCTAAATTTATTGGAGAATGCGGGCATCGATCCCGCTACCTCTCACATGCTAAGCGAGCGCTCTACCATTTGAGCTAATTCCCCTATCTGTAAGACATATTATAAGATAAAAAGCAGTACCCTCATTAAGCATAGCTTGTGGCTTTGAATTCCCTGTAGATGGTACAGGTACTTTTAATGGAAACCTAAAACATTTTTAATGTGGGAAAATGTTGAGATTATTGAAGCCTGGAAAGCTCAGCCGGTAGAGCATCAGAAATTTAATCTGAGGGTCCAGGGTTCAAGTCCCTGTTCAGGCGGGAATTCAATTATAAGAACTTCATTGACACTTCATAGGTCGTTGAGTGCTAGAATAGATGCGCTCATTATTGATACTTTACAAAGATTTAAAAACAGAAGCCTTGTGATCCTGCAAATTGGACGTTTAACTAGTTACTTGTATTTATTGTAATTGAATAATTGACACTGTCTAAATACAGAATGATGAGTCTCATTTTGTTTGACCTCTCAGCTGCAGAGGTTTTGGCTAATGAACACTGTGCTCTTCAACAAACTCCAGTTCAATTCTGATTACTGTGACAGTCATTGAAATGGAAATTCTGTGAAAATCTAAATTTATTGGAGAATGCGGGCATCGATCCCGCTACCTCTCACATGCTAAGCGAGCTCTCTACCATTTGAGCTAATTCCCCTATCTGTAAGACTTTTTATAAGATAAAAAGCAGTACCATCATTAAGCATAGCTTGTGGCTTTGAATTCCCTGTAGATGGTACAGGTACTTTTAATGGAAACCTAAAACATTTTTAATGTGGGAAAATGTTGAGTTTATTGAAGCCTGGATAGCTCAGCCGGTAGAGCATCAGACTTTTAATCTGAGGGTCCAGGGTTCAAGTCCCTGTTCAGGCGGGAATTCAATTATAAGAACTTCATTGACCCTTCATAGGTCGTTGAGTGCTAGAATAGACGCGCTCATTATTGATACTTTACAAAGATTTAAAAACGGAATCCTTGTGATCCTGACAATTCGGCGTTACAATACAATAAATATTACAATAAATATTGTAATTGAATAATTGACACTGTCTAAAATACAGAATGATGAGTCTCATTTTGTTTGACCTCTCAGCTGCAGAGGTTTTGGCTAATGAACCATGTGCTCTTCAACAAACTCCAGTTCAATTCTGATTACTGTGACAGTCATTGAAATGGAAATTCTGTGAAAATCTAAATTTATTGGAGAATGCGGGCATCAATCCCGCTACCTCTCACATGCTAAGCGAGCGCTCTACCATTTGAGCTAATTCCCCTATCTGTATGACATTTTATAAGATGAAAAGCAGTACCCTCATTAAGCATAGCTTGTGGCTTTGAATTCCCTGTAGATGGTACAGGTACTTTTAATGGAAACCTAAAACATTTTTAATGTGGGAAAATGTTGAGGTTATTGAAGCCTGGATAGCTCAGCCGGTAGAGCATCAGACTTTTAATCTGAGGGTCCAGGGTTCAAGTCCCTGTTCAGGCGGGAATTCAATTATAAGAACTTCATTGACACTTCATAGGTCGTAGAGTGCTAGAATAGATGCGCTCGTTATTGATACTTTACAAAGATTTAAAAACAGAAGCCTTCTGATCCTACAAAATGGACGTTTAACTAGTTACTTGTATTTATGTGATTGACTAATTGACACTGTCTAAAATACAGAATGATGAGTCTCATTTTGTTTGACCTCTCAGCTGCAGAGGTTTTGGCTAATGAACACTGTGCTCTTCAACAAACTCCAGTTCAATTCTGATTACTGTGACAGTCATTGAAATGGAAATTCTGTGAAAATCTAAATTTATTGGAGAATGCGGGCATCGATCCCGCTACCTCTCACATGCTAAGCGAGTGCTCTACCATTTGAGCTAATTCCCCTATCTGTAAGACATATTATAAGATAAAAAGCAGTACCCTCATTAAGCATAGCTTGTGGCTTTGAATTCCCTGTAGATGGTACAGGTACTTTTAATGGAAACCTAAAACATTTTTAATATGGGAAAATGTTGAGTTTATTGAAGCCTGGATAGCTCAGCCGGTAGAGCATCAGACTTTTAATCTGAGGGTTCAGCGTTCAAGTCCCTGTTCAGGTGGGATTTCAGTTATAATAACTTCATTGACCCTTCATAGGTCGTTGAGTGCTAGAATAGACGCGCTCGTTATTGATACTTTACAAAGATTTAAAAACGGAATCCTTGTGATCCTGACAATTCGACGTTTAACTAGTTACTTGTATTTATTGTAATTGAATAATTGACACTGTCTAAAATACAGAATGATGAGTCTCATTTTGTTTGACCTCTCAGCTGCAGAGGTTTTGGCTAATGAACCATGTGCTCTTCAACAAACTCCAGTTCAATTCTGATTACTGTGACAGTCATTGAAATGGAAATTCTGTGAAAATCTAAATTTATTGGAGAATGCGGGCATCAATCCCGCTACCTCTCACATGCTAAGCGAGCGCTCTACCATTTGAGCTAATTCCCCTATCTGTAAGAAATTTTATAAGATGAAAAGCAGTACCCTCATTAAGCATAGCTTGTGGCTTTGAATTCCCTGTAGATGGTACAGGTACTTTTAATGGAAACCTAAAACATTTTTAATGTGGGAAAATGTTGAGGTTATTGAAGCCTGGATAGCTCAGCCGGTAGAGCATCAGACTTTTAATCTGAGGGTCCAGGGTTCAAGTCCCTGTTCAGGCGGGAATTCAATTATAAGAACTTCATTGACACTTCATAGGTCGTTGAGTGCTAGAATAGATGCGCTCATTATTGATACTTTACAAAGATTTAAAAACAGAAGCCTTGTGATCCTGCAAATTGGACGTTTAACTAGTTACTTGTATTTATTGTGATTGACTAATTGACACTGTCTAAAATACAGAATGATGAGTCTCATTTTGTTTGACCTCTCAGCTGCAGAGGTTTTGGCTAATGAACACTCTTCAACAAACTCCAGTTCAATTCTGATTACTGTGACAGTCATTGAAATGGAAATTCTGTGAAAATCTAAATTTATTGGAGAATGCGGGCATCGATCCCGCTACCTCTCACGTGCTAAGCGAGCGCTCTACCATTTGAGCTAATTCCCCTATCTGTAAGACATTTTATAAGATGAAAAGCAGTACCCTCATTAAGCATAGCTTGTGGCTTTGAATTCCCTGTAGATGGTACAGGTACTTTTAATGGAAACCTAAAACATTTTTAATGTGGGAAAATGTTGAGTTTATTGAAGCCTGGATAGCTCAGCCGGTAGAGCATCAGACTTTTAATCTGAGGGTCCAGGGTTCAAGTCCCTGTTCAGGCGGGAATTCAATTATAAGAACTTCATTGACACTTCATAGGTCGTTGAGTGCTAGAATAGATGCACTCATTATTGATACTTTACAAAGATTTAAAAACAGAAGCCTTGTGATCCTGCAAATTGGACGTTTAACTAGTTACTTGTATTTATTGTAATTGAATAATTGACACTGTCTAAATACAGAATGATGAGTCTCATTTTGTTTGACCTCTCAGCTGCAGAGGTTTTGGCTAATGAACCATGTGCTCTTCAACAAACTCCAGTTCAATTCTGATTACTGTGACAGTCATTGAAATGGAAATTCTGTGAAAATCTAAATTTATTGGTGAATGCGGGCATCAATCCCGCTACCTCTCACATGCTAAGCGAGCGCTCTACCATTTGAGCTAATTCCCCTATCTGTAAGACATTTTATAAGATGAAAAGCAGTACCCTCATTAAGCATAGCTTGTGGCTTTGAATTCCCTGTAGATGGTACAGGTACTTTTAATGGAAACCTAAAACATTTTTAATGTGGGAAAATGTTGAGTTTATTGAAGCCTGGATAGCTCAGCCGGTAGAGCATCAGACTTTTAATCTGAGGGTCCAGGGTTCAAGTCCCTGTTCAGGCGGGAATTCAATTATAAGAACTTCATTGACACTTCATAGGTCGTTGAGTGCTAGAATAGATGCACTCATTATTGATACTTTACAAAGATTTAAAAACAGAAGCCTTGTGATCCTGCAAATTGGACGTTTAACTAGTTACTTGTATTTATTGTAATTGAATAATTGACACTGTCTAAATACAGAATGATGAGTCTCATTTTGTTTGACCTCTCAGCTGCAGAGGTTTTGGCTAATGAACCATGTGCTCTTCAACAAACTCCAGTTCAATTCTGATTACTGTGACAGTCATTGAAATGGAAATTCTGTGAAAATCTAAATTTATTGGTGAATGCGGGCATCAATCCCGCTACCTCTCACATGCTAAGCGAGCGCTCTACCATTTGAGCTAATTCCCCTATCTGTAAGACATTTTATAAGATGAAAAGCAGTACCCTCATTAAGCATAGCTTGTGGCTTTGAATTCCCTGTAGATGGTACAGGTACTTTTAATGGAAACCTAAAACATTTTTAATGTGGGAAAATCTTGAGGTTATTGAAGCCTGGATAGCTCAGCCGGTAGAGCATCAGACTTTTAATCTGAGGGTCTAGGGTTCAAGTCCCTGTTCAGGCGGGAATTCAATTATAAGAACTTCATTGACACTTCATAGGTCGTTGAGTGCTAGAATAGATGCGCTCGTTATTGATACTTTACAAAGATTTAAAAACAGAAGCCTTGTGATCCTACAAATTGGACATTTAACTAGTTACTTGTATTTATTGTGATTGACTAATTGACACTGTCTAAAATACAGAATGATGAGTCTCATTTTGTTTGACCTCTCAGCTGCAGAGGTTATGGCTAATGAACCATGTGCTCTTCAACAAACTCCAGTTCAATTCTGATTACTGTGACAGTCATTGAAATGGAAATTCTGTGAAAATCTAAATTTATTGGAGAATGCGGGCATCGATCCCGCTACCTCTCACATGCTAAGCGAGCGCTCTACCATTTGAGCTAATTCCCCTATCTGTAAGACATATTATAAGATAAAAAGCAGTACCCTCATTAAGCATAGCTTGTGGCTTTGAATTCCCTGTAGATGGTACAGGTACTTTTAATGGAAACCTAAAACATTTTTAATATGGGAAAATGTTGAGTTTATTGAAGCCTGGATAGCTCAGCCGGTAGAGCATCAGACTTTTAATCTGAGGGTCCAGCGTTCAAGTCCCTGTTCAGGTGGGATTTCAGTTATAATAACTTAATTGACCCTTCATAGGTCGTTGAGTGCTAGAATAGACGCGCTCGTTATTGATACTTTACAAAGATTTAAAAACAGAAGCCTTGTGATCCTACAAAATGGACGTTTAACTAGTTACTTGTATTTATTGTGATTGACTAATTGACACTGTCTAAAATACAGAATGATGAGTCTCATTTTGTTTGACCTCTCAGCTGCAGAGGTTTTGGCTAATGAACACTGTGCTCTTCAACAAACTCCAGTTCAATTCTGATTACTGTGACAGTCATTGAAATGGAAATTCTGTGAAAATCTAAATTTATTGGAGAATGCGGGCATCGATCCCGCTACCTCTCACATGCTAAGCGAGCGCTCTACCATTTGAGCTAATTCACCTATCTGTAAGACATTTTATAAGATGAAAAGCAGTACCCTCATTAAGCATAGCTTGTGGCTTTGAATTCCCTGTAGATGGTACAGGTACTTTTAATGGAAACCTAAAACATTTTTAATGTGGGAAAATCTTCAGGTTATAGAAGCCTGGATAGCTCAGCCGGTAGAGCATCAGACTTTTAATCTGAGGTTCCAGGGTTCAAGTCCCTGTTCAGGCGGGATTTCAATTATAAGAACTTCATTGACACTTCATAGGTCGTTGAGTGCTAGAATAGATGCGCTCATTATTGATACTTTACAAAGATTTAAAAACAGAAGCCTTGTGATCCTGCAAATTGGACGTTTAATTAGTTACTTGTATTTATTGTAATTGAATAATTGACACTGTCTAAATACAGAATGATGAGTCTCATTTTGTTTGACCTCTCAGCTGCAGAGGTTTTGGCTAATGAACCATGTGCTCTTCAACAAACTCCAGTTCAATTCTGATTACTGTGACAGTCATTGAAATGGAAATTCTGTGAAAATCTAAATTTATTGGTGAATGCGGGCATCAATCCCGCTACCTCTCACATGCTAAGCGAGCGCTCTACCATTTGAGCTAATTCCCCTATCTGTAAGACATTTTATAAGATGAAAAGCAGTACCCTCATTAAGCATAGCTTGTGGCTTTGAATTCCCTGTAGATGGTACAGGTACTTTTAATGGAAACCTAAAACATTTTTAATGTGGGAAAATGTTGAGGTTATTGAAGCCTGGATAGCTCAGCCGGTAGAGCATCAGACTTTTAATCTGAGGGTCTAGGGTTCAAGTCCCTGTTCAGGCGGGAATTCAATTATAAGAACTTCATTGACACTTCATAGGTCGTTGAGTGCTAGAATAGATGCGCTCGTTATTGATACTTTACAAAGATTTAAAAACAGAAGCCTTGTGATCCTACAAAATGGACGTTTAACTAGTTACTTGTATTTATTGTGATTGACTAATTGACACTGTCTAAAATACAGAATGATGAGTCTCATTTTGTTTGACCTCTCAGCTGCAGAGGTTATGGCTAATGAACCATGTGCTCTTCAACAAACTCCAGTTCAATTCTGATTACTGTGACAGTCATTGAAATGGAAATTCTGTGAAAATCTAAATTTATTGGAGAATGCGGGCATCGATCCCGCTACCTCTCACATGCTAAGCGAGCGCTCTACCATTTGAGCTAATTCCCCTATCTGTAAGACATATTATAAGATAAAAAGCAGTACCCTCATTAAGCATAGCTTGTGGCTTTGAATTCCCTGTAGATGGTACAGGTACTTTTAATGGAAACCTAAAACATTTTTAATATGGGAAAATGTCGAGTTTATTGAAGCCTGGATAGCTCAGCCGGTAGAGCATAAGACTTTTAATCTGAGGGTCCAGGGTTCAAGTCCCTGTTCAGGCGGGAATTCAATTATGAGAACTTCATTGACACTTCATAGGTCGTTGAGTGCTAGAATAGATGCGCTCATTATTGATACTTTACAAAGATCTAAAAACAGAAGCCTTGTGATCCTGCAAATTGGACGTTTAACTAGTTACTTGTATTTATTGTAATTGAATAATTGACACTGTCTAAAATACAGAATGATGAGTCTCATTTTGTTTGACCTCTCAGCTGCAGAGGTTTTGGCTAATGAACCATGTGCTCTTCAACAAACTCCAGTTCAATTCTGATTACTGTGACAGTCATTGAAATGGAAATTCTGTGAAAATCTAAATTTATTAGAGAATGCGGGCATCGATCACGCTACCTCTCACATGCTAAGCGAGCGCTCTACCATTTGAGCTAATTCCCCTATCTGTAAGACATATTATAAGATAAAAAGCAGTACCCTCATTAAGCATAGCTTGTGGCTTTGAATTCCCTGTAGATGGTACAGGTACTTTTAATGGAAACCTAAAACATTTTTAATGTGGGAAAATGTTTAGATTAATGATGCCTGGATAGCTCAGCCGGTAGAGCATCATACTTTTAATCTGAGGGTCCAGGGTTCAAGTCCCTGTTCAGGCGGTAATTCAATTATAAGAACTTCATTGACACTTCATAGGTCGTTGAGTGCTAGAATAGACGCGCTCGTTATTGATACTTTACAAAGATTTAAAAACAGAAGCCTTGTGATCCTACAAAATGGACGTTTAACTAGTTACTTGTATTTATTGTGATTGACTAATTGACACTGTCTAAAATACAGAATGATGAGTCTCATTTTGTTTGACCTCTCAGCTGCAGAGGTTTTGGCTAATGAACACTCTTCAACAAACTCCAGTTCAATTCTGATTACTGTGACAGTCATTGAAATGGAAATTCTGTGAAAATCTAAATTTATTGGAGAATGCGGGCATCGATCCCGCTACCTCTCACGTGCTAAGCGAGCGCTCTACCATTTGAGCTAATTCCCCTATCTGTAAGACATTTTATAAGATGAAAAGCAGTACCCTCATTAAGCATAGCTTGTGGCTTTGAATTCCCTGTAGATGGTACAGGTACTTTTAATGGAAACCTAAAACATTTTTAATGTGGGAAAATGTTGAGTTTATTGAAGCCTGGATAGCTCAGCCGGTAGAGCATCAGACTTTTAATCTGAGGGTCCAGGGTTCAAGTCCCTGTTCAGGCGGGAATTCAATTATAAGAACTTCATTGACACTTCATAGGTCGTTGAGTGCTAGAATAGATGCACTCATTATTGATACTTTACAAAGATTTAAAAACAGAAGCCTTGTGATCCTGCAAATTGGACGTTTAACTAGTTACTTGTATTTATTGTAATTGAATAATTGACACTGTCTAAATACAGAATGATGAGTCTCATTTTGTTTGACCTCTCAGCTGCAGAGGTTTTGGCTAATGAACCATGTGCTCTTCAACAAACTCCAGTTCAATTCTGATTACTGTGACAGTCATTGAAATGGAAATTCTGTGAAAATCTAAATTTATTGGTGAATGCGGGCATCAATCCCGCTACCTCTCACATGCTAAGCGAGCGCTCTACCATTTGAGCTAATTCCCCTATCTGTAAGACATTTTATAAGATGAAAAGCAGTACCCTCATTAAGCATAGCTTGTGGCTTTGAATTCCCTGTAGATGGTACAGGTACTTTTAATGGAAACCTAAAACATTTTTAATGTGGGAAAATGTTGAGTTTATTGAAGCCTGGATAGCTCAGCCGGTAGAGCATCAGACTTTTAATCTGAGGGTCCAGGGTTCAAGTCCCTGTTCAGGCGGGAATTCAATTATAAGAACTTCATTGACACTTCATAGGTCGTTGAGTGCTAGAATAGATGCACTCATTATTGATACTTTACAAAGATTTAAAAACAGAAGCCTTGTGATCCTGCAAATTGGACGTTTAACTAGTTACTTGTATTTATTGTAATTGAATAATTGACACTGTCTAAATACAGAATGATGAGTCTCATTTTGTTTGACCTCTCAGCTGCAGAGGTTTTGGCTAATGAACCATGTGCTCTTCAACAAACTCCAGTTCAATTCTGATTACTGTGACAGTCATTGAAATGGAAATTCTGTGAAAATCTAAATTTATTGGTGAATGCGGGCATCAATCCCGCTACCTCTCACATGCTAAGCGAGCGCTCTACCATTTGAGCTAATTCCCCTATCTGTAAGACATTTTATAAGATGAAAAGCAGTACCCTCATTAAGCATAGCTTGTGGCTTTGAATTCCCTGTAGATGGTACAGGTACTTTTAATGGAAACCTAAAACATTTTTAATGTGGGAAAATGTTGAGGTTATTGAAGCCTGGATAGCTCAGCCGGTAGAGCATCAGACTTTTAATCTGAGGGTCTAGGGTTCAAGTCCCTGTTCAGGCAGGAATTCAATTATAAGAACTTCATTGACACTTCATAGGTCGTTGAGTGCTAGAATAGATGCGCTCGTTATTGATAGTTTACAAAGATTTAAAAACAGAAGCCTTGTGATCCTACAAAATGGACGTTTAACTAGTTACTTGTATTTATTGTGATTGACTAATTGACACTGTCTAAAATACAGAATGATGAGTCTCATTTTGTTTGACCTCTCAGCTGCAGAGGTTATGGCTAATGAACCATGTGCTCTTCAACAAACTCCAGTTCAATTCTGATTACTGTGACAGTCATTGAAATGGAAATTCTGTGAAAATCTAAATTTATTGGAGAATGCGGGCATCGATCCCGCTACCTCTCACATGCTAAGCGAGCGCTCTACCATTTGAGCTAATTCCCCTATCTGTAAGACATATTATAAGATAAAAAGCAGTACCCTCATTAAGCATAGCTTGTGGCTTTGAATTCCCTGTAGATGGTACAGGTACTTTTAATGGAAACCTAAAACATTTTTAATATGGGAAAATGTTGAGTTTATTGAAGCCTGGATAGCTCAGCCGGTAGAGCATCAGACTTTTAATCTGAGGGTCCAGCGTTCAAGTCCCTGTTCAGGTGGGATTTCAGTTATAATAACTTAATTGACCCTTCATAGGTCGTTGAGTGCTAGAATAGATGCGCTCGTTATTGATACTTTACAAAGATTTAAAAACAGAAGCCTTGTGATCCTACAAAATGGACGTTTAACTAGTTACTTGTATTTATTGTGATTGACTAATTGACACTGTCTAAAATACAGAATGATGAGTCTCATTTTGTTTGACCTCTCAACTGCAGAGGTTTTGGCTTATGAACACTGTGCTCTTCAACAAACTCCAGTTCAATTCTGATTACTGTGACAGTCATTGAAATGGAAATTCTGTGAAAATCTAAATTTATTGGAGAATGCGGGCATCGATCCCGCTACCTCTCACATGCTAAGCGAGCGCTCTACCATTTGAGCTAATTCCCCTATCTGTAAGACATTTTATAAGATGAAAAGCAGTACCCTCATTAAGCATAGCTTGTGGCTTTGAATTCCCTGTAGATGGTACAGGTACTTTTAATGGAAACCTAAAACATTTTTAATGTGGGAAAATCTTGAGGTTATTGAAGCCTGGATAGCTCAGCCGGTAGAGCATCAGACTTTTAATCTGAGGGTCCAGGGTTCAAGTCCCTGTTCAGGCGGGAATTCAATTATAAGAACTTCATTGACACTTCATAGGTCGTTGAGTGCTAGAATAGATGCGCTCGTTATTGACACTTTACAAAGATTTAAAAACAGAAGCCTTGTGATCCTACAAAATGGACGTTTAACTAGTTACTTGTATTTATTGTGATTGACTAATTGACACTGTCTAAAATACAGAATGATGAGTCTCATTTTGTTTGACCTCTCAGCTGCAGAGGTTATGGCTAATGAACCATGTGCTCTTCAACAAACTCCAGTTCAATTCTGATTACTGTGACAGTCATTGAAATGGAAATTCTGTGAAAATCTAAATTTATTGGAGAATGCGGGCATCGATCCCGCTACCTCTCACATGCTAAGCGAGCGCTCTACCATTTGAGCTAATTCCCCTATCTGTAAGACATATTATAAGATAAAAAGCAGTACCCTCATTAAGCATAGCTTGTGGCTTTGAATTCCCTGTAGATGGTACAGGTACTTTTAATGGAAACCTAAAACATTTTTAATATGGGAAAATGTTGAGATTATTGAAGCCTGGATAGCTCAGCCGGTAGAGCATCAGACTTTTAATCTGAGGGTCCAGGGTTCAAGTCCCTGTTCAGGCGGGAATTCAATTATGAGAACTTCATTGACACTTCATAGGTCGTTGAGTGCTAGAATAGATGCGCTCATTATTGATACTTTACAAAGATTTAAAAACAGAAGCCTTGTGATCCTGCAAATTGGACGTTTAACTAGTTACTTGTATTTATTGTAATTGAATAATTGACACTGTCTAAAATACAGAATGATGAGTCTCATTTTGTTTGACCTCTCAGCTGCAGAGGTTTTGGCTAATGAACCATGTGCTCTTCAACAAACTCCAGTTCAATTCTGATTACTGTGACAGTCATTGAAATGGAAATTCTGTGAAAATCTAAATTTATTAGAGAATGCGGGCATCGATCACGCTACCTCTCACATGCTAAGCGAGCGCTCTACCATTTGAGCTAATTCCCCTATCTGTAAGACATATTATAAGATAAAAAGCAGTACCCTCATTAAGCATAGCTTGTGGCTTTGAATTCCCTGTAGATGGTACAGGTACTTTTAATGGAAACCTAAAACATTTTTAATGTGGGAAAATGTTTAGATTATTGATGCCTGGATAGCTCAGCCGGTAGAGCATCATACTTTTAATCTGAGGGTCCAGGGTTCAAGTCCCTGTTCAGGCGGGAATTCAATTATAAGAACTTCATTGACACTTCATAGGTCGTTGAGTGCTAGAATAGATGCGCTCATTATTGATACTTTACAAAGATTTAAAAACAGAAGCCTTGTGATCCTGCAAATTGGACGTTTAACTAGTTACTTGTATTTATTGTGATTGACTAATTGACACTGTCTAAAATACAGAATGATGAGTCTCATTTTGTTTGACCTCTCAGCTGCAGAGGTTATGGCTAATGAACCATGTGCTCTTCAACAAACTCCAGTTCAATTCTGATTACTGTGACAGTCATTGAAATGGAAATTCTGTGAAAATCAAAATTTATTGGAGAATGCGGGCATCGATCCCGCTACCTCTCACATGCTAAGCGAGCGCTCTACCATTTGAGCTAATTCCCCTATCTGTAAGACATATTATAAGATAAAAAGCAGTACCCTCATTAAGCATAGCTTGTGGCTTTGAATTCCCTGTAGATGGTACAGGTACTTTTAATGGAAACCTAAAACATTTTTAATATGGGAAAATGTTGAGTTTATTGAAGCCTGGATAGCTCAGCCGGTAGAGCATCAGACTTTTAATCTGAGGGTCCAGCGTTCAAGTCCCTGTTCAGGTGGGATTTCAGTTATAATAACTTAATTGACCCTTCATAGGTCGTTGAGTGCTAGAATAGACGCGCTCGTTATTGATACTTTACAAAGATTTAAAAACAGAAGCCTTGTGATCCTACAAAATGGACGTTTAACTAGTTACTTGTATTTATTGTGATTGACTAATTGACACTGTCTAAAATACAGAATGATGAGTCTCATTTTGTTTGACCTCTCAGCTGCAGAGGTTTTGGCTAATGAACACTGTGCTCTTCAACAAACTCCAGTTCAATTCTGATTACTGTGACAGTCATTGAAATGGAAATTCTGTGAAAATCTAAATTTATTGGAGAATGCGGGCATCGATCCCGCTACCTCTCACATGCTAAGCGAGCGCTCTACCATTTGAGCTAATTCCCCTATCTGTAAGACATATTATAAGATAAAAAGCAGTACCCTCATTAAGCATAGCTTGTGGCTTTGAATTCCCTGTAGATGGTACAGGTACTTTTAATGGAAACCTAAAACATTTTTAATATGGGAAAATGTTGAGTTTATTGAAGCCTGGATAGCTCAGCCGGTAGAGCATCAGACTTTTAATCTGAGGGTCCAGCGTTCAAGTCCCTGTTCAGGTGGGATTTCAGTTATAATAACTTAATTGACCCTTCATAGGTCGTTGAGTGCTAGAATAGATGCGCTCGTTATTGATACTTTACAAAGATTTAAAAACAGAAGCCTTGTGATCCTACAAAATGGACGTTTAACTAGTTACTTGTATTTATTGTGATTGACTAATTGACACTGTCTAAAATACAGAATGATGAGTCTCATTTTGTTTGACCTCTCAACTGCAGAGGTTTTGGCTTATGAACACTGTGCTCTTCAACAAACTCCAGTTCAATTCTGATTACTGTGACAGTCATTGAAATGGAAATTCTGTGAAAATCTAAATTTATTGGAGAATGCGGGCATCGATCCCGCTACCTCTCACATGCTAAGCGAGCGCTCTACCATTTGAACTAATTCCCCTATCTGTAAGACATTTTATAAGATGAAAAGCAGTACCCTCATTAAGCATAGCTTGTGGCTTTGAATTCCCTGTAGATGGTACAGGTACTTTTAATGGAAACCTAAAACATTTTTAATGTGGGAAAATCTTGAGGTTATTGAAGCCTGGATAGCTCAGCCGGTAGAGCATCAGACTTTTAATCTGAGGGTCCAGGGTTCAAGTCCCTGTTCAGGCGGGAATTCAATTATAAGAACTTCATTGACACTTCATAGGTCGTTGAGTGCTAGAATAGATGCGCTCATTATTGATACTTTACAAAGATTTAAAAACAGAAGCCTTGTGATCCTGCAAATTGGACGTTTAACTAGTTACTTGTATTTATTGTAATTGAATAATTGACACTGTCTAAATACAGAATGATGAGTCTCATTTTGTTTGACCTCTCAGCTGCAGAGGTTTTGGCTAATGAACCATGTGCTCTTCAACAAACTCCAGTTCAATTCTGATTACTGTGACAGTCATTGAAATGGAAATTCTGTGAAAATCTAAATTTATTGGTGAATGCGGGCATCAATCCCGCTACCTCTCACATGCTAAGCGAGCGCTCTACCATTTGAGCTAATTCCCCTATCTGTAAGACATTTTATAAGATGAAAAGCAGTACCCTCATTAAGCATAGCTTGTGGCTTTGAATTCCCTGTAGATGGTACAGGTACTTTTAATGGAAACCTAAAACATTTTTAATGTGGGAAAATGTTGAGGTTATTGAAGCCTGGATAGCTCAGCCGGTAGAGCATCAGACTTTTAATCTGAGGGTCTAGGGTTCAAGTCCCTGTTCAGGCGGGAATTCAATTATAAGAACTTCATTGACACTTCATAGGTCGTTGAGTGCTAGAATAGATGCGCTCGTTATTGATAGTTTACAAAGATTTAAAAACAGAAGCCTTGTGATCCTACAAAATGGACGTTTAACTAGTTACTTGTATTTATTGTGATTGACTAATTGACACTGTCTAAAATACAGAATGATGAGTCTCATTTTGTTTGACCTCTCAGCTGCAGAGGTTATGGCTAATGAACCATGTGCTCTTCAACAAACTCCAGTTCAATTCTGATTACTGTGACAGTCATTGAAATGGAAATTCTGTGAAAATCTAAATTTATTGGAGAATGCGGGCATCGATCCCGCTACCTCTCACATGCTAAGCGAGCGCTCTACCATTTGAGCTAATTCCCCTATCTGTAAAATATTATAATAAGATAAAAAGCAGTACCCTCATTAAGCATAGCTTGTGGCTTTGAATTCCCTGTAGATGGTACAGGTACTTTTAATGGAAACCTAAAACATTTTTAATATGGGAAAATGTTGAGTTTATTGAAGCCTGGATAGCTCAGCCGGTAGAGCATCAGACTTTTAATCTGAGGGTCCAGCGTTCAAGTCCCTGTTCAGGTGGGATTTCAGTTATAATAACTTAATTGACCCTTCATAGGTCTTTGAGTGCTAGAATAGATGCGCTCGTTATTGATACTTTACAAAGATTTAAAAACAGAAGCCTTGTGATCCTACAAAATGGACGTTTAACTAGTTACTTGTATTTATTGTGATTGACTAATTGACACTGTCTAAAATACAGAATGATGAGTCTCATTTTGTTTGACCTCTCAACTGCAGAGGTTTTGGCTTATGAACACTGTGCTCTTCAACAAACTCCAGTTCAATTCTGATTACTGTGACAGTCATTGAAATGGAAATTCTGTGAAAATCTAAATTTATTGGTGAATGCGGGCATCAATCCCGCTACCTCTCACATGCTAAGCGAGCGCTCTACCATTTGAGCTAATTCCCCTATCTGTAAGACATTTTATAAGATGAAAAGCAGTACCCTCATTAAGCATAGCTTGTGGCTTTGAATTCCCTGTAGATGGTACAGGTACTTTTAATGGAAACCTAAAACATTTTTAATGTGGGAAAATGTTGAGGTTATTGAAGCCTGGATAGCTCAGCCGGTAGAGCATCAGACTTTTAATCTGAGGGTCTAGGGTTCAAGTCCCTGTTCAGGCGGGAATTCAATTATAAGAACTTCATTGACACTTCATAGGTCGTTGAGTGCTAGAATAGATGCGCTCGTTATTGATACTTTACAAAGATTTAAAAACAGAAGCCTTGTGATCCTACAAAATGGACGTTTAACTAGTTACTTGTATTTATTGTGATTGACTAATTGACACTGTCTAAAATACAGAATGATGAGTCTCATTTTGTTTGACCTCTCAACTGCAGAGGTTTTGGCTTATGAACACTGTGCTCTTCAACAAACTCCAGTTCAATTCTGATTACTGTGACAGTCATTGAAATGGAAATTCTGTGAAAATCTAAATTTATTGGAGAATGCGGGCATCGATCCCGCTACCTCTCACATGCTAAGCGAGCGCTCTACCATTTGAGCTAATTCCCCTATCTGTAAGACATTTTATAAGATGAAAAGCAGTACCCTCATTAAGCATAGCTTGTGGCTTTGAATTCCCTGTAGATGGTACAGGTACTTTTAATGGAAACCTAAAACATTTTTAATGTGGGAAAATCTTGAGGTTATTGAAGCCTGGATAGCTCAGCCGGTAGAGCATCAGACTTTTAATCTGAGGGTCCAGGGTTCAAGTCCCTGTTCAGGCGGGAATTCAATTATAAGAACTTCATTGACACTTCATAGGTCGTTGAGTGCTAGAATAGATGCGCTCGTTATTGATACTTTACAAAGATTTAAAAACAGAAGCCTTGTGATCCTACAAAATGGACGTTTAACTAGTTACTTGTATTTATTGTGATTGACTAATTGACACTGTCTAAAATACAGAATGATGAGTCTCATTTTGTTTGACCTCTCAGCTGCAGAGGTTATGGCTAATGAACCATGTGCTCTTCAACAAACTCCAGTTCAATTCTGATTACTGTGACAGTCATTGAAATGGAAATTCTGTGAAAATCTAAATTTATTGGAGAATGCGGGCATCGATCCCGCTACCTCTCACATGCTAAGCGAGCGCTCTACCATTTGAGCTAATTCCCCTATCTGTAAGACATATTATAAGATAAAAAGCAGTACCCTCATTAAGCATAGCTTGTGGCTTTGAATTCCCTGTAGATGGTACAGGTACTTTTAATGGAAACCTAAAACATTTTTAATATGGGAAAATGTTGAGATTATTGAAGCCTGGATAGCTCAGCCGGTAGAGCATCAGACTTTTAATCTGAGGGTCCAGGGTTCAAGTCCCTGTTCAGGCGGGAATTCAATTATGAGAACTTCATTGACACTTCATAGGTCGTTGAGTGCTAGAATAGATGCGCTCATTATTGATACTTTACAAAGATTTAAAAACAGAAGCCTTGTGATCCTGCAAATTGGACGTTTAACTAGTTACTTGTATTTATTGTAATTGAATAATTGACACTGTCTAAAATACAGAATGATGAGTCTCATTTTGTTTGACCTCTCAGCTGCAGAGGTTTTGGCTAATGAACCATGTGCTCTTCAACAAACTCCAGTTCAATTCTGATTACTGTGACAGTCATTGAAATGGAAATTCTGTGAAAATCTAAATTTATTAGAGAATGCGGGCATCGATCACGCTACCTCTCACATGCTAAGCGAGCGCTCTACCATTTGAGCTAATTCCCCTATCTGTAAGACATATTATAAGATAAAAAGCAGTACCCTCATTAAGCATAGCTTGTGGCTTTGAATTCCCTGTAGATGGTACAGGTACTTTTAATGGAAACCTAAAACATTTTTAATGTGGGAAAATGTTTAGATTATTGATGCCTGGATAGCTCAGCCGGTAGAGCATCATACTTTTAATCTGAGGGTCCAGGGTTCAAGTCCCTGTTCAGGCGGGAATTCAATTATAAGAACTTCATTGACACTTCATAGGTCGTTGAGTGCTAGAATAGATGCGCTCATTATTGATACTTTACAAAGATTTAAAAACAGAAGCCTTGTGATCCTGCAAATTGGACGTTTAACTAGTTACTTGTATTTATTGTGATTGACTAATTGACACTGTCTAAAATACAGAATGATGAGTCTCATTTTGTTTGACCTCTCAGCTGCAGAGGTTATGGCTAATGAACCATGTGCTCTTCAACAAACTCCAGTTCAATTCTGATTACTGTGACAGTCATTGAAATGGAAATTCTGTGAAAATCTAAATTTATTGGAGAATGCGGGCATCGATCCCGCTACCTCTCACATGCTAAGCGAGCGCTCTACCATTTGAGCTAATTCCCCTATCTGTAAGACATATTATAAGATAAAAAGCAGTACCCTCATTAAGCATAGCTTGTGGCTTTGAATTCCCTGTAGATGGTACAGGTACTTTTAATGGAAACCTAAAACATTTTTAATATGGGAAAATGTTGAGTTTATTGAAGCCTGGATAGCTCAGCCGGTAGAGCATCAGACTTTTAATCTGAGGGTCCAGCGTTCAAGTCCCTGTTCAGGTGGGATTTCAGTTATAATAACTTAATTGACCCTTCATAGGTCGTTGAGTGCTAGAATAGACGCGCTCGTTATTGATACTTTACAAAGATTTAAAAACAGAAGCCTTGTGATCCTACAAAATGGACGTTTAACTAGTTACTTGTATTTATTGTGATTGACTAATTGACACTGTCTAAAATACAGAATGATGAGTCTCATTTTGTTTGACCTCTCAGCTGCAGAGGTTTTGGCTAATGAACACTGTGCTCTTCAACAAACTCCAGTTCAATTCTGATTACTGTGACAGTCATTGAAATGGAAATTCTGTGAAAATCTAAATTTATTGGAGAATGCGGGCATCGATCCCGCTACCTCTCACATGCTAAGCGAGCGCTCTACCATTTGAGCTAATTCCCCTATCTGTAAGACATATTATAAGATAAAAAGCAGTACCCTCATTAAGCATAGCTTGTGGCTTTGAATTCCCTGTAGATGGTACAGGTACTTTTAATGGAAACCTAAAACATTTTTAATATGGGAAAATGTTGAGTTTATTGAAGCCTGGATAGCTCAGCCGGTAGAGCATCAGACTTTTAATCTGAGGGTCCAGCGTTCAAGTCCCTGTTCAGGTGGGATTTCAGTTATAATAACTTAATTGACCCTTCATAGGTCGTTGAGTGCTAGAATAGATGCGCTCGTTATTGATACTTTACAAAGATTTAAAAACAGAAGCCTTGTGATCCTACAAAATGGACGTTTAACTAGTTACTTGTATTTATTGTGATTGACTAATTGACACTGTCTAAAATACAGAATGATGAGTCTCATTTTGTTTGACCTCTCAACTGCAGAGGTTTTGGCTTATGAACACTGTGCTCTTCAACAAACTCCAGTTCAATTCTGATTACTGTGACAGTCATTGAAATGGAAATTCTGTGAAAATCTAAATTTATTGGAGAATGCGGGCATCGATCCCGCTACCTCTCACATGCTAAGCGAGCGCTCTACCATTTGAACTAATTCCCCTATCTGTAAGACATTTTATAAGATGAAAAGCAGTACCCTCATTAAGCATAGCTTGTGGCTTTGAATTCCCTGTAGATGGTACAGGTACTTTTAATGGAAACCTAAAACATTTTTAATGTGGGAAAATCTTGAGGTTATTGAAGCCTGGATAGCTCAGCCGGTAGAGCATCAGACTTTTAATCTGAGGGTCCAGGGTTCAAGTCCCTGTTCAGGCGGGAATTCAATTATAAGAACTTCATTGACACTTCATAGGTCGTTGAGTGCTAGAATAGATGCGCTCATTATTGATACTTTACAAAGATTTAAAAACAGAAGCCTTGTGATCCTGCAAATTGGACGTTTAACTAGTTACTTGTATTTATTGTAATTGAATAATTGACACTGTCTAAATACAGAATGATGAGTCTCATTTTGTTTGACCTCTCAGCTGCAGAGGTTTTGGCTAATGAACCATGTGCTCTTCAACAAACTCCAGTTCAATTCTGATTACTGTGACAGTCATTGAAATGGAAATTCTGTGAAAATCTAAATTTATTGGTGAATGCGGGCATCAATCCCGCTACCTCTCACATGCTAAGCGAGCGCTCTACCATTTGAGCTAATTCCCCTATCTGTAAGACATTTTATAAGATGAAAAGCAGTACCCTCATTAAGCATAGCTTGTGGCTTTGAATTCCCTGTAGATGGTACAGGTACTTTTAATGGAAACCTAAAACATTTTTAATGTGGGAAAATGTTGAGGTTATTGAAGCCTGGATAGCTCAGCCGGTAGAGCATCAGACTTTTAATCTGAGGGTCTAGGGTTCAAGTCCCTGTTCAGGCGGGAATTCAATTATAAGAACTTCATTGACACTTCATAGGTCGTTGAGTGCTAGAATAGATGCGCTCGTTATTGATAGTTTACAAAGATTTAAAAACAGAAGCCTTGTGATCCTACAAAATGGACGTTTAACTAGTTACTTGTATTTATTGTGATTGACTAATTGACACTGTCTAAAATACAGAATGATGAGTCTCATTTTGTTTGACCTCTCAGCTGCAGAGGTTATGGCTAATGAACCATGTGCTCTTCAACAAACTCCAGTTCAATTCTGATTACTGTGACAGTCATTGAAATGGAAATTCTGTGAAAATCTAAATTTATTGGAGAATGCGGGCATCGATCCCGCTACCTCTCACATGCTAAGCGAGCGCTCTACCATTTGAGCTAATTCCCCTATCTGTAAGACATATTATAAGATAAAAAGCAGTACCCTCATTAAGCATAGCTTGTGGCTTTGAATTCCCTGTAGATGGTACAGGTACTTTTAATGGAAACCTAAAACATTTTTAATATGGGAAAATGTTGAGTTTATTGAAGCCTGGATAGCTCAGCCGGTAGAGCATCAGACTTTTAATCTGAGGGTCCAGCGTTCAAGTCCCTGTTCAGGTGGGATTTCAGTTATAATAACTTAATTGACCCTTCATAGGTCTTTGAGTGCTAGAATAGATGCGCTCGTTATTGATACTTTACAAAGATTTAAAAACAGAAGCCTTGTGATCCTACAAAATGGACGTTTAACTAGTTACTTGTATTTATTGTGATTGACTAATTGACACTGTCTAAAATACAGAATGATGAGTCTCATTTTGTTTGACCTCTCAACTGCAGAGGTTTTGGCTTATGAACACTGTGCTCTTCAACAAACTCCAGTTCAATTCTGATTACTGTGACAGTCATTGAAATGGAAATTCTGTGAAAATCTAAATTTATTGGTGAATGCGGGCATCAATCCCGCTACCTCTCACATGCTAAGCGAGCGCTCTACCATTTGAGCTAATTCCCCTATCTGTAAGACATTTTATAAGATGAAAAGCAGTACCCTCATTAAGCATAGCTTGTGGCTTTGAATTCCCTGTAGATGGTACAGGTACTTTTAATGGAAACCTAAAACATTTTTAATGTGGGAAAATGTTGAGGTTATTGAAGCCTGGATAGCTCAGCCGGTAGAGCATCAGACTTTTAATCTGAGGGTCTAGGGTTCAAGTCCCTGTTCAGGCGGGAATTCAATTATAAGAACTTCATTGACACTTCATAGGTCGTTGAGTGCTAGAATAGATGCGCTCGTTATTGATACTTTACAAAGATTTAAAAACAGAAGCCTTGTGATCCTACAAAATGGACGTTTAACTAGTTACTTGTATTTATTGTGATTGACTAATTGACACTGTCTAAAATACAGAATGATGAGTCTCATTTTGTTTGACCTCTCAGCTGCAGAGGTTATGGCTAATGAACCATGTGCTCTTCAACAAACTCCAGTTCAATTCTGATTACTGTGACAGTCATTGAAATGGAAATTCTGTGAAAATCTAAATTTATTGGAGAATGCGGGCATCGATCCCGCTACCTCTCACATGCTAAGCGAGCGCTCTACCAATTGAGCTAATTCCCCTATCTGTAAGACATATTATAAGATAAAAAGCAGTACCCTCATTAAGCATAGCTTGTGGCTTTGAATTCCCTGTAGATGGTACAGGTACTTTTAATGGAAACCTAAAACATTTTTAATGTGGGAAAATCTTGAGGTTATTGAAGCCTGGATAGCTCAGCCGGTAGAGCATCAGACTTTTAATCTGAGGGTCCAGGGTTCAAGTCCCTGTTCAGGCGGGAATTCAATTATAAGAACTTCATTGACACTTCATAGGTCGTTGAGTGCTAGAATAGATGCGCTCATTATTGATACTTTACAAAGATTTAAAAACAGAAGCCTTGTGATCCTGCAAATTGGACGTTTAACTAGTTACTTGTATTTATTGTAATTGAATAATTGACACTGTCTAAATACAGAATGATGAGTCTCATTTTGTTTGACCTCTCAGCTGCAGAGGTTTTGGCTAATGAACCATGTGCTCTTCAACAAACTCCAGTTCAATTCTGATTACTGTGACAGTCATTGAAATGGAAATTCTGTGAAAATCTAAATTTATTGGTGAATGCGGGCATCAATCCCGCTACCTCTCACATGCTAAGCGAGCGCTCTACCATTTGAGCTAATTCCCCTATCTGTACGACATTTTATAAGATGAAAAGCAGTACCCTCATTAAGCATAGCTTGTGGCTTTGAATTCCCTGTAGATGGTACAGGTACTTTTAATGGAAACCTAAAACATTTTTAATGTGGGAAAATGTTGAGGTTATTGAAGCCTGGATAGCTCAGCCGGTAGAGCATCAGACTTTTAATCTGAGGGTCTAGGGTTCAAGTCCCTGTTCAGGCGGGAATTCAATTATAAGAACTTCATTGACACTTCATAGGTCGTTGAGTGCTAGAATAGATGCGCTCGTTATTGATAGTTTACAAAGATTTAAAAACAGAAGCCTTGTGATCCTACAAAATGGACGTTTAACTAGTTACTTGTATTTATTGTGATTGACTAATTGACACTGTCTAAAATACAGAATGATGAGTCTCATTTTGTTTGACCTCTCAGCTGCAGAGGTTATGGCTAATGAACCATGTGCTCTTCAACAAACTCCAGTTCAATTCTGATTACTGTGACAGTCATTGAAATGGAAATTCTGTGAAAATCTAAATTTATTGGAGAATGCGGGCATCGATCCCGCTACCTCTCACATGCTAAGCGAGCGCTCTACCATTTGAGCTAATTCCCCTATCTGTAAGACATATTATAAGATAAAAAGCAGTACCCTCATTAAGCATAGCTTGTGGCTTTGAATTCCCTGTAGATGGTACAGGTACTTTTAATGGAAACCTAAAACATTTTTAATATGGGAAAATGTTGAGTTTATTGAAGCCTGGATAGCTCAGCCGGTAGAGCATCAGACTTTTAATCTGAGGGTCCAGCGTTCAAGTCCCTGTTCAGGTGGGATTTCAGTTATAATAACTTAATTGACCCTTCATAGGTCTTTGAGTGCTAGAATAGATGCGCTCGTTATTGATACTTTACAAAGATTTAAAAACAGAAGCCTTGTGATCCTACAAAATGGACGTTTAACTAGTTACTTGTATTTATTGTGATTGACTAATTGACACTGTCTAAAATACAGAATGATGAGTCTCATTTTGTTTGACCTCTCAACTGCAGAGGTTTTGGCTTATGAACACTGTGCTCTTCAACAAACTCCAGTTCAATTCTGATTACTGTGACAGTCATTGAAATGGAAATTCTGTGAAAATCTAAATTTATTGGTGAATGCGGGCATCAATCCCGCTACCTCTCACATGCTAAGCGAGCGCTCTACCATTTGAGCTAATTCCCCTATCTGTAAGACATTTTATAAGATGAAAAGCAGTACCCTCATTAAGCATAGCTTGTGGCTTTGAATTCCCTGTAGATGGTACAGGTACTTTTAATGGAAACCTAAAACATTTTTAATGTGGGAAAATGTTGAGGTTATTGAAGCCTGGATAGCTCAGCCGGTAGAGCATCAGACTTTTAATCTGAGGGTCTAGGGTTCAAG
The DNA here is from genome assembly GCF_964030765.1 of Micromesistius poutassou. NCBI lineage: Eukaryota > Metazoa > Chordata > Actinopteri > Gadiformes > Gadidae > Micromesistius > Micromesistius poutassou. Next base: position 8,054,647 of record NC_140293.1, on the reverse strand, counting down.
TCCCTGTTCAGGCGGGAATTCAATTATAAGAACTTCATTGACACTTCATAGGTCGTTGAGTGCTAGAATAGATGCGCTCGTTATTGATACTTTACAAAGATTTAAAAACAGAAGCCTTGTGATCCTACAAAATGGACGTTTAACTAGTTACTTGTATTTATTGTGATTGACTAATTGACACTGTCTAAAATACAGAATGATGAGTCTCATTTTGTTTGACCTCTCAGCTGCAGAGGTTATGGCTAATGAACCATGTGCTCTTCAACAAACTCCAGTTCAATTCTGATTACTGTGACAGTCATTGAAATGGAAATTCTGTGAAAATCTAAATTTATTGGAGAATGCGGGCATCGATCCCGCTACCTCTCACATGCTAAGCGAGCGCTCTACCAATTGAGCTAATTCCCCTATCTGTAAGACATATTATAAGATAAAAAGCAGTACCCTCATTAAGCATAGCTTGTGGCTTTGAATTCCCTGTAGATGGTACAGGTACTTTTAATGGAAACCTAAAACATTTTTAATGTGGGAAAATCTTGAGGTTATTGAAGCCTGGATAGCTCAGCCGGTAGAGCATCAGACTTTTAATCTGAGGGTCCAGGGTTCAAGTCCCTGTTCAGGCGGGAATTCAATTATAAGAACTTCATTGACACTTCATAGGTCGTTGAGTGCTAGAATAGATGCGCTCATTATTGATACTTTACAAAGATTTAAAAACAGAAGCCTTGTGATCCTGCAAATTGGACGTTTAACTAGTTACTTGTATTTATTGTAATTGAATAATTGACACTGTCTAAATACAGAATGATGAGTCTCATTTTGTTTGACCTCTCAGCTGCAGAGGTTTTGGCTAATGAACCATGTGCTCTTCAACAAACTCCAGTTCAATTCTGATTACTGTGACAGTCATTGAAATGGAAATTCTGTGAAAATCTAAATTTATTGGTGAATGCGGGCATCAATCCCGCTACCTCTCACATGCTAAGCGAGCGCTCTACCATTTGAGCTAATTCCCCTATCTGTACGACATTTTATAAGATGAAAAGCAGTACCCTCATTAAGCATAGCTTGTGGCTTTGAATTCCCTGTAGATGGTACAGGTACTTTTAATGGAAACCTAAAACATTTTTAATGTGGGAAAATGTTGAGGTTATTGAAGCCTGGATAGCTCAGCCGGTAGAGCATCAGACTTTTAATCTGAGGGTCTAGGGTTCAAGTCCCTGTTCAGGCGGGAATTCAATTATAAGAACTTCATTGACACTTCATAGGTCGTTGAGTGCTAGAATAGATGCGCTCGTTATTGATAGTTTACAAAGATTTAAAAACAGAAGCCTTGTGATCCTACAAAATGGACGTTTAACTAGTTACTTGTATTTATTGTGATTGACTAATTGACACTGTCTAAAATACAGAATGATGAGTCTCATTTTGTTTGACCTCTCAGCTGCAGAGGTTATGGCTAATGAACCATGTGCTCTTCAACAAACTCCAGTTCAATTCTGATTACTGTGACAGTCATTGAAATGGAAATTCTGTGAAAATCTAAATTTATTGGAGAATGCGGGCATCGATCCCGCTACCTCTCACATGCTAAGCGAGCGCTCTACCATTTGAGCTAATTCCCCTATCTGTAAGACATATTATAAGATAAAAAGCAGTACCCTCATTAAGCATAGCTTGTGGCTTTGAATTCCCTGTAGATGGTACAGGTACTTTTAATGGAAACCTAAAACATTTTTAATATGGGAAAATGTTGAGTTTATTGAAGCCTGGATAGCTCAGCCGGTAGAGCATCAGACTTTTAATCTGAGGGTCCACCGTTCAAGTCCCTGTTCAGGTGGGATTTCAGTTATAATAACTTAATTGACCCTTCATAGGTCTTTGAGTGCTAGAATAGATGCGCTCGTTATTGATACTTTACAAAGATTTAAAAACAGAAGCCTTGTGATCCTACAAAATGGACGTTTAACTAGTTACTTGTATTTATTGTGATTGACTAATTGACACTGTCTAAAATACAGAATGATGAGTCTCATTTTGTTTGACCTCTCAACTGCAGAGGTTTTGGCTTATGAACACTGTGCTCTTCAACAAACTCCAGTTCAATTCTGATTACTGTGACAGTCATTGAAATGGAAATTCTGTGAAAATCTAAATTTATTGGTGAATGCGGGCATCAATCCCGCTACCTCTCACATGCTAAGCGAGCGCTCTACCATTTGAGCTAATTCCCCTATCTGTAAGACATTTTATAAGATGAAAAGCAGTACCCTCATTAAGCATAGCTTGTGGCTTTGAATTCCCTGTAGATGGTACAGGTACTTTTAATGGAAACCTAAAACATTTTTAATGTGGGAAAATGTTGAGGTTATTGAAGCCTGGATAGCTCAGCCGGTAGAGCATCAGACTTTTAATCTGAGGGTCTAGGGTTCAAGTCCCTGTTCAGGAGGGAATTCAATTATAAGAACTTCATTGACACTTCATAGGTCGTTGAGTGCTAGAATAGATGCGCTCGTTATTGATACTTTACAAAGATTTAAAAACAGAAGCCTTGTGATCCTACAAAATGGATGTTTAACTAGTTACTTGTATTTATTGTGATTGACTAATTGACACTGTCTAAAATACAGAATGATGAGTCTCATTTTGTTTGACCTCTCAGCTGCAGAGGTTATGGCTAATGAACCATGTGCTCTTCAACAAACTCCAGTTCAATTCTGATTACTGTGACAGTCATTGAAATGGAAATTCTGTGAAAATCTAAATTTATTAGAGAATGCGGGCATCGATCCCGCTACCTCTCACATGCTAAGCGAGCGCTCTACCAATTGAGCTAATTCCCCTATCTGTAAGACATATTATAAGATAAAAAGCAGTACCCTCATTAAGCATAGCTTGTGGCTTTGAATTCCCTGTAGATGGTACAGGTACTTTTAATGGAAACCTAAAACATTTTTAATGTGGGAAAATGTTTAGATTATTGATGCCTGGATAGCTCAGCCGGTAGAGCATCATACTTTTAATCTGAGGGTCCAGGGTTCAAGTCCCTGTTCAGGCGGGAATTCAATTATAAGAACTTCATTGACACTTCATAGGTCGTTGAGTGCTAGAATAGATGCGCTCATTATTGATACTTTACAAAGATTTAAAAACAGAAGCCTTGTGATCCTGCAAATTGGACGTTTAACTAGTTACTTGTATTTATTGTAATTGAATAATTGACACTGTCTAAATACAGAATGATGAGTCTCATTTTGTTTGACCTCTCAGCTGCAGAGGTTTTGGCTAATGAACCATGTGCTCTTCAACAAACTCCAGTTCAATTCTGATTACTGTGACAGTCATTGAAATGGAAATTCTGTGAAAATCTAAATTTATTGGTGAATGCGGGCATCAATCCCGCTACCTCTCACATGCTAAGCGAGCGCTCTACCATTTGAGCTAATTCCCCTATCTGTAAGACATTTTATAAGATGAAAAGCAGTACCCTCATTAAGCATAGCTTGTGGCTTTGAATTCCCTGTAGATGGTACAGGTACTTTTAATGGAAACCTAAAACATTTTTAATGTGGGAAAATGTTGAGGTTATTGAAGCCTGGATAGCTCAGCCGGTAGAGCATCAGACTTTTAATCTGAGGGTCTAGGGTTCAAGTCCCTGTTCAGGCGGGAATTCAATTATAAGAACTTCATTGACACTTCATAGGTCGTTGCGTGCTAGAATAGATGCGCTCGTTATTGATACTTTACAAAGATTTAAAAACAGAAGCCTTGTGATCCTACAAAATGGACGTTTAACTAGTTACTTGTATTTATTGTGATTGACTAATTGACACTGTCTAAAATACAGAATGATGAGTCTCATTTTGTTTGACCTCTCATCTGCAGAGGTTATGGCTAATGAACCATGTGCTCTTCAACAAACTCCAGTTCAATTCTGATTACTGTGACAGTCATTGAAATGGAAATTCTGTGAAAATCTAAATTTATTGGAGAATGCGGGCATCGATCCCGCTACCTCTCACATGCTAAGCGAGCGCTCTACCATTTGAGCTAATTCCCCTATCTGTAAGACATATTATAAGATAAAAAGCAGTACCCTCATTAAGCATAGCTTGTGGCTTTGAATTCCCTGTAGATGGTACAGGTACTTTTAATGGAAACCTAAAACATTTTTAATGTGGGAAAATGTTGAGTTTATTGATGCCTGGATAGCTCAGCCGGTAGAGCATCATACTTTTAATCTGAGGGTCCAGGGTTCAAGTCCCTGTTCAGGCGGGAATTCAATTATAAGAACTTCATTGACACTTCATAGGTCGTTGAGTGCTAGAATAGATGCGCTCATTATTGATACTTTACAAAGATTTAAAAACAGAAGCCTTGTGATCCTGCAAATTGGACGTTTAACTAGTTACTTGTATTTATTGTAATTGAATAATTGACACTGTCTAAAATACAGAATGATGAGTCTCATTTTGTTTGACCTCTCAGCTGCAGAGGTTTTGGCTAATGAACCATGTGCTCTTCAACAAACTCCAGTTCAATTCTGATTACTGTGACAGTCATTGAAATGGAAATTCTGTGAAAATCTAAATTTATTAGAGAATGCGGGCATCGATCACGCTACCTCTCACATGCTAAGCGAGCGCTCTACCATTGGAGCTAATTCCCCTATCTGTAAGACATCTTATAAGATAAAAAGCAGTACCCTCATTAAGCATAGCTTGTGGCTTTGAATTCCCTGTAGATGGTACAGGTACTTTTAATGGAAACCTAAAACATTTTTAATGTGGGAAAATGTTTAGATTATTGATGCCTGGATAGCTCAGCCGGTAGAGCATCATACTTTTAATCTGAGGGTCCAGGGTTCAAGTCCCTGTTCAGGCGGGAATTCAATTATAAGAACTTCATTGACACTTCATAGGTCGTTGAGTGCTAGAATAGATGCGCTCATTATTGATACTTTACAAAGATTTAAAAACAGAAGCCTTGTGATCCTGCAAATTGGAGGTTTAACTAGTTACTTGTATTTATTGTGATTGACTAATTGACACTGTCTAAAATACAGAATGATGACTCTCATTTTGTTTGACCTCTCAGCTGCAGAGGTTATGGCTAATGAACCATGTGCTCTTCAACAAACTCCAGTTCAATTCTGATTACTGTGACAGTCATTGAAATGGAAATTCTGTGAAAATCTAAATTTATTGGAGAATGCGGGCATCGATCCCGCTACCTCTCACATGCTAAGCGAGCGCTCTACCATTTGAGCTAATTCCCCTATCTGTAAGACATATTATAAGATAAAAAGCAGTACCCTCATTAAGCATAGCTTGTGGCTTTGAATTCCCTGTAGATGGTACAGGTACTTTTAATGGAAACCTAAAACATTTTTAATATGGGAAAATGTTGAGTTTATTGAAGCCTGGATAGCTCAGCCGGTAGAGCATCAGACTTTTAATCTGAGGGTCCAGCGTTCAAGTCCCTGTTCAGGTGGGATTTCAGTTATAATAACTTAATTGACCCTTCATAGTTCGTTGAGTGCTAGAATAGACGCGCTCGTTATTGATACTTTACAAAGATTTAAAAAAAGAAGCCTTGTGATCCTGCAAATTGGACGTTTAACTAGTTACTTGTATTTATTGTAATTGAATAATTGACACTGTCTAAAATACAGAATGATGAGTCTCATTTTGTTTGACCTCTCAGCTGCAGAGGTTTTGGCTAATGAACCATGTGCTCTTCAACAAACTCCAGTTCAATTCTGATTACTGTGACAGTCATTGAAATGGAAATTCTGTGAAAATCTAAATTTATTAGAGAATGCGGGCATCGATCACGCTACCTCTCACATGCTAAGCGAGCGCTCTACCATTGGAGCTAATTCCCCTATCTGTAAGACATCTTATAAGATAAAAAGCAGTACCCTCATTAAGCATAGCTTGTGGCTTTGAATTCCCTGTAGATGGTACAGGTACTTTTAATGGAAACCTAAAACATTTTTAATGTGGGAAAATGTTTAGATTATTGATGCCTGGATAGCTCAGCCGGTAGAGCATCATACTTTTAATCTGAGGGTCCAGGGTTCAAGTCCCTGTTCAGGCGGGAATTCAATTATAAGAACTTCATTGACACTTCATAGGTCGTTGAGTGCTAGAATAGATGCGCTCATTATTGATACTTTACAAAGATTTAAAAACAGAAGCCTTGTGATCCTGCAAATTGGACGTTTAACTAGTTACTTGTATTTATTGTGATTGACTAATTGACACTGTCTAAAATACAGAATGATGACTCTCATTTTGTTTGACCTCTCAGCTGCAGAGGTTATGGCTAATGAACCATGTGCTCTTCAACAAACTCCAGTTCAATTCTGATTACTGTGACAGTCATTGAAATGGAAATTCTGTGAAAATCTAAATTTATTGGAGAATGCGGGCATCGATCCCGCTACCTCTCACATGCTAAGCGAGCGCTCTACCATTTGAGCTAATTCCCCTATCTGTAAGACATATTATAAGATAAAAAGCAGTACCCTCATTAAGCATAGCTTGTGGCTTTGAATTCCCTGTAGATGGTACAGGTACTTTTAATGGAAACCTAAAACATTTTTAATATGGGAAAATGTTGAGTTTATTGAAGCCTGGATAGCTCAGCCGGTAGAGCATCAGACTTTTAATCTGAGGGTCCAGCGTTCAAGTCCCTGTTCAGGTGGGATTTCAGTTATAATAACTTAATTGACCCTTCATAGTTCGTTGAGTGCTAGAATAGACGCGCTCGTTATTGATACTTTACAAAGATTTAAAAACAGAAGCCTTGTGATCCTACAAAATGGACGTTTAACTAGTTACTTGTATTTATTGTGATTGACTAATTGACACTGTCTAAAATACAGAATGATGAGTCTCATTTTGTTTGACCTCTCAGCTGCAGAGGTTTTGGCTAATGAACACTGTGCTCTTCAACAAACTCCAGTTCAATTCTGATTACTGTGACAGTCATTGAAATGGAAATTCTGTGAAAATCTAAATTTATTGGAGAATGCGGGCATCGATCCCGCTACCTCTCACATGCTAAGCGAGCCCTCTACCATTTGAGCTAATTCCCCTATCTGTAAGACATTTTATAAGATGAAAAGCAGTACCCTCATTAAGCATAGCTTGTGGCTTTGAATTCCCTGTAGATGGTACAGGTACTTTTAATGGAAACCTAAAACATTTTTAATGTGGGAAAATCTTGAAGTTATTGAAGCCTGGATAGCTCAGCCGGTAGAGCATCAGACTTTTAATCTGAGGGTCCAGGGTTCAAGTCCCTGTTCAGGCGGGAATTCAATTATAAGAACTTCATTGACACTTCATAGGTCGTTGAGTGCTAGAATAGATGCGCTCATTATTGATACTTTACAAAGATTTAAAAACAGAAGCCTTGTGATCCTGCAAATTGGAAGTTTAACTAGTTACTTGTATTTATTGTAATTGAATAATTGACACTGTCTAAAATACAGAATGATGAGTCTCATTTTGTTTGACCTCTCAGCTGCAGAGGTTTTGGCTAATGAACCATGTGCTCTTCAACAAACTCCAGTTCAATTCTGATTACTGTGACAGTCATTGAAATGGAAATTCTGTGAAAATCTAAATTGATTAGAGAATGCGGGCATCGATCACGCTACCTCTCACATGCTAAGCGAGCGCTCTACCATTTGAGCTAATTCCCCTATCTGTAAGACATCTTATAAGATAAAAAGCAGTACCCTCATTAAGCATAGCTTGTGGCTTTGAATTCCCTGTAGATGGTACAGGTACTTTTAATGGAAACCTAAAACATTTTTAATGTGGGAAAATGTTTAGATTATTGATGCCTGGATAGCTCAGCCGGTAGAGCATCATACTTTTAATCTGAGGGTCCAGGGTTCAAGTCCCTGTTCAGGCGGGAATTCAATTATAAGAACTTCATTGACACTTCATAGGTCGTTGAGTGCTAGAATAGATGCGCTCGTTATTGATACTTTACAAAGATTTAAAAACAGAAGCCTTGTGATCCTACAAATTGGACATTTAACTAGTTACTTGTATTTATTGTAATTGACTAATTGACACTGTCTAAAATACAGAATGATGAATCTCATTTTGTTTGACCTCTCAGCTGCAGAGGTTTTGGCTAATGAACCATGTGCTCTTCAACAAACTCCAGTTCAATTCTGATTACTGTGACAGTCATTGAAATGGAAATTCTGTGAAAATCTAAATTTATTAGAGAATGCGGGCATCGATCACGCTACCTCTCACATGCTAAGCGAGCGCTCTACCATTTGAGCTAATTCCCCTATCTGTAAGACATCTTATAAGATAAAAAGCAGTACCCTCATTAAGCATAGCTTGTGGCTTTGAATTCCCTGTAGATGGTACAGGTACTTTTAATGGAAACCTAAAACATTTTTAATGTGGGAAAATGTTTAGATTAATCATGCCTGGATAGCTCAGCCGGTAGAGCATCATACTTTGAATCTGAGGGTCCAGGGTTCAAGTCCCTGTTCAGGCGGGAATTCAATTATAAGAACTTCATTGACACTTCATAGGTCGTTGAGTGCTAGAATAGATGCGCTCATTATTGATACTTTACAAAGATTTAAAAACAGAAGCCTTGTGATCCTGCAAATTGGACGTTTAACTAGTTACTTGTATTTATTGTGATTGACTAATTGACACTGTCTAAAATACAGAATGATGAGTCTCATTTTGTTTGACCTCTCAGCTGCAGAGGTTTTGGCTAATGAACACTGTGCTCTTCAACAAACTCCAGTTCAATTCTGATTACTGTGACAGTCATTGAAATGGAAATTCTGTGAAAATCTAAATTTATTGGAGAATGCGGGCATCGATCCCGCTACCTCTCACATGCTAAGCGAGCGCTCTACCATTTGAGCTAATTCCCCTATCTGTAAGACATTTTATAAGATGAAAAGCAGTACCCTCATTAAGCATAGCTTGTGGCTTTGAATTCCCTGTAGATGGTACAGGTACTTTTAATGGAAACCTAAAACATTTTTTATGTGGGAAAATCTTGAGGTTATTGAAGCCTGGATAGCTCAGCCGGTAGAGCATCAGACTTTTAATCTGAGGGTCCAGGGTTCAAGTCCCTGTTCAGGCGGGAATTCAATTATAAGAACTTCATTGACACTTCATAGGTCGTTGAGTGCTAGAATAGATGCGCTCATTATTGATACTTTACAAAGATTTAAAAACAGAAGCCTTGTGATCCTGCAAATTGGACGTTTAACTAGTTACTTGTATTTATTGTAATTGAATAATTGACACTGTCTAAATACAGAATGATGAGTCTCATTTTGTTTGACCTCTCAGCTGCAGAGGTTTTGGCTAATGAACCATGTGCTCTTCAACAAACTCCAGTTCAATTCTGATTACTGTGACAGTCATTGAAATGGAAATTCTGTGAAAATCTAAATTTATTGGTGAATGCGGGCATCAATCCCGCTACCTCTCACATGCTAAGCGAGCGCTCTACCATTTGAGCTAATTCCCCTATCTGTAAGACATTTTATAAGATGAAAAGCAGTACCCTCATTAAGCATAGCTTGTGGCTTTGAATTCCCTGTAGATGGTACAGGTACTTTTAATGGAAACCTAAAACATTTTTAATGTGGGAAAATGTTGAGGTTATTGAAGCCTGGATAGCTCAGCCGGTAGAGCATCAGACTTTTAATCTGAGGGTCTAGGGTTCAAGTCCCTGTTCAGGCGGGAATTCAATTATAAGAACTTCATTGACACTTCATAGGTCGTTGAGTGCTAGAATAGATGCGCTCATTATTGATACTTTACAAAGATTTAAAAACAGAAGCCTTGTGATCCTGCAAATTGGACGTTTAACTAGTTACTTGTATTTATTGTAATTGAATAATTGACACTGTCTAAAATACAGAATGATGAGTCTCATTTTGTTTGACCTCTCAGCTGCAGAGGTTTTGGCTAATGAACCATGTGCTCTTCAACAAACTCCAGTTCAATTCTGATTACTGTGACAGTCATTGAAATGGAAATTCTGTGAAAATCTAAATTGATTAGAGAATGCGGGCATCGATCACGCTACCTCTCACATGCTAAGCGAGCGCTCTACCATTTGAGCTAATTCCCCTATCTGTAAGACATCTTATAAGATAAAAAGCAGTACCCTCATTAAGCATAGCTTGTGGCTTTGAATTCCCTGTAGATGGTACAGGTACTTTTAATGGAAACCTAAAACATTTTTAATGTGGGAAAATGTTTAGATTATTGATGCCTGGATAGCTCAGCCGGTAGAGCATCATACTTTTAATCTGAGGGTCCAGGGTTCAAGTCCCTGTTCAGGCGGGAATTCAATTATAAGAACTTCATTGACACTTCATAGGTCGTTGAGTGCTAGAATAGATGCGCTCGTTATTGATACTTTACAAAGATTTAAAAACAGAAGCCTTGTGATCCTACAAATTGGACATTTAACTAGTTACTTGTATTTATTGTAATTGACTAATTGACACTGTCTAAAATACAGAATGATGAATCTCATTTTGTTTGACCTCTCAGCTGCAGAGGTTTTGGCTAATGAACCATGTGCTCTTCAACAAACTCCAGTTCAATTCTGATTACTGTGACAGTCATTGAAATGGAAATTCTGTGAAAATCTAAATTTATTAGAGAATGCGGGCATCGATCACGCTACCTCTCACATGCTAAGCGAGCGCTCTACCATTTGAGCTAATTCCCCTATCTGTAAGACATCTTATAAGATAAAAAGCAGTACCCTCATTAAGCATAGCTTGTGGCTTTGAATTCCCTGTAGATGGTACAGGTACTTTTAATGGAAACCTAAAACATTTTTAATGTGGGAAAATGTTTAGATTAATCATGCCTGGATAGCTCAGCCGGTAGAGCATCATACTTTTAATCTGAGGGTCCAGGGTTCAAGTCCCTGTTCAGGCGGGAATTCAATTATAAGAACTTCATTGACACTTCATAGGTCGTTGAGTGCTAGAATAGATGCGCTCATTATTGATACTTTACAAAGATTTAAAAACAGAAGCCTTGTGATCCTGCAAATTGGACGTTTAACTAGTTACTTGTATTTATTGTGATTGACTAATTGACACTGTCTAAAATACAGAATGATGAGTCTCATTTTGTTTGACCTCTCAGCTGCAGAGGTTTTGGCTAATGAACACTGTGCTCTTCAACAAACTCCAGTTCAATTCTGATTACTGTGACAGTCATTGAAATGGAAATTCTGTGAAAATCTAAATTTATTGGAGAATGCGGGCATCGATCCCGCTACCTCTCACATGCTAAGCGAGCGCTCTACCATTTGAGCTAATTCCCCTATCTGTAAGACATTTTATAAGATGAAAAGCAGTACCCTCATTAAGCATAGCTTGTGGCTTTGAATTCCCTGTAGATGGTACAGGTACTTTTAATGGAAACCTAAAACATTTTTAATGTGGGAAAATCTTGAGGTTATTGAAGCCTGGATTGCTCAGCCGGTAGAGGATCAGACTTTTAATCTGAGGGTCCAGGGTTCAAGTCCCTGTTCAGGCGGGAATTCAATTATAAGAACTTCATTGACACTTCATAGGTCGTTGAGTGCTAGAATAGATGCGCTCATTATTGATACTTTACAAAGATTTAAAAACAGAAGCCTTGTGATCCTGCAAATTGGACGTTTAACTAGTTACTTGTATTTATTGTAATTGAATAATTGACACTGTCTAAATACAGAATGATGAGTCTCATTTTGTTTGACCTCTCAGCTGCAGAGGTTTTGGCTAATGAACCATGTGCTCTTCAACAAACTCCAGTTCAATTCTGATTACTGTGACAGTCATTGAAATGGAAATTCTGTGAAAATCTAAATTTATTGGTGAATGCGGGCATCAATCCCGCTACCTCTCACATGCTAAGCGAGCGCTCTACCATTTGAGCTAATTCCCCTATCTGTAAGACATTTTATAAGATGAAAAGCAGTACCCTCATTAAGCATAGCTTGTGGCTTTGAATTCCCTGTAGATGGTACAGGTACTTTTAATGGAAACCTAAAACATTTTTAATGTGGGAAAATGTTGAGGTTATTGAAGCCTGGATAGCTCAGCCGGTAGAGCATCAGACTTTTAATCTGAGGGTCTAGGGTTCAAGTCCCTGTTCAGGCGGGAATTCAATTATAAGAACTTCATTGACACTTCATAGGTCGTTGAGTGCTAGAATAGATGCGCTCGTTATTGATACTTTACAATGATTTAAAAACAGAAGCCTTGTGATCCTACAAAATGGACGTTTAACTAGTTACTTGTATTTATTGTGATTGACTAATTGACACTGTCTAAAATACAGAATGATGAGTCTCAATTTGTTTGACCTCTCAGCTGCAGAGGTTATGGCTAATGAACCATGTGCTCTTCAACAAACTCCAGTTCAATTCTGATTACTGTGACAGTCATTGAAATGGAAATTCTGTGAAAATCTAAATTTATTGGAGAATGCGGGCATCGATCCCGCTACCTCTCACATGCTAAGCGAGCGCTCTACCATTTGAGCTAATTCCCCTATCTGTAAGACATATTATAAGATAAAAAGCAGTACCCTCATTAAGCATAGCTTGTGGCTTTGAATTCCCTGTAGATGGTACAGGTACTTTTAATGGAAACCTAAAACATTTTTAATATGGGAAAATGTTGAGTTTATTGACGCCTGGATAGCTCAGCCGGTAGAGCATCAGACTTTTAATCTGAGGGTCCAGGGTTCAAGTCCCTGTTCAGGCGGGAAGTCAATTATAAGAACTTCATTGACACTTCATAGGTCGTTGAGTGCTAGAATAGATGCGCTCATTATTGATACTTTACAAAGATTTAAAAACAGAAGCCTTGTGATCCTGCAAATTGGACGTTTAACTAGTTACTTGTATTTATTGTAATTGAATAATTGACACTGTCTAAAATACAGAATGATGAGTCTCATTTTGTTTGACCTCTCAGCTGCAGAGGTTTTGGCTAATGAACCATGTGCTCTTCAACAAACTCCAGTTCAATTCTGATTACTGTGACAGTCATTGAAATGGAAATTCTGTGAAAATCCAAATTTATTAGAGAATGCGGGCATCGATCACGCTACCTCTCACATGCTAAGCGAGCGCTCTACCATTGGAGCTAATTCCCCTATCTGTAAGACATCTTATAAGATAAAAAGCAGTACCCTCATTAAGCATAGCTTGTGGCTTTGAATTCCCTGTAGATGGTACAGGTACTTTTAATGGAAACCTAAAACATTTTTAATGTGGGAAAATGTTTAGATTATTGATGCCTGGATAGCTCAGCCGGTAGAGCATCATACTTTTAATCTGAGGGTCCAGGGTTCAAGTCCCTGTTCAGGCGGGAATTCAATTATAAGAACTTCATTGACACTTCATAGGTCGTTGAGTGCTAGAATAGATGCGCTCATTATTGATACTTTACAAAGATTTAAAAACAGAAGCCTTGTGATCCTGCAAATTGGACGTTTAACTAGTTACTTGTATTTATTGTAATTGAATAATTGACACTGTCTAAATACAGAATGATGAGTCTCATTTTGTTTGACCTCTCAGCTGCAGAGGTTTTGGCTAATGAACCATGTGCTCTTCAACAAACTCCAGTTCAATTCTGATTACTGTGACAGTCATTGAAATGGAAATTCTGTGAAAATCTAAATTTATTGGTGAATGCGGGCATCAATCCCGCTACCTCTCACATGCTAAGCGAGCGCTCTACCATTTGAGCTAATTCCCCTATCTGTAAGACATTTTATAAGATGAAAAGCAGTACCCTCATTAAGCATAGCTTGTGGCTTTGAATTCCCTGTAGATGGTACAGGTACTTTTAATGGAAACCTAAAACATTTTTAATGTGGGAAAATGTTGAGGTTATTGAAGCCTGGATAGCTCAGCCGGTAGAGCATCAGACTTTTAATCTGAGGGTCTAGGGTTCAAGTCCCTGTTCAGGCGGGAATTCAATTATAAGAACTTCATTGACACTTCATAGGTCGTTGAGTGCTAGAATAGATGCGCTCGTTATTGATAGTTTACAAAGATTTAAAAACAGAAGCCTTGTGATCCTACAAAATGGACGTTTAACTAGTTACTTGTATTTATTGTGATTGACTAATTGACACTGTCTAAAATACAGAATGATGAGTCTCATTTTGTTTGACCTCTCAGCTGCAGAGGTTATGGCTAATGAACCATGTGCTCTTCAACAAACTCCAGTTCAATTCTGATTACTGTGACAGTCATTGAAATGGAAATTCTGTGAAAATCTAAATTTATTGGAGAATGCGGGCATCGATCCCGCTACCTCTCACATGCTAAGCGAGCGCTCTACCATTTGAGCTAATTCCCCTATCTGTAAGACATATTATAAGATAAAAAGCAGTACCCTCATTAAGCATAGCTTGTGGCTTTGAATTCCCTGTAGATGGTACAGGTACTTTTAATGGAAACCTAAAACATTTTTAATATTGGAAAATGTTGAGTTTATTGAAGCCTGGATAGCTCAGCCGGTAGAGCATCAGACTTTTAATCTGAGGGTCCAGGGTTCAAGTCCCTGTTCAGGCGGGAATTCAATTATAAGAACTTCATTGACACTTCATAGGTCGTTGAGTGCTAGAATAGATGCGCTCATTATTGATACTTTACAAAGATTTAAAAACAGAAGCCTTGTGATCCTGCAAATTGGACGTTTAACTAGTTACTTGTATTTATTGTAATTGAATAATTGACACTGTCTAAAATACAGAATGATGAGTCTCATTTTGTTTGACCTCTCAGCTGCAGAGGTTTTGGCTAATGAACCATGTGCTCTTCAACAAACTCCAGTTCAATTCTGATTACTGTGACAGTCATTGAAATGGAAATTCTGTGAAAATCTAAATTTATTAGAGAATGCAGGCATCGATCACGCTACCTCTCACATGCTAAGCGAGCGCTCTACCATTGGAGCTAATTCCCCTATCTGTAAGACATCTTATAAGATAAAAAGCAGTACCCTCATTAAGCATAGCTTGTGGCTTTGAATTCCCTGTAGATGGTACAGGTACTTTTAATGGAAACCTAAAACATTTTTAATGTGGGAAAATGTTTAGATTATTGATGCCTGGATAGCTCAGCCGGTAGAGCATCATACTTTTAATCTGAGGGTCCAGGGTTCAAGTCCCTGTTCAGGCGGGAATTCAATTATAAGAACTTCATTGACACTTCATAGGTCGTTGAGTGCTAGAATAGATGCGCTCATTATTGATACTTTACAAAGATTTAAAAACAGAAGCCTTGTGATCCTGCAAATTGGACGTTTAACTAGTTACTTGTATTTATTGTGATTGACTAATTGACACTGTCTAAAATACAGAATGATGACTCTCATTTTGTTTGACCTCTCAGCTGCAGAGGTTATGGCTAATGAACCATGTGCTCTTCAACAAACTCCAGTTCAATTCTGATTACTGTGACAGTCATTGAAATGGAAATTCTGTGAAAATCTAAATTTATTGGAGAATGCGGGCATCGATCCCGCTACCTCTCACATGCTAAGCGAGCGCTCTACCATTTGAGCTAATTCCCCTATCTGTAAGACATTTTATAAGATGAAAAGCAGTACCCTCATTAAGCATAGCTTGTGGCTTTGAATTCCCTGTAGATGGTACAGGTACTTTTAATGGAAACCTAAAACATTTTTAATGTGGGAAAATCTTGAGGTTATTGAAGCCTGGGTAGCTCAGCCGGTAGAGCATCAGACTTTTAATCTGAGGGTCCAGGGTTCAAGTCCCTGTTCAGGCGGGAATTCAATTATAAGAACTTCATTGACACTTCATAGGTCGTTGAGTGCTAGAATAGATGCGCTCATTATTGATACTTTACAAAGATTTAAAAACAGAAGCCTTGTGATCCTGCAAATTGGACGTTTAACTAGTTACTTGTATTTATTGTAATTGAATAATTGACACTGTCTAAAATACAGAATGATGAGTCTCATTTTGTTTGACCTCTCAGCTGCAGAGGTTTTGGCTAATGAACCATGTGCTCTTCAACAAACTCCAGTTCAATTCTGATTACTGTGACAGTCATTGAAATGGAAATTCTGTGAAAATCTAAATTGATTAGAGAATGCGGGCATCGATCACGCTACCTCTCACATGCTAAGCGAGCGCTCTACCATTTGAGCTAATTCCCCTATCTGTAAGACATTTTATAAGATGAAAAGCAGTACCCTCATTAAGCATAGCTTGTGGCTTTGAATTCCCTGTAGATGGTACAGGTACTTTTAATGGAAACCTAAAACATTTTTAATGTGGGAAAACGTTGAGGTTATTGAAGCCTGGATAGCTCAGCCGGTAGAGTATCAGACTTTTAATCTGAGGGTCTAGGGTTCAAGTCCCTGTTCAGGCGGGAATTCAATTATAAGAACTTCATTGACACTTCATAGGTCGTTGAGTGCTAGAATAGATGCGCTCGTTAGATGCGCTGATAGTTTACAAAGATTTAAAAACAGAAGCCTTGTGATCCTACAAAATGGACGTTTAACTAGTTACTTGTATTTATTGTGATTGACTAATTGACACTGTCTAAAATACAGAATGATGAGTCTCATTTTGTTTGACCTCTCAGCTGCAGAGGTTATGGCTAATGAACCATGTGCTCTTCAACAAACTCCAGTTCAATTCTGATTACTGTGACAGTCATTGAAATGGAAATTCTGTGAAAATCTAAATTTATTGGAGAATGCGGGCATCGATCCCGCTACCTCTCACATGCTAAGCGAGCGCTCTACCATTTGAGCTAATTCCCCTATCTGTAAGACATATTATAATATAAAAAGCAGTACCCTCATTAAGCATAGCTTGTGGCTTTGAATTCCCTTTAGATGGTACAGGTACTTTTAATGGAAACCTAAAACATTTTTAATATGGGAAAATGTTGAGATTATTGAAGCCTGGATAGCTCAGCCGGTAGAGCATCAGACTTTTAATCTGAGGGTCCAGGGTTCAAGTCCCTGTTCAGGCGGGAATTCAATTATAAGAACTTCATTGACACTTCATAGGTCGTTGAGTGCTAGAATAGATGCGCTCATTATTGATACTTTACAAAGATTTAAAAACAGAAGCCTTGTGATCCTGCAAATTGGACGTTTAACTAGTTACTTGTATTTATTGTAATTGAATAATTGACACTGTCTAAAATACAGAATGATGAGTCTCATTTTGTTTGACCTCTCAGCTGCAGAGGTTTTGGCTAATGAACCATGTGCTCTTCAACAAACTCCAGTTCAATTCTGATTACTGTGACAGTCATTGAAATGGAAATTCTGTGAAAATCTAAATTGATTAGAGAATGCGGGCATCGATCACGCTACCTCTCACATGCTAAGCGAGCGCTCTACCATTTGAGCTAATTCCCCTATCTGTAAGACATCTTATAAGATAAAAAGCAGTACCCTCATTAAGCATAGCTTGTGGCTTTGAATTCCCTGTAGATGGTACAGGTACTTTTAATGGAAACCTAAAACATTTTTAATGTGGGAAAATGTTGAGTTTATTGAAGCCTGGTTAGCTCAGCCGGTAGAGCATCAGACTTTTAATCTGAGGGTCCAGGGTTCAAGTCCCTGTTCAGGCGGGAATTCAATTATAAGAACTTCATTGACACTTCATAGGTCGTTGAGTGCTAGAATAGATGCGCTCGTTATTGATACTTTACAAAGATTTAAAAACAGAAGCCTTGTGATCCTACAAAATGGACGTTTAACTAGTTACTTGTATTTATTGTGATTGACTAATTGACACTGTCTAAAATACAGAATGATGAGTCTCATTTTGTTTGACCTCTCAGCTGCAGAGGTTTTGGCTAATGAACACTGTGCTCTTCAACAAACTCCAGTTCAATTCTGATTACTGTGACAGTCATTGAAATGGAAATTCTGTGAAAATCTAAATGTATTGGAGAATGCGGGCATCGACCCCATTACCTCTCACATGCTAAGCGAGCGCTCTACCATTTGAGCTAATTCCCCTATCTGTAAGACATTTTATAAGATGAAAAGCAGTACCCTCATTAAGCATAGCTTGTGGCTTTGAATTCCCTGTAGATGGTACAGGTACTTTTAATGGAAACCTAAAACATTTTTAATGTGGGAAAATCTTGAGGTTATTGAAGCCTGGAAAGCTCAGCCGGTAGAGCATCAGACATTTAATCTGAGGGTCCAGGGTTTTTTATTTTTTTAACCTTTATTTAGCCAGGTAAAAGACCCGTTGAGATCGAGATCTCATTTTCAAGGGTGACCTGGCCAAGAGGGCAGCAGCACATGTCGTCAACATTATAAAATACAAAATACATTACAAAAGACATTACAATATTACATTATATTAAATAGGGCCATGTTACAATAGAGGTTAAAACAAAAAGTGCAGGGAGCAGGAGGTCAAGGTGACAAGGTTGGTCAGCAAAGGCACCGCTCAAATGATTTTTGTTGTCGGACCTTTAAGAAGTGTCGAAATACACCAAGAGATACAAGTTCAGACAATTTCAGTTCAGCCTGGAGGTTGTTCCATGTTAATGGAGCGGCATAACTAAACGCTTTTTTCCCTAATTCAGTCTGCACTCTAGAAATGCTCAAACAATAGATATCACTGGACCTTAAGGCATATCGATTTTCTGTTCGACGGAGGAGTGAACAGAGGTAGGGAGGAACCATACCAAGGAGAGCCTTATATATCATAAGCAACCAATGAGTTTCTCTCCGGGTGCTCAGAGATGGCCACCCGGACATCGAGTAGAGCTGACAGTGATGAGTGAGACGACCACAGCCAGTGAAAAACCTTAATGCACTGTGATATACAGTGTCCAAAGCTGCTAGGCTTTTGGACGAAGCACACATGTACAACACATCTCCATAGTCAACTACTGGTAGGAAAGTTGACGACACAAGCAATTTACGCACTCGCAGAGAGAAACACACACGATTTCTATAAAAGAAGCCAAGCTTTAGCCTGAGTTTTTTTACCAGGTTTTCAATATGCAATTTAAACGAAAGCTCCGTATCTAGAAGGAAACCTAAGTATTTATACTTAGTAACAACCTCGAATGGGTTTTGAATTTTTTTCGAATTTAGAGAGATCGATAAAAAGGGCAACACATACTTTTTTAAGATCAAGTGCTTCAATAAAATCATTAAAAACTTTCAGGGCAGCCGTGACCGTGCTGTGTTGCTTCCTGAAGCCAGATTGGAAGTTATTTAAAATACTATTAGAGTCTAAAAAATCTTTTAGTTGTTCACTGATTATTTTTTCCAATATTTTAGCAACAATGCATAATTTTGAAATAGGCCTGTAGTTATTTACGTCAGAAGGGTCACCCCCTTTTAACAGGGGAAGGACAAAGGCAGATTTCCAAACTTTTGGGAGTGTATTAGTGCTGAGACTAAGATTAAAAATGTGTGTCAAGGGCTCAGCTATATAATTTGCAGCCACCTTCAGGAAGATAGGGTCCAATTTATCAGGACCAGCTGATTTTTTAGTATCCAAGCCAGTTAGGGCTCTAGACACCTCAGAAGCTAACACAGGTTCAAAGTAAAAGGAGTTCTCTGGGGGGCTATTTACAGCCTCATCCAAGGACTCCTTCGCCACGTCAGATTCTATTTGACTGGAATATTCATTATCGAATAAATGACCCACAGAGACAAAATGCTCGTTAAAAAAATTTAGCTTAGACAAATTATCTGTTAAATTGACAGAGCCATGGACCAAAAAATTTGGTAGTTCATTTTGCTGAACAACACCAGATGTTGACTTCACCACCTTCCAAAATTTCTTTGGGTCATTTAAGTTATTTGTAGTTTCTGTTAGATAAAACTCAGCTTTTGCCTTCTTAATAGATGCCGTACATTTATTTCGTAACTGTCGGAAGCAAAGCCAATCATTTTCGGATTTTGATTTCCGAGCTCTGGCCCATGCAGCATCCCTGTCTTTTGTAAGATTTCCTATTTCTGGGTGAAACCAGGGATTATTACGCCCTTTCACCCTGAATTTCCGAAAGGGGGCGTGTTTATTAATTAGATTCAGGAAATCATCATAAAAATAACTCCAGGCCATTTCCACATCATCAAATAAGGAGATCCTGTCCCATTTACAATTATACACGTCACGAATAAAAGCTTGTTCATGAAAATGTTTAAAATCTCTCTTGTATATAATACGTGGCTTGGTCTTGGGGAGTTTGGCATTTCTAACCACTGCGATAGTGGAGTGATCACTCAGATCATTCGCAAAAACACCTATATTACTGTACTTATGAGGTACATTGGTCAAAACAAGATCAAGAAGTGAGGATCTGGATGGAAATTTTGTGTTAGGTCGGGTTGGGCTATCAATGAGCTGGGTTAGATTCAGAGAATCACAGACACTTTTTAGGCAGTCTGAAGCTGAAGATAGCCAGTCATAGTTTAGATCTCCCACAAGAACAATTTCATTAGAATTAAACCCTGCCACATGATTAGATAGGGTTGAAAGGGTCTCACTGCAGGCTGAAGGAGGTCTGTAGCAGCCCATAACTATAAGAGACTGGTCATGAGAAAACTCAAGTTTTAGGGCAAGTAATTCAAATTGTTTAGTTAAGGAAATACAGGTAATGGGTGTGGCCTGAAATTTCTTTTTGATATAAATGGCAACACCTCCTCCTTTCCTGGGCCGATCACAACGAAAAACATTATAACCACTGATAGTGATGTCCTTGTCTGGAACATTTTTATTCAGCCAGGTTTCTGAGAGTACAAGAATATCAGTATCGGTTGTCTGTATCCAGATTTTAATTAAGTCCATTTTAGGGAGTAAACTCCTAACATTTATGTGGATAATCCCAAGTCCAGACCGTGCCCTGAATTCATTAGGAGTATCAAGATAATTCAGTGGAGGGCCTGGGTTTGGCTGTATGTTACCTGACAATAAGAGCAAAAGTAAAATAAAACACTTCCTTTTAACAACTGACGTTTTAACAATGGCCTCATTATCTGGATTGGTGAGGTTAATAATTAAGGATTCTGTGAGCCTAAAATTATTTTCCAGAACTGAAAGGCACAACAAACGAATGGGGCAGTTGTCATTTAAAACAGGCACATCTTGGGGCTTCAATATTTGACAGGCCGGGTCAGCCAATGACCAGCTGAGTGTTACTGTACTGAGGGGGCCCAGAGGGGGGCGTGGCACATCACTGTGTACATCGCCAGAGTTATGGGGTAACGCCGCAGGTCCCCACGACAAGTGCAACAATGTCAAGAGAAACGCAGGAAGAAGCCTCATTTTCGCCGCTGCCGCATACAAAGTTCAAGTACATAAAAGAGGTTTAAGGACTTGAGGACTTTTTTCACCGATGGGAAGCCGCTGCTAGCGGGGTCCAGCAGGAGGCCGGTACCCCGCAGATCCCCACTCGTCGGTAGGGAGCCGCAGCTAGCGAGTTCCAGTAGGAGGTCGGTTCCCCGCAGACCACCGGTAAGGGAAGCAGAAGTTGCTGCGACAGGATTCCAATCCGTACGCCAGCTCCGCAGATGGGATGGCAGCCTGAGGTCCAAGTCTCAGCGGGTCCGGGCGTGCTGCAGGGCAACCCTCGTTTGCAACCCTATCCAGTGGGACTCGCAGGATGCTGGGTGACACGGATCCCCAGGCTCTCAGGGCCGGCCGGCAGAATCTCGACACAGTCTGGATCCGAGGTGATTATCCGGGGGGTCAGCAGGGAGAACACCACACCAGGGATCGGTACGGGTGAGGAATCCGGAGGAGGTAAGACGCCGGCGCCTTCGGCTGAACTCAGTGAGACGTGTTTAATAAAAAGGCGTCCTTAAAAGTGTTTTAAAAGGCCAATCCGCAGGCGATCACAAACAATATAGGTGGCCAGGTAGACGCTACAGTTAGAATCATTAAAGTAGATTTAAAATAGGTTAGAAATAGGTTTAAAACACCACAAGGTTAGAGGGAGAAAACAAACAGCGACGTGTGCGCGGCCATCTTGGGACGATTTCCGAATCGATCGGTTCAAGTCCCTGTTCAGGCGGGAATTCAATTATAAGAACTTCATTGACACTTCATAGGTCGTTCAGTGCTAGAATAGATGCGCTCGTTATTGATACTTTACAAAGATTTAAAAACAGAAGCCTTGTGATCCTACAAAATGGACGTTTAACTAGTTACTTGTATTTATTGTGATTGACTAATTGACACTGTCTAAAATACAGAATGATGAGTCTCATTTTGTTTGACCTCTCAGCTGCAGAGGTTTTGGCTAATGAACACTGTGCTCTTCAACAAACTCCAGTTCAATTCTGATTACTGTGACAGTCATTGAAATGGAAATTCTGTGAAAATCTAAATTTATTGGAGAATGCGGGCATCGATCACGCTACCTCTCACATGCTAAGCGAGCGCTCTACCATTTGAGCTAATTCCCCTAGCTGTAAGACATCTTATAAGATAAAAAGCAGTACCCTCATTAAGCATAGCTTGTGGCTTTGAATTCCCTGTAGATGGTACAGGTACTTTTAATGGAAACCTAAAACATTTTTAATGTGGGAAAATGTTGAGTTTATTGATGCCTGGATAGCTCAGCCGGTAGAGCATCATACTTTTAATCTGAGGGTCCAGGGTTCAAGTCCCTGTTCAGGCGGGAATTCAATTATAAGAACTTCATTGACACTTCATAGGTCGTTGAGTGCTAGAATAGATGCGCTCGTTATTGATACTTTACAAAGATTTAAAAACAGAAGCCTTGTGATCCTACAAATTGGACATTTAACTAGTTACTTGTATTTATTGTAATTGACACTGTCTAAAATACAGAATGATGAGTCTCATTTTGTTTGACCTCTCAGCTGCAGAGGTTTTGGCTAATGAACACTGTGCTCTTCAACAAACTCCAGTTCAATTCTGATTACTGTGACAGTCATTGAAATGGAAATTCTGTGAAAATCTAAATTTATTGGAGAATGCGGGCATCGATCCCGCTACCTCTCACATGCTAAGCGAGTGCTCTACCATTTGAGCTAATTCCCCTATCTGTAAGACAAATTATAAGATAAAAAGCAGTACCCTCATTAAGCATAGCTTGTGGCTTCTAATTCCCTGTAGATGGTACAGGTACTTTTAATGGAAACCTAAAACATTTTTAATATGGGAAAATGTTGAGTTTATTGAAGCCTGGATAGCTCAGCCGGTAGAGCATCAGACTTTTAATCTGAGGGTCCAGCGTTCAAGTCCCTGTTCAGGTGGGATTTCAGTTATAATAACTTCATTGACCCTTCATAGGTCGTTGAGTGCTAGAATAGACGCGCTCGTTATTGATACTTTACAAAGATTTAAAAATGGAATCCTTGTGATCCTGACAATTCGACGTTTAACTAGTTACTTGTATTTATTGTAATTGAATAATTGACACTGTCTAAAATACAGAATGATGAGTCTCATTTTGTTTGACCTCTCAGCTGCAGAGGTTTTGGCTAATGAACACTGTGCTCTTCAACAAACTCCAGTTCAATTCTGATTACTGTGACAGTCATTGAAATGGAAATTCTGTGAAAATCTAAATTTATTGGAGAATGCGGGCATCGATCCCGCTACCTCTCACATGCTAAGCGAGCTCTCTACCATTTGAGCTAATTCCCCTATCTGTAAGACTTTTTATAAGATAAAAAGCAGTACCATCATTAAGCATAGCTTGTGGCTTTGAATTCCCTGTAGATGGTACAGGTACTTTTAATGGAAACCTAAAACATTTTTAATGTGGGAAAATGTTGAGTTTATTGAAGCCTGGATAGCTCAGCCGGTAGAGCATCAGACATTTAATCTGAGGGTCCAGGGTTCAAGTCCCTGTTCAGGCGGGAATTCAATTATAAGAACTTCATTGACACTTCATAGGTCGTTGAGTGCTAGAATAGATGCGCTCATTATTGATACTTTACAAAGATTTAAAAACAGAAGCCTTGTGATCCTGCAAATTGGACGTTTAACTAGTTACTTGTATTTATTGTAATTGAATAATTGACACTGTCTAAATACAGAATGATGAGTCTCATTTTGTTTGACCTCTCAGCTGCAGAGGTTTTGGCTAATGAACCATGTGCTCTTCAACAAACTCCAGTTCAATTCTGATTACTGTGACAGTCATTGAAATGGAAATTCTGTGAAAATCTAAATTTATTGGTGAATGCGGGCATCAATCCCGCTACCTCTCACATGCTAAGCGAGCGCTCTACCATTTGAGCTAATTCCCCTATCTGTAAGACATTTTATAAGATGAAAAGCAGTACCCTCATTAAGCATAGCTTGTGGCTTTGAATTCCCTGTAGATGGTACAGGTACTTTTAATGGAAACCTAAAACATTTTTAATGTGGGAAAATGTTGAGGTTATTGATGCCTGGATAGCTCAGCCGGTAGAGCATCATAATTTTAATCTGAGGGTCCAGGGTTCAAGTCCCTGTTCAGGCGGGAATTCAATTACAAGAACTTCATTGACACTTCATAGGTCGTTGAGTGCTAGAATAGATGCGCTCGTTATTGATACTTTACAAAGATTTAAAAACAGAAGCCTTGTGATCCTGCAAATTGGACGTTTAACTAGTTACTTGTATTTATTGTAATTGAATAATTGACACTGTCTAAATACAGAATGACGAGTCTCATTTTGTTTGACCTCTCAGCTGCAGAGGTTTTGGCTAATGAACCATGTGCTCTTCAACAAACT
The DNA here is from genome assembly GCF_964030765.1 of Micromesistius poutassou. Classification (NCBI taxonomy): domain Eukaryota; kingdom Metazoa; phylum Chordata; class Actinopteri; order Gadiformes; family Gadidae; genus Micromesistius; species Micromesistius poutassou. The sequence goes on along the minus strand of NC_140293.1, from coordinate 8,029,866 downwards.
CCAGTTCAATTCTGATTACTGTGACAGTCATTGAAATGGAAATTCTGTGAAAATCTAAATTTATTGGAGAATGCGGGCATCGATCACGCTACCTCTCACATGCTAAGCGAGCGCTCTACCATTTGAGCTAATTCCCCTATCTGTAAGACATCTTATAAGATAAAAAGCAGTACCCTCATTAAGCATAGCTTGTGGCTTTGAATTCCCTGTAGATGGTACAGGTACTTTTAATGGAAACCTAAAACATTTTTAATGTGGGAAAATGTTGAGTTTATTGATGCCTGGATAGCTCAGCCGGTAGAGCATCATACTTTTAATCTGAGGGTCCAGGGTTCAAGTCCCTGTTCAGGCGGGAATTCAATTATAAGAACTTCATTGACACTTCATAGGTCGTTGAGTGCTAGAATAGATGCGCTCGTTATTGATACTTTACAAAGATTTAAAAACAGAAGCCTTGTGATCCTACAAATTGGACATTTAACTAGTTACTTGTATTTATTGTAATTGACTAATTGACACTGTCTAAAATACAGAATGATGAGTCTCATTTTGTTTGACCTCTCAGCTGCAGAGGTTTTGGCTAATGAACCATGTGCTCTTCAACAAACTCCAGTTCAATTCTGATTAATGTGACAGTCATTGAAATGGAAATTCTGTGAAAATCTAAATTTATTGGAGAATGCGGGCATCAATCCCGCTACCTCTCACATGCTAAGCGAGCGCTCTACCATTTGAGCTAATTCCCCTATCTGTAAGACATTTTATAAGATGAAAAGCAGTACCCTCATTAAGCATAGCTTGTGGCTTTGAATTCCCTGTAGATGGTACAGGTACTTTTAATGGAAACCTAAAACATTTTTAATGTGGGAAAATGTTGAGGTTATTGAAGCCTGGATAGCTCAGCCGGTAGAGCATCAGACTTTTAATCTGAGGGTCAAGGGTTCAAGTCCCTGTTCAGGCGGGAATTCAATTATAAGAACTTCATTGACCCTTCATAGGTCGTAGAGTGCTAGAATAGATGCGCTCGTTATTGATACTTTACAAAGATTTAAAAACAGAAGCCTTCTGATCCTACAAAATGGACGTTTAACTAGTTACTTGTATTTATTGTGATTGACTAATTGACACTGTCTAAAATACAGAATGATGAGTCTCATTTTGTTTGACCTCTCAGCTGCAGAGGTTTTGGCTAATGAACACTGTGCTCTTCAACAAACTCCAGTTCAATTCTGATTACTGTGACAGTCATTGAAATGGAAATTCTGTGAAAATCTAAATTTATTGGAGAATGCGGGCATCGATCCCACTACCTCTCACATGCTAAGCGAGCTCTCTACCATTTGAGCTAATTCCCCTATCTGTAAGACTTTTTATAAGATAAAAAGCAGTACCATCATTAAGCATAGCTTGTGGCTTTGAATTCCCTGTAGATGGTACAGGTACTTTTAATGGAAACCTAAAACATTTTTAATGTGGAAAAATGTTGAGATTATTGAAGCCTGGATAGCTCAGCCGGTAGAGCATCAGACTTTTAATCTGAGGGTCCAGGGTTCAAGTCCCTGTTCGGGCGGGAATTCAATTATAAGAACTTCATTGACACTTCATAGGTCGTTGAGTGCTAGAATAGATGCGCTCATTATTGATACTTTACAAAGATTTAAAAACAGAAGCCTTGTGATCCTGCAAATTGGACGTTTAACTAGTTACTTGTATTTATTGTAATTGAATAATTGACACTGTCTAAATACAGAATGATGAGTCATTTTGTTTGACCTCTCAGCTGCAGAGGTTTTGGCTAATGAACCATGTGCTCTTCAACAAACTCCAGTTCAATTCTGATTACTGTGACAGTCATTGAAATGGAAATTCTGTGAAAATCAAAATTTATTGGTGAATGCGGGCATCAATCCCGCTACCTCTCACATGCTAAGCGAGCGCTCTACCATTTGAGCTAATTCCCCTATCTGTAAGACATTTTATAAGATGAAAAGCAGTACCCTCATTAAGCATAGCTTGTGGCTTTGAATTCCCTGTAGATGGTACAGGTACTTTTAATGGAAACCTAAAACATTTTTAATGTGGGAAAATGTTGAGGTTATTGAAGCCTGGATAGCTCAGCCGGTAGAGCATCAGACTTTTAATCTGAGGGTCCAGGGTTCAAGTCCCTGTTCAGGCGGGAATTCAATTATAAGAACTTCATTGACACTTCATAGGTCGTTGAGTGCTAGAATAGATGCGCTTGTTAATGATACTTTACAAAGATTTAAAAACAGAAGCCTTGTGATCCTACAAAATGGACGTTTAACTAGTTACTTGTATTTATTGTGATTGACTAATTGACACTGTCTAAAATACAGAATGATGAGTCTCATTTTGTTTGACCTCTCAGATGCAGAGGTTTTGGCTAATGAACACTGTGCTCTTCAACAAACTCCAGTTCAATTCTGATTACTGTGACAGTCATTGAAATGGAAATTCTACGAAAATCAAAATTTATTGGAGAATGCGGGCATCGATCACGCTACCTCTCACATGCTAAGCGAGCGCTCTACCATTTGAGCTAATTCCCCTATCTGTAAGACATCTTATAAGATAAAAAGCAGTACCCTAATTAAGCATAGCTTGTGGCTTTGAATTCCCTGTAGATGGTACAGGTACTTTTAATGGAAACCTAAAACATTTTTAATGTGGGAAAATGTTGAGTTTATTGATGCCTGGATAGCTCAGCCGGTAGAGCATCATACTTTTAATCTGAGGGTCCAGGGTTCAAGTCCCTGTTCAGGCGGGAATTCAATTATAAGAACTTCATTGACACTTCATAGGTCGTTGAGTGCTAGAATAGATGCGCTCGTTATTGATACTTTACAAAGATTTAAAAACAGAAGCCTTGTGATCCTACAAATTGGACATTTAACTAGTTACTTGTATTTATTGTAATTGACTAATTGACACTGTCTAAAATACAGAATGATGAGTCTCATTTTGTTTGACCTCTCAGCTGCAGAGGTTTTGGCTAATGAACACTGTGCTCTTCAACAAACTCCAGTTCAATTCTGATTACTGTGACAGTCATTGAAATGGAAATTCTGTGAAAATCTAAATTTATTGGAGAATGCGGGCATCGATCCCGCTACCTCTCACATGCTAAGCGAGCTCTCTACCATTTGAGCTTATTCCCCTATCTGTAAGACTTTTTATAAGATAAAAAGCAGTACCATCATTAAGCATAGCTTGTGGCTTTGAATTCCCTGTAGATGGTACAGGTACTTTTAATGGAAACCTAAAACATTTTTAATGTGGGAAAATGTTGAGATTATTGAAGCCTGGATAGCTCAGCCGGTAGAGCATCAGACTTTTAATCTGAGGGTCCAGGGTTCAAGTCCCTGTTCAGGCGGGAATTCAATTATAAGAACTTCATTGACACTTCATAGGTCGTTGAGTGCTAGAATAGTTGCGCTTATTATTGATACTTTACAAAGATTTAAAAACAGAAGCCTTGTGATCCTGCAAATTGGACGTTTAACTAGTTACTTGTATTTATTGTAATTGAATAATTGACACTGTCTAAATACAGAATGATGAGTCTCATTTTGTTTGACCTCTCAGCTGCAGAGGTTTTGGCTAATGAACACTGTGCTCTTCAACAAACTCCAGTTCAATTCTGATTACTGTGACAGTCATTGAAATGGAAATTCTGTGAAAATCTAAATTTATTGGAGAATGCGGGCATCGATCACGCTACCTCTCACATGCTAAGCGAGCGCTCTACCATTTGAGCTAATTCCCCTATCTGTAAGACATCTTATAAGATAAAAAGCAGTACCCTCATTAAGCATAGCTTGTGGCTTTGAATTCCCTGTAGATGGTACAGGTACTTTTAATGGAAACCTAAAACATTTTTAATGTGGGAAAATGTTGAGTTTATTGATGCCTGGATAGCTCAGCCGGTAGAGCATCATACTTTTAATCTGAGGGTCCAGGGTTCAAGTCCCTGTTCAGGCGGGAATTCAATTATAAGAACTTCATTGACACTTCATAGGTCGTTGAGTGCTAGAATAGATGCGCTCGTTATTGATACTTTACAAAGATTTAAAAACAGAAGCCTTGTGATCCTACAAATTGGACATTTAACTAGTTACTTGTATTTATTGTAATTGACTAATTGACACTGTCTAAAATACAGAATAATGAGTCTCATTTTGTTTGACCTCTCAGCTGCAGAGGTTTTGGCTAATAAACACTGTGCTCTTCAACAAACTCCAGTTCAATTCTGATTACTGTGACAGTCATTGAAATGGAAATTCTGTGAAAATCTAAATTTATTGGAGAATGCGGGCATCGATCCCGCTACCTCTCACATGCTAAGCGAGCTCTCTACCATTTGAGCTAATTCCCCTATCTGTAAGACTTTTTATAAGATAAAAAGCAGTACCATCATTAAGCATAGCTTGTGGCTTTGAATTCCCTGTAGATGGTACAGGTACTTTTAATGGAGACCTAAAACATTTTTAATGTGGGAAAATGTTGAGATTATTGAAGCCTGGATAGCTCAGCCGGTAGAGCATCAGACTTTTAATCTGAGGGTCCAGGGTTCAAGTCCCTGTTCAGGAGGGAATTCAATTATAAGAACTTCATTGACACTTCATAGGTCGTTGAGTGCTAGAATAGATGCGCTTATTATTGATACTTTACAAAGATTTAAAAACAGAAGCCTTGTGATCCTGCAAATTGGACGTTTAACTAGTTACTTGTATTTATTGTAATTGAATAATTGACACTGTCTAAATACAGAATGATGAGTCTCATTTTGTTTGACCTCTCAGCTGCAGAGGTTTTGGCTAATGAACACTGTGCTCTTCAACAAACTCCAGTTCAATTCTGATTACTGTGACAGTCATTGAAATGGAAATTCTGTGAAAATCTAAATTTATTGGAGAATGCGGGCATCGATCACGCTACCTCTCACATGCTAAGCGAGCGCTCTACCATTTGAGCTAATTCCCCTATCTGTAAGACTTTTTATAAGATAAAAAGCAGTACCATCATTAAGCATAGCTTGTGGCTTTGAATTCCCTGTAGATGGTACAGGTACTTTTAATGGAAACCTAAAACATTTTTAATGTGGGAAAATGTTGAGACTATTGAAGCCTGGATAGCTCAGCCGGTAGAGCATCAGACTTTTAATCTGAGGGTCCAGGGTTCAAGTCCCTGTTCAGGCGGGAATGCAATTATAAGAACTTCATTGACACTTCATAGGTTGTTGAGTGCTAGAATAGATGCGCTCATTATTGATACTTTACAAAGATTTAAAAACAGAAGCCTTGTGATCCTGCAAATTGGACGTTTAAATAGTTACTTGTATTTATTGTAATTGAATAATTGACACTGTCTAAATACAGAATGATGAGTCTCATTTTGTTTGACCTCTCAGCTGCAGAGGTTTTGGCTAATGAACCATGTGCTCTTCAACAAACTCCAGTTCAATTCTGATTGCTGTGACAGTCATTGAAATGGAAATTCTGTGAAAATCTAAATTTATTGGAGAATGCGGGCATCAATCCCGCTACCTCTCACATGCTAAGCGAGCGCTCTACCATTTGAGCTAATTCCCCTATCTGTAAGACATTTTATAAGATGAAAAGCAGTACCCTCATTAAGCATAGCTTGTGGCTTTGAATTCCCTGTAGATGGTACAGGTACTTTTAATGGAAACCTAAAACATTTTTAATGTGGGAAAATGTTGAGTTTATTGATGCCTGGATAGCTCAGCCGGTAGAGCATCATACTTTTAATCTGAGGGTCCAGGGTTCAAGTCCCTGTTCAGGCGGGAATTCAATTATAAGAACTTCATTGACACTTCATAGGTCGTTGAGTGCTAGAATAGATGCGCTCGTTATTGATACTTTACAAAGATTTAAAAACAGAAGCCTTGTGATCCTACAAATTGGACATTTAACTAGTTACTTGTATTTATTGTAATTGACTAATTGACACTGTCTAAAATACAGAATGATGAGTCTCATTTTGTTTGACCTCTAAGCTGCAGAGGTTTTGGCTAATGAACCATGTGCTCTTCAACAAACTCCAGTTCAATTCTGATTACTGTGACAGTCATTGAAATGGAAATTCTGTGAAAATCTAAATTTATTGGAGAATGCGGGCATAGATCCCGCTACCTCTCACATGCTAAGCGAGCGCTCTACCATTTGAGCTAATTCCCCTATCTGTAAGACATATTATAAGATAAAAAGCAGTACCCTCATTAAGCATAGCTTGTGGCTTTGAATTCCCTGTAGATGGTACAGGTACTTTTAATGGAAACCTAAAACATTTTTAATATGGGAAAATGTTGAGTTTATTGAAGCCTGGATAGCTCAGCCGGTAGAGCATCAGACTTTTAATCTGAGGGTCCAGCGTTCAAGTCCCTGTTCAGGTGGGATTTCAGTTATAATAACTTCATTGACCCTTCATAGGTCGTTGAGTGCTAGAATAGACGCGCTCGTTATTGATACTTTACAAAGATTTAAAAACGGAATCCTTGTGATCCTGACAATTCGACGTTTAACTAGTTACTTGTATTTATTGTGATTGACTAATTGACACTGTCTAAAATACAGAATGATGAGTCTCATTTTGTTTGACCTCTCAGCTGCAGAGGTTTTGGCTAATGAACCATGTGCTCTTCAACAACCTCCAGTTCAATTCTGATTACTGTGACAGTCATTGAAATGGAAATTCTGTGAAAATCTAAATTTATTAGAGAATGCGGGCATCAATCCCGCTACCTCTCACATGCTAAGCGAGAGCTCTACCATTTGAGCTAATTCCCCTATCTGTAAGACATTTTATAAGATGAAAAGCAGTACCCTCATTAAGCATAGCTTGTGGCTTTTAATTCCCTGTAGATGGTACAGGTACTTTTAATGGAAACCTAAAACATTTTTAATGTGGGAAAATGTTGAGGTTATTGAAGCCTGGATAGCTCAGCCGGTAGAGCATCAGACTTTTAATCTGTGGGTCCAGGGTTCAAGTCCCTGTTCAGGCGGGAATTCAATTATAAGAACTTCATTGACACTTCATAGGTCATAGAGTGCTAGAATAGATGCGCTCTTTATTGATACTTTACAAAGATTTAAAAACAGAAGCCTTGTGATCCTACAAATTGGACATTTAACTAGTTACTTGTATTTATTGTGATTGACTAATTGACACTGTCTAAAATACAGAATGATGAGTCTCATTTTGTTTGACCTCTCAGCTGCAGAGGTTTTGGCTAATGAACACTGTGCTCTTCAACAAACTCCAGTTCAATTCTGATTACTGTGACAGTCATTGAAATGGAAATTCTGTGAAAATCTAAATTTATTGGAGAATACGGGCATCGATCCCGCTACCTCTCACATGCTAAGCGAGCTCTCTACCATTTGAGCTAATTCCCCTATCTGTAAGACTTTTTATAAGATAAAAAGCAGTACCATCATTAAGCATAGCTTGTGGCTTTGAATTCCCTGTAGATGGTACAGGTACTTTTAATGGAAACCTAAAACATTTTTAATGTGGGAAAATGTTGAGACTATTGAAGCCTGGATAGCTCAGCCGGTAGAGCATCAGACTTTTAATCTGAGGGTCCAGGGTTCAAGTCCCTGTTCAGGCGGGAATGCAATTATAAGAACTTCATTGACACTTCATAGGTTGTTGAGTGCTAGAATAGATGCGCTCATTATTGATACTTTACAAAGATTTAAAAACAGAAGCCTTGTGATCCTGCAAATTGGACGTTTAAATAGTTACTTGTATTTATTGTAATTGAATAATTGACACTGTCTAAATACAGAATGATGAGTCTCATTTTGTTTGACCTCTCAGCTGCAGAGGTTTTGGCTAATGAACCATGTGCTCTTCAACAAACTCCAGTTCAATTCTGATTGCTGTGACAGTCATTGAAATGGAAATTCTGTGAAAATCTAAATTTATTGGAGAATGCGGGCATCAATCCCGCTACCTCTCACATGCTAAGCGAGCGCTCTACCATTTGAGCTAATTCCCCTATCTGTAAGACATTTTATAAGATGAAAAGCAGTACCCTCATTAAGCATAGCTTGTGGCTTTGAATTCCCTGTAGATGGTACAGGTACTTTTAATGGAAACCTAAAACATTTTTAATGTGGGAAAATGTTGAGTTTATTGATGCCTGGATAGCTCAGCCGGTAGAGCATCATACTTTTAATCTGAGGGTCCAGGGTTCAAGTCCCTGTTCAGGCGGGAATTCAATTATAAGAACTTCATTGACACTTCATAGGTCGTTGAGTGCTAGAATAGATGCGCTCGTTATTGATACTTTACAAAGATTTAAAAACAGAAGCCTTGTGATCCTACAAATTGGACATTTAACTAGTTACTTGTATTTATTGTAATTGACTAATTGACACTGTCTAAAATACAGAATGATGAGTCTCATTTTGTTTGACCTCTAAGCTGCAGAGGTTTTGGCTAATGAACCATGTGCTCTTCAACAAACTCCAGTTCAATTCTGATTACTGTGACAGTCATTGAAATGGAAATTCTGTGAAAATCTAAATTTATTGGAGAATGCGGGCATAGATCCCGCTACCTCTCACATGCTAAGCGAGCGCTCTACCATTTGAGCTAATTCCCCTATCTGTAAGACATATTATAAGATAAAAAGCAGTACCCTCATTAAGCATAGCTTGTGGCTTTGAATTCCCTGTAGATGGTACAGGTACTTTTAATGGAAACCTAAAACATTTTTAATATGGGAAAATGTTGAGTTTATTGAAGCCTGGATAGCTCAGCCGGTAGAGCATCAGACTTTTAATCTGAGGGTCCAGCGTTCAAGTCCCTGTTCAGGTGGGATTTCAGTTATAATAACTTCATTGACCCTTCATAGGTCGTTGAGTGCTAGAATAGACGCGCTCGTTATTGATACTTTACAAAGATTTAAAAACGGAATCCTTGTGATCCTGACAATTCGACGTTTAACTAGTTACTTGTATTTATTGTGATTGACTAATTGACACTGTCTAAAATACAGAATGATGAGTCTCATTTTGTTTGACCTCTCAGCTGCAGAGGTTTTGGCTAATGAACCATGTGCTCTTCAACAACCTCCAGTTCAATTCTGATTACTGTGACAGTCATTGAAATGGAAATTCTGTGAAAATCTAAATTTATTAGAGAATGCGGGCATCAATCCCGCTACCTCTCACATGCTAAGCGAGAGCTCTACCATTTGAGCTAATTCCCCTATCTGTAAGACATTTTATAAGATGAAAAGCAGTACCCTCATTAAGCATAGCTTGTGGCTTTTAATTCCCTGTAGATGGTACAGGTACTTTTAATGGAAACCTAAAACATTTTTAATGTGGGAAAATGTTGAGGTTATTGAAGCCTGGATAGCTCAGCCGGTAGAGCATCAGACTTTTAATCTGTGGGTCCAGGGTTCAAGTCCCTGTTCAGGCGGGAATTCAATTATAAGAACTTCATTGACACTTCATAGGTCGTAGAGTGCTAGAATAGATGTGCTCGTTATTGAAACTTTACAAAGATTTAAAAACAGAAGCCTTCTGATCCTACAAAATGGACGTTTAACTAGTTACTTGTATTTATTGTGATTGACTAATTGACACTGTCTAAAATACAGAATGATGAGTCTCATTTTGTTTGACCTCTCAGCTGCAGAGGTTTTGGCTAATGAACACTGTGCTCTTCAACAAACTCCAGTTCAATTCTGATTACTGTGACAGTCATTGAAATGGAAATTCTGTGAAAATCTAAATTTATTGGAGAATGCGGGCATCGATCCCGCTACCTCTCACATGCTAAGCGAGCTCTCTACCATTTGAGCTAATTCCCCTATCTGTAAGACTTTTTATAAGATAAAAAGCAGTACCATCATTAAGCATAGCTTGTGGCTTTGAATTCCCTGTAGATGGTACAGGTACTTTTAATGGAAACCTAAAACATTTTTAATGTGGGAAAATGTTGAGACTATTGAAGCCTGGATAGCTCAGCCGGTAGAGCATCAGACTTTTAATCTGAGGGTCCAGGGTTCAAGTCCCTGTTCAGGCGGGAATGCAATTATAAGAACTTCATTGACACTTCATAGGTTGTTGAGTGCTAGAATAGATGCGCTCATTATTGATACTTTACAAAGATTTAAAAACAGAAGCCTTGTGATCCTGCAAATTGGACGTTTAAATAGTTACTTGTATTTATTGTAATTGAATAATTGACACTGTCTAAATACAGAATGATGAGTCTCATTTTGTTTGACCTCTCAGCTGCAGAGGTTTTGGCTAATGAACCATGTGCTCTTCAACAAACTCCAGTTCAATTCTGATTGCTGTGACAGTCATTGAAATGGAAATTCTGTGAAAATCTAAATTTATTGGAGAATGCGGGCATCAATCCCGCTACCTCTCACATGCTAAGCGAGCGCTCTACCATTTGAGCTAATTCCCCTATCTGTAAGACATTTTATAAGATGAAAAGCAGTACCCTCATTAAGCATAGCTTGTGGCTTTGAATTCCCTGTAGATGGTACAGGTACTTTTAATGGAAACCTAAAACATTTTTAATGTGGGAAAATGTTGAGTTTATTGATGCCTGGATAGCTCAGCCGGTAGAGCATCATACTTTTAATCTGAGGGTCCAGGGTTCAAGTCCCTGTTCAGGCGGGAATTCAATTATAAGAACTTCATTGACACTTCATAGGTCGTTGAGTGCTAGAATAGATGCGCTCGTTATTGATACTTTACAAAGATTTAAAAACAGAAGCCTTGTGATCCTACAAATTGGACATTTAACTAGTTACTTGTATTTATTGTAATTGACTAATTGACACTGTCTAAAATACAGAATGATGAGTCTCATTTTGTTTGACCTCTAAGCTGCAGAGGTTTTGGCTAATGAACCATGTGCTCTTCAACAAACTCCAGTTCAATTCTGATTACTGTGACAGTCATTGAAATGGAAATTCTGTGAAAATCTAAATTTATTGGAGAATGCGGGCATAGATCCCGCTACCTCTCACATGCTAAGCGAGCGCTCTACCATTTGAGCTAATTCCCCTATCTGTAAGACATATTATAAGATAAAAAGCAGTACCCTCATTAAGCATAGCTTGTGGCTTTGAATTCCCTGTAGATGGTACAGGTACTTTTAATGGAAACCTAAAACATTTTTAATGTGGGAAAATGTTGAGTTTATTGATGCCTGGATAGCTCAGCCGGTAGAGCATCATACTTTTAATCTGAGGGTCCAGGGTTCAAGTCCCTGTTCAGGAGGGAATTCAATTATAAGAACTTCATTGACACTTCATAGGTCGTTGAGTGCTAGAATAGATGCGCTCATTATTGATACTTTACAAAGATTTAAAAACAGAAGCCTTGTGATCCTGCAAATTGGACGTTTAACTAGTTACTTGTATTTATTGTAATTGAATAATTGACACTGTCTAAATACAGAATGATGAGTCTCATTTTGTTTGACCTCTCAGCTGCAGAGGTTTTGGCTAATGAACACTGTGCTCTTCAACAAACTCCAGTTCAATTCTGATTACTGTGACAGTCATTGAAATGGAAATTCTGTGAAAATCTAAATTTATTGGAGAATGCGGGCATCGATCACGCTACCTCTCACATGCTAAGCGAGCGCTCTACCATTTGAGCTAATTCCCCTATCTGTAAGACATCTTATAAGATAAAAAGCAGTACCCTCATTAAGCATAGCTTGTGGCTTTGAATTCCCTGTAGATGGTACAGGTACTTTTAATGGAAACCTAAAACATTTTTAATGTGGGAAAATGTTGAGTTTATTGATGCCTGGATAGCTCAGCCGGTAGAGCATCATACTTTTAATCTGAGGGTCCAGGGTTCAAGTCCCTGTTCAGGCGGGAATTCAATTATAAGAACTTCATTGACACTTCATAGGTCGTTGAGTGCTAGAATAGATGCGCTCGTTATTGATACTTTACAAAGATTTAAAAACAGAAGCCTTGTGATCCTACAAATTGGACATTTAACTAGTTACTTGTATTTATTGTAATTGACTAATTGACACTGTCTAAAATACAGAATAATGAGTCTCATTTTGTTTGACCTCTCAGCTGCAGAGGTTTTGGCTAATAAACACTGTGCTCTTCAACAAACTCCAGTTCAATTCTGATTACTGTGACAGTCATTGAAATGGAAATTCTGTGAAAATCTAAATTTATTGGAGAATGCGGGCATCGATCCCGCTACCTCTCACATGCTAAGCGAGCTCTCTACCATTTGAGCTAATTCCCCTATCTGTAAGACTTTTTATAAGATAAAAAGCAGTACCATCATTAAGCATAGCTTGTGGCTTTGAATTCCCTGTAGATGGTACAGGTACTTTTAATGGAAACCTAAAACATTTTTAATGTGGGAAAATGTTGAGATTATTGAAGCCTGGATAGCTCAGCCGGTAGAGCATCAGACTTTTAATCTGAGGGTCCAGGGTTCAAGTCCCTGTTCAGGAGGGAATTCAATTATAAGAACTTCATTGACACTTCATAGGTCGTTGAGTGCTAGAATAGATGCGCTTGTTATTGATACTTTACAAAGATTTAAAAACAGAAGCCTTGTGATCCTGCAAATTGGACGTTTAACTAGTTACTTGTATTTATTGTAATTGAATAATTGACACTGTCTAAATACAGAATGATGAGTCTCATTTTGTTTGACCTCTCAGCTGCAGAGGTTTTGGCTAATGAACACTGTGCTCTTCAACAAACTCCAGTTCAATTCTGATTACTGTGACAGTCATTGAAATGGAAATTCTGTGAAAATCTAAATTTATTGGAGAATGCGGGCATCGATCACGCTACCTCTCACATGCTAAGCGAGCGCTCTACCATTTGAGCTAATTCCCCTATCTGTAAGACATCTTATAAGATAAAAAGCAGTACCCTCATTAAGCATAGCTTGTGGCTTTGAATTCCCTGTAGATGGTACAGGTACTTTTAATGGAAACCTAAAACATTTTTAATGTGGGAAAATGTTGAGATTATTGAAGCCTGGATAGCTCAGCCGGTAGAGTATCAGACTTTTAATCTGAGGGTCCAGGGTTCAAGTCCCTGTTCAGGCGGGAATTCAATTATAAGAACTTCATTGACACTTCATAGGTCGTTGAGTGCTAGAATAGATGCGCTCATTATTGATACTTTACAAAGATTTAAAAACAGAAGCCTTGTGATCCTGCAAATTGGACGTTTAAGTAGTTACTTGTATTTATTGTAATTGAATAATTGACACTGTCTAAATACAGAATGATGAGTCTCATTTTGTTTGACCTCTCAGCTGCAGAGGTTTTGGCTAATGAACCATGTGCTCTTCAACAAACTCCAGTTCAATTCTGATTACTGTGACAGTCATTGAAATGGAAATTCTGTGAAAATCTAAATTTATTGGAGAATGCGGGCATCAATCCCTCAACCTCTCACATGCTAAGCGAGCGCTCTACCATTTGAGCTAATTCCCCTATCTGTAAGTCATTTTATAAGATGAAAAGCAGTACCCTCATTAAGCATAGCTTGTGGCTTTGAATTCCCTGTAGATGGTACAGGTACTTTCAATGGAAACCTAAAACATTTTTAATGTGGGAAAATGTTGAGTTTATTGATGCCTGGATAGCTCAGCCGGTAGAGCATCATACTTTTAATCTGAGGGTCCAGGGTTCAAGTCCCTGTTCAGGCGGGAATTCAATTATAAGAACTTCATTGACACTTCATAGGTCATAGAGTGCTAGAATAGATGCGCTCGTTATTGATACTTTACAAAGATTTAAAAACAGAAGCCTTGTGATCCTACAAATTGGACATTTAACTAGTTACTTGTATTTATTGTGATTGACTAATTGACACTGTCTAAAATACAGAATGATGAGTCTCATTTTGTTTGACCTCTCAGCTGCAGAGGTTTTGGCTAATGAACACTGTGCTCTTCAACAAACTCCAGTTCAATTCTGATTACTGTGACAGTCATTGAAATGGAAATTCTGTGAAAATCTAAATTTATTGGAGAATGCGGGCATCGATCCCGCTACCTCTCACATGCTAAGCGAGCTCTCTACCATTTGAGCTAATTCCCCTATCTGTAAGACTTTTTATAAGATAAAAAGCAGTACCATCATTAAGCATAGCTTGTGGCTTTGAATTCCCTGTAGATGGTACAGGTACTTTTAATGGAAACCTAAAACATTTTTAATGTGGGAAAATGTTGAGACTATTGAAGCCTGGATAGCTCAGCCGGTAGAGCATCAGACTTTTAATCTGAGGGTCCAGGGTTCAAGTCCCTGTTCAGGCGGGAATGCAATTATAAGAACTTCATTGACACTTCATAGGTTGTTGAGTGCTAGAATAGATGCGCTCATTATTGATACTTTACAAAGATTTAAAAACAGAAGCCTTGTGATCCTGCAAATTGGACGTTTAAATAGTTACTTGTATTTATTGTAATTGAATAATTGACACTGTCTAAATACAGAATGATGAGTCTCATTTTGTTTGACCTCTCAGCTGCAGAGGTTTTGGCTAATGAACCATGTGCTCTTCAACAAACTCCAGTTCAATTCAAATTGCTGTGACAGTCATTGAAATGGAAATTCTGTGAAAATCTAAATTTATTGGAGAATGCGGGCATCAATCCCGCTACCTCTCACATGCTAAGCGAGCGCTCTACCATTTGAGCTAATTCCCCTATCTGTAAGACATTTTATAAGATGAAAAGCAGTACCCTCATTAAGCATAGCTTGTGGCTTTGAATTCCCTGTAGATGGTACAGGTACTTTTAATGGAAACCTAAAACATTTTTAATGTGGGAAAATGTTGAGTTTATTGATGCCTGGATAGCTCAGCCGGTAGAGCATCATACTTTTAATCTGAGGGTCCAGGGTTCAAGTCCCTGTTCAGGCGGGAATTCAATTATAAGAACTTCATTGACACTTCATAGGTCGTTGAGTGCTAGAATAGATGCGCTCGTTATTGATACTTTACAAAGATTTAAAAACAGAAGCCTTGTGATCCTACAAATTGGACATTTAACTAGTTACTTGTATTTA
The DNA here is from genome assembly GCF_964030765.1 of Micromesistius poutassou. NCBI lineage: Eukaryota > Metazoa > Chordata > Actinopteri > Gadiformes > Gadidae > Micromesistius > Micromesistius poutassou. Next base: position 8,014,764 of record NC_140293.1, on the reverse strand, counting down.
TTGTAATTGACTAATTGACACTGTCTAAAATACAGAATGATGAGTCTCATTTTGTTTGACCTCTAAGCTGCAGAGGTTTTGGCTAATGAACCATGTGCTCTTCAACAAACTCCAGTTCAATTCTGATTACTGTGACAGTCATTGAAATGGAAATTCTGTGAAAATCTAAATTTATTGGAGAATGCGGGCATAGATCCCGCTACCTCTCACATGCTAAGCGAGCGCTCTACCATTTGAGCTAATTCCCCTATCTGTAAGACATATTATAAGATAAAAAGCAGTACCCTCATTAAGCATAGCTTGTGGCTTTGAATTCCCTGTAGATGGTACAGGTACTTTTAATGGAAACCTAAAACATTTTTAATATGGGAAAATGTTGAGTTTATTGAAGCCTGGATAGCTCAGCCGGTAGAGCATCAGACTTTTAATCTGAGGGTCCAGCGTTCAAGTCCCTGTTCAGGTGGGATTTCAGTTATAATAACTTCATTGACCCTTCATAGGTCGTTGAGTGCTAGAATAGACGCGCTCGTTATTGATACTTTACAAAGATTTAAAAACGGAATCCTTGTGATCCTGACAATTCGACGTTTAACTAGTTACTTGTATTTATTGTGATTGACTAATTGACACTGTCTAAAATACAGAATGATGAGTCTCATTTTGTTTGACCTCTCAGCTGCAGAGGTTTTGGCTAATGAACCATGTGCTCTTCAACAACCTCCAGTTCAATTCTGATTACTGTGACAGTCATTGAAATGGAAATTCTGTGAAAATCTAAATTTATTGGAGAATGCGGGCATCAATCCCGCTACCTCTCACATGCTAAGCGAGAGCTCTACCATTTGAGCTAATTTCCCTATCTGTAAGACATTTTATAAGATGAAAAGCAGTACCCTCATTAAGCATAGCTTGTGGCTTTGAATTCCCTGTAGATGGTACAGGTACTTTTAATGGAAACCTAAAACATTTTTAATGTGGGAAAATGTTGAGGTTATTGAAGCCTGGATAGCTCAGCCGGTAGAGCATCAGACTTTTAATCTGTGGGTCCAGGGTTCAAGTCCCTGTTCAGGCGGGAATTCAATTATAAGAACTTCATTGACACTTCATAGGTCGTAGAGTGCTAGAATAGATGCGCTCGTTATTGAAACTTTACAAAGATTTAAAAACAGAAGCCTTCTGATCCTACAAAATGGACGTTTAACTAGTTACTTGTATTTATTGTGATTGACTAATTGACACTGTCTAAAATACAGAATGATGAGTCTCATTTTGTTTGACCTCTCAGCTGCAGAGGTTTTGGCTAATGAACACTGTGCTCTTCAACAAACTCCAGTTCAATTCTGATTACTGTGACAGTCATTGAAATGGAAATTCTGTGAAAATCTAAATTTATTGGAGAATGCGGGCATCGATCCCGCTACCTCTCACATGCTAAGCGAGCTCTCTACCATTTGAGCTAATTCCCCTATCTGTAAGACTTTTTATAAGATAAAAAGCAGTACCATCATTAAGCATAGCTTGTGGCTTTGAATTCCCTGTAGATGGTACAGGTACTTTTAATGGAAACCTAAAACATTTTTAATGTGGGAAAATGTTGAGACTATTGAAGCCTGGATAGCTCAGCCGGTAGAGCATCAGACTTTTAATCTGAGGGTCCAGGGTTCAAGTCCCTGTTCAGGCGGGAATGCAATTATAAGAACTTCATTGACACTTCATAGGTTGTTGAGTGCTAGAATAGATGCGCTCATTATTGATACTTTACAAAGATTTAAAAACAGAAGCCTTGTGATCCTGCAAATTGGACGTTTAAATAGTTACTTGTATTTATTGTAATTGAATAATTGACACTGTCTAAATACAGAATGATGAGTCTCATTTTGTTTGACCTCTCAGCTGCAGAGGTTTTGGCTAATGAACCATGTGCTCTTCAACAAACTCCAGTTCAATTCTGATTGCTGTGACAGTCATTGAAATGGAAATTCTGTGAAAATCTAAATTTATTGGAGAATGCGGGCATCAATCCCGCTACCTCTCACATGCTAAGCGAGCGCTCTACCATTTGAGCTAATTCCCCTATCTGTAAGACATTTTATAAGATGAAAAGCAGTACCCTCATTAAGCATAGCTTGTGGCTTTGAATTCCCTGTAGATGGTACAGGTACTTTTAATGGAAACCTAAAACATTTTTAATGTGGGAAAATGTTGAGTTTATTGATGCCTGGATAGCTCAGCCGGTAGAGCATCATACTTTTAATCTGAGGGTCCAGGGTTCAAGTCCCTGTTCAGGCGGGAATTCAATTATAAGAACTTCATTGACACTTCATAGGTCGTTGAGTGCTAGAATAGATGCGCTCGTTATTGATACTTTACAAAGATTTAAAAACAGAAGCCTTGTGATCCTACAAATTGGACATTTAACTAGTTACTTGTATTTATTGTAATTGACTAATTGACACTGTCTAAAATACAGAATGATGAGTCTCATTTTGTTTGACCTCTAAGCTGCAGAGGTTTTGGCTAATGAACCATGTGCTCTTCAACAAACTCCAGTTCAATTCTGATTACTGTGACAGTCATTGAAATGGAAATTCTGTGAAAATCTAAATTTATTGGAGAATGCGGGCATAGATCCCGCTACCTCTCACATGCTAAGCGAGCGCTCTACCATTTGAGCTAATTCCCCTATCTGTAAGACATATTATAAGATAAAAAGCAGTACCCTCATTAAGCATAGCTTGTGGCTTTGAATTCCCTGTAGATGGTACAGGTACTTTTAATGGAAACCTAAAACATTTTTAATATGGGAAAATGTTGCGTTTATTGAAGCCTGGATAGCTCAGCCGGTAGAGCATCAGACTTTTAATCTGAGGGTCCAGCGTTCAAGTCCCTGTTCAGGTGGGATTTCAGTTATAATAACTTCATTGACCCTTCATAGGTCGTTGAGTGCTAGAATAGACGCGCTCGTTATTGATACTTTACAAAGATTTAAAAACGGAATCCTTGTGATCCTGACAATTCGACGTTTAACTAGTTACTTGTATTTATTGTGATTGACTAATTGACACTGTCTAAAATACAGAATGATGAATCTCATTTTGTTTGACCTCTCAGCTGCAGAGGTTTTGGCTAATGAACCATGTGCTCTTCAACAACCTCCAGTTCAATTCTGATTACTGTGACAGTCATTGAAATGGAAATTCTGTGAAAATCTAAATTTATTGGAGAATGCGGGCATCAATCCCGCTACCTCTCACATGCTAAGCGAGAGCTCTACCATTTTAGCTAATTCCCCTATCTGTAAGACATTTTATAAGATGAAAAGCAGTACCCTCATTAAGCATAGCTTGTGGCTTTGAATTCCCTGTAGATGGTACAGGTACTTTTAATGGAAACCTAAAACATTTTTAATGTGGGAAAATGTTGAGGTTATTGAAGCCTGGATAGCTCAGCCGGTAGAGCATCAGACTTTTAATCTGTGGGTCCAGGGTTCAAGTCCCTGTTCAGGCGGGAATTCAATTATAAGAACTTCATTGACACTTCATAGGTCGTAGAGTGCTAGAATAGATGCGCTCGTTATTGAAACTTTACAAAGATTTAAAAACAGAAGCCTTCTGATCCTACAAAATGGACGTTTAACTAGTTACTTGTATTTATTGTGATTGACTAATTGACACTGTCTAAAATACAGAATGATGAGTCTAATTTTGTTTGACCTCTCAGCTGCAGAGGTTTTGGCTAATGAACACTGTGCTCTTCAACAAACTCCAGTTCAATTCTGATTACTGTGACAGTCATTGAAATGGAAATTCTGTGAAAATCTAAATTTATTGGAGAATGCGGGCATCGATCCCGCTACCTCTCACATGCTAAGCGAGCTCTCTACCATTTAAGCTAATTCCCCTATCTGTAAGTCTTTTTATAAGATAAAAAGCAGTACCATCATTAAGCATAGCTTGTGGCTTTGAATTCCCTGTAGATGGTACAGGTACTTTTAATGGAAACCTAAAACATTTTTAATGTGGGAAAATGTTGAGATTATTGAAGCCTGGATAGCTCAGCCGGTAGAGCATCAGACTTTTATTCTGAGGGTCCAGGGTTCAAGTCCCTGTTCAGGCGGGAATTCAATTATAAGAACTTCATTGACACTTCATAGGTCGTTGAGTGCTAGAATAGATGCGCTCATTATTGATACTTTACAAAGATTTAAAAACAGAAGCCTTGTGATCCTGCAAATTGGACGTTTAACTAGTTACTTGTATTTATTGTAATTGAATAATTGACACTGTCTAAATACAGAATGATGAGTCTCATTTTGTTTGACCTCTCAGCTGCAGAGGTTTTGGCTAATGAACCATGTGCTCTTCAACAAACTCCAGTTCAATTCTGATTACTGTGACAGTCATTGAAATGGAAATTCTGTGAAAATCTAAATTTATTGGAGAATGCGGGCATCGATCACGCTACCTCTCACATGCTAAGCGAGCGCTCTACCATTTGAGCTAATTCCCCTTTCTGTAAGACATCTTATGAGATAAAAAGCAGTACCCTCATTAAGCATAGCTTGTGGCTTTGAATTCCCTGTAGATGGTACAGGTACTTTTAATGGAAACCTAAAACATTTTTAATGTGGGAAAATGTTGAGTTTATTGATGCCTGGATAGCTCAGCCGGTAGAGCATCATACTTTTAATCTGAGGGTCCAGGGTTCAAGTCCCTGTTCAGGCGGGAATTCAATTATAAGAACTTCATTGACACTTCATAGGTCGTTGAGTGCTAGAATAGATGCGCTCGTTATTGATACTTTACAAAGATTTAAAAAAAGAAGCCTTGTGATCCTACAAATTGGACATTTAACTAGTTACTTGTATTTATTGTAATTGACTAATTGACACTGTCTAAAATACAGAATGATGAGTCTCATTTTGTTTGACCTCTCAGCTGCAGAGGTTTTGGCTAATGAACCATGTGCTCTTCAACAAACTCCAGTTCAATTCTGATTACTGTGACAGTCATTGAAATGGAAATTCTGTGAAAATCTAAATTCATTGGAGAATGCGGGCATCGATCCCGCTACCTCTCACATGCTAAGCGAGCGCTCTACCATTTGAGCTAATTCCCCTATCTGTAAGACATTTTATAAGATGAAAAGCAGTACCCTCATTAAGCATAGCTTGTGGCTTTGAATTCCCTGTAGATGGTACAGGTACTTTTAATGGAAACCTAAAACATTTTTAATGTGGGAAAATGTTGAGGTTATTGAAGCCTGGATAGCTCAGCCGGTAGAGCATCAGACTTTTAATCTGTGGGTCCAGGGTTCAAGTCCCTGTTCAGGCGGGAATTCAATTATAAGAACTTCATTGACGCTTCATAGGTCGTAGAGTGCTAGAATAGATGCGCTCGTTATTGATACTTTACAAAGATTTAAAAACAGAAGCCTTCTGATCCTACAAAATGGACATTTAACTAGTTACTTGTATTTATTGTGATTGACTAATTGACACTGTCTAAAATACAGAATGATGAGTCTCATTTTGTTTGACCTCTCAGCTGCAGAGGTTTTGGCTAATGAACACTGTGCTCTTCAACAAACTCCAGTTCAATTCTGATTACTGTGACAGTCATTGAAATGGAAATTCTGTGAAAATCTAAATTTATTGGAGAATGCGGGCATCGATCCCGCTACCTCTCACATGCTAAGCGAGCTCTCTACCATTTGAGCTAATTCCCCTATCTGTAAGACATTTTATAAGATAAAAAGCAGTACCCTCATTAAGCATAGCTTGTGGCTTTGAATTCCCTGTAGATGGTACAGGTACTTTTAATGGAAACCTAAAACATTTTTAATGTGGGAAAATGTTGAGTTTATTGATGCCTGGATAGCTCAATAAAGCTCAATAAAGCATCATACTTTTAATCTGAGGGTCCAGGGTTCAAGTCCCTGTTCAGGCGGGAATTCAATTATAAGAACTTCATTGACACTTCATAGGTCGTTGAGTGCTAGAATAGATGCGCTCGTTATTGATACTTTACAAAGATTTAAAAACAGAAGCCTTGTGATCCTACAAATTGGACATTTAACTAGTTACTTGTATTTATTGTAATTGACTAATTGACACTGTCTAAAATACAGAATGATGAGTCTCATTTTGTTTGACATCTCAGCTGCAGAGGTTTTGGCTAATGAACCATGTGCTCTTCAACAAACTCCAGTTCAATTCTGATTACTGTGACAGTCATTGAAATGGAAATTCTGTGAAAATCTAAATATATTGGAGAATGCGGGCATCGATCCCGCTACCTCTCACATGCTAAGCGAGCGCTCTACCATTTGAGCTAATTCCCCTATCTGTAAGACATATTATAAGATAAAAAGCAGTACCCTCATTAAGCATCGCTTGTGGCTTTGAATTCCCTGTAGATGGTACAGGTACTTTTAATGGAAACCTAAAACATTTTTAATATGGGAAAATGTTGAGTTTATTGAAGCCTGGATAGCTCAGCCGGTAGAGCATCAGACTTCTAATCTGAGGGTCCAGCGTTCAAGTCCCTGTTCAGGTGGGATTTCAGTTATAATAACTTCATTGACCCTTCATAGGTCGTTGAGTGCTAGAATAGACGCGCTCGTTATTGATACTTTACAAAGATTTAAAAACGGAATCCTTGTGATCCTGACAATTCGACGTTTAACTAGTTACTTGTATTTATTGTAATTGAATAATTGACACTGTCTAGAATACAGAATGATGAGTCTCATTTTGTTTGACCTCTCAGCTGCAGAGGTTTTGGCTAATGAACCATGTGCTCTTCAACAAACTCCAGTTCAATTCTGATTACTGTGACAGTCATTGAAATGGAAATTCTGTGAAAATCTAAATTTATTGGAGAATGCGGGCATCAATCCCGCTACCTCTCACATGCTAAGCGAGCGCTCTACCATTTGAGCTAATTCCCCTATCTGTAAGACATTTTATAAGATGAAAAGCAGTACCCTCATTAAGCATAGCTTGTGGCTTTGAATTCCCTGTAGATGGTACAGGTACTTTTAATGGAAACCTAAAACATTTTTAATGTGGGAAAATGTTGAGGTTATTGAAGCCTGGATAGCTCAGCCGGTAGAGCATCAGACTTTTAATCTGTGGGTCCAGGGTTCAAGTCCCTGTTCAGGCGGGAATTCAATTATAAGAACTTCATTGACACTTCATAGGTCGTAGAGTGCTAGAATAGATGCGCTCATTATTGATACTTTACAAAGATTTAAAAACAGAAGCCTTCTGATCCTACAAAATGGACGTTTAACTAGTTACTTGTATTTATTGTGATTGACTAATTGACACTGTCTAAAATACAGAATGATGAGTCTCATTTTGTTTGACCTCTCAGCTGCAGAGGTTTTGGCTAATGAACACTGTGCTCTTCAACAAACTCCAGTTCAATTCTGATTACTGTGACAGTCATTGAAATGGAAATTCTGTGAAAATCTCAATTTATTGGAGAATGCGGGCATCGATCCCGCTACCTCTCACATGCTAAGCGAGCTCTCTACCATTTGAGCTAATTCCCCTATCTGTAAGACGTTTTATAAGATAAAAAGCAGTACCCTCATTAAGCATAGCTTGTGGCTTTGAATTCCCTGTAGATGGTACAGGTACTTTTAATGGAAACCTAAAACATTTTTAATGTGGGAAAATGTTGAGTTTATTGATGCCTGGATAGCTCAGCCGGTAGAGCATCATACTTTTAATCTGAGGGTCCAGGGTTCAAGTCCCTGTTCAGGCGGGAATTCAATTATAAGAACTTCATTGACACTTCATAGGTCGTTGAGTGCTAGAATAGATGCGCTCGTTATTGATACTTTACAAAGATTTAAAAACAGAAGCCTTGTGATCCTACAAATTGGACATTTAACTAGTTACTTGTATTTATTGTAATTGACTAATTGACACTGTCTAAAATACAGAATGATGAGTCTCATTTTGTTTGACATCTCAGCTGCAGAGGTTTTGGCTAATGAACCATGTGCTCTTCAACAAACTCCAGTTCAATTCTGATTACTGTGACAGTCATTGAAATGGAAATTCTGTGAAAATCTAAATATATTGGAGAATGCGGGCATCGATCCCGCTACCTCTCACATGCTAAGCGAGCGCTCTACCATTTGAGCTAATTCCCCTATCTGTAAGACATATTATAAGATAAAAAGCAGTACCCTCATTAAGCATCGCTTGTGGCTTTGAATTCCCTGTAGATGGTACAGGTACTTTTAATGGAAACCTAAAACATTTTTAATATGGGAAAATGTTGAGTTTATTGAAGCCTGGATAGCTCAGCCGGTAGAGCATCAGACTTCTAATCTGAGGGTCCAGCGTTCAAGTCCCTGTTCAGGTGGGATTTCAGTTATAATAACTTCATTGACCCTTCATAGGTCGTTGAGTGCTAGAATAGACGCGCTCGTTATTGATACTTTACAAAGATTTAAAAACGGAATCCTTGTGATCCTGACAATTCGACGTTTAACTAGTTACTTGTATTTATTGTAATTGAATAATTGACACTGTCTAGAATACAGAATGATGAGTCTCATTTTGTTTGACCTCTCAGCTGCAGAGGTTTTGGCTAATGAACCATGTGCTCTTCAACAAACTCCAGTTCAATTCTGATTACTGTGACAGTCATTGAAATGGAAATTCTGTGAAAATCTAAATTTATTGGAGAATGCGGGCATCAATCCCGCTACCTCTCACATGCTAAGCGAGCGCTCTACCATTTGAGCTAATTCCCCTATCTGTAAGACATTTTATAAGATGAAAAGCAGTACCCTCATTAAGCATAGCTTGTGGCTTTGAATTCCCTGTAGATGGTACAGGTACTTTTAATGGAAACCTAAAACATTTTTAATGTGGGAAAATGTTGAGGTTATTGAAGCCTGGATAGCTCAGCCGGTAGAGCATCAGACTTTTAATCTGTGGGTCCAGGGTTCAAGTCCCTGTTCAGGCGGGAATTCAATTATAAGAACTTCATTGACACTTCATAGGTCGTAGAGTGCTAGAATAGATGCGCTCGTTATTGATACTTTACAAAGATTTAAAAACAGAAGCCTTCTGATCCTACAAAATGGACGTTTAACTAGTTACTTGTATTTATTGTGATTGACTAATTGACACTGTCTAAAATACAGAATGATTAGTCTCATTTTGTTTGACCTCTCAGCTGCAGAGGTTTTGGCTAATGAACACTGTGCTCTTCAACAAACTCCAGTTCAATTCTGATTACTGTGACAGTCATTGAAATGGAAATTCTGTGAAAATCTCAATTTATTGGAGAATGCGGGCATCGATCCCGCTACCTCTCACATGCTAAGCGAGCTCTCTACCATTTGAGCTAATTCCCCTATCTGTAAGACGTTTTATAAGATAAAAAGCAGTACCCTCATTAAGCATAGCTTGTGGCTTTGAATTCCCTGTAGATGGTACAGGTACTTTTAATGGAAACCTAAAACATTTTTAATGTGGGAAAATGTTGAGTTTATTGATGCCTGGATAGCTCAGCCGGTAGAGCATCATACTTTTAATCTGAGGGTCCAGGGTTCAAGTCCCTGTTCAGGCGGGAATTCAATTATAAGAACTTCATTGACACTTCATAGGTCGTTGAGTGCTAGAATAGATGCGCTCGTTATTGATACTTTACAAAGATTTAAAAACAGAAGCCTTGTGATCCTACAAATTGGACATTTAACTAGTTACTTGTATTTGTTGTAATTGACTAATTGACACTGTCTAAAATACAGAATGATGAGTCTCATTTTGTTTGACCTCTCAGCTGCAGAGGTTTTGGCTAATGAACCATGTGATCTTCAACAAACTCCAGTTCAATTCTGATTACTGTGACAGTCATTGAAATGGAAATTCTGTGAAAATCTAAATTTATTGGAGAATGCGGGCATCGATCCCGCTACCTCTCACATGCTAAGCGAGCGCTCTACCATTTGAGCTAATTCCCCTATCTGTAAGACATATTATAAGATAAAAAGCAGTACCCTCATTAAGCATCGCTTGTGGCTTTGAATTCCCTGTAGATGGTACAGGTACTTTTAATGGAAACCTAAAACATTTTTAATATGGGAAAATGTTGAGTTTATTGAAGCCTGGATAGCTCAGCCGGTAGAGCATCAGACTTCTAATCTGAGGGTCCAGCGTTCAAGTCCCTGTTCAGGTGGGATTTCAGTTATAATAACTTCATTGACCCTTCATAGGTCGTTGAGTGCTAGAATAGACGCGCTCGTTATTGATACTTTACAAAGATTTAAAAACGGAATCCTTGTGATCCTGACAATTCGACGTTTAACTAGTTACTTGTATTTATTGTAATTGAATAATTGACACTGTCTAGAATACAGAATGATGAGTCTCATTTTGTTTGACCTCTCAGCTGCAGAGGTTTTGGCTAATGAACCATGTGCTCTTCAACAAACTCCAGTTCAATTCTGATTACTGTGACAGTCATTGAAATGGAAATTCTGTGAAAATCTAAATTTATTGGAGAATGCGGGCATCAATCCCGCTACCTCTCACATGCTAAGCGAGCGCTCTACCATTTGAGCTAATTCCCCTATCTGTAAGACATTTTATAAGATGAAAAGCAGTACCCTCATTAAGCATAGCTTGTGGCTTTGAATTCCCTGTAGATGGTACAGGTACTTTTAATGGAAACCTAAAACATTTTTAATGTGGGAAAATGTTGAGGTTATTGAAGCCTGGATAGCTCAGCCGGTAGAGCATCAGACTTTTAATCTGTGGGTCCAGGGTTCAAGTCCCTGTTCAGGCGGGAATTCAATTATAAGAACTTCATTGACACTTCATAGGTCGTAGAGTGCTAGAATAGATGCGCTCGTTATTGATACTTTACAAAGATTTAAAAACAGAAGCCTTCTGATCCTACAAAATGGACGTTTAACTAGTTACTTGTATTTATTGTGATTGACTAATTGACACTGTCTAAAATACAGAATGATGAGTCTCATTTTGTTTGACCTCTCAGCTGCAGAGGTTTTGGCTAATGAACACTGTGCTCTTCAACAAACTCCAGTTCAATTCTGATTACTGTGACCGTCATTGAAATGGAAATTCTGTGAAAATCTCAATTTATTGGAGAATGCGGGCATCGATCCCGCTACCTCTCACATGCTAAGCGAGCTCTCTACCATTTGAGCTAATTCCCCTATCTGTAAGACATTTTATAAGATAAAAAGCAGTACCCTCATTAAGCATAGCTTGTGGCTTTGAATTCCCTGTAGATGGTACAGGTACTTTTAATGGAAACCTAAAACATTTTTAATGTGGGAAAATGTTGAGTTTATTGATGCCTGGATAGCTCAGCCGGTAGAGCATCATACTTTTAATCTGAGGGTCCAGGGTTCAAGTCCCTGTTCAGGCGGGAATTCAATTATAAGAACTTCATTGACACTTCATAGGTCGTTGAGTGCTAGAATAGATGCGCTCGTTATTGATACTTTACAAAGATTTAAAAACAGAAGCCTTGTGATCCTACAAATTGGACATTTAACTAGTTACTTGTATTTATTGTAATTGACTAATTGACACTGTCTAAAATACAGAATGATGAGTCTCATTTTGTTTGACCTCTCAGCTGCAGAGGTTTTGGCTAATGAACCATGTGCTCTTCAACAAACTCCAGTTCAATTCTGATTACTGTGACAGTCATTGAAATGGAAATTCTGTGAAAATCTAAATTTATTGGAGAATGCGGGCATCGATCCCGCTACCTCTCACATGCTAAGCGAGCGCTCTACCATTTGAGCTAATTCCCCTATCTGTAAGACATATTATAAGATAAAAAGCAGTACCCTCATTAAGCATCGCTTGTGGCTTTGAATTCCCTGTAGATGGTACAGGTACTTTTAATGGAAACCTAAAACATTTTTAATATGGGAAAATGTTGAGTTTATTGAAGCCTGGATAGCTCAGCCGGTAGAGCATCAGACTTCTAATCTGAGGGTCCAGCGTTCAAGTCCCTGTTCAGGTGGGATTTCAGTTATAATAACTTCATTGACCCTTCATAGGTCGTTGAGTGCTAGAATAGACGCGCTCGTTATTGATACTTTACAAAGATTTAAAAACGGAATCCTTGTGATCCTGACAATTCGACGTTTAACTAGTTACTTGTATTTATTGTAATTGAATAATTGACACTGTCTAGAATACAGAATGATGAGTCTCATTTTGTTTGACCTCTCAGCTGCAGAGGTTTTGGCTAATGAACCATGTGCTCTTCAACAAACTCCAGTTCAATTCTGATTACTGTGACAGTCATTGAAATGGAAATTCTGTGAAAATCTAAATTTATTGGAGAATGCGGGCATCAATCCCGCTACCTCTCACATGCTAAGCGAGCGCTCTACCATTTGAGCTAATTCCCCTATCTGTAAGACATTTTATAAGATGAAAAGCAGTACCCTCATTAAGCATAGCTTGTGGCTTTGAATTCCCTGTAGATGGTACAGGTACTTTTAATGGAAACCTAAAACATTTTTAATGTGGGAAAATGTTGAGGTTATTGAAGCCTGGATAGCTCAGCCGGTAGAGCATCAGACTTTTAATCTGTGGGTCCAGGGTTCAAGTCCCTGTTCAGGCGGGAATTCAAGTATAAGAACTTCATTGACACTTCATAGGTCGTAGAGTGCTAGAATAGATGCGCTCGTTATTGATACTTTACAAAGATTTAAAAACAGAAGCCTTCTGATCCTACAAAATGGACGTTTAACTAGTTACTTGTATTTATTGTGATTGACTAATTGACACTGTCTAAAATACAGAATGATGAGTCTCATTTTGTTTGACCTCTCAGCTGCAGAGGTTTTGGCTAATGAACACTGTGCTCTTCAACAAACTCCAGTTCAATTCTGATTACTGTGACAGTCATTGAAATGGAAATTCTGTGAAAATCTCAATTTATTGGAGAATGCGGGCATCGATCCCTCTACCTCTCACATGCTAAGCGAGCTCTCTACCATTTGAGCTAATTCCCCTATCTGTAAGACTTTTTATAAGATAAAAAGCAGGACCATCATTAAGCATAGCTTGTGGCTTTGAATTCCCTGTAGATGGTACAGGTACTTTTAATGGAAACCTAAAACATTTTTAATGTGGGAAAATGTTGAGATTATTGAAGCCTGGATAGCTCAGCCGGTAGAGCATCAGACTTTTAATCTGAGGGTCCAGGGTTCAAGTCCCTGTTCAGGCGGGAATTCAATTATAAGAACTTCATTGACACTTCATAGGTCGTTGAGTGCTAGAATAGATGCGCTCATTATTGATACTTTACAAAGATTTAAAAACAGAAGCCTTGTGATCCTGCAAATTGGACGTTTAACTAGTTACTTGTATTTATTGTAATTGAATAATTGACACTGTCTAAATACAGAATGATGAGTCTCATTTTGTTTGACCTCTCAGCTGCAGAGGTTTTGGCTAATGAACCATGTGCTCTTCAACAAACTCCAGTTCAATTCTGATTAGTGTGACAGTCATTGATATGGAAATTCTGTGAAAATCTAAATTTATTGGAGAATGCGGGCATCGATCACGCTACCTCTCACATGCTAAGCGAGCGCTCTACCATTTGAGCTAATTCCCCTATCTCTAAGACATCTTATGAGATAAAAAGCAGTACCCTCATTAAGCATAGCTTGTGGCTTTGAATTCCCTGTAGATGGTACAGGTACTTTTAATGGAAACCTAAAACATTTTTAATGTGGGAAAATGTTGAGTTTATTGATGCCTGGATAGCTCAGCCGGTAGAGCATCATACTTTTAATCTGAGGGTCCAGGGTTCAAGTCCCTGTTCAGGCGGGAATTCAATTATAAGAACTTCATTGACACTTCATAGGTCGTTGAGTGCTAGAATAGATGCGCTCGTTATTGATACTTTACAAAGATTTAAAAACAGAAGCCTTGTGATCCTACAAATTGGACATTTAACTAGTTACTTGTATTTATTGTAATTGACTAATTGACACTGTCTAAAATACAGAATGATGAGTCTCATTTTGTTTGACCTCTCAGCTGCAGAGGTTTTGGCTAATGAACCATGTGCTCTTCAACAAACTCCAGTTCAATTCTGATTACTGTGACAGTCATTGAAATGGAAATTCTGTGAAAATCTAAATTCATTGGAGAATGCGGGCATCGATCCCGCTACCTCTCACATGCTAAGCGAGCGCTCTACCATTTGAGCTAATTCCCCTATCTGTAAGATATTTTATAAGATGAAAAGCAGTACCCTCATTAAGCATAGCTTGTGGCTTTGAATTCCCTGTAGATGGTACAGGTACTTTTAATGGAAACCTAAAACATTTTTAATGTGGGAAAATGTTGAGGTTATTGAAGCCTGGATAGCTCAGCCGGTAGAGCATCAGACTATTAATCTGTGGGTCCAGGGTTCAAGTCCCTGTTCAGGCGGGAATTCAATTATAAGAACTTCATTGACACTTCATAGGTCGTAGAGTGCTAGAATAGATGCGCTCGTTATTGATACTTTACAAAGATTTAAAAACAGAAGCCTTCTGATCCTACAAAATGGACGTTTAACTAGTTACTTGTATTTATTGTGATTGACTAATTGACACTGTCTAAAATACAGAATGATGAGTCTCATTTTGTTTGACCTCTCAGCTGCAGAGGTTTTGGCTAATGAACACTGTGCTCTTCAACAAACTCCAGTTCAATTCTGATTACTGTGACAGTCATTGAAATGGAAATTCTGTGAAAATCTAAATTTATTGGAGAATGCGGGCATCGATCCCGCTACCTCTCACATGCTAAGCGAGCTCTCTACCATTTGAGCTAATTCCCCTATCTGTAAGACATCTTATAAGATAAAAAGCAGTACCCTCATTAAGCATAGCTTGTGGCTTTGAATTCCCTGTAGATGGTACAGGTACTTTTAATGGAAACCTAAAACATTTTTAATGTGGGAAAATGTTGAGTTTATTAATGCCTGGATAGCTCAGCCGGTAGAGCATCATACTTTTAATCTGAGGGTCCAGGGTTCAAGTCCCTGTTCAGGCGGGAATTCAATTATAAGAACTTCATTGACACTTCATAGGTCGTTGAGTGCTAGAATAGATGCGCTCGTTATTGATACTTTACAAAGATTTAAAAACAGAAGCCTTGTGATCCTACAAATTGGACATTTAACTAGTTACTTGTATTTATTGTAATTGACTAATTGACACTGTCTAAAATACAGAATGATGAGTCTCATTTTGTTTGACCTCTCAGCTGCAGAGGTTTTGGCTAATGAACCATGTGCTCTTCAACAAACTCCAGTTCAATTCTGATTACTGTGACAGTCATTGAAATGGAAATTCTGTGAAAATCTAAATTTATTGGAGAATGCGGGCATCGATCCCGCTACCTCTCACATGCTAAGTGAGCGCTCTACCATTTGAGCTAATTCCCCTATCTGTAAGACATATTATAAGATAAAAAGCAGTACCCTCATTAAGCATAGCTTGTGGCTTTGAATTCCCTGTAGATGGTACAGGTACTTTTAATGGAAACCTAAAACATTTTTAATATGGGAAAATGTTGAGTTTATTGAAGCCTGGATAGCTCAGCCGGTAGAGCATCAGACTTTTAATCTGAGGGTCCAGCGTTCAAGTCCCTGTTCAGGTGGGATTTCAGTTATAATAACTTCATTGACCCTTCATAGGTCGTTGAGTGCTAGAATAGACGCGCTCGTTATTGATACTTTACAAAGATTTAAAAACGGAATCCTTGTGATCCTGACAATTCGACGTTTAACTAGTTACTTGTATTTATTGTAATTGAATAATTGACACTGTCTAAAATACAGAATGATGAGTCTCATTTTGTTTGACCTCTCAGCTGCAGAGGTTTTGGCTAATGAACCATGTGCTCTTCAACAAACTCCAGTTCAATTCTGATTACTGTGACAGTCATTGAAATGGAAATTCTGTGAAAATCTAAATTTATTGGAGAATGCGGGCATCAATCCCGCTACCTCTCACATGCTAAGCGAGCGCTCTACCATTTGAGCTAATTCCCCTATCTGTAAGACATTTTATAAGATGAAAAGCAGTACCCTCATTAAGCATAGCTTGTGGCTTTGAATTCCCTGTAGATGGTACAGGTACTTTTAATGGAAACCTAAAACATTTTTAATGTGGGAAAATGTTGAGGTTATTGAAGCCTGGATAGCTCAGCCGGTAGAGCATCAGACTTTTAATCTGAGGGTACAGGGTTCAAGTCCCTGTTCAGGCGGGAATTCAATTATAAGAACTTCATTGACACTTCATAGGTCGTTCAGTGCTAGAATAGATGCGCTCGTTATTGATACTTTACAAAGATTTAAAAACAGAACCCTTGTGATCCTACAAAATGGACGTTTAACTAGTTACTTGTATTTATTGTGATTGACTAATTGACACTGTCTAAAATACAGAATGATGAGTCTCATTTTGTTTGACCTCTCAGCTGCAGAGGTTTTGGCTAATGAACACTGTGCTCTTCAACAAACTCCAGTTCAATTCTGATTACTGTGACAGTCATTGAAATGGAAATTCTGTGAAAATCTAAATTTATTGGAGAATGCGGGCATCGATCCCGCTACCTCTCACATGCTAAGCGAGCTCTCTACCATTTGAGCTAATTCCCCTATCTGTAAGACTTTTTATAAGATAAAAAGCAGTACCATCATTAAGCATAGCTTGTGGCTTTGAATTCCCTGTAGATGGTACAGGTACTTTTAATGGAAACCTAAAACATTTTTAATGTGGGAAAATGTTGAGATTATTGAAGCCTGGATAGCTCAGCCGGTAGAGCATCAGACTTTTAATCTGAGGGTCCAGGGTTCAAGTCCCTGTTCAGGCGGGAATTCAATTATAAGAACTTCATTGACACTTCATAGGTCGTTGAGTGCTAGAATAGATGCGCTCGTTATTGATACTTTACAAAGATTTAAAAACAGAAGCCTTGTGATCCTACAAAATGGACGTTTAACTAGTTACTTGTATTTATTGTGATTGACTAATTGACACTGTCTAAAATACAGAATGATGAGTCTCATTTTGTTTGACCTCTCAGCTGCAGAGGTTTTGGCTAATGAACACTGTGCTCTTCAACAAACTCCAGTTCAATTCTGATTACTGTGACAGTCATTGAAATGGAAATTCTGTGAAAATCTAAATTTATTGGAGAATGCGGGCATCGATCCCGCTACCTCTCACATGCTAAGCGAGCGCTCTACCATTTGAGCTAATTCCCCTATCTGTAAGACATATTATAAGATAAAAAGCAGTACCCTCATTAAGCATAGCTTGTGGCTTTGAATTCCCTGTAGATGGTACAGGTACTTTTAATGGAAACCTAAAACATTTTTAATGTGGGAAAACGTTGAGGTTATTGAAGCCTGGATAGCTCAGCCGGTAGAGCATCAGACTTTTAATCTGAGGGTCCAGGGTTCAAGTCCCTGTTCAGGCGGGAATTCAATTATAAGAACTTCATTGACACTTCATAGGTCGTTGAGTGCTAGAATAGATGCGCTCGTTATTGATACTTTACAAAGATTTAAAAACAGAAGCCTTGTGATCCTACAAAATGGACGTTTAACTAGTTACTTGTATTTATTGTGATCGACTAATTGACACTGTCTAAAATACAGAATGATGAGTCTCATTTTGTTTGACCTCTCAGCTGCAGAGGTTTTGGCTAATGAACACTGTGCTCTTCAACAAACTCCAGTTCAATTCTGATTACTGTGACAGTCATTGAAATGGAAATTCTGTGAAAATCTAAATTTATTGGAGAATGCGGCCATCGATCCCGCTACCTCTCACATGCTAAGCGAGCGCTCTACCATTTGAGCTAATTCCCCTATCTGTAAGACATCTTATAAGATAAAAAGCAGTATCCTCATTAAGCATAGCTTGTGGCTTTGAATTCCCTGTAGATGGTACAGGTACTTTTAATGGAAACCTAAAACATTTTTAATGTGGGAAAATGTTGAGTTTATTGATGCCTGGATAGCTCAGCCGGTAGAGCATCATACTTTTAATCTGAGGGTCCAGGGTTCAAGTCCCTGTTCAGGCGGGAATTCAATTATAAGAACTTCATTGACATTTCATAGGTCGTTGAGTGCTAGAATAGATGCGCTCGTTATTGATACTTTACAAAGATTTAAAAACAGAAGCCTTGTGATCCTACAAATTGGACATTTAACTAGTTACTTGTATTTATTGTAATTGACTAATTGACACTGTCTAAAATACAGAATGATGAGTCTCATTTTGTTTGACCTCTCAGCTGCAGAGGTTTTGGCTAATGAACCATGTGCTCTTCAACAAACTCCAGTTCAATTATGATTACTGTGACAGTCATTGAAATGGAAATTCTGTGAAAATCTAAATTTATTGGAGAATGCGGGCATCGATCCCACTACCTCTCACATGCTAAGCTAGCGCTCTACCATTTGAGCTAATTCCCCTATCTGTAAGACATATTATAAGATAAAAAGCAGTACCCTCATTAAGCATAGCTTGTGGCTTTGAATTTCCTGTAGATGGTACAGGTACTTTTAATGGAAACCTAAAACATTTTTAATGTGGGAAAACGTTGAGGTTATTGAAGCCTGGATAGCTCAGCCGGTAGAGCATCAGACATTTAATCTGAGGGTCAAGGGTTCAAGTCCCTGTTCAGGCGGGAATTCAATTATAAGAACTTCATTGACACTTCATAGGTCGTTGAGTGCTAGAATAGATGCGCTTGTTATTGATACTTTACAAAGATTTAAAAACAGAAGCCTTGTGATCCTACAAAATGGACGTTTAACTAGTTACTTGTATTTATTGTGATTGACTAATTGACACTGTCTAAAATACAGAATGATGAGTCTCATTTTGTTTGACCTCTCAGCTGCAGAGGTTTTGGCTAATGAACACTGTGCTCTTCAACAAACTCCAGTTCAATTCGGATTACTGTGACAGTCATTGAAATGGAAATTCTGTGAAAATCTAAATTTAATGGAGAATGCGGGCATCGATCCCGCTACCTCTCACATGCTAAGTGAGCGCTCTACCATTTGAGCTAATTCCCCTATCTGTAAGACATCTTATAAGATAAAAAGCAGTACCCTCATTAAGCATAGCTTGTGGCTTTGAATTCCCTGTAGATGGTACAGGTACTTTTAATGGAAACCTAAAACATTTTTAATATGGGAAAATGTTGAGTTTATTGAAGCCTGGATAGCTCAGCCGGTAGAGCATCAGACTTTTAATCTGAGGGTCCAGCGTTCAAGTCCCTGTTCAGGTGGGATTTCAGTTATAATAACTTCATTGACCCTTCATAGGTCGTTGAGTGCTAGAATAGACGCGCTCGTTATTGATACTTTACAAAGATTTAAAAACGGAATCCTTGTGATCCTGACAATTCGACGTTTAACTAGTTACTTGTATTTATTGTAATTGAATAATTGACACTGTCTAAAATACAGAATGATGAGTCTCATTTTGTTTGACCTCTCAGCTGCAGAGGTTTTGGCTAATGAACCATGTGCTCTTCAACAAACTCCAGTTCAATTCTGATTACTGTGACAGTCATTGAAATGGAAATTCTGTGAAAATCTAAATTTATTGGAGAATGCGGGCATCGATCCCGCTACCTCTCACATGCTAAGCGAGCGCTCTACCATTTGAGCTAATTCCCCTATCTGTAAGACATTTTATAAGATGAAAAGCAGTACCCTCATTAAGCATAGCTTGTGGCTTTGAATTCCCTGTAGATGGTACAGGTACTTTTAATGGAAACCTAAAACATTTTTAATGTGGGAAAATGTTGCGGTTATTGAAGCCTGGATAGCTCAGCCGGTAGAGCATCAGACTTTTAATCTGAGGGTACAGGGTTCAAGTCCCTGTTCAGGCGGGAATTCAATTATAAGAACTTCATTGACACTTCATAGGTCGTTCAGTGCTAGAATAGATGCGCTCGTTATTGATACTTTACAAAGATTTAAAAACAGAAGCCTTGTGATCCTACAAAATGGACGTTTAACTAGTTACTTGTATTTATTGTGATTGACTAATTGACACTGTCTAAAATACAGAATGATGAGTCTCATTTTGTTTGACCTCTCAGCTGCAGAGGTTTTGGCTAATGAACACTGTGCTCTTCAACAAACTCCAGTTCAATTCTGATTACTGTGACAGTCATTGAAATGGAAATTCTGTGAAAATCTAAATTTATTGGAGAATGCGGGCATCAATCCCGCTACCTCTCACATGCTAAGCGAGCTCTCTACCATTTGAGCTAATTCCCCTATCTGTAAGACTTTTTATAAGATAAAAAGCAGTACCATCATTAAGCATAGCTTGTGGCTTTGAATTCCCTGTAGATGGTACAGGTACTTTTAATGGAAACCTAAAACATTTTTAATGTGGGAAAATGTTGAGATTATTGAAGCCTGTATAGCTCAGCCGGTAGAGCATCAGACTTTTAATCTGAGGGTCCAGGGTTCAAGTCCCTGTTCAGGCGGGAATTCAATTATAAGAACTTCATTGACACTTCATAGGTCGTTGAGTGCTAGAATAGATGCGCTCGTTATTGATACTTTACAAAGATTTAAAAACAGAAGCCTTGTGATC
This sequence comes from Micromesistius poutassou, assembly GCF_964030765.1. Taxonomy (NCBI): domain Eukaryota; kingdom Metazoa; phylum Chordata; class Actinopteri; order Gadiformes; family Gadidae; genus Micromesistius; species Micromesistius poutassou. Next base: position 7,994,091 of record NC_140293.1, on the reverse strand, counting down.
CTACAAAATGGACGTTTAACTAGTTACTTGTATTTATTGTGATTGACTAATTGACACTGTCTAAAATACAGAATGATGAGTCTCATTTTGTTTGACCTCTCAGCTGCAGAGGTTTTGGCTAATGAACACTGTGCTCTTCGAAAATGTTGAGATTATTGAAGCCTGGATAGCTCAGCCGGTAGAGCATCAGACTTTTAATCTGAGGGTCCAGGGTTCAAGTCCCTGTTCAGGCGGGAATTCAATTATAAGAACTTCATTGACACTTCATAGGTCGTTGAGTGCTAGAATAGATGCACTCGTTATTGATACTTTACAAAGATTTAAAAACAGAAGCCTTGTGATCCTACAAAATGGACGTTTAACTAGTTACTTGTATTTATTGTGATTGACTAATTGACACTGTCTAAAATACAGAATGATGAGTCTCATTTTGTTTGACCTCTCAGCTGCAGAGGTTTTGGCTAATGAACACTGTGCTCTTCAACAAACTCCAGTTCAATTCTGATTACTGTGACAGTCATTGAAATGGAAATTCTGTGAAAATCTAAATTCATTGGAGAATGCGGGCATCAATCCCGCTACCTCTCACATGCTAAGCGAGCGCTCTACCATTTGAGCTAATTCCCCTATCTGTAAGACATATTATAAGATAAATAGCAGTACCCTCATTAAGCATAGCTTGTGGCTTTGAATTCCCTGTAGATGGTACAGGTACTTTTAATGGAAACCTAAAACATTTTTAATGTGGGAAAACGTTGAGGTTATTGAAGCCTGGATAGCTCAGCCGGTAGAGCATCAGACTTTTAATCTGAGGGTCCAGGGTTCAAGTCCCTGTTCAGGCGGGAATTCAATTATAAGAACTTCATTGACACTTCATAGGTCGTTGAGTGCTAGAATAGATGCGCTCGTTATTGATACTTTACAAAGATTTAAAAACAGAAGCCTTGTGATCCTACAAAATGGACGTTTAACTAGTTACTTGTATTTATTGTGATCGACTAATTGACACTGTCTAAAATACAGAATGATGAGTCTCATTTTGTTTGACCTCTCAGCTGCAGAGGTTTTGGCTAATGAACACTGTGCTCTTCAACAAACTCCAGTTCAATTCTGATTACTGTGACAGTCATTGAAATGGAAATTCTGTGAAAATCTAAATTTATTGGAGAATACGGGCATCGATCCCGCTACCTCTCACATGCTAAGCGAGCGCTCTACCATTTGAGCTAATTCCCCTATCTGTAAGACATCTTATAAGATAAAAAGCAGTACCCTCATTAAGCATAGCCTGTGGCTTTGAATTCCCTGTAGATGGTACAGGTACTTTTAATGGAAACCTAAAACATTTTTAATGTGGGAAAATGTTGAGTTTATTGATGCCTGGATAGCTCAGCCGGTAGAGCATCATACTTTTAATCTGAGGGTCCAGGGTTCAAGTCCCTGTTCAGGCGGGAATTCAATTATAAGAACTTCATTGACATTTCATAGGTCGTTGAGTGCTAGAATAGATGCGCTCGTTATTGATACTTTACAAAGATTTAAAAACAGAAGCCTTGTGATCCTACAAATTGGACATTTAACTAGTTACTTGTATTTATTGTAATTGACTAATTGACACTGTCTAAAATACAGAATGATGAGTCTCATTTTGTTTGACCTCTCAGCTGCAGAGGTTTTGGCTAATGAACCATGTGCTCTTCAACAAACTCCAGTTCAATTATGATTACTGTGACAGTCATTGAAATGGAAATTCTGTGAAAATCTAAATTTATTGGAGAATGCGGGCATCGATCCCACTACCTCTCACATGCTAAGCTAGCGCTCTACCATTTGAGCTAATTCCCCTATCTGTAAGACATATTATAAGATAAAAAGCAGTACCCTCATTAAGCATAGCTTGTGGCTTTGAATTTCCTGTAGATGGTACAGGTACTTTTAATGGAAACCTAAAACATTTTTAATGTGGGAAAACGTTGAGGTTATTGAAGCCTGGATAGCTCAGCCGGTAGAGCATCAGACATTTAATCTGAGGGTCCAGGGTTCAAGTCCCTGTTCAGGCGGGAATTCAATTATAAGAACTTCATTGACACTTCATAGGTCGTTGAGTGCTAGAATAGATGCGCTTGTTATTGATACTTTACAAAGATTTAAAAACAGAAGCCTTGTGATCCTACAAAATGGACGTTTAACTAGTTACTTGTATTTATTGTGATTGACTAATTGACACTGTCTAAAATACAGAATGATGAGTCTCATTTTGTTTGACCTCTCAGCTGCAGAGGTTTTGGCTAATGAACACTGTGCTCTTCAACAAACTCCAGTTCAATTCTGATTACTGTGACAGTCATTGAAATGGAAATTCTGTGAAAATCTAAATTTATTGGAGAATGCGGGCATCGATCCCGCTACCTCTCACATGCTAAGCGAGCGCTCTACCATTTGAGCTAATTCCCCTATCTGTAAGACATATTATAAGATAAAAAGCAGTACCCTCATTAAGCATAGCTTGTGGCTTTGAATTCCCTGTAGATGGTACAGGTACTTTTAATGGAAACCTAAAACATTTTTAATGTGGGAAAACGTTGAGGTTATTGAAGCCTGGATAGCTCAGCCGGTAGAGCATCAGACTTTTAATCTGAGGGTCCAGGGTTCAAGTCCCTGTTCAGGTGGGAATTCAATTATAAGAACTTCATTGACACTTCATAGGTCGTTGAGTGCTAGAATAGATGCGCTCGTTATTGATACTTTACAAAGATTTAAAAACAGAAGCCTTGTGATCCTACAAAATGGACGTTTAACTAGTTACTTGTATTTATTGTGATCGACTAATTGACACTGTCTAAAATACAGAATGATGAGTCTCATTTTGTTTGACCTCTCAGCTGCAGAGGTTTTGGCTAATGAACACTGTGCTCTTCAACAAACTCCAGTTCAATTCTGATTACTGTGACAGTCATTGAAATGGAAATTCTGTGAAAATCTAAATTTATTGGAGAATGCGGGCATCGATCCCGCTACCTCTCACATGCTAAGCGAGCGCTCTACCATTTGAGCTAATTCCCCTATCTGTAAGACATCTTATAAGATAAAAAGCAGTACCCTCATTAAGCATAGCTTGTGGCTTTGAATTCCCTGTAGATGGTACAGGTACTTTTAATGGAAACCTAAAACATTTTTAATGTGGGAAAATGTTGAGTTTATTGATGCCTGGATAGCTCAGCCGGTAGAGCATCATACTTTTAATCTGAGGGTCCAGGGTTCAAGTCCCTGTTCAGGCGGGAATTCAATTATAAGAACTTCATTGACATTTCATAGGTCGTTGAGTGCTAGAATAGATGCGCTCGTTATTGATACTTTACAAAGATTTAAAAACAGAAGCCTTGTGATCCTACAAATTGGACATTTAACTAGTTACTTGTATTTATTGTAATTGACTAATTGACACTGTCTAAAATACAGAATGATGAGTCTCATTTTGTTTGACCTCTCAGCTGCAGAGGTTTTGGCTAATGAACCATGTGCTCTTCAACAAACTCCAGTTCAATTATGATTACTGTGACAGTCATTGAAATGGAAATTCTGTGAAAATCTAAATTTATTGGAGAATGCGGGCATCGATCCCACTACCTCTCACATGCTAAGCTAGCCCTCTACCATTTGAGCTAATTCCCCTATCTGTAAGACATATTATAAGATAAAAAGCAGTACCCTCATTAAGCATAGCTTGTGGCTTTGAATTCCCTGTAGATGGTACAGGTACTTTTAATGGAAACCTAAAACATTTTTAATATGGGAAAATGTGGAGTTTATTGAAGCCTGGATAGCTCAGCCGGTAGAGCATCAGACTTTTAATCTGAGGGTCCAGGGTTCAAGTCCCTGTTCAGGCGGCATTTCAATTATAAGAACTTCATTGACACTTCATAGGTTGTTGAGTGCTAGAATAGATGCGCTCATTATTGATACTTTACAAAGATTTAAAAACAGAAGCCTTGTGATCCTGCAAATTGGACGTTTAACTAGTTACTTGTATTTATTGTAATGAATAATTGACACTGTCTAAAATACAGAATGATGAGTCTCATTTTGTTTGACCTCTCAGCTGCAGAGGTTTTGGCTAATGAACCATGTGCTCTTCAACAAACTCCAGTTCAATTCTGATTACTGTGACAGTCATTGAAATGGAAATTCTGTGAAAATCTAAATTTATTGGAGAATGCAGGCATCGATCACGCTACCTCTCACATGCTACGCGAGCGCTCTACCATTTGAGCTAATTCCCCTATCTGTAAGAGATCTTATAAGATAAAAAGCAGTACCCTCATTAAGCATAGCTTGTGGCTTTGAATTCCCTGTAGATGGTACAGGTACTTTTAATGGAAACCTAAAACATTTTTAATGTGGGAAAATGTTGAGTTTATTGATGGCTGGATAGCTCAGCCGGTAGAGCATCATACTTTTAATCTGAGGGTCCAGGGTTCAAGTCCCTGTTCAGGCGGGAATTCAATTATAAGAACTTCATTGACACTTCATAGGTCGTTGAGTGCTAGAATAGATGCGCTCGTTATTGATACTTTACAAAGATTTAAAAACAGAAGCCTTGTGATCCTACAAAATGGACGTTTAACTAGTTACTTGTATTTATTGTGATTGACTAATTGACACTGTCTAAAATACAGAATGATGAGTCTCATTTTGTTTGACCTCTCAGCTGCAGAGGTTTTGGCTAATGAACACTGTGCTCTTCAACAAACTCCAGTTCAATTCTGATTACTGTGACAGTCATTGAAATGGAAATTCTGTGAAAATCTAAATTTATTGGAGAATGCGGGCATCGATCTTGCTACCTCTCACATGCTACGCGAGCGCTCTACCATTTGAGCTAATTCCCCTATCTGTAAGACATCTTATAAGATAAAAAGCAGTACCCTCATTAAGCATAGCTTGTGGCTTTGAATTCCCTGTAGATGGTACAGGTACTTTTAATGGAAACCTAAAACATTTTTAATGTGGGAAAATGTTGAGTTTATTGATGCCTGGATAGCTCAGCCGGTAGAGCATCATTCTTTTAATCTGAGGGTCCAGGGTCAAGTCCCTGTTCAGGCGGGAATTCAATTATAAGAACTTCATTGACACTTCATAGGTCGTTGAGGGCTAGAATAGATGCGCTCGTTATTGATACTTTACAAAGATTTAAAAACAGAAGCCTTGTGATCCTACAAATTGGACATTTAACTAGTTACTTGTATTTATTGTAATTGACTAATTGACACTGTCTAAAATACAGAATGATGAGTCTCATTTTGTTTGACCTCTCAGCTGCAGAGGTTTTGGCTAATGAACCATGTGCTCTTCAACAAACTCCAGTTCAATTCTGATTACTGTGACAGTCATTGAAATGGAAATTCTGTGAAAATCTAAATTTATTGGAGAATGCGGGCATTGATCCCGCTACCTCTCACATGCTAAGCGAGCGCTCTACCATTTGAGCTAATTCCCCTATCTGTAAGACATCTTATGAGATGAAAAGCAGTACCATCATTAAGCATAGCTTGTGGCTTTGAATTCCCTGTAGATGGTACAGGTACTTTTATTGGAAACCTTAAACATTTTTAATGTGGGAAAATGTTGAGGTTAGTGAAGCCTGGATAGCTCAGCCGGTAGAGCATCAGACTTTTAATCTGAGGGTCCAGGGTTCAAGTCCCTGTTCAGGCGGGAATTCAATTACAAGAACTTCATTGACACTTCATAGGTCGTTGAGTGCTAGAATAGATGCGCTCGTTATTGATACTTTACAAAGATTTAAAAACAGAAGCCTTGTGATCCTACAAAATGGACGTTTAACTAGTTACTTGTATTTATTGTGATTGACTAATTGACACTGTCTAAAATACAGAATGATGAGTCTCATTTTGTTTGACCTCTCAGCTGCAGAGGTTTTGGCTAATGAACACTGTGCTCTTCAACAAACTCCAGTTCAATTCTGATTACTGTGACAGTCATTGAAATGGAAATTCTGTGAAAATCTAAATTTATTGGAGAATGCGGGCATCGATCTTGCTACCTCTCACATGCTACGCGAGCGCTCTACCATTTGAGCTAATTCCCCTATCTGTAAGACATCTTATAAGATAAAAAGCAGTACCCTCATTAAGCATAGCTTGTGGCTTTGAATTCCCTGTAGATGGTACAGGTACTTTTAATGGAAACCTAAAACATTTTTAATGTGGGAAAATGTTGAGTTTATTGATGCCTGGATAGCTCAGCCGGTAGAGCATCATACTTTTAATCTGAGGGTCCAGGGTTCAAGTCCCTGTTCAGGCGGGAATTCAATTATAAGAACTTCATTGACACTTCATAGGTCGTTGAGGGCTAGAATAGATGCGCTCGTTATTGATACTTTACAAAGATTTAAAAACAGAAGCCTTGTGATCCTACAAATTGGACATTTAACTAGTTACTTGTATTTATTGTAATTGACTAATTGACACTGTCTAAAATACAGAATGATGAGTCTCATTTTGTTTGACCTCTCAGCTGCAGAGGTTTTGGCTAATGAACCATGTGCTCTTCAACAAACTCCAGTTCAATTCTGATTACTGTGACAGTCATTGAAATGGAAATTCTGTGAAAATCTAAATTTATTGGAGAATGCGGGCATTGATCCCGCTACCTCTCACATGCTAAGCGAGCGCTCTACCATTTGAGCTAATTCCCCTATCTGTAAGACATCTTATGAGATGAAAAGCAGTACCATCATTAAGCATAGCTTGTGGCTTTGAATTCCCTGTAGATGGTACAGGTACTTTTATTGGAAACCTTAAACATTTTTAATGTGGGAAAATGTTGAGTTTATTGATGCCTGGATAGCTCAGCCGGTAGAGCATCATTCTTTTAATCTGAGGGTCCAGGGTTCAAGTCCCTGTTCAGGCGGGAATTCAATTATAAGAACTTCATTGACACTTCATAGGTCGTTGAGGGCTAGAATAGATGCGCTCGTTATTGATACTTTACAAAGATTTAAAAACAGAAGCCTTGTGATCCTACAAATTGGACATTTAACTAGTTACTTGTATTTATTGTAATTGACTAATTGACACTGTCTAAAATACAGAATGATGAGTCTCATTTTGTTTGACCTCTCAGCTGCAGAGGTTTTGGCTAATGAACCATGTGCTCTTCAACAAACTCCAGTTCAATTCTGATTACTGTGACAGTCATTGAAATGGAAATTCTGTGAAAATCTAAATTTATTGGAGAATGCGGGCATTGATCCCGCTACCTCTCACATGCTAAGCGAGCGCTCTACCATTTGAGCTAATTCCCCTATCTGTAAGACATCTTATGAGATGAAAAGCAGTACCATCATTAAGCATAGCTTGTGGCTTTGAATTCCCTGTAGATGGTACAGGTACTTTTATTGGAAACCTTAAACATTTTTAATGTGGGAAAATGTTGAGGTTAGTGAAGCCTGGATAGCTCAGCCGGTAGAGCATCAGACTTTTAATCTGAGGGTCCAGGGTTCAAGTCCCTGTTCAGGCGGGAATTCAATTATAAGAACTTCATTGACACTTCATAGGTCGTTGAGTGCTAGAATAGATGCGCTCGTTATTGATACTTTACAAAGATTTAAAAACAGAAGCCTTGTGATCCTACAAAATGGACGTTTAACTAGTTACTTGTATTTATTGTGATTGACTAATTGACACTGTCTAAAATACAGAATGATGAGTCTCATTTTGTTTGACCTCTCAGCTGCAGAGGTTTTGGCTAATGAACACTGTGCTCTTCAACAAACTCCAGTTCAATTCTGATTGCTGTGACAGTCATTGAAATGGAAATTCTGTGAAAATCTAAATTTATTGGAGAATGCGGGCATCGATCTTGCTACCTCTCACATGCTACGCGAGCGCTCTACCATTTGAGCTAATTCCCCTATCTGTAAGACATCTTATAAGATAAAAAGCAGTACCCTCATTAAGCATAGCTTGTGGCTTTGAATTCCCTGTAGATGGTACAGGTACTTTTAATGGAAACCTAAAACATTTTTAATGTGGGAAAATGTTGAGTTTATTGATGCCTGGATAGCTCAGCCGGTAGAGCATCATACTTTTAATCTGAGGGTCCAGGGTTCAAGTCCCTGTTCAGGCGGGAATTCAATTATAAGAACTTCATTGACACTTCATAGGTCGTTGAGGGCTAGAATAGATGCGCTCGTTATTGATACTTTACAAAGATTTAAAAACAGAAGCCTTGTGATCCTACAAATTGGACATTTAACTAGTTACTTGTATTTATTGTAATTGACTAATTGACACTGTCTAAAATACAGAATGATGAGTCTCATTTTGTTTGACCTCTCAGCTGCAGAGGTTTTGGCTAATGAACCATGTGCTCTTCAACAAACTCCAGTTCAATTCTGATTACTGTGACAGTCATTGAAATGGAAATTCTGTGAAAATCTAAATTTATTGGAGAATGCGGGCATTGATCCCGCTACCTCTCACATGCTAAGCGAGCGCTCTACCATTTGAGCTAATTCCCCTATCTGTAAGACATCTTATGAGATGAAAAGCAGTACCATCATTAAGCATAGCTTGTGGCTTTGAATTCCCTGTAGATGGTACAGGTACTTTTATTGGAAACCTTAAACATTTTTAATGTGGGAAAATGTTGAGGTTAGTGAAGCCTGGATAGCTCAGCCGGTAGAGCATCAGACTTTTAATCTGAGGGTCCAGGGTTCAAGTCCCTGTTCAGGCGGGAATTCAATTATAAGAACTTCATTGACACTTCATAGGTCGTTGAGTGCTAGAATAGATGCGCTCGTTATTGATACTTTACAAAGATTTAAAAACAGAAGCCTTGTGATCCTACAAAATGGACGTTTAACTAGTTACTTGTATTTATTGTGATTGACTAATTGACACTGTCTAAAATACAGAATGATGAGTCTCATTTTGTTTGACCTCTCAGCTGCAGAGGTTTTGGCTAATGAACACTGTGCTCTTCAACAAACTCCAGTTCAATTCTGATTACTGTGACAGTCATTGAAATGGAAATTCTGTGAAAATCTAAATTTATTGGAGAATACGGGCATCGATCCCGCTACCTCTCACATGCTAAGCGAGCGCTCTACCATTTGAGCAAATTCCCCTATCTCTAAGACATCTTATAAGATAAAAAGCAGTACCCTCATTAAGCATAGCTTGTGGCTTTGAATTCCCTGTAGATGGTACAGGTACTTTTAATGGAAAACTAAAACATTTTTAATGTGGGAAAATGTTGAATTTATTGATGCCTGGATAGCTCAGCCGGTAGAGCATCATACTTTTAATCTGAGGGTCCAGGGTTCAAGTCCCTGTTCAGCCGGGAATTCAATTATAAGAACTTCATTGACACTTCATAGGTCGTTGAGTGCTAGAATAGATGCGCTCGTTATTGATACTTTACAAAGATTTAAAAACAGAAGCCTTGTGATCCTACAAATTGGACATTTAACTAGTTACTTGTATTTATTGTAATTGACTAATTGACACTGTCTAAAATACAGAATGATGAGTCTCATTTTGTTTGACCTCTCAGCTGCAGAGGTTATGGCTAATGAACCATGTGCTCTTCAACAAACTCCAGTTCAATTCTGATTACTGTGACAGTCATTGAAATGGAAATTCTGTGAAAATCTAAATTTATTGGAGAATGCGAGCATGGATCCCGCTAACTCTCACATGCTAAGCGAGCGCTCTACCATTTGAGCTAATTCCCCTATCTGTAAGACATCTTATAAGATAAAAAGCAGTACCCTCATTAAGCATAGCTTGTGGCTTTGAATTCCCTGTAGATGGTACAGGTACTTTTAATGGAAACCTAAAACATTTTTAATGTGGGAAAATGTTGAGTTTATTGATGCCTGGATAGCTCAGCCGGTAGAGCATCATACTTTTAATCTGAGGGTCCAGCGTTCAAGTCCCTGTTCAGGTGGGATTTCAGTTATAATAACTTCATTGACCCTTCATAGGTCGTTGAGTGCTAGAATAGATGCGCTCGTTATTGATACTTTACAAAGATTTAAAAACAGAAGCCTTGTGATCCTACAAATTGGACATTTAACTAGTTACTTGTATTTATTGTAATTGACTAATTGACACTGTCTAAAATACAGAATGATGAGTCTCATTTTGTTTGACCTCTCAGCTGCAGAGGTTTTGGCTAATGAACCATGTGCTCTTCAACAAACTCCAGTTCAATTCTGATTACTGTGACAGTCATTGAAATGGAAATTCTGTGAAAATCTAAATTTATTGGAGAATGCGGGCATCGATCGCTCTACCTCTCACATGCTAAGCGAGCGCTCTACCATTTGAGCTAATTCCCCTATCTGTAAGACATCTTATAAGATAAAAAGCAGTACCCTCATTAAGCATAGCGTGTGGCTTTGAATTCCCTGTAGATGGTACAGGTACTTTTAATGGAAACCTTAAACATTTTTAATGTGGGAAAATGTTGCGGTTATTGAAGCCTGGATAGCTCAGCCGGTAGAGCATCAGACTTTTAATCTGAGTGTCCAGCGTTCAAGTACCTGTTCAGGTGGGATTTCAGTTATAATAACTTCATTGCCCCTTCATAGGTCATTGAGTGCTAGAATAGACGCGCTCGTTATTGATACTTTACAAAGATTTAAAAACGGAATCCTTGTGATCCTGACAATTCGACGTTTAACTAGTTACTTGTATTTATTGTAATTGACTAATCGACACTGTCTAAAATACAGAATGATGTGTCTCATTTTGTTTAACCTCTCAGCTGCAGAGGTTTTGGCTAATGAACCATGTGCTCTCCAACAAACTCCAGTTCAATTCTGATTACTGTGACAGTCATTGAAATGGAAATTCTGTGAAAATCTAAATTTATTGGAGAATGCGGGCATCAATCCCGCTACCTCTCACATGCTAAGCGAGCGCTCTACCATTTGAGCTAATTCCCCTATCTGTAAGACATTTTATAAGATGAAAAGCAGTACCATCATTAAGCATAGCTTGTGGCTTTGAATTCCCTGTAGATGGTACAGGTACTTTTAATGGAAACCTTAAACATTTTTAATGTGGGAAAATGTTGAGGTTATTGAAGCCTGGATAGCTCAGCCGGTAGAGCATCAGACTTTTAATCTGAGGGTCCAGGGTTCAAGTCCCTGTTCAGGCGCGAATTCAATTATAAGAACTTCATTGACACTTCATAGGTCGTTGAGTGCCAGAATAGATGCGCTCGTTATTGATACTTTACAAAGATTTAAAAACAGAAGCCTTGTGATCCTACAAATTGGACATTTAACTAGTTACTTGTATTTATTGTAATTGACTAATTGACACTGTCTAAAATACAGAATGATGAGTCTCATTTTGTTTGACCTCTCAGCTGCAGAGGTTATGGCTAATGAACCATGTGCTCTTCAACAAACTCCAGTTCAATTCTGATTACTGTGACAGTCATTGAAATGGAAATTCTGTGAAAATCTAAATTTATTGGAGAATGCGGGCATCGATCCCGCTACCTCTCACATGCTAAGCGAGCGCTCTACCATTTGAGCTAATTCCCCTATCTGTAAGACATATTATAAGATAAAAAGCAGTACCCTCATTAAGCATAGCTTGTGGCTTTGAATTCCCTGTAGATGGTACAGGTACTTTTAATGGAAACCTAAAACATTTTTAATATGGGAAAATGTGGAGTTTATTGAAGCCTGGATAGCTCAGCCGGTAGAGCATCAGACTTTTAATCTGAGGGTCCAGGGTTCAAGTCCCTGTTCAGGCGGCATTTCAATTATAAGAACTTCATTGACACTTCATAGGTCGTTGAGTGCTAGAATAGATGCGCTCATTATTGATACTTTACAAAGATTTAAAAACAGAAGCCTTGTGATCCTGCAAATTGGACGTTTAACTAGTTACTTGTATTTATTGTGATTGACTAATTGACACTGTCTAAAATACAGAATGATGAGTCTCATTTTGTTTGACCTCTCAGCTGCAGAGGTTTTGGCTAATGAACACTGTGCTCTTCAACAAACTCCAGTTCAATTCTGATTACTGTGACAGTCATTGAAATGGAAATTCTGTGAAAATCTAAATTTATTGGAGAATGCGGGCATCGATCCCGCTACCTCTCACATGCTAAGCGAGCGCTCTACCATTTGAGCTAATTCCCCTATCTGTAAGACATTTTATAAGATGAAAAGCAGTACCATCATTAAGCATAGCTTGTGGCTTTCAATTCCCTGTAGATGGTACAGGTACTTTTAATGGAAACCTAAAACATTTTTAATGTGGGAAAATGTTGAGTTTATTATTGCCTGGATAGCTCAGCCGGTAGAGCATCAGACTTTTAATCTGAGGGTCCAGGGTTCAAGTCCCTGTTCAGGCGGGAATTCAATTGTAAGAACTTCATTGACACTTCATAGGTCGTTGAGTGCTAGAATAGATGCGCTCGTTATTGATACTTTACAAAGATTTAAAAACAGAAGCCTTGTGATCCTACAAATTGGACGTTTAAGTAGTTACTTGTATTTATTGTAATTGACTAATTGACACTGTCTAAAATACAGAATGATGAGTCTCATTTTGTTTGACCTCTCACCTGCAGAGGTTTTGGCTAATGAACCATGTGCTCTTCAACAAACTCCAGTTCAATTCTGATTACTGTGACAGTCATTGAAATGGAAATTCTGTGAAAATCTGAATTTATTGGAGAATGCGGGCATCGATCCCGCTACCTCTCACATGCTAAGCGAGCGCTCTACCATTTGAGCTAATTCCCCTGTCTGTAAGACATCTTATAAGATAAAAAGCAGTACCCTCATTAAGCATAGCTTGTGGCTTTGAATTCCCTGTAGATGGTACAGGTACTTTTAATGGAAACCTAAAACATTTTTAATGTGGGAAAATGTTGAGTTCATTGAAGCCTGGATAGCTCAACAGGTAGAGCATCAGACTTTTAATCTGAGGGTCCAGGGTTCAAGTCCCTGTTCAGCCGGGAATTCAATTATAAGAACTTCATTGACACTTCATAGGTCGTTGAGTGCTAGAATAGATGCGCTCATTATTGATACTTTACAAAGATTTAAAAACAGAAGCCTTGTGATCCTACAAAATGGACGTTTAACTAGTTACTTGTATTTATTGTGATTGACTAATTGACACTGTCTAAAATACAGAATGATGAGTCTCATTTTGTTTGACCTCTCAGCTGCAGAGGTTTTGGCTAATGAACACTGTGCTCTTCAACAAACTCCAGTTCAATTCTGATTACTGTGACAGTCATTGAAATGGAAATTCTGTGAAAATCTAAATTTATTGGAGAATGCGGGCATCGATCCCTCTACCTCTCACATGCTAAGCGAGCGCTCTACCATTTGAGCTAATTCCCCTATCTGTAAGACATTTTATAAGATGAAAAGCAGTACCATCATTAAGCATAGCTTGTGGCTTTGAATTCCCTGTAGATGGTACAGGTACTTTTAATGGAAACCTAAAACATTTTTAATGTGGGAAAATGATGAGTTTTTTAATGCCTGGATAGCTCAGCCGGTAGAGCATCAGACTTTTAATCTAAGGGTCCAGGGTTCAAGTCCCTGTTCAGGCGGGAATTCAATTATAAGAACTTCATAGGTCGTTGAGTGCTGGATTAGATGTGCTCGTTATTGATACTTTACAAAGATTTAAAAACAGAAGCCTTGTGATCCTACAAATTGGACATTTAACTAGTTACTTGTATTTATTGTAATTGACTAATTGACACTGTCTAAAATACAGAATGATGAGTCTCATTTTGTTTGACCTCTCAGCTGCAGAGGTTTTGGCTAATGAACCATGTGCTCTTCAACAAACTCCAGTTCAATTCTGATTACTGTGACAGTCATTGAAATGGAAATTCTGTGAAAATCTAAATTTATTGGAGAATGCGGGCATCGATCCCGCTACCTCTCACATGCTAAGCGAGCGCTCTACCATTTGAGCTAATTCCCCTTTCTGTAAGACATCTTATAAGATAAAAAGCAGTACCCTCATTAAGCATAGCGTGTGGCTTTGAATTCCCTGTAGATGGTACAGGTACTTTTAATGGAAACCTAAAACATTTTTAATATGGGAAAATGTTGAGTTTATTGAAGCCTGGATAGCTCAGCCGGTAGAGCATCAGACTTTTAATCTGAGGGTCCAGCGTTCAAGTACCTGTTCAGGTGGGATTTCAGTTATAATAACTTCATTGACCCTTCATAGGTCATTGAGTGCTAGAATAGACGCGCTCGTTATTGATACTTTACAAAGATTTAAAAACAGAAGCCTTGTGATCCTACAAATTGGACGTTTAAGTAGTTACTTGTATTTATTGTAATTGACTAATTGACACTGTCTAAAATACAGAATGATGAGTCTCATTTTGTTTAACCTCTCAGCTGCAGAGGTTTTGGCTAATGAACCATGTGCTCTTCAACAAACTCCAGTTCAATTCTGATTACTGTGACAGTCATTGAAATGGAAATTCTGTGAAAATCTAAATTTATTGGAGAATGCGGGCATCAATCCCGCTACCTCTCACATGCTAAGCGAGCGCTCTACCATTTGAGCTAATTCCCCTATCTGTAAGACATTTTATAAGATAAAAAGCAGTACCATCATTGAGCATAGCTTGTGGCTTTGAATTCCCTGTAGATGGTACAGGTACTTTTAATGGAAACCTAAAACATTTTTAATGTGGGAAAATGTTGCGTTTATTGATGCCTGGATAGCTCAGCCGGTAGAGCATCAGACTTTTAATCTGAGGGTCCAGGGTTCAAGTCCCTGTTCAGGCGGGAATTCAATTATAAGAACTTCATTGACACTTCATAGGTCGTTGAGTGCTAGAATAGATGCGGTCGTTATTGATACTTTACAAAGATTTAAAAACAGAAGCCTTGTGATCCTACAAATTGGACGTTTAAGTAGTTACTTGTATTTATTGTAATTGACTAATTGACACTGTCTAAAATACAGAATGATGAGTCTCATTTTGTTTGACCTCTCACCTGCAGAGGTTTTGGCTAATGAACCATGTGCTCTTCAACAAACTCCAGTTCAATTCTGATTACTGTGACAGTCATTGAAATGGAAATTCTGTGAAAATCTGAATTTATTGGAGAATGTGGGCATCGATCCCACTACCTCTCACATGCTAAGCGAGCGCTCTACCATTTGAGCTAATTCCCCTATCTGTAAGACGTCTTCTAAGATAAAAAGCAGTACCCTCATTAAGCATAGCTTGTGGCTTTGAATTCCCTGTAGATGGTACAGGTACTTTTAATGGAAACCTAAAACATTTTTAATGTGGGAAAATGTTGAGTTTATTGAAGCCTGGATAGCTCAACCGGTAGAGCATCAGACTTTTAATCTGAGGGTCCAGGGTTCAAGTCCCTGTTCAGCCGGGAATTCAATTATAAGAACTTCATTGACACTTCATAGGTCGTTGAGTGCTAGAATAGATGCGCGCGTTATTGATACTTTACAAAGATTTAAAAACAGAAGCCTTGTGATCCTACAAAATGGACGTTTAACTAGTTACTTGTATTTATTGTGATTGACTAATTGACACTGTCTAAAATACAGAATGATGAGTCTCATTTTGTTTGACCTCTCAGCTGCAGAGGTTTTGGCTAATGAACACTGTGCTCTTCAACAAACTCCAGTTCAATTCTGATTACTGTGACAGTCATTGAAATGGAAATTCTGTGAAAATCTAAATTTATTGGAGAATGCGGGCATCGATCCCGCTACCTCTCACATGCTAAGCGAGCGCTCTACCATTTGAGCTAATTCCCCTATCTGTAAGACATATTATAAGATAAAAAGCAGTACCCTCATTAAGCATAGCTTGTGGCTTTGAATTCCCTGTAGATGGTACAGGTACTTTTAATGGAAACCTAAAACATTTTTAATATGGGAAAATGTGGAGTTTATTGAAGCCTGGATAGCTCAGCCGGTAGAGCATCAGACTTTTAATCTGAGGGTCCAGGGTTCAAGTCCCTGTTCAGGCGGCATTTCAATTATAAGAACTTCATTGACACTTCATAGGTTGTTGAGTGCTAGAATAGATGCGCTCAATATTGATACTTTACAAAGATTTAAAAACAGAAGCCTTGTGATCCTACAAATTGGACATTTAACTAGTTACTTGTATTTATCGTAATTGACTAATTGACACTGTCTAAAATACAGAATGATGAGTCTCATTTTGTTTGACCTCTCAGCTGCAGAGGTTATGGCTAATGAACCATGTGCTCTTCAACAAACTCCAGTTCAATTCTGATTACTGTGACAGTCATTGAAATGGAAATTCTGTGAAAATCTAAATTTATTGGAGAATGCGGGCATCGATCCCGCTACCTCTCACATGCTAAGCGAGCGCTCTACCATTTGAGCTAATTCCCCTATCTGTAAGACATATTATAAGATAAAAAGCAGTACCCTCATTAAGCATAGCTTGTGGCTTTGAATTCCCTGTAGATGGTACAGGTACTTTTAATGGAAACCTAAAACATTTTTAATATGGGAAAATGTGGAGTTTATTGAAGCCTGGATAGCTCAGCCGGTAGAGCATCAGACTTTTAATCTGAGGGTCCATGGTTCAAGTCCCTGTTCAGGCGGCATTTCAATTATAAGAACTTCATTGACACTTCATAGGTTGTTGAGTGCTAGAATAGATGCGCTCATTATTGATACTTTACAAAGATTTAAAAACAGAAGCCTTGTGATCCTGCAAATTGGACGTTTAACTAGTTACTTGTATTTATTGTAATGAATAATTGACACTGTCTAAAATACAGAATGATGAGTCTCATTTTGTTTGACCTCTCAGCTGCAGAGGTTTTGGCTAATGAACCATGTGCTCTTCAACAAACTCCAGTTCAATTCTGATTACTGTGACAGTCATTGAAATGGAAATTCTGTGAAAATCTAAATTTATTGGAGAATGCAGGCATCGATCACGCTACCTCTCACATGCTACGCGAGCGCTCTACCATTTGAGCTAATTCCCCTATCTGTAAGACATCTTATAAGATAAAAAGCAGTACCCTCATTAAGCATAGCTTGTGGCTTTGAATTCCCTGTAGATGGTACAGGTACTTTTAATGGAAACCTAAAACATTTTTAATGTGGGAAAATGTTGAGTTTATTGATGGCTGGATAGCTCAGCCGGTAGAGCATCATACTTTTAATCTGAGGGTCCAGGGTTCAAGTCCCTGTTCAGGCGGGAATTCAATTATAAGAACTTCATTGACACTTCATAGGTCGTTGAGTGCTAGAATAGATGCGCTCGTTATTGATACTTTACAAAGATTTAAAAACAGAAGCCTTGTGATCCTACAAATTGGACATTTAACTAGTTACTTGTATTTATTGTAATTGACTAATTGACACTGTCTAAAATACAGAATGATGAGTCTCATTTTGTTTGACCTCTCAGCTGCAGAGGTTTTGGCTAATGAACCATGTGCTCTTCAACAAACTCCAGTTCAATTCTGATTACTGTGACAGTCATTGAAATGGAAATTCTGTGAAAATCTAAATTTATTGGAGAATGCGGGCATCGATCCCGCTACCTCTCACATGCTAAGCGAGCGCTCTACCATTTGAGCTAATTCCCCTATCTGTAAGACATATTATAAGATAAAAAGCAGTACCCTCATTAAGCATAGCTTGTGGCTTTGAATTCCCTGTAGATGGTACAGGTACTTTTAATGGAAACCTAAAACATTTTTAATATGGGAAAATGTGGAGTTTATTGAAGCCTGGATAGCTCAGCCGGTAGAGCATCAGACTTTTAATCTGAGGGTCCAGCGTTCAAGTCCCTGTTCAGGTGGGAGTTCAGTTATAATAACTTCATTGACCCTTCATAGGTCGTTGAGTGCTAGAATAGACGCGCTCGTTATTGATACTTTACAAAGATTTAAAAACAGAAGCCTTGTGATCCTACAAAATGGACGTTTAACTAGTTACTTGTATTTATTGTGATTGACTAATTGACACTGTCTAAAATACAGAATGATGAGTCTCATTTTGTTTGACCTCTCAGCTGCAGAGGTTTTGGCTAATGAACACTGTGCTCTTCAACAAACTCCAGTTCAATTCTGATTACTGTGACAGTCATTGAAATGGAAATTCTGTGAAAATCTAAATTTATTGGAGAATGCGGGCATCGATCTTGCTACCTCTCACATGCTACGCGAGCGCTCTACCATTTGAGCTAATTCCCCTATCTGTAAGACATCTTATAAGATAAAAAGCAGTACCCTCATTAAGCATAGCTTGTGGCTTTGAATTCCCTGTAGATGGTACAGGTACTTTTAATGGAAACCTAAAACATTTTTAATGTGGGAAAATGTTGAGTTTATTGATGCCTGGATAGCTCAGCCGGTAGAGCATCATACTTTTAATCTGAGGGTCCAGGGTTCAAGTCCCTGTTCAGGCGGGAATTCAATTATAAGAACTTCATTGACACTTCATAGGTCGTTGAGGGCTAGAATAGATGCGCTCGTTATTGATACTTTACAAAGATTTAAAAACAGAAGCCTTGTGATCCTACAAATTGGACATTTAACTAGTTACTTGTATTTATTGTAATTGACTAATTGACACTGTCTAAAATACAGAATGATGAGTCTCATTTTGTTTGACCTCTCAGCTGCAGAGGTTTTGGCTAATGAACCATGTGCTCTTCAACAAACTCCAGTTCAATTCTGATTACTGTGACAGTCATTGAAATGGAAATTCTGTGAAAATCTAAATTTATTGGAGAATGCGGGCATCGATCCCGCTACCTCTCACATGCTAAGCGACCGCTCTACCATTTGAGCTAATTCCCCTATCTGTAAGACATATTATAAGATAAAAAGCAGTACCCTCATTAAGCATAGCTTGTGGCTTTGAATTCCCTGTAGATGGTACAGGTACTTTTAATGGAAACCTAAAACATTTTTAATATGGGAAAATGTGGAGTTTATTGAAGCCTGGATAGCTCAGCCGGTAGAGCATCAGACTTTTAATCTGAGGGTCCAGCGTTCAAGTCCCTGTTCAGGTGGGAGTTCAGTTATAATAACTTCATTGACCCTTCATAGGTCGTTGAGTGCTAGAATAGACGCGCTCGTTATTGATACTTTACAAAGATTTAAAAACAGAAGCCTTGTGATCCTACAAAATGGACGTTTAACTAGTTACTTGTATTTATTGTGATTGACTAATTGACACTGTCTAAAATACAGAATGATGAGTCTCATTTTGTTTGACCTCTCAGCTGCAGAGGTTTTGGCTAATGAACACTGTGCTCTTCAACAAACTCCAGTTCAATTCTGATTACTGTGACAGTCATTGAAATGGAAATTCTGTGAAAATCTAAATTTAT
This sequence comes from Micromesistius poutassou, assembly GCF_964030765.1. Taxonomy (NCBI): domain Eukaryota; kingdom Metazoa; phylum Chordata; class Actinopteri; order Gadiformes; family Gadidae; genus Micromesistius; species Micromesistius poutassou. The sequence continues at coordinate 7,974,672 of NC_140293.1, read as the reverse complement.
TGGAGAATGCGGGCATCGATCTTGCTACCTCTCACATGCTACGCGAGCGCTCTACCATTTGAGCTAATTCCCCTATCTGTAAGACATCTTATAAGATAAAAAGCAGTACCCTCATTAAGCATAGCTTGTGGCTTTGAATTCCCTGTAGATGGTACAGGTACTTTTAATGGAAACCTAAAACATTTTTAATGTGGGAAAATGTTGAGTTTATTGATGCCTGGATAGCTCAGCCGGTAGAGCATCATTCTTTTAATCTGAGGGTCCAGGGTCAAGTCCCTGTTCAGGCGGGAATTCAATTATAAGAACTTCATTGACACTTCATAGGTCGTTGAGGGCTAGAATAGATGCGCTCGTTATTGATACTTTACAAAGATTTAAAAACAGAAGCCTTGTGATCCTACAAATTGGACATTTAACTAGTTACTTGTATTTATTGTAATTGACTAATTGACACTGTCTAAAATACAGAATGATGAGTCTCATTTTGTTTGACCTCTCAGCTGCAGAGGTTTTGGCTAATGAACCATGTGCTCTTCAACAAACTCCAGTTCAATTCTGATTACTGTGACAGTCATTGAAATGGAAATTCTGTGAAAATCTAAATTTATTGGAGAATGCGGGCATTGATCCCGCTACCTCTCACATGCTAAGCGAGCGCTCTACCATTTGAGCTAATTCCCCTATCTGTAAGACATCTTATGAGATGAAAAGCAGTACCATCATTAAGCATAGCTTGTGGCTTTGAATTCCCTGTAGATGGTACAGGTACTTTTATTGGAAACCTTAAACATTTTTAATGTGGGAAAATGTTGAGGTTAGTGAAGCCTGGATAGCTCAGCCGGTAGAGCATCAGACTTTTAATCTGAGGGTCCAGGGTTCAAGTCCCTGTTCAGGCGGGAATTCAATTACAAGAACTTCATTGACATAATAGGTCGTTGAGTGCTAGAATAGATGCGCTCGTTATTGATACTTTACAAAGATTTAAAAACAGAAGCCTTGTGATCCTACAAAATGGACGTTTAACTAGTTACTTGTATTTATTGTGATTGACTAATTGACACTGTCTAAAATACAGAATGATGAGTCTCATTTTGTTTGACCTCTCAGCTGCAGAGGTTTTGGCTAATGAACACTGTGCTCTTCAACAAACTCCAGTTCAATTCTGATTACTGTGACAGTCATTGAAATGGAAATTCTGTGAAAATCTAAATTTATTGGAGAATGCGGGCATCGATCTTGCTACCTCTCACATGCTACGTGAGCGCTCTACCATTTGAGCTAATTCCCCTATCTGTAAGACATCTTATAAGATAAAAAGCAGTACCCTCATTAAGCATAGCTTGTGGCTTTGAATTCCCTGTAGATGGTACAGGTACTTTTAATGGAAACCTAAAACATTTTTAATGTGGGAAAATGTTGAGTTTATTGATGCCTGGATAGCTCAGCCGGTAGAGCATCATACTTTTAATCTGAGGGTCCAGGGTTCAAGTCCCTGTTCAGGCGGGAATTCAATTATAAGAACTTCATTGACACTTCATAGGTCGTTGAGGGCTAGAATAGATGCGCTCGTTATTGATACTTTACAAAGATTTAAAAACAGAAGCCTTGTGATCCTACAAATTGGACATTTAACTAGTTACTTGTATTTATTGTAATTGACTAATTGACACTGTCTAAAATACAGAATGATGAGTCTCATTTTGTTTGACCTCTCAGCTGCAGAGGTTTTGGCTAATGAACCATGTGCTCTTCAACAAACTCCAGTTCAATTCTGATTACTGTGACAGTCATTGAAATGGAAATTCTGTGAAAATCTAAATTTATTGGAGAATGCGGGCATTGATCCCGCTACCTCTCACATGCTAAGCGAGCGCTCTACCATTTGAGCTAATTCCCCTATCTGTAAGACATCTTATGAGATGAAAAGCAGTACCATCATTAAGCATAGCTTGTGGCTTTGAATTCCCTGTAGATGGTACAGGTACTTTTATTGGAAACCTTAAACATTTTTAATGTGGGAAAATGTTGAGTTTATTGATGCCTGGATAGCTCAGCCGGTAGAGCATCATTCTTTTAATCTGAGGGTCCAGGGTTCAAGTCCCTGTTCAGGCGGGAATTCAATTATAAGAACTTCATTGACACTTCATAGGTCGTTGAGGGCTAGAATAGATGCGCTCGTTATTGATACTTTACAAAGATTTAAAAACAGAAGCCTTGTGATCCTACAAATTGGACATTTAACTAGTTACTTGTATTTATTGTAATTGACTAATTGACACTGTCTAAAATACAGAATGATGAGTCTCATTTTGTTTGACCTCTCAGCTGCAGAGGTTTTGGCTAATGAACCATGTGCTCTTCAACAAACTCCAGTTCAATTCTGATTACTGTGACAGTCATTGAAATGGAAATTCTGTGAAAATCTAAATTTATTGGAGAATGCGGGCATTGATCCCGCTACCTCTCACATGCTAAGCGAGCGCTCTACCATTTGAGCTAATTCCCCTATCTGTAAGACATCTTATGAGATGAAAAGCAGTACCATCATTAAGCATAGCTTGTGGCTTTGAATTCCCTGTAGATGGTACAGGTACTTTTATTGGAAACCTTAAACATTTTTAATGTGGGAAAATGTTGAGGTTAGTGAAGCCTGGATAGCTCAGCCGGTAGAGCATCAGACTTTTAATCTGAGGGTCCAGGGTTCAAGTCCCTGTTCAGGCGGGAATTCAATTATAAGAACTTCATTGACACTTCATAGGTCGTTGAGTGCTAGAATAGATGCGCTCGTTATTGATACTTTACAAAGATTTAAAAACAGAAGCCTTGTGATCCTACAAAATGGACGTTTAACTAGTTACTTGTATTTATTGTGATTGACTAATTGACACTGTCTAAAATACAGAATGATGAGTCTCATTTTGTTTGACCTCTCAGCTGCAGAGGTTTTGGCTAATGAACACTGTGCTCTTCAACAAACTCCAGTTCAATTCTGATTGCTGTGACAGTCATTGAAATGGAAATTCTGTGAAAATCTAAATTTATTGGAGAATGCGGGCATCGATCTTGCTACCTCTCACATGCTACGCGAGCGCTCTACCATTTGAGCTAATTCCCCTATCTGTAAGACATCTTATAAGATAAAAAGCAGTACCCTCATTAAGCATAGCTTGTGGCTTTGAATTCCCTGTAGATGGTACAGGTACTTTTAATGGAAACCTAAAACATTTTTAATGTGGGAAAATGTTGAGTTTATTGATGCCTGGATAGCTCAGCCGGTAGAGCATCATACTTTTAATCTGAGGGTCCAGGGTTCAAGTCCCTGTTCAGGCGGGAATTCAATTATAAGAACTTCATTGACACTTCATAGGTCGTTGAGGGCTAGAATAGATGCGCTCGTTATTGATACTTTACAAAGATTTAAAAACAGAAGCCTTGTGATCCTACAAATTGGACATTTAACTAGTTACTTGTATTTATTGTAATTGACTAATTGACACTGTCTAAAATACAGAATGATGAGTCTCATTTTGTTTGACCTCTCAGCTGCAGAGGTTTTGGCTAATGAACCATGTGCTCTTCAACAAACTCCAGTTCAATTCTGATTACTGTGACAGTCATTGAAATGGAAATTCTGTGAAAATCTAAATTTATTGGAGAATGCGGGCATTGATCCCGCTACCTCTCACATGCTAAGCGAGCGCTCTACCATTTGAGCTAATTCCCCTATCTGTAAGACATCTTATGAGATGAAAAGCAGTACCATCATTAAGCATAGCTTGTGGCTTTGAATTCCCTGTAGATGGTACAGGTACTTTTATTGGAAACCTTAAACATTTTTAATGTGGGAAAATGTTGAGGTTAGTGAAGCCTGGATAGCTCAGCCGGTAGAGCATCAGACTTTTAATCTGAGGGTCCAGGGTTCAAGTCCCTGTTCAGGCGGGAATTCAATTATAAGAACTTCATTGACACTTCATAGGTCGTTGAGTGCTAGAATAGATGCGCTCGTTATTGATACTTTACAAAGATTTAAAAACAGAAGCCTTGTGATCCTACAAAATGGACGTTTAACTAGTTACTTGTATTTATTGTGATTGACTAATTGACACTGTCTAAAATACAGAATGATGAGTCTCATTTTGTTTGACCTCTCAGCTGCAGAGGTTTTGGCTAATGAACACTGTGCTCTTCAACAAACTCCAGTTCAATTCTGATTACTGTGACAGTCATTGAAATGGAAATTCTGTGAAAATCTAAATTTATTGGAGAATACGGGCATCGATCCCGCTACCTCTCACATGCTAAGCGAGCGCTCTACCATTTGAGCAAATTCCCCTATCTGTAAGACATCTTATAAGATAAAAAGCAGTACCCTCATTAAGCATAGCTTGTGGCTTTGAATTCCCTGTAGATGGTACAGGTACTTTTAATGGAAAACTAAAACATTTTTAATGTGGGAAAATGTTGAATTTATTGATGCCTGGATAGCTCAGCCGGTAGAGCATCATACTTTTAATCTGAGGGTCCAGGGTTCAAGTCCCTGTTCAGCCGGGAATTCAATTATAAGAACTTCATTGACACTTCATAGGTCGTTGAGTGCTAGAATAGATGCGCTCGTTATTGATACTTTACAAAGATTTAAAAACAGAAGCCTTGTGATCCTACAAATTGGACATTTAACTAGTTACTTGTATTTATTGTAATTGACTAATTGACACTGTCTAAAATACAGAATGATGAGTCTCATTTTGTTTGACCTCTCAGCTGCAGAGGTTATGGCTAATGAACCATGTGCTCTTCAACAAACTCCAGTTCAATTCTGATTACTGTGACAGTCATTGAAATGGAAATTCTGTGAAAATCTAAATTTATTGGAGAATGCGAGCATGGATCCCGCTAACTCTCACATGCTAAGCGAGCGCTCTACCATTTGAGCTAATTCCCCTATCTGTAAGACATCTTATAAGATAAAAAGCAGTACCCTCATTAAGCATAGCTTGTGGCTTTGAATTCCCTGTAGATGGTACAGGTACTTTTAATGGAAACCTAAAACATTTTTAATGTGGGAAAATGTTGAGTTTATTGATGCCTGGATAGCTCAGCCGGTAGAGCATCATACTTTTAATCTGAGGGTCCAGCGTTCAAGTCCCTGTTCAGGTGGGATTTCAGTTATAATAACTTCATTGACCCTTCATAGGTCGTTGAGTGCTAGAATAGATGCGCTCGTTATTGATACTTTACAAAGATTTAAAAACAGAAGCCTTGTGATCCTACAAATTGGACATTTAACTAGTTACTTGTATTTATTGTAATTGACTAATTGACACTGTCTAAAATACAGAATGATGAGTCTCATTTTGTTTGACCTCTCAGCTGCAGAGGTTTTGGCTAATGAACCATGTGCTCTTCAACAAACTCCAGTTCAATTCTGATTACTGTGACAGTCATTGAAATGGAAATTCTGTGAAAATCTAAATTTATTGGAGAATGCGGGCATCGATCGCTCTACCTCTCACATGCTAAGCGAGCGCTCTACCATTTGAGCTAATTCCCCTATCTGTAAGACATCTTATAAGATAAAAAGCAGTACCCTCATTAAGCATAGCGTGTGGCTTTGAATTCCCTGTAGATGGTACAGGTACTTTTAATGGAAACCTTAAACATTTTTAATGTGGGAAAATGTTGCGGTTATTGAAGCCTGGATAGCTCAGCCGGTAGAGCATCAGACTTTTAATCTGAGGGTCCAGCGTTCAAGTACCTGTTCAGGTGGGATTTCAGTTATAATAACTTCATTGCCCCTTCATAGGTCATTGAGTGCTAGAATAGACGCGCTCGTTATTGATACTTTACAAAGATTTAAAAACGGAATCCTTGTGATCCTGACAATTCGACGTTTAACTAGTTACTTGTATTTATTGTAATTGACTAATCGACACTGTCTAAAATACAGAATGATGTGTCTCATTTTGTTTAACCTCTCAGCTGCAGAGGTTTTGGCTAATGAACCATGTGCTCTCCAACAAACTCCAGTTCAATTCTGATTACTGTGACAGTCATTGAAATGGAAATTCTGTGAAAATCTAAATTTATTGGAGAATGCGGGCATCAATCCCGCTACCTCTCACATGCTAAGCGAGCGCTCTACCATTTGAGCTAATTCCCCTATCTGTAAGACATTTTATAAGATGAAAAGCAGTACCATCATTAAGCATAGCTTGTGGCTTTGAATTCCCTGTAGATGGTACAGGTACTTTTAATGGAAACCTTAAACATTTTTAATGTGGGAAAATGTTGAGGTTATTGAAGCCTGGATAGCTCAGCCGGTAGAGCATCAGACTTTTAATCTGAGGGTCCAGGGTTCAAGTCCCTGTTCAGGCGCGAATTCAATTATAAGAACTTCATTGACACTTCATAGGTCGTTGAGTGCCAGAATAGATGCGCTCGTTATTGATACTTTACAAAGATTTAAAAACAGAAGCCTTGTGATCCTACAAATTGGACATTTAACTAGTTACTTGTATTTATTGTAATTGACTAATTGACACTGTCTAAAATACAGAATGATGAGTCTCATTTTGTTTGACCTCTCAGCTGCAGAGGTTATGGCTAATGAACCATGTGCTCTTCAACAAACTCCAGTTCAATTCTGATTACTGTGACAGTCATTGAAATGGAAATTCTGTGAAAATCTAAATTTATTGGAGAATGCGGGCATCGATCCCGCTACCTCTCACATGCTAAGCGAGCGCTCTACCATTTGAGCTAATTCCCCTATCTGTAAGACATATTATAAGATAAAAAGCAGTACCCTCATTAAGCATAGCTTGTGGCTTTGAATTCCCTGTAGATGGTACAGGTACTTTTAATGGAAACCTAAAACATTTTTAATATGGGAAAATGTGGAGTTTATTGAAGCCTGGATAGCTCAGCCGGTAGAGCATCAGACTTTTAATCTGAGGGTCCAGGGTTCAAGTCCCTGTTCAGGCGGCATTTCAATTATAAGAACTTCATTGACACTTCATAGGTCGTTGAGTGCTAGAATAGATGCGCTCATTATTGATACTTTACAAAGATTTAAAAACAGAAGCCTTGTGATCCTGCAAATTGGACGTTTAACTAGTTACTTGTATTTATTGTGATTGACTAATTGACACTGTCTAAAATACAGAATGATGAGTCTCATTTTGTTTGACCTCTCAGCTGCAGAGGTTTTGGCTAATGAACACTGTGCTCTTCAACAAACTCCAGTTCAATTCTGATTACTGTGACAGTCATTGAAATGGAAATTCTGTGAAAATCTAAATTTATTGGAGAATGCGGGCATCGATCCCGCTACCTCTCACATGCTAAGCGAGCGCTCTACCATTTGAGCTAATTCCCCTATCTGTAAGACATTTTATAAGATGAAAAGCAGTACCATCATTAAGCATAGCTTGTGGCTTTCAATTCCCTGTAGATGGTACAGGTACTTTTAATGGAAACCTAAAACATTTTTAATGTGGGAAAATGTTGAGTTTATAATTGCCTGGATAGCTCAGCCGGTAGAGCATCAGACTTTTAATCTGAGGGTCCAGGGTTCAAGTCCCTGTTCAGGCGGGAATTCAATTGTAAGAACTTCATTGACACTTCATAGGTCGTTGAGTGCTAGAATAGATGCGCTCGTTATTGATACTTTACAAAGATTTAAAAACAGAAGCCTTGTGATCCTACAAATTGGACGTTTAAGTAGTTACTTGTATTTATTGTAATTGACTAATTGACACTGTCTAAAATACAGAATGATGAGTCTCATTTTGTTTGACCTCTCACCTGCAGAGGTTTTGGCTAATGAACCATGTGCTCTTCAACAAACTCCAGTTCAATTCTGATTACTGTGACAGTCATTGAAATGGAAATTCTGTGAAAATCTGAATTTATTGGAGAATGCGGGCATCGATCCCGCTACCTCTCACATGCTAAGCGAGCGCTCTACCATTTGAGCTAATTCCCCTGTCTGTAAGACATCTTATAAGATAAAAAGCAGTACCCTCATTAAGCATAGCTTGTGGCTTTGAATTCCCTGTAGATGGTACAGGTACTTTTAATGGAAACCTAAAACATTTTTAATGTGGGAAAATGTTGAGTTCATTGAAGCCTGGATAGCTCAACAGGTAGAGCATCAGACTTTTAATCTGAGGGTCCAGGGTTCAAGTCCCTGTTCAGCCGGGAATTCAATTATAAGAACTTCATTGACACTTCATAGGTCGTTGAGTGCTAGAATAGATGCGCTCATTATTGATACTTTACAAAGATTTAAAAACAGAAGCCTTGTGATCCTACAAATTGGACGTTTAAGTAGTTACTTGTATTTATTGTAATTGACTAATTGACACTGTCTAAAATACAGAATGATGAGTCTCATTTTGTTTGACCTCTCACCTGCAGAGGTTTTGGCTAATGAACCATGTGCTCTTCAACAAACTCCAGTTCAATTCTGATTACTGTGACAGTCATTGAAATGGAAATTCTGTGAAAATCTGAATTTATTGGAGAATGCGGGCATCGATCCCGCTACCTCTCACATGCTAAGCGAGCGCTCTACCATTTGAGCTAATTCCCCTGTCTGTAAGACATCTTATAAGATAAAAAGCAGTACCCTCATTAAGCATAGCTTGTGGCTTTGAATTCCCTGTAGATGGTACAGGTACTTTTAATGGAAACCTAAAACATTTTTAATGTGGGAAAATGTTGAGTTCATTGAAGCCTGGATAGCTCAACAGGTAGAGCATCAGACTTTTAATCTGAGGGTCCAGGGTTCAAGTCCCTGTTCAGCCGGGAATTCAATTATAAGAACTTCATTGACACTTCATAGGTCGTTGAGTGCTAGAATAGATGCGCTCGTTATTGATACTTTACAAAGATTTAAAAACAGAAGCCTTGTGATCCTACAAAATGGACGTTTAACTAGTTACTTGTATTTATTGTGATTGACTAATTGACACTGTCTAAAATACAGAATGATGAGTCTCATTTTGTTTGACCTCTCAGCTGCAGAGGTTTTGGCTAATGAACACTGTGCTCTTCAACAAACTCCAGTTCAATTCTGATTACTGTGACAGTCATTGAAATGGAAATTCTGTGAAAATCTAAATTTATTGGAGAATGCGGGCATCGATCCCTCTACCTCTCACATGCTAAGCGAGCGCTCTACCATTTGAGCTAATTCCCCTATCTGTAAGACATTTTATAAGATGAAAAGCAGTACCATCATTAAGCATAGCTTGTGGCTTTGAATTCCCTGTAGATGGTACAGGTACTTTTAATGGAAACCTAAAACATTTTTAATGTGGGAAAATGATGAGTTTTTTAATGCCTGGATAGCTCAGCCGGTAGAGCATCAGACTTTTAATCTAAGGGTCCAGGGTTCAAGTCCCTGTTCAGGCGGGAATTCAATTATAAGAACTTCATAGGTCGTTGAGTGCTGGATTAGATGTGCTCGTTATTGATACTTTACAAAGATTTAAAAACAGAAGCCTTGTGATCCTACAAATTGGACATTTAACTAGTTACTTGTATTTATTGTAATTGACTAATTGACACTGTCTAAAATACAGAATGATGAGTCTCATTTTGTTTGACCTCTCAGCTGCAGAGGTTTTGGCTAATGAACCATGTGCTCTTCAACAAACTCCAGTTCAATTCTGATTACTGTGACAGTCATTGAAATGGAAATTCTGTGAAAATCTAAATTTATTGGAGAATGCGGGCATCGATCCCGCTACCTCTCACATGCTAAGCGAGCGCTCTACCATTTGAGCTAATTCCCCTTTCTGTAAGACATCTTATAAGATAAAAAGCAGTACCCTCATTAAGCATAGCGTGTGGCTTTGAATTCCCTGTAGATGGTACAGGTACTTTTAATGGAAACCTAAAACATTTTTAATATGGGAAAATGTTGAGTTTATTGAAGCCTGGATAGCTCAGCCGGTAGAGCATCAGACTTTTAATCTGAGGGTCCAGCGTTCAAGTACCTGTTCAGGTGGGATTTCAGTTATAATAACTTCATTGACCCTTCATAGGTCATTGAGTGCTAGAATAGACGCGCTCGTTATTGATACTTTACAAAGATTTAAAAACAGAAGCCTTGTGATCCTACAAATTGGACGTTTAAGTAGTTACTTGTATTTATTGTAATTGACTAATTGACACTGTCTAAAATACAGAATGATGAGTCTCATTTTGTTTAACCTCTCAGCTGCAGAGGTTTTGGCTAATGAACCATGTGCTCTTCAACAAACTCCAGTTCAATTCTGATTACTGTGACAGTCATTGAAATGGAAATTCTGTGAAAATCTAAATTTATTGGAGAATGCGGGCATCAATCCCGCTACCTCTCACATGCTAAGCGAGCGCTCTACCATTTGAGCTAATTCCCCTATCTGTAAGACATTTTATAAGATAAAAAGCAGTACCATCATTGAGCATAGCTTGTGGCTTTGAATTCCCTGTAGATGGTACAGGTACTTTTAATGGAAACCTAAAACATTTTTAATGTGGGAAAATGTTGCGTTTATTGATGCCTGGATAGCTCAGCCGGTAGAGCATCAGACTTTTAATCTGAGGGTCCAGGGTTCAAGTCCCTGTTCAGGCGGGAATTCAATTATAAGAACTTCATTGACACTTCATAGGTCGTTGAGTGCTAGAATAGATGCGGTCGTTATTGATACTTTACAAAGATTTAAAAACAGAAGCCTTGTGATCCTACAAATTGGACGTTTAAGTAGTTACTTGTATTTATTGTAATTGACTAATTGACACTGTCTAAAATACAGAATGATGAGTCTCATTTTGTTTGACCTCTCACCTGCAGAGGTTTTGGCTAATGAACCATGTGCTCTTCAACAAACTCCAGTTCAATTCTGATTACTGTGACAGTCATTGAAATGGAAATTCTGTGAAAATCTGAATTTATTGGAGAATGTGGGCATCGATCCCACTACCTCTCACATGCTAAGCGAGCGCTCTACCATTTGAGCTAATTCCCCTATCTGTAAGACGTCTTCTAAGATAAAAAGCAGTACCCTCATTAAGCATAGCTTGTGGCTTTGAATTCCTTGTAGATGGTACAGGTACTTTTAATGGAAACCTAAAACATTTTTAATGTGGGAAAATGTTGAGTTTATTGAAGCCTGGATAGCTCAACCGGTAGAGCATCAGACTTTTAATCTGAGGGTCCAGGGTTCAAGTCCCTGTTCAGCCGGGAATTCAATTATAAGAACTTCATTGACACTTCATAGGTCGTTGAGTGCTAGAATAGATGCGCGCGTTATTGATACTTTACAAAGATTTAAAAACAGAAGCCTTGTGATCCTACAAAATGGACGTTTAACTAGTTACTTGTATTTATTGTGATTGACTAATTGACACTGTCTAAAATACAGAATGATGAGTCTCATTTTGTTTGACCTCTCAGCTGCAGAGGTTTTGGCTAATGAACACTGTGCTCTTCAACAAACTCCAGTTCAATTCTGATTACTGTGACAGTCATTGAAATGGAAATTCTGTGAAAATCTAAATTTATTGGAGAATGCGGGCATCGATCCCGCTACCTCTCACATGCTAAGCGAGCGCTCTACCATTTGAGCTAATTCCCCTATCTGTAAGACATATTATAAGATAAAAAGCAGTACCCTCATTAAGCATAGCTTGTGGCTTTGAATTCCCTGTAGATGGTACAGGTACTTTTAATGGAAACCTAAAACATTTTTAATATGGGAAAATGTGGAGTTTATTGAAGCCTGGATAGCTCAGCCGGTAGAGCATCAGACTTTTAATCTGAGGGTCCAGGGTTCAAGTCCCTGTTCAGGCGGCATTTCAATTATAAGAACTTCATTGACACTTCATAGGTTGTTGAGTGCTAGAATAGATGCGCTCAATATTGATACTTTACAAAGATTTAAAAACAGAAGCCTTGTGATCCTACAAATTGGACATTTAACTAGTTACTTGTATTTATCGTAATTGACTAATTGACACTGTCTAAAATACAGAATGATGAGTCTCATTTTGTTTGACCTCTCAGCTGCAGAGGTTATGGCTAATGAACCATGTGCTCTTCAACAAACTCCAGTTCAATTCTGATTACTGTGACAGTCATTGAAATGGAAATTCTGTGAAAATCTAAATTTATTGGAGAATGCGGGCATCGATCCCGCTACCTCTCACATGCTAAGCGAGCGCTCTACCATTTGAGCTAATTCCCCTATCTGTAAGACATATTATAAGATAAAAAGCAGTACCCTCATTAAGCATAGCTTGTGGCTTTGAATTCCCTGTAGATGGTACAGGTACTTTTAATGGAAACCTAAAACATTTTTAATATGGGAAAATGTGGAGTTTATTGAAGCCTGGATAGCTCAGCCGGTAGAGCATCAGACTTTTAATCTGAGGGTCCAGGGTTCAAGTCCCTGTTCAGGCGGCATTTCAATTATAAGAACTTCATTGACACTTCATAGGTTGTTGAGTGCTAGAATAGATGCGCTCATTATTGATACTTTACAAAGATTTAAAAACAGAAGCCTTGTGATCCTGCAAATTGGACGTTTAACTAGTTACTTGTATTTATTGTAATGAATAATTGACACTGTCTAAAATACAGAATGATGAGTCTCATTTTGTTTGACCTCTCAGCTGCAGAGGTTTTGGCTAATGAACCATGTGCTCTTCAACAAACTCCAGTTCAATTCTGATTACTGTGACAGTCATTGAAATGGAAATTCTGTGAAAATCTAAATTTATTGGAGAATGCAGGCATCGATCACGCTACCTCTCACATGCTACGCGAGCGCTCTACCATTTGAGCTAATTCCCCTATCTGTAAGACATCTTATAAGATAAAAAGCAGTACCCTCATTAAGCATAGCTTGTGGCTTTGAATTCCCTGTAGATGGTACAGGTACTTTTAATGGAAACCTAAAACATTTTTAATGTGGGAAAATGTTGAGTTTATTGATGGCTGGATAGCTCAGCCGGTAGAGCATCATACTTTTAATCTGAGGGTCCAGGGTTCAAGTCCCTGTTCAGGCGGGAATTCAATTATAAGAACTTCATTGACACTTCATAGGTCGTTGAGTGCTAGAATAGATGCGCTCGTTATTGATACTTTACAAAGATTTAAAAACAGAAGCCTTGTGATCCTACAAATTGGACATTTAACTAGTTACTTGTATTTATTGTAATTGACTAATTGACACTGTCTAAAATACAGAATGATGAGTCTCATTTTGTTTGACCTCTCAGCTGCAGAGGTTTTGGCTAATGAACCATGTGCTCTTCAACAAACTCCAGTTCAATTCTGATTACTGTGACAGTCATTGAAATGGAAATTCTGTGAAAATCTAAATTTATTGGAGAATGCGGGCATCGATCCCGCTACCTCTCACATGCTAAGCGAGCGCTCTACCATTTGAGCTAATTCCCCTATCTGTAAGACATATTATAAGATAAAAAGCAGTACCCTCATTAAGCATAGCTTGTGGCTTTGAATTCCCTGTAGATGGTACAGGTACTTTTAATGGAAACCTAAAACATTTTTAATATGGGAAAATGTGGAGTTTATTGAAGCCTGGATAGCTCAGCCGGTAGAGCATCAGACTTTTAATCTGAGGGTCCAGCGTTCAAGTCCCTGTTCAGGTGGGAGTTCAGTTATAATAACTTCATTGACCCTTCATAGGTCGTTGAGTGCTAGAATAGACGCGCTCGTTATTGATACTTTACAAAGATTTAAAAACAGAAGCCTTGTGATCCTACAAATTGGACATTTAACTAGTTACTTGTATTTATTGTAATTGACTAATTGACACTGTCTAAAATACAGAATGATGAGTCTCATTTTGTTTGACCTCTCAGCTGCAGAGGTTTTGGCTAATGAACCATGTGCTCTTCAACAAACTCCAGTTCAATTCTGATTACTGTGACAGTCATTGAAATGGAAATTCTGTGAAAATCTAAATTTATTGGAGAATACGGGCATTGATCCCACTACCTCTCACATGCTAAGCGAGCGCTCTACCATTTGAGCTAATTCCCCTATCTGTAAGACATCTTATGAGATGAAAAGCAGTACCATCATTAAGCATAGCTTGTGGCTTTGAATTCCCTGTAGATGGTACAGGTACTTTTATTGGAAACCTTAAACATTTTTAATGTGGGAAAATGTTGAGGTTAGTGAAGCCTGGATAGCTCAGCCGGTAGAGCATCAGACTTTTAATCTGAGGGTCCAGGGTTCAAGTCCCTGTTCATGCGGGAATTCAATTATAAGAACTTCATTGACACTTCATAGGTCGTTGAGTGCTAGAATAGATGCGCTCGTTATTGATACTTTACAAAGATTTAAAAACAGAAGCCTTGTGATCCTACAAAATGGACGTTTAACTAGTTACTTGTATTTATTGTGATTGACTAATTGACACTGTCTAAAATACAGAATGATGAGTCTCATTTTGTTTGACCTCTCAGCTGCAGAGGTTTTGGCTAATGAACACTGTGCTCTTCAACAAACTCCAGTTCAATTCTGATTACTGTGACAGTCATTGAAATGGAAATTCTGTGAAAATCTAAATTTATTGGAGAATACGGGCATCGATCCCGCTACCTCTCACATGCTAAGCGAGCGCTCTACCATTTGAGCAAATTCCCCTATCTGTAAGACATCTTATAAGATAAAAAGCAGTACCCTCATTAAGCATAGCTTGTGGCTTTGAATTCCCTGTAGATGGTACAGGTACTTTTAATGGAAACCTAAAACATTTTTAATGTGGGAAAATGTTGAATTTATTGATGCCTGGATAGCTCAGCCGGTAGAGCATCATACTTTTAATCTGAGGGTCCAGGGTTCAAGTCCCTGTTCAGGCGGGAATTCAATTATAAGAACTTCATTGACACTTCATAGGTCGTTGAGTGCTAGAATAGATGCGCTCGTTATTGATACTTTACAAAGATTTAAAAACAGAAGCCTTGTGATCCTACAAATTGGACATTTAACTAGTTACTTGTATTTATTGTAATTGACTAATTGACACTGTCTAAAATACAGAATGATGAGTCTCATTTTGTTTGACCTCTCAGCTGCAGAGGTTATGGCTAATGAACCATGTGCTCTTCAACAAACTCCAGTTCAATTCTGATTACTGTGACAGTCATTGAAATGGAAATTCTGTGAAAATCTAAATTTATTGGAGAATGCGGGCATCGATCCCGCTACCTCTCACATGCTAAGCGAGCGCTCTACCATTTGAGCTAATTCCCCTATCTGTAAGACATTTTATAAGATGAAAAGCAGTACCATCATTAAGCATAGCTTGTGGCTTTCAATTCCCTGTAGATGGTACAGGTACTTTTAATGGAAACCTAAAACATTTTTAATGTGGGAAAATGTTGAGTTTATTATTGCCTGGATAGCTCAGCCGGTAGAGCATCAGAATTTTAATCTGAGGGTCCAGGGTTCAAGTCCCTGTTCAGGCGGGAATTCAATTGTAAGAACTTCATTGACACTTCATAGGTCGTTGAGTGCTAGAATAGATGCGCTCGTTATTGATACTTTACAAAGATTTAAAAACAGAAGCCTTGTGATCCTACAAATTGGACGTTTAAGTAGTTACTTGTATTTATTGTAATTGACTAATTGACACTGTCTAAAATACAGAATGATGAGTCTCATTTTGTTTGACCTCTCACCTGCAGAGGTTTTGGCTAATGAACCATGTGCTCTTCAACAAACTCCAGTTCAATTCTGATTACTGTGACAGTCATTGAAATGGAAATTCTGTGAAAATCTGAATTTATTGGAGAATGCGGGCATCGATCCCGCTACCTCTCACATGCTAAGCGAGCGCTCTACCATTTGAGCTAATTCCCCTGTCTGTAAGACATCTTATAAGATAAAAAGCAGTACCCTCATTAAGCATAGCTTGTGGCTTTGAATTCCCTGTAGATGGTACAGGTACTTTTAATGGAAACCTAAAACATTTTTAATGTGGGAAAATGTTGATTTCATTGAAGCCTGGATAGCTCAACCGGTAGAGCATCAGACTTTTAATCTGAGGGTCCAGGGTTCAAGTCCCTGTTCAGCCGGGAATTCAATTATAAGAACTTCATTGACACTTCATAGGTCGTTGAGTGCTAGAATAGATGCGCTCATTATTGATACTTTACAAAGATTTAAAAACAGAAGCCTTGTGATCCTACAAAATGGACGTTTAACTAGTTACTTGTATTTATTGTGATTGACTAATTGACACTGTCTAAAATACAGAATGATGAGTCTCATTTTGTTTGACCTCTCAGCTGCAGAGGTTTTGGCTAATGAACACTGTGCTCTTCAACAAACTCCAGTTCAATTCTGATTACTGTGACAGTCATTGAAATGGAAATTCTGTGAAAATCTAAATTTATTGGAGAATGCGGGCATCGATCCCTCTACCTCTCACATGCTAAGCGAGCGCTCTACCATTTGAGCTAATTCCCCTATCTGTAAGACATTTTATAAGATGAAAAGCAGTACCATCATTAAGCATAGCTTGTGGCTTTGAATTCCCTGTAGATGGTACAGGTACTTTTAATGGAAACCTAAAACATTTTTAATGTGGGAAAATGATGAGTTTATTAATGCCTGGATAGCTCAGCCGGTAGAGCATCAGACTTTTAATATAAGGGTCCAGGGTTCAAGTCCCTGTTCAGGCGGGAATTCAATTATAAGAACTTCATAGGTCGTTGAGTGCTAGATTAGATGTGCTCGTTATTGATACTTTACAAAGATTTAAAAACAGAAGCCTTGTGATCCTACAAATTGGACATTTAACTAGTTACTTGTATTTATTGTAATTGACTAATTGACACTGTCTAAAATACAGAATGATGAGTCTCATTTTGTTTGACCTCTCAGCTGCAGAGGTTTTGGCTAATGAACCATGTGCTCTTCAACAAACTCCAGTTCAATTCTGATTACTGTGACAGTCATTGAAATGGAAATTCTGTGAAAATCTAAATTTATTGGAGAATGCGGGCATCGATCCCACTACCTCTCACATGCTAAGCGAGCGCTCTACCATTTGAGCTAATTCCCCTTTCTGTAAGACATCTTATAAGATAAAAAGCAGTACCCTCATTAAGCATAGCGTGTGGCTTTGAATTCCCTGTAGATGGTACAGGTACTTTTAATGGAAACCTAAAACATTTTTAATATGGGAAAATGTTGAGTTTATTGAAGCCTGGATAGCTCAGCCGGTAGAGCATCAGACTTTTAATCTGAGGGTCCAGCGTTCAAGTACCTGTTCAGGTGGGATTTTAGTTATAATAACTTCATTGACCCTTCATAGGTCATTGAGTGCTAGAATAGACGCGCTCGTTATTGATACTTTACAAAGATTTAAAAACAGAAGCCTTGTGATCCTACAAATTGGACGTTTAAGTAGTTACTTGTATTTATTGTAATTGACTAATTGACACTGTCTAAAATACAGAATGATGAGTCTCATTTTGTTTAACCTCTCAGCTGCAGAGGTTTTGGCTAATGAACCATGTGCTCTTCAACAAACTCCAGTTCAATTCTGATTACTGTGACAGTCATTGAAATGGAAATTCTGTGAAAATCTAAATTTATTGGAGAATGCGGGCATCAATCCCGCTACCTCTCACATGCTAAGAGAGCACTCTACCATTTGAGCTAATTCCCCTATCTGTAAGACATTTTATAAGATAAAAAGCAGTACCATCATTGAGCATAGCTTGTGGCTTTGAATTCCCTGTAGATGGTACAGGTACTTTTAATGGAAACCTAAAACATTTTTAATGTGGGAAAATGTTGCGTTTATTGATGCCTGGATAGCTCAGCCGGTAGAGCATCAGACTTTTAATCTGAGGGTCCAGCGTTCAAGTCCCTGTTCAGGTGGGATTTCAGTTATAATAACTTCATTGACCCTTCATAGGTCGTTGAGTGCTAGAATAGACGCGCTCGTTATTGATACTTTACAAAGATTTAAAAACGGAATCCTTGTGATCCTGACAATTCGACGTTTAACTAGTTACTTGTATTTATTGTAATTGAATAATTGACACTGTCTAAAATACAGAATGATGAGTCTCATTTTGTTTGACCTCTCAGCTGCAGAGGTTATGGCTAATGAACCATGTGCTCTTCAACAAACTCCAGTTCAATTCTGATTAGTGTGACAGTCATTGAAATGGAAATTCTGTGAAAATCTAAATTTATTGGAGAATGCGGGCATCGATCCCGCTACCTCTCACATGCTAAGCGAGCGCTCTACCATTTGAGCTAATTACCCTATCTGTAAGACATATTATAAGATAAAAAGCAGTACCCTCATTAAGCATAGCTTGTGGCTTTGAATTCCCTGTAGATGGTACAGGTACTTTTAATGGAAACCTAAAACATTTTTAATATGGGAAAATGTGGAGTTTATTGAAGCCTGGATAGCTCAGCCGGTAGAGCATCAGACTTTTAATCTGAGGGTCCAGGGTTCAAGTCCCTGTTCAGGCGGCATTTCAATTATAAGAACTTCATTGACACTTCATAGGTCGTTGAGTGCTAGAATAGATGCGCTCATTATTGATACTTTACAAAGATTTAAAAACAGAAGCCTTGTGATCCTGCAAATTGGACGTTTAACTAGTTACTTGTATTTATTGTAATGAATAATTGACACTGTCTAAAATACAGAATGATGAGTCTCATTTTGTTTGACGTCTCAGCTGCAGAGGTTTTGGCTAATGAACCATGTGCTCTTCAACAAACTCCAGTTCAATTCTGATTACTGTGACAGTCATTGAAATGGAAATTCTGTGAAAATCTAAATTTATTGGAGAATGCAGGCATCGATCACGCTACCTCTCACATGCTACGCGAGCGCTCTACCATTTGAGCTAATTCCCCTATCTGTAAGACATCTTATAAGATAAAAAGCAGTACCCTCATTAAGCATAGCTTGTGGCTTTGAATTCCCTGTAGATGGTACAGGTACTTTTAATGGAAACCTAAAACATTTTTAATGTGGGAAAATGTTGAGTTTATTGATGGCTGGATAGCTCAGCCGGTAGAGCATCATACTTTTAATCTGAGGGTCCAGGGTTCAAGTCCCTGTTCAGGCGGGAATTCAATTATAAGAACTTCATTGACACTTCATAGGTCGTTGAGTGCTAGAATAGATGCGCTCGTTATTGATACTTTACAAAGATTTAAAAACAGAAGCCTTGTGATCCTACAAATTGGACATTTAACTAGTTACTTGTATTTATTGTAATTGACTAATTGACACTGTCTAAAATACAGAATGATGAGTCTCATTTTGTTTGACCTCTCAGCTGCAGAGGTTTTGGCTAATGAACCATGTGCTCTTCAACAAACTCCAGTTCAATTCTGATTACTGTGACAGTCATTGAAATGGAAATTCTGTGAAAATCTAAATTTATTGGAGAATGCGGGCATCGATCCCGCTACCTCTCACATGCTAAGCGAGCGCTCTACCATTTGAGCTAATTCCCCTATCTGTAAGACATATTATAAGATAAAAAGCAGTACCCTCATTAAGCATAGCTTGTGGCTTTGAATTCCCTGTAGATGGTACAGGTACTTTTAATGGAAACCTAAAACATTTTTAATATGGGAAAATGTGGAGTTTATTGAAGCCTGGATAGCTCAGCCGGTAGAGCATCAGACTTTTAATCTGAGGGTCCAGCGTTCAAGTCCCTGTTCAGGTGGGAGTTCAGTTATAATAACTTCATTGACCCTTCATAGGTCGTTGAGTGCTAGAATAGACGCGCTCGTTATTGATACTTTACAAAGATTTAAAAACAGAAGCCTTGTGATCCTACAAAATGGACGTTTAACTAGTTACTTGTATTTATTGTGATTGACTAATTGACACTGTCTAAAATACAGAATGATGAGTCTCATTTTGTTTGACCTCTCAGCTGCAGAGGTTTTGGCTAATGAACACTGTGCTCTTCAACAAACTCCAGTTCAATTCTGATTACTGTGACAGTCATTGAAATGGAAATTCTGTGAAAATCTAAATTTATTGGAGAATGCGGGCATCGATCCCGCTACCTCTCACATGCTAAGCGAGCGCTCTACCATTTGAGCTAATTCCCCTATCTGTAAGACATTTTATAAGATGAAAAGCAGTACCATCATTAAGCATAGCTTGTGGCTTTCAATTCCCTGTAGATGGTACAGGTACTTTTAATGGAAACCTAAAACATTTTTAATGTGGGAAAATGTTGAGTTTATTATTGCCTGGATAGCTCAGCCGGTAGAGCATCAGACTTTTAATCTGAGGGTCCAGGGTTCAAGTCCCTGTTCAGGCGGGAATTCAATTGTAAGAACTTCATTGACACTTCATAGGTCGTTGAGTGCTAGAATAGATGCGCTCTTTATTGATACTTTACAAAGATTTAAAAACAGAAGCCTTGTGATCCTACAAAATGGACGTTTAACTAGTTACTTGTATTTATTGTGATTGACTAATTGACACTGTCTAAAATACAGAATGATGAGTCTCATTTTGTTTGACCTCTCAGCTGCAGAGGTTTTGGCTAATGAACACTGTGCTCTTCAACAAACTCCAGTTCAATTCTGATTACTGTGACAGTCATTGAAATGGAAATTCTGTGAAAATCTAAATTTATTGGAGAATGCGGGCATCGATCCCGCTACCTCTCACATGCTAAGCGAGCGCTCTACCATTTGAGCTAATTCCCCTATCTGTAAGACATTTTATAAGATGAAAAGCAGTACCATCATTAAGCATAGCTTGTGGCTTTCAATTCCCTGTAGATGGTACAGGTACTTTTAATGGAAACCTAAAACATTTTTAATGTGGGAAAATGTTGAATTTATTATTGCCTGGATAGCTCAGCCGGTAGAGCATCAGACTTTTAATCTGAGGGTCCAGGGTTCAAGTCCCTGTTCAGGCGGGAATTCAATTGTAAGAACTTCATTGACACTTCATAGGTCGTTGAGTGCTAGAATAGATGCGCTCTTTATTGATACTTTACAAAGATTTAAAAACAGAAGCCTTGTGATCCTACAAATTGGACGTTTAAGTAGTTACTTGTATTTATTGTAATTGACTAATTGACACTGTCTAAAATACAGAATGATGAGTCTCATTTTGTTTGACCTCTCACCTGCAGAGGTTTTGGCTAATGAACCATGTGCTCTTCAACAAACTCCAGTTCAATTCTGATTACTGTGACAGTCATTGAAATGGAAATTCTGTGAAAATCTGAATTTATTGGAGAATGCGGGCATCGATCCCGCTACCTCTCACATGCTAAGCGAGCGCTCTACCATTTGAGCTAATTCCCCTGTCTGTAAGACATCTTATAAGATAAAAAGCAGTACCCTCATTAAGCATAGCTTGTGGCTTTGAATTCCCTGTAGATGGTACAGGTACTTTTAATGGAAACCTAAAACATTTTTAATGTGGGAAAATGTTGAGTTCATTGAAGCCTGGATAGCTCAACCGGTAGAGCATCAGACTTTTAATCTGAGGGTCCAGGGTTCAAGTCCCTGTTCAGCCGGGAATTCAATTATAAGAACTTCATTGACACTTCATAGGTCGTTGAGTGCTAGAATAGATGCGCTCATTATTGATACTTTACAAAGATTTAAAAACAGAAGCCTTGTGATCCTACAAAATGGACGTTTAACTAGTTACTTGTATTTATTGTGATTGACTAATTGACACTGTCTAAAATACAGAATGATGAGTCTCATTTTGTTTGACCTCTCACCTGCAGAGGTTTTGGCTAATGAACCATGTGCTCTTCAACAAACTCCAGTTCAATTCTGATTACTGTGACAGTCATTGAAATGGAAATTCTGTGAAAATCTGAATTTATTGGAGAATGCGGGCATCGATCCCGCTACCTCTCACATGCTAAGCGAGCGCTCTACCATTTGAGCTAATTCCCCTGTCTGTAAGACATCTTATAAGATAAAAAGCAGTACCCTCATTAAGCATAGCTTGTGGCTTTGAATTCCCTGTAGATGGTACAGGTACTTTTAATGGAAACCTAAAACATTTTTAATGTGGGAAAATGTTGAGTTCATTGAAGCCTGGATAGCTCAACCGGTAGAGCATCAGACTTTTAATCTGAGGGTCCAGGGTTCAAGTCCCTGTTCAGCCGGGAATTCAATTATAAGAACTTCATTGACACTTCATAGGTCGTTGAGTGCTAGAATAGATGCGCTCATTATTGATACTTTACAAAGATTTAAAAACAGAAGCCTTGTGATCCTACAAAATGGACGTTTAACTAGTTACTTGTATTTATTGTGATTGACTAATTGACACTGTCTAAAATACAGAATGATGAGTCTCATTTTGTTTGACCTCTCAGCTGCAGAGGTTTTGGCTAATGAACACTGTGCTCTTCAACAAACTCCAGTTCAATTCTGATTACTGTGACAGTCATTGAAATGGAAATTCTGTGAAAATCTAAATTTATTGGAGAATGCGGGCATCGATCCCTCTACCTCTCACATGCTAAGCGAGCGCTCTACCATTTGAGCTAATTCCCCTATCTGTAAGACATTTTATAAGATGAAAAGCAGTACCATCATTAAGCATAGCTTGTGGCTTTGAATTCCCTGTAGATGGTACAGGTACTTTTAATGGAAACCTAAAACATTTTTAATGTGGGAAAATGATGAGTTTATTAATGCCTGGATAGCTCAGCCGGTAGAGCATCAGACTTTTAATATAAGGGTCCAGGGTTCAAGTCCCTGTTCAGGCGGGAATTCAATTATAAGAACTTCATAGGTCGTTGAGTGCTAGATTAGATGTGCTCGTTATTGATACTTTACAAAGATTTAAAAACAGAAGCCTTGTGATCCTACAAATTGGACATTTAACTAGTTACTTGTATTTATTGTAATTGACACTGTCTAAAATACAGAATGATGAGTCTCATTTTGTTTGACCTCTCAGCTGCAGAGGTTTTGGCTAATGAACCATGTGCTCTTCAACAAACTCCAGTTCAATTCTGATTACTGTGACAGTCATTGAAATGGAAGACATGTAAGACATCTTATAAGATAAAAAGCAGTACCCTCATTAAGCATAGCGTGTGGCTTTGAATTCCCTGTAGATGGTACAGGTACTTTTAATGGAAACCTAAAACATTTTTAATATGGGAAAATGTTGAGTTTATTGAAGCCTGGATAGCTCAGCCGGTAGAGCATCAGACTTTTAATCTGAGGGTCCAGCGTTCAAGTACCTGTTCAGGTGGGATTTCAGTTATAATAACTTCATTGACCCTTCATAGGTCATTGAGTGCTAGAATAGACGCACTCGTTATTGATACTTTACAAAGATTTAAAAACAGAAGCCTTGTGATCCTACAAATTGGACGTTTAAGTAGTTACTTGTATTTATTGTAATTGACTAATTGACACTGTCTAAAATACAGAATGATGAGTCTCATTTTGTTTAACCTCTCAGCTGCAGAGGTTTTGGCTAATGAACCATGTGCTCTTCAACAAACTCCAGTTCAATTCTGATTACTGTGACAGTCATTGAAATGGAAATTCTGTGAAAATCTAAATTTATTGGAGAATGCAGGCATCAATCCCGCTACCTCTCACATGCTAAGCGAGCACTCTACCATTTGAGCTAATTCCCCTATCTGTAAGACATTTTATAAGATAAAAAGCAGTACCATCATTGAGCATAGCTTGTGGCTTTGAATTCCCTGTAGATGGTACAGGTACTTTTAATGGAAACCTAAAACATTTTTAATGTGGGAAAATGTTGCGTTAATTGATGCCTGGATAGCTCAGCCGGTAGAGCATCAGACTTTTAATCTGAGGGTCCAGGGTTCAAGTCCCTGTTCAGGCGGGAATTCAATTATAAGAACTTCATTGACACTTCATAGGTCGTTGAGTGCTAGAATAGATGCGGTCGTTATTGATACTTTACAAAGATTTAAAAACAGAAGCCTTGTGATCCTACAAATTGGACGTTTAAGTAGTTACTTGTATTTATTGTAATTGACTAATTGACACTGTCTAAAATACAGAATGATGAGTCTCATTTTGTTTGACCTCTCACCTGCAGAGGTTTTGGCTAATGAACCATGTGCTCTTCAACAAACTCCAGTTCAATTCTGATTACTGTGACAGTCATTGAAATGGAAATTCTGTGAAAATCTGAATTTATTGGAGAATGCGGGCATCGATCCCGCTACCTCTCACATGCTAAGCGAGCGCTCTACCATTTGAGCTAATTCCCCTGTCTGTAAGACATCTTATAAGATAAAAAGCAGTACCCTCATTAAGCATAGCTTTTGGCTTTGAATTCCCTGTAGATGGTACAGGTACTTTTAATGGAAACCTAAAACATTTTTAATGTGGGAAAATGTTGAGTTCATTGAAGCCTGGATAGCTCAACCGGTAGAGCATCAGACTTTTAATCTGAGGGTCCAGGGTTCAAGTCCCTGTTCAGCCGGGAATTCAATTATAAGAACTTCATTGACACTTCATAGGTCGTTGAGTGCTAGAATAGATGCGCTCATTATTGATACTTTACAAAGATTTAAAAACAGAAGCCTTGTGATCCTACAAAATGGACGTTTAACTAGTTACTTGTATTTATTGTGATTGACTAATTGACACTGTCTAAAATACAGAATGATGAGTCTCATTTTGTTTGACCTCTCAGCTGCAGAGGTTTTGGCTAATGAACACTGTGCTCTTCAACAAACTCCAGTTCAATTCTGATTACTGTGACAGTCATTGAAATGGAAATTCTGTGAAAATCTAAATTTATTGGAGAATGCGGGCATCGATCCCTCTACCTCTCACATGCTAAGCGAGCGCTCTACCATTTGAGCTAATTCCCCTATCTGTAAGACATTTTATAAGATGAAAAGCAGTACCATCATTAAGCATAGCTTGTGGCTTTGAATTCCCTGTAGATGGTACAGGTACTTTTAATGGAAACCTAAAACATTTTTAATGTGGGAAAATGATGAGTTTATTAATGCCTGGATAGCTCAGCCGGTAGAGCATCAGACTTTTAATCTAAGGGTCCAGGGTTCAAGTCCCTGTTCAGGCGGGAATTCAATTATAAGAACTTCATAGGTCGTTGAGTGCTAGATTAGATGTGCTCGTTATTGATACTTTACAAAGATTTAAAAACAGAAGCCTTGTGATCCTACAAATTGGACATTTAACTAGTTACTTGTATTTATTGTAATTGACTAATTGGCACTGTCTAAAATACAGAATGATGAGTCTCATTTTGTTTGACCTCTCAGCTGCAGAGGTTTTGGCTAATGAACCATGTGCTCTTCAACAAACTCCAGTTCAATTCTGATTACTGTGACAGTCATTGAAATGGAAGACATGTAAGACATCTTATAAGATAAAAAGCAGTACCCTCATTAAGCATAGCGTGTGGCTTTGAATTCCCTGTAGATGGTACAGGTACTTTTAATGGAAACCTAAAACATTTTTAATATGGGAAAATGTTGAGTTTATTGAAGCCTGGATAGCTCAGCCGGTAGAGCATCAGACTTTTAATCTGAGGGTCCAGCGTTCAAGTACCTGTTCAGGTGGGATTTCAGTTATAATAACTTCATTGACCCTTCATAGGTCATTGAGTGCTAGAATAGACGCGCTCGTTATTGATACTTTACAAAGATTTAAAAACAGAAGCCTTGTGATCCTACAAATTGGACGTTTAAGTAGTTACTTGTATTTATTGTAATTGACTAATTGACACTGTCTAAAATACAGAATGATGAGTCTCATTTTGTTTAACCTCTCAGCTGCAGAGGTTTTGGCTAATGAACCATGTGCTCTTCAACAAACTCCAGTTCAATTCTGATTACTGTGACAGTCATTGAAATGGAAATTCTGTGAAAATCTAAATTTATTGGAGAATGCAGGCATCAATCCCGCTACCTCTCACATGCTAAGCGAGCACTCTACCATTTGAGCTAATTCCCCTATCTGTAAGACATTTTATAAGATAAAAAGCAGTACCATCATTGAGCATAGCTTGTGGCTTTGAATTCCCTGTAGATGGTACAGGTACTTTTAATGGAAACCTAAAACATTTTTAATGTGGGAAAATGTTGCGTTTATTGATGCCTGGATAGCTCAGCCGGTAGAGCATCAGACTTTTAATCTGAGGGTCCAGGGTTCAAGTCCCTGTTCAGGCGGGAATTCAATTATAAGAACTTCATTGACACTTCATAGGTCGTTGAGTGCTAGAATAGATGCGGTCGTTATTGATACTTTACAAAGATTTAAAAACAGAAGCCTTGTGATCCTACAAATTGGACGTTTAAGTAGTTACTTGTATTTATTGTAATTGACTAATTGACACTGTCTAAAATACAGAATGATGAGTCTCATTTTGTTTGACCTCTCACCTGCAGAGGTTTTGGCTAATGAACCATGTGCTCTTCAACAAACTCCAGTTCAATTCTGATTACTGTGACAGTCATTGAAATGGAAATTCTGTGAAAATCTGAATTTATTGGAGAATGCGGGCATCGATCCCGCTACCTCTCACATGCTAAGCGAGCGCTCTACCATTTGAGCTAATTCCCCTGTCTGTAAGACATCTTATAAGATAAAAAGCAGTACCCTCATTAAGCATAGCTTGTGGCTTTGAATTCCCTGTAGATGGTACAGGTACTTTTAATGGAAACCTAAAACATTTTTAATGTGGGAAAATGTTGAGTTCATTGAAGCCTGGATAGCTCAACCGGTAGAGCATCAGACTTTTAATCTGAGGGTCCAGGGTTCAAGTCCCTGTTCAGCCGGGAATTCAATTATAAGAACTTCATTGACACTTCATAGGTCGTTGAGTGCTAGAATAGATGCGCTCATTATTGATACTTTACAAAGATTTAAAAACAGAAGCCTTGTGATCCTACAAAATGGACGTTTAACTAGTTACTTGTATTTATTGTGATTGACTAATTGACACTGTCTAAAATACAGAATGATGAGTCTCATTTTGTTTGACCTCTCAGCTGCAGAGGTTTTGGCTAATGAACACTGTGCTCTTCAACAAACTCCAGTTCAATTCTGATTACTGTGACAGTCATTGAAATGGAAATTCTGTGAAAATCTAAATTTATTGGAGAATGCGGGCATCGATCCCTCTACCTCTCACATGCTAAGCGAGCGCTCTACCATTTGAGCTAATTCCCCTATCTGTAAGACATTTTATAAGATGAAAAGCAGTACCATCATTAAGCATAGCTTGTGGCTTTGAATTCCCTGTAGATGGTACAGGTACTTTTAATGGAAACCTAAAACATTTTTAATGTGGGAAAATGATGAGTTTATTAATGCCTGGATAGCTCAGCCGGTAGAGCATCAGACTTTTAATCTAAGGGTCCAGGGTTCAAGTCCCTGTTCAGGCGGGAATTCAATTATAAGAACTTCATAGGTCGTTGAGTGCTAGATTAGATGTGCTCGTTATTGATACTTTACAAAGATTTAAAAACAGAAGCCTTGTGATCCTACAAATTGGACATTTAACTAGTTACTTGTATTTATTGTAATTGACTAATTGACACTGTCTAAAATACAGAATGATGAGTCTCATTTTGTTTGACCTCTCAGCTGCAGAGGTTTTGGCTAATGAACCATGTGCTCTTCAACAAACTCCAGTTCAATTCTGATTACTGTGACAGTCATTGAAATGGAAGACATGTAAGACATCTTATAAGATAAAAAGCAGTACCCTCATTAAGCATAGCGTGTGGCTTTGAATTCCCTGTAGATGGTACAGGTACTTTTAATGGAAACCTAAAACATTTTTAATATGGGAAAATGTTGAGTTTATTGAAGCCTGGATAGCTCAGCCGGTAGAGCATCAGACTTTTAATCTGAGGGTCCAGCGTTCAAGTACCTGTTCAGGTGGGATTTCAGTTATAATAACTTCATTGACCCTTCATAGGTCATTGAGTGCTAGAATAGACGCGCTCGTTATTGATACTTTACAAAGATTTAAAAACAGAAGCCTTGTGATCCTACAAATTGGACGTTTAAGTAGTTACTTGTATTTATTGTAATTGACTAATTGACACTGTCTAAAATACAGAATGATGAGTCTCATTTTGTTTAACCTCTCAGCTGCAGAGGTTTTGGCTAATGAACCATGTGCTCTTCAACAAACTCCAGTTCAATTCTGATTACTGTGACAGTCATTGAAATGGAAATTCTGTGAAAATCTAAATTTATTGGAGAATGCAGGCATCAATCCCGCTACCTCTCACATGCTAAGCGAGCACTCTACCATTTGAGCTAATTCCCCTATCTGTAAGACATTTTATAAGATAAAAAGCAGTACCATCATTGAGCATAGCTTGTGGCTTTGAATTCCCTGTAGATGGTACAGGTACTTTTAATGGAAACCTAAAACATTTTTAATGTGGGAAAATGTTGCGTTTATTGATGCCTGGATAGCTCAGCCGGTAGAGCATCAGACTTTTAATCTGAGGGTCCAGGGTTCAAGTCCCTGTTCAGGCGGGTATTCAATTATAAGAACTTCATTGACACTTCATAGGTCGTTGAGTGCTAGAATAGATGCGGTCGTTATTGATACTTTACAAAGATTTAAAAACAGAAGCCTTGTGATCCTACAAATTGGACGTTTAAGTAGTTACTTGTATTTATTGTAATTGACTAATTGACACTGTCTAAAATACAGAATGATGAGTCTCATTTTGTTTGACTTCTCACCTGCAGAGATTTTGGCTAATGAACCATGTGCTCTTCAACAAACTCCAGTTCAATTCTGATTACTGTGACAGTCATTGAAATGGAAATTCTGTGAAAATCTGAATTTATTGGAGAATGTGGGCATCGATCCCACTACCTCTCACATGCTAAGTGAGCGCTCTACCATTTGAGCTAATTCCCCTATCTGTAAGACGTCTTCTAAGATAAAAAGCAGTACCCTCATTAAGCATAGCTTGTGGCTTTGAATTCCCTGTAGATGGTACAGGTACTTTTAATGGAAACCTAAAACATTTTTAATGTGGGAAAATGTTGAGTTTATTGAAGCCTGGATAGCTCAACCGGTAGAGCATCAGACTTTTAATCTGAGGGTCCAGGGTTCAAGTCCCTGTTCAGCCGGGAATTCAATTATAAGAACTTCATTGACACTTCATAGGTCGTTGAGTGCTAGAATAGATGCGCGCGTTATTGATACTTTACAAAGATTTAAAAACAGAAGCCTTGTGATCCTACAAAATGGACGTTTAACTAGTTACTTGTATTTATTGTGATTGACTAATTGACACTGTCTAAAATACAGAATGATGAGTCTCATTTTGTTTGACCTCTCAGCTGCAGAGGTTTTGGCTAATGAACACTGTGCTCTTCAACAAACTCCAGTTCAATTCTGATTACTGTGACAGTCATTGAAATGGAAATTCTGTGAAAATCTAAATTTATTGGAGAATGCGGGCATCGATCCCGCTACCTCTCACATGCTAAGCGAGCGCTCTACCATTTGAGCTAATTCCCCTATCTGTAAGACATTTTATAAGATGAAAAGCAGTACCATCATTAAGCATAGCTTGTGGCTTTGAATTCCCTGTAGATGGTACAGGTACTTTTAATGGAAACCTAAAACATTTTTAATGTGGGAAAATGTTGAGTTTATTTATGCCTGGATAGCTCAGCCGGTAGAGCATCAGACTTTTAATCTGAGGGTCCAGGGTTCAAGTCCCTGTTCAGGCGGGAATTCAATTATAAGAACTTCATAGGTCGTTGAGTGCTAGATTAGATGTGCTCGTTATTGATACTTTACAAAGATTTAAAAACAGAAGCCTTGTGATCCTACAAATTGGACATTTAACTAGTTACTTGTATTTATTGTAATTGACTAATTGACACCGTCTAAAATACAGAATGATGAGTCTCATTTTGTTTGACCTCTCAGCTGCAGAGGTTTTGGCTAATGAACCATGTGCTCTTCAACAAACTCCAGTTCAATTCTGATTACTGTGACAGTCATTGAAATGGAAATTCTGTGAAAATCTAAATTTATTGGAGAATGCGGGCATCGATCCCGCTACCTCTCACATGCTAAGCGAGCGCTCTACCATTTGAGCTAATTCCCCTTTCTGTAAGACATCTTATAAGATAAAAAGCAGTACCCTCATTAAGCATAGCGTGTGGCTTTGAATTCCCTGTAGATGGTACAGGTACTTTTAATGGAAACCTAAAACATTTTTAATATGGGAAAATGTTGAGTTTATTGAAGCCTGGATAGCTCAGCCGGTAGAGCATCAGACTTTTAATCTGAGGGTCCAGCGTTCAAGTACCTGTTCAGGTGGGATTTCAGTTATAATAACTTCATTGACCCTTCATAGGTCATTGAGTGCTAGAATAGACGCGCTCGTTATTGATACTTTACAAAGATTTAAAAACAGAAGCCTTGTGATCCTACAAATTGGACGTTTAAGTAGTTACTTGTATTTATTGTAATTGACTAATTGACACTGTCTAAAATACAGAATGATGAGTCTCATTTTGTTTCACCTCTCAGCTGCAGAGGTTTTGGCTAATGAACCATGTGTTCTTCAACAAACTCCAGTTCAATTCTGATTACTGTGACAGTCATTGAAATGGAAATTCTGTGAAAATCTAAATTTATTGGAGAATGCGGGCATCAATCCCGCTACCTCTCACATGCTAAGCGAGCGCTCTACCATTTGAGCTAATTCCCCTATCTGTAAGACATTTTATAAGATAAAAAGCAGTACCATCATTGAGCATAGCTTGTGGCTTTGAATTCCCTGTAGATGGTACAGGTACTTTTAATGGAAACCTAAAACATTTTTAATGTGGGAAAATGTTGCGTTTATTGATGCCTGGATAGCTCAGCCGGTAGAGCATCAGACTTTTAATCTGAGGGTCCAGGGTTCAAGTCCCTGTTCAGCCGGGAATTCAATTATAAGAACTTCATTGACACTTCATAGGTCGTTGAGTGCTAGAATAGATGCGCGCGTTATTGATACTTTACAAAGATTTAAAAACAGAAGCCTTGTGATCCTACAAAATGGACGTTTAACTAGTTACTTGTATTTATTGTGATTGACTAATTGACACTGTCTAAAATACAGAATGATGAGTCTCATTTTGTTTGACCTCTCAGCTGCAGAGGTTTTGGCTAATGAACACTGTGCTCTTCAACAAACTCCAGTTCAATTCTGATTACTGTGACAGTCATTGAAATGGAAATTCTGTGAAAATCTAAATTTATTGGAGAATGCGGGCATCGATCCCGCTACCTCTCACATGCTAAGCGAGCGCTCTACCATTTGAGCTAATTCCCCTATCTGTAAGACATTTTATAAGATGAAAAGCAGTACCATCATTAAGCATAGCTTGTGGCTTTGAATTCCCTGTAGATGGTACAGGTACTTTTAATGGAAACCTAAAACATTTTTAATGTGGGAAAATGTTGAGTTTATTTATGCCTGGATAGCTCAGCCGGTAGAGCATCAGACTTTTAATCTGAGGGTCCAGGGTTCAAGTCCCTGTTCAGGCGGGAATTCAATTATAAGAACTTCATAGGTCGTTGAGTGCTAGATTAGATGTGCTCGTTATTGATACTTTACAAAGATTTAAAAACAGAAGCCTTGTGATCCTACAAATTGGACATTTAACTAGTTACTTGTATTTATTGTAATTGACTAATTGACACTGTCTAAAATACAGAATGATGAGTCTCATTTTGTTTGACCTCTCAGCTGCAGAGGTTTTGGCTAATGAACCATGTGCTCTTCAACAAACTCCAGTTCAATTCTGATTACTGTGACAGTCATTGAAATGGAAATTCTGTGAAAATCTAAATTTATTGGAGAATGCGGGCATCGATCCCGCTACCTCTCACATGCTAAGCGAGCGCTCTACCATTTGAGCTAATTCCCCTTTCTGTAAGACATCTTATAAGATAAAAAGCAGTACCCTCATTAAGCATAGCGTGTGGCTTTGAATTCCCCGTAGATGGTACAGGTACTTTTAATGGAAACCTAAAACATTTTTAATATGGGAAAATGTTGAGTTTATTGAAGCCTGGATAGCTCAGCCGGTAGAGCATCAGACTTTTAATCTGAGGGTCCAGCGTTCAAGTACCTGTTCAGGTGGGATTTCAGTTATAATAACTTCATTGACCCTTCATAGGTCATTGAGTGCTAGAATAGACGCGCTCGTTATTGATACTTTACAAAGATTTAAAAACAGAAGCCTTGTGATCCTACAAATTGGACGTTTAAGTAGTTACTTGTATTTATTGTAATTGACTAATTGACACTGTCTAAAATACAGAATGATGAGTCTCATTTTGTTTAACCTCTCAGCTGCAGAGGTTTTGGCTAATGAACCATGTGCTCTTCAACAAACTCCAGTTCAATTCTGATTACTGTGACAGTCATTGAAATGGAAATTCTGTGAAAATCTAAATTTATTGGAGAATGCGGGCATCAATCCCGCTACCTCTCACATGCTAAGCGAGCGCTCTACCATTTGAGCTAATTCCCCTATCTGTAAGACATTTTATAAGATAAAAAGCAGTACCATCATTGAGCATAGCTTGTGGCTTTGAATTCCCTGTAGATGGTACAGGTACTTTTAATGG
This sequence comes from Micromesistius poutassou, assembly GCF_964030765.1. Lineage (NCBI taxonomy): Eukaryota > Metazoa > Chordata > Actinopteri > Gadiformes > Gadidae > Micromesistius > Micromesistius poutassou. The sequence continues at coordinate 7,941,994 of NC_140293.1, read as the reverse complement.
AAACCTAAAACATTTTTAATGTGGGAAAATGTTGCGTTTATTGATGCCTGGATAGCTCAGCCGGTAGAGCATCAGACTTTTAATCTGAGGGTCCAGGGTTCAAGTCCCTGTTCAGGCGGGAATTCAATTATAAGAACTTCATTGACACTTCATAGGTCGTTGAGTGCTAGAATAGATGCGGTCGTTATTGATACTTTACAAAGATTTAAAAACAGAAGCCTTGTGATCCTACAAATTGGACGTTTAAGTAGTTACTTGTATTTATTGTAATTGACTAATTGACACTGTCTAAAATACAGAATGATGAGTCTCATTTTGTTTGACCTCTCACCTGCAGAGGTTTTGGCTAATGAACCATGTGCTCTTCAACAAACTCCAGTTCAATTCTGATTACTGTGACAGTCATTGAAATGGAAATTCTGTGAAAATCTGAATTTATTGGAGAATGTGGGCATCGATCCCACTACCTCTCACATGCTAAGCGAGCGCTCTACCATTTGAGCTAATTCCCCTATCTGTAAGACGTCTTCTAAGATAAAAAGCAGTACCCTCATTAAGCATAGCTTGTGGCTTTGAATTCCCTGTAGATGGTACAGGTACTTTTAATGGAAACCTAAAACATTTTTAATGTGGGAAAATGTTGAGTTTATTGAAGCCTGGATAGCTCAACCGGTAGAGCATCAGACTTTTAATCTGAGGGTCCAGGGTTCAAGTCCCTGTTCAGCCGGGAATTCAATTATAAGAACTTCATAGGTCGTTGAGTGCTAGATTAGATGTGCTCGTTATTGATACTTTACAAAGATTTAAAAACAGAAGCCTTGTGATCCTACAAATTGGACATTTAACTAGTTACTTGTATTTATTGTAATTGACTAATTGACACTGTCTAAAATACAGAATGATGAGTCTCATTTTGTTTGACCTCTCAGCTGCAGAGGTTTTGGCTAATGAACCATGTGCTCTTCAACAAACTCCAGTTCAATTCTGATTACTGTGACAGTCATTGAAATGGAAATTCTGTGAAAATCTAAATTTATTGGAGAATGCGGGCATCGATCCCGCTACCTCTCACATGCTAAGCGAGCACTCTACCATTTGAGCTAATTCCCCTTTCTGTACGACATCTTATAAGATAAAAAGCAGTACCCTCATTAAGCATAGCGTGTGGCTTTGAATTCCCTGTAGATGGTACAGGTACTTTTAATGGAAACCTAAAACATTTTTAATATGGGAAAATGTTGAGTTTATTGAAGCCTGGATAGCTCAGCCGGTAGAGCATCAGACTTTTAATCTGAGGGTCCAGCGTTCAAGTACCTGTTCAGGTGGGATTTCAGTTATAATAACTTCATTGACCCTTCATAGGTCATTGAGTGCTAGAATAGACGCGCTCGTTATTGATACTTTACAAAGATTTAAAAACAGAAGCCTTGTGATCCTACAAATTGGACGTTTAAGTAGTTACTTGTATTTATTGTAATTGACTAATTGACACTGTCTAAAATACAGAATGATGAGTCTCATTTTGTTTAACCTCTCAGCTGCAGAGGTTTTGGCTAATGAACCATGTGCTCTTCAACAAACTCCAGTTCAATTCTGATTACTGTGACAGTCATTGAAATGGAAATTCTGTGAAAATCTAAATTTATTGGAGAATGCGGGCATCAATCCCGCTACCTCTCACATGCTAAGCGAGCGCTCTACCATTTGAGCTAATTCCCCTATCTGTAAGACATTTTATAAGATAAAAAGCAGTACCATCATTGAGCATAGCTTGTGGCTTTGAATTCCCTGTAGATGGTACAGGTACTTTTAATGGAAACCTAAAACATTTTTAATGTGGGAAAATGTTGCGTTTATTGATGCCTGGATAGCTCAGCCGGTAGAGCATCAGACTTTTAATCTGAGGGTCCAGGGTTCAAGTCCCTGTTCAGGCGGGAATTCAATTATAAGAACTTCATTGACACTTCATAGGTCGTTGAGTGCTAGAATAGATGCGGTCGTTATTGATACTTTACAAAGATTTAAAAACAGAAGCCTTGTGATCCTACAAATTGGACGTTTAAGTAGTTACTTGTATTTATTGTAATTGACTAATTGACACTGTCTAAAATACAGAATGATGAGTCTCATTTTGTTTGACCTCTCACCTGCAGAGGTTTTGGCTAATGAACCATGTGCTCTTCAACAAACTCCAGTTCAATTCTGATTACTGTGACAGTCATTGAAATGGAAATTCTGTGAAAATCTGAATTTATTGGAGAATGTGGGCATCGATCCCACTACCTCTCACATGCTAAGCGAGCGCTCTACCATTTGAGCTAATTCCCCTATCTGTAAGACGTCTTCTAAGATAAAAAGCAGTACCCTCATTAAGCATAGCTTGTGGCTTTGAATTCCCTGTAGATGGTACAGGTACTTTTAATGGAAACCTAAAACATTTTTAATGTGGGAAAATGTTGAGTTTATTGAAGCCTGGATAGCTCAACCGGTAGAGCATCAGACTTTTAATCTGAGGGTCCAGGGTTCAAGTCCCTGTTCAGCCGGGAATTCAATTATAAGAACTTCATTGACACTTCATAGGTCGTTGAGTGCTAGAATAGATGCGCGCGTTATTGATACTTTACAAAGATTTAAAAACAGAAGCCTTGTGATCCTACAAAATGGACGTTTAACTAGTTACTTGTATTTATTGTGATTGACTAATTGACACTGTCTAAAATACAGAAGGATGAGTCTCATTTTGTTTGACCTCTCAGCTGCAGAGGTTTTGGCTAATGAACACTGTGCTCTTCAACAAACTCCAGTTCAATTCTGATTACTGTGACAGTCATTGAAATGGAAATTCTGTGAAAATCTAAATTTATTGGAGAATGCGGGCATCGATCCCGCTACCTCTCACATGCTAAGCGAGCGCTCTACCATTTGAGCTAATTCCCCTATCTGTAAGACATTTTATAAGATGAAAAGCAGTACCATCATTAAGCATAGCTTGTGGCTTTGAATTCCCTGTAGATGGTACAGGTACTTTTAATGGAAACCTAAAACATTTTTAATGTGGGAAAATGTTGAGTTTATTTATGCCTGGATAGCTCAGCCGGTAGAGCATCAGTCTTTTAATCTGAGGGTCCAGGGTTCAAGTCCCTGTTCAGGCGGGAATTCAATTATAAGAACTTCATAGGTCGTTGAGTGCTAGATTAGATGTGCTCGTTATTGATACTTTACAAAGATTTAAAAACAGAAGCCTTGTGATCCTACAAATTGGACATTTAACTAGTTACTTGTATTTATTGTAATTGACTAATTGACACTGTCTAAAATACAGAATGATGAGTCTCATTTTGTTTAACCTCTCAGCTGCAGAGGTTTTGGCTAATGAACCATGTGCTCTTCAACAAACTCCAGTTCAATTCTGATTACTGTGACAGTCATTGAAATGGAAATTCTGTGAAAATCTAAATTTATTGGAGAATGCGGGCATCAATCCCTCTACCTCTCACATGCTAAGCGAGCGCTCTACCATTTGAGCTAATTCCCCTTTCTGTACGACATCTTATAAGATAAAAAGCAGTACCCTCATTAAGCATAGCGTGTGGCTTTGAATTCCCTGTAGATGGTACAGGTACTTTTAATGGAAACCTAAAACATTTTTAATATGGGAAAATGTTGAGTTTATTGAAGCCTGGATAGCTCAGCCGGTAGAGCATCAGACTTTTAATCTGAGGGTCCAGCGTTCAAGTACCTGTTCAGGTGGGATTTCAGTTATAATAACTTCATTGACCCTTCATAGGTCATTGAGTGCTAGAATAGACGCGCTCGTTATTCATACTTTACAAAGATTTAAAAACAGAAGCCTTGTGATCCTACAAATTGGACGTTTAAGTAGTTACTTGTATTTATTGTAATTGACTAATTGACACTGTCTAAAATACAGAATGATGAGTCTCATTTTGTTTAACCTCTCAGCTGCAGAGGTTTTGGCTAATGAACCATGTGCTCTTCAACAAACTCCAGTTCAATTCTGATTACTGTGACAGTCATTGAAATGGAAATTCTGTGAAAATCTAAATTTATTGGAGAATGCGGGCATCAATCCCGCTACCTCTCACATGCTAAGCGAGCGCTCTACCATTTGAGCTAATTCCCCTATCTGTAAGACATTTTATAAGATAAAAAGCAGTACCATCATTGAGCATAGCTTGTGGCTTTGAATTCCCTGTAGATGGTACAGGTACTTTTAATGGAAACCTAAAACATTTTTAATGTGGGAAAATGTTGCGTTTATTGATGCCTGGATAGCTCAGCCGGTAGAGCATCAGACTTTTAATCTGAGGGTCCAGGGTTCAAGTCCCTGTTCAGGCGGGAATTCAATTATAAGAACTTCATTGACACTTCATAGGTCGTTGAGTGCTAGAATAGATGCGGTCGTTATTGATACTTTACAAAGATTTAAAAACAGAAGCCTTGTGATCCTACAAATTGGACGTTTAAGTAGTTACTTGTATTTATTGTAATTGACTAATTGACACTGTCTAAAATACAGAATGATGAGTCTCATTTTGTTTGACCTCTCACCTGCAGAGGTTTTGGCTAATGAACCATGTGCTCTTCAACAAACTCCAGTTCAATTCTGATTACTGTGACAGTCATTGAAATGGAAATTCTGTGAAAATCTGAATTTATTGGAGAATGTGGGCATCGATCCCACTACCTCTCACATGCTAAGCGAGCGCTCTACCATTTGAGCTAATTCCCCTATCTGTAAGACGTCTTCTAAGATAAAAAGCAGTACCCTCATTAAGCATAGCTTGTGGCTTTGAATTCCCTGTAGATGGTACAGGTACTTTTAATGGAAACCTAAAACATTTTTAATGTGGGAAAATGTTGAGTTTATTGAAGCCTGGATAGCTCAACCGGTAGAGCATCAGACTTTTAATCTGAGGGTCCAGGGTTCAAGTCCCTGTTCAGCCGGGAATTCAATTATAAGAACTTCATTGACACTTCATAGGTCGTTGAGTGCTAGAATAGATGCGCGTGTTATTGATACTTTACAAAGATTTAAAAACAGAAGCCTTGTGATCCTACAAAATGGACGTTTAACTAGTTACTTGTATTTATTGTGATTGACTAATTGACACTGTCTAAAATACAGAAGGATGAGTCTCATTTTGTTTGACCTCTCAGCTGCAGAGGTTTTGGCTAATGAACACTGTGCTCTTCAACAAACTCCAGTTCAATTCTGATTACTGTGACAGTCATTGAAATGGAAATTCTGTGAAAATCTAAATTTATTGGAGAATGCGGGCATCGATCCCGCTACCTCTCACATGCTAAGCGAGCGCTCTACCATTTGAGCTAATTCCCCTATCTGTAAGACATTTTATAAGATGAAAAGCAGTACCATCATTAAGCATAGCTTGTGGCTTTGAATTCCCTGTAGATGGTACAGGTACTTTTAATGGAAACCTAAAACATTTTTAATGTGGGAAAATGTTGAGTTTATTTATGCCTGGATAGCTCAGCCGGTAGAGCATCAGTCTTTTAATCTGAGGGTCCAGGGTTCAAGTCCCTGTTCAGGCGGGAATTCAATTATAAGAACTTCATAGGTCGTTGAGTGCTAGATTAGATGTGCTCGTTATTGATACTTTACAAAGATTTAAAAACAGAAGCCTTGTGATCCTACAAATTGGACATTTAACTAGTTACTTGTATTTATTGTAATTGACTAATTGACACTGTCTAAAATACAGAATGATGAGTCTCATTTTGTTTGACCTCTCAGCTGCAGAGGTTTTGGCTAATGAACCATGTGCTCTTCAACAAACTCCAGTTCAATTCTGATTACTGTGACAGTCATTGAAATGGAAATTCTGTGAAAATCTAAATTTATTGGAGAATGCGGGCATCGATCCCGCTACCTCTCACATGCTAAGCGAGCGCTCTACCATTTGAGCTAATTCCCCTTTCTGTAAGACATCTTATAAGATAAAAAGCAGTACCCTCATTAAGCATAGCGTGTGGCTTTGAATTCCCTGTAGATGGTACAGGTACTTTTAATGGAAACCTAAAACATTTTTAATATGGGAAAATGTTGAGTTTATTGAAGCCTGGATAGCTCAGCCGGTAGAGCATCAGACTTTTAATCTGAGGGTCCAGCGTTCAAGTACCTGTTCAGGTGGGATTTCAGTTATAATAACTTCATTGACCCTTCATAGGTCATTGAGTGCTAGAATAGACGCGCTCGTTATTGATACTTTACAAAGATTTAAAAACAGAAGCCTTGTGATCCTACAAATTGGACGTTTAAGTAGTTACTTGTATTTATTGTAATTGACTAATTGACACTGTCTAAAATACAGAATGATGAGTCTCATTTTGTTTAACCTCTCAGCTGCAGAGGTTTTGGCTAATGAACCATGTGCTCTTCAACAAACTCCAGTTCAATTCTGATTACTGTGACAGTCATTGAAATGGAAATTCTGTGAAAATCTAAATTTATTGGAGAATGCGGGCATCAATCCCGCTACCTCTCACATGCTAAGCGAGCGCTCTACCATTTGAGCTAATTCCCCTATCTGTAAGACATTTTATAAGATAAAAAGCAGTACCATCATTAAGCATAGCTTGTGGCTTTGAATTCCCTGTAGATGGTACAGGTACTTTTAATGGAAACCTAAAACATTTTTAATGTGGGAAAATGTTGCGTTTATTGATGCCTGGATAGCTCAGCCGGTAGAGCATCAGACTTTTAATCTGAGGGTCCAGGGTTCAAGTCCCTGTTCAGGCGGGAATTCAATTATAAGAACTTCATTGACACTTCATAGGTCGTTGAGTGCTAGAATAGATGCGCTCGTTATTGATACTTTACAAAGATTTAAAAACAGAAGCCTTGTGATCCTACAAATTGGACGTTTAAGTAGTTACTTGTATTTATTGTAATTGACTAATTGACACTGTCTAAAATACAGAATGATGAGTCTCATTTTGTTTGACCTCTCAGCTGCAGAGGTTTTGGCTAATGAACACTGTGCTCTTCAACAAACTCCAGTTCAATTCTGATTACTGTGACAGTCATTGAAATGGAAATTCTGTGAAAATCTAAATTTATTGGAGAATGCGGGCATCGATCCCTCTACCTCTCACATGCTAAGCGAGCGCTCTACCATTTGAGCTAATTCCCCTATCTGTAAGACATTTTATAAGATGAAAAGCAGTACCATCATTAAGCATAGCTTGTGGCTTTGAATTCCCTGTAGATGGTACAGGTACTTTTAATGGAAACCTAAAACATTTTTAATGTGGGAAAATGTTGAGTTTATTAATGCCTGGATAGCTCAGCCGGTAGAGCATCAGACTTTTAATCTAAGGGTCCAGGGTTCAAGACCCTGTTCAGGCGGGAATTCAATTATAAGAACTTCATAGGTCGTTGAGTGCTAGATTAGATGTGCTCGTTATTGATACTTTACAAAGATTTAAAAACAGAAGCCTTGTGATCCTACAAATTGGACATTTAACTAGTTACTTGTATTTATTGTAATTGACTAATTGACACTGTCTAAAATACAGAATGATGAGTCTCATTTTGTTTGACCTCTCAGCTGCAGAGGTTTTGGCTAATGAACCATGTGCTCTTCAACAAACTCCAGTTCAATTCTGATTACTGTGACAGTCATTGAAATGGAAATTCTGTGAAAATCTAAATTTATTGGAGAATGCGGGCATCGATCCCGCTACCTCTCACATGCTAAGCGAGCGCTCTACCATTTGAGCTAATTCCCCTTTCTGTAAGACATCTTATAAGATAAAAAGCAGTACCCTCATTAAGCATAGCGTGTGGCTTTGAATTCCCTGTAGATGGTACAGGTACTTTTAATGGAAACCTAAAACATTTTTAATATGGGAAAATGTTGAGTTTATTGAAGCCTGGATAGCTCAGCCGGTAGAGCATCAGACTTTTAATCTGAGGGTCCAGCGTTCAAGTACCTGTTCAGGTGGGATTTCAGTTATAATAACTTCATTGACCCTTCATAGGTCATTGAGTGCTAGAATAGACGCGCTCGTTATTGATACTTTACAAAGATTTAAAAACAGAAGCCTTGTGATCCTACAAATTGGACGTTTAAGTAGTTACTTGTATTTATTGTAATTGACTAATTGACACTGTCTAAAATACAGAATGATGAGTCTCATTTTGTTTAACCTCTCAGCTGCAGAGGTTTTGGCTAATGAACCATGTGCTCTTCAACAAACTCCAGTTCAATTCTGATTACTGTGACAGTCATTGAAATGGAAATTCTGTGAAAATCTAAATTTATTGGAGAATGCGGGCATCAATCCCGCTACCTCTCACATGCTAAGCGAGCGCTCTACCATTTGAGCTAATTCCCCTATCTGTAAGACATTTTATAAGATAAAAAGCAGTACCATCATTGAGCATAGCTTGTGGCTTTGAATTCCCTGTAGATGGTACAGGTACTTTTAATGGAAACCTAAAACATTTTTAATGTGGGAAAATGTTGCGTTTATTGATGCCTGGATAGCTCAGCCGGTAGAGCATCAGACTTTTAATCTGAGGGTCCAGGGTTCAAGTCCCTGTTCAGCCGGGAATTCAATTATAAGAACTTCATTGACACTTCATAGGTCGTTGAGTGCTAGAATAGATGCGGTCGTTATTGATACTTTACAAAGATTTAAAAACAGAAGCCTTGTGATCCTACAAATTGGACGTTTAAGTAGTTACTTGTATTTATTGTAATTGACTAATTGACACTGTCTAAAATACAGAATGATGAGTCTCATTTTGTTTGACCTCTCACCTGCAGAGGTTTTGGCTAATGAACACTGTGCTCTTCAACAAACTCCAGTTCAATTCTGATTACTGTGACAGTCATTGAAATGGAAATTCTGTGAAAATCTAAATTTATTGGAGAATGCGGGCATCGATCCCGCTACCTCTCACATGCTAAGCGAGCGCTCTACCATTTGAGCTAATTCCCCTATCTGTAAGACATTTTATAAGATGAAAAGCAGTACCATCATTAAGCATAGCTTGTGGCTTTGAATTCCCTGTAGATGGTACAGGTACTTTTAATGGAAACCTAAAACATTTTTAATGTGGGAAAATGTTGAGTTTATTTATGCCTGGATAGCTCAGCCGGTAGAGCATCAGTCTTTTAATCTGAGGGTCCAGGGTTCAAGTCCCTGTTCAGGCGGGAATTCAATTATAAGAACTTCATAGGTCGTTGAGTGCTAGATTAGATGTGCTCGTTATTGATACTTTACAAAGATTTAAAAACAGAAGCCTTGTGATCCTACAAATTGGACATTTAACTAGTTACTTGTATTTATTGTAATTGACTAATTGACACTGTCTAAAATACAGAATGATGAGTCTCATTTTGTTTGACCTCTCAGCTGCAGAGGTTTTGGCTAATGAACCATGTGCTCTTCAACAAACTCCAGTTCAATTCTGATTACTGTGACAGTCATTGAAATGGAAATTCTGTGAAAATCTAAATTTATTGGAGAATGCGGGCATCGATCCCGCTACCTCTCACATGCTAAGCGAGCGCTCTACCATTTGAGCTAATTCCCCTTTCTGTAAGACATCTTATAAGATAAAAAGCAGTACCCTCATTAAGCATAGCGTGTGGCTTTGAATTCCCTGTAGATGGTACAGGTACTTTTAATGGAAACCTAAAACATTTTTAATATGGGAAAATGTTGAGTTTATTGAAGCCTGGATAGCTCAGCCGGTAGAGCATCAGACTTTTAATCTGAGGGTCCAGCGTTCAAGTACCTGTTCAGGTGGGATTTCAGTTATAATAACTTCATTGACCCTTCATAGGTCATTGAGTGCTAGAATAGACGCGCTCGTTATTGATACTTTACAAAGATTTAAAAACAGAAGCCTTGTGATCCTACAAATTGGACGTTTAAGTAGTTACTTGTATTTATTGTAATTGACTAATTGACACTGTCTAAAATACAGAATGATGAGTCTCATTTTGTTTAACCTCTCAGCTGCAGAGGTTTTGGCTAATGAACCATGTGCTCTTCAACAAACTCCAGTTCAATTCTGATTACTGTGACAGTCATTGAAATGGAAATTCTGTGAAAATCTAAATTTATTGGAGAATGCGGGCATCAATCCCGCTACCTCTCACATGCTAAGCGAGCGCTCTACCATTTGAGCTAATTCCCCTATCTGTAAGACATTTTATAAGATAAAAAGCAGTACCATCATTAAGCATAGCTTGTGGCTTTGAATTCCCTGTAGATGGTACAGGTACTTTTAATGGAAACCTAAAACATTTTTAATGTGGGAAAATGTTGCGTTTATTGATGCCTGGATAGCTCAGCCGGTAGAGCATCAGACTTTTAATCTGAGGGTCCAGGGTTCAAGTCCCTGTTCAGGCGGGAATTCAATTATAAGAACTTCATTGACACTTCATAGGTCGTTGAGTGCTAGAATAGATGCGCTCGTTATTGATACTTTACAAAGATTTAAAAACAGAAGCCTTGTGATCCTACAAATTGGACGTTTAAGTAGTTACTTGTATTTATTGTAATTGACTAATTGACACTGTCTAAAATACAGAATGATGAGTCTCATTTTGTTTGACCTCTCAGCTGCAGAGGTTTTGGCTAATGAACACTGTGCTCTTCAACAAACTCCAGTTCAATTCTGATTACTGTGACAGTCATTGAAATGGAAATTCTGTGAAAATCTAAATTTATTGGAGAATGCGGGCATCGATCCCTCTACCTCTCACATGCTAAGCGAGCGCTCTACCATTTGAGCTAATTCCCCTATCTGTAAGACATTTTATAAGATGAAAAGCAGTACCATCATTAAGCATAGCTTGTGGCTTTGAATTCCCTGTAGATGGTACAGGTACTTTTAATGGAAACCTAAAACATTTTTAATGTGGGAAAATGTTGAGTTTATTAATGCCTGGATAGCTCAGCCGGTAGAGCATCAGACTTTTAATCTAAGGGTCCAGGGTTCAAGTCCCTGTTCAGGCGGGAATTCAATTATAAGAACTTCATAGGTCGTTGAGTGCTAGATTAGATGTGCTCGTTATTGATACTTTACAAAGATTTAAAAACAGAAGCCTTGTGATCCTACAAATTGGACATTTAACTAGTTACTTGTATTTATTGTAATTGACTAATTGACACTGTCTAAAATACAGAATGATGAGTCTCATTTTGTTTGACCTCTCAGCTGCAGAGGTTTTGGCTAATGAACCATGTGCTCTTCAACAAACTCCAGTTCAATTCTGATTACTGTGACAGTCATTGAAATGGAAATTCTGTGAAAATCTAAATTTATTGGAGAATGCGGGCATCGATCCCGCTACCTCTCACATGCTAAGCGAGCGCTCTACCATTTGAGCTAATTCCCCTTTCTGTAAGACATCTTATAAGATAAAAAGCAGTACCCTCATTAAGCATAGCGTGTGGCTTTGAATTCCCTGTAGATGGTACAGGTACTTTTAATGGAAACCTAAAACATTTTTAATATGGGAAAATGTTGAGTTTATTGAAGCCTGGATAGCTCAGCCGGTAGAGCATCAGACTTTTAATCTGAGGGTCCAGCGTTCAAGTACCTGTTCAGGTGGGATTTCAGTTATAATAACTTCATTGACCCTTCATAGGTCATTGAGTGCTAGAATAGACGCGCTCGTTATTGATACTTTACAAAGATTTAAAAACAGAAGCCTTGTGATCCTACAAATTGGACGTTTAAGTAGTTACTTGTATTTATTGTAATTGACTAATTGACACTGTCTAAAATACAGAATGATGAGTCTCATTTTGTTTAACCTCTCAGCTGCAGAGGTTTTGGCTAATGAACCATGTGCTCTTCAACAAACTCCAGTTCAATTCTGATTACTGTGACAGTCATTGAAATGGAAATTCTGTGAAAATCTAAATTTATTGGAGAATGCGGGCATCAATCCCGCTACCTCTCACATGCTAAGCGAGCGCTCTACCATTTGAGCTAATTCCCCTATCTGTAAGACATTTTATAAGATAAAAAGCAGTACCATCATTGAGCATAGCTTGTGGCTTTGAATTCCCTGTAGATGGTACAGGTACTTTTAATGGAAACCTAAAACATTTTTAATGTGGGAAAATGTTGCGTTTATTGATGCCTGGATAGCTCAGCCGGTAGAGCATCAGACTTTTAATCTGAGGGTCCAGGGTTCAAGTCCCTGTTCAGGCGGGAATTCAATTATAAGAACTTCATTGACACTTCATAGGTCGTTGAGTGCTAGAATAGATGCGGTCGTTATTGATACTTTACAAAGATTTAAAAACAGAAGCCTTGTGATCCTACAAATTGGACGTTTAAGTAGTTACTTGTATTTATTGTAATTGACTAATTGACACTGTCTAAAATACAGAATGATGAGTCTCATTTTGTTTGACCTCTCACCTGCAGAGGTTTTGGCTAATGAACCATGTGCTCTTCAACAAACTCCAGTTCAATTCTGATTACTGTGACAGTCATTGAAATGGAAATTCTGTGAAAATCTGAATTTATTGGAGAATGTGGGCATCGATCCCACTACCTCTCACATGCTAAGCGAGCGCTCTACCATTTGAGCTAATTCCCCTATCTGTAAGACGTCTTCTAAGATAAAAAGCAGTACCCTCATTAAGCATAGCTTGTGGCTTTGAATTCCCTGTAGATGGTACAGGTACTTTTAATGGAAACCTAAAACATTTTTAATGTGGGAAAATGTTGAGTTTATTGAAGCCTGGATAGCTCAACCGGTAGAGCATCAGACTTTTAATCTGAGGGTCCAGGGTTCAAGTCCCTGTTCAGCCGGGAATTCAATTATAAGAACTTCATAGGTCGTTGAGTGCTAGATTAGATGTGCTCGTTATTGATACTTTACAAAGATTTAAAAACAGAAGCCTTGTGATCCTACAAATTGGACATTTAACTAGTTACTTGTATTTATTGTAATTGACTAATTGACACTGTCTAAAATACAGAATGATGAGTCTCATTTTGTTTGACCTCTCAGCTGCAGAGGTTTTGGCTAATGAACCATGTGCTCTTCAACAAACTCCAGTTCAATTCTGATTACTGTGACAGTCATTGAAATGGAAATTCTGTGAAAATCTAAATTTATTGGAGAATGCGGGCATCGATCCCGCTACCTCTCAAATGCTAAGCGAGCGCTCTACCATTTGAGCTAATTCCCCTTTCTGTACGACATCTTATAAGATAAAAAGCAGTACCCTCATTAAGCATAGCGTGTGGCTTTGAATTCCCTGTAGATGGTACAGGTACTTTTAATGGAAACCTAAAACATTTTTAATATGGGAAAATGTTGAGTTTATTGAAGCCTGGATAGCTCAGCCGGTAGAGCATCAGACTTTTAATCTGAGGGTCCAGCGTTCAAGTACCTGTTCAGGTGGGATTTCAGTTATAATAACTTCATTGACCCTTCATAGGTCATTGAGTGCTAGAATAGACGCGCTCGTTATTGATACTTTACAAAGATTTAAAAACAGAAGCCTTGTGATCCTACAAATTGGACGTTTAAGTAGTTACTTGTATTTATTGTAATTGACTAATTGACACTGTCTAAAATACAGAATGATGAGTCTCATTTTGTTTGACCTCTCAGCTGCAGAGGTTTTGGCTAATGAACACTGTGCTCTTCAACAAACTCCAGTTCAATTCTGATTACTGTGACAGTCATTGAAATGGAAATTCTGTGAAAATCTAAATTTATTGGAGAATGCGGGCATCGATCCCTCTACCTCTCACATGCTAAGCGAGCGCTCTACCATTTGAGCTAATTCCCCTATCTGTAAGACATTTTATAAGATGAAAAGCAGTACCATCATTAAGCATAGCTTGTGGCTTTGAATTCCCTGTAGATGGTACAGGTACTTTTAATGGAAACCTAAAACATTTTTAATGTGGGAAAATGTTGAGTTTATTAATGACTGGATAGCTCAGCCGGTAGAGCATCAGACTTTTAATCTAAGGGTCCAGGGTTCAAGTCCCTGTTCAGGCGGGAATTCAATTATAAGAACTTCATAGGTCGTTGAGTGCTAGATTAGATGTGCTCGTTATTGATACTTTACAAAGATTTAAAAACAGAAGCCTTGTGATCCTACAAATTGGACATTTAACTAGTTACTTGTATTTATTGTAATTGACTAATTGACACTGTCTAAAATACAGAATGATGAGTCTCATTTTGTTTGACCTCTCAGCTGCAGAGGTTTTGGCTAATGAACCATGTGCTCTTCAACAAACTCCAGTTCAATTCTGATTACTGTGACAGTCATTGAAATGGAAATTCTGTGAAAATCTAAATTTATTGGAGAATGCGGGCATCGATCCCGCTACCTCTCACATGCTAAGCGAGCGCTCTACCATTTGAGCTAATTCCCCTTTCTGTAAGACATCTTATAAGATAAAAAGCAGTACCCTCATTAAGCATAGCGTGTGGCTTTGAATTCCCTGTAGATGGTACAGGTACTTTTAATGGAAACCTAAAACATTTTTAATATGGGAAAAAGTTGAGTTTATTGAAGCCTGGATAGCTCAGCCGGTAGAGCATCAGACTTTTAATCTGAGGGTCCAGCGTTCAAGTACCTGTTCAGGTGGGATTTCAGTTATAATAACTTCATTGACCCTTCATAGGTCATTGAGTGCTAGAATAGACGCGCTCGTTATTGATACTTTACAAAGATTTAAAAACAGAAGCCTTGTGATCCTACAAATTGGACGTTTAAGTAGTTACTTGTATTTATTGTAATTGACTAATTGACACTGTCTAAAATACAGAATGATGAGTCTCATTTTGTTTAACCTCTCAGCTGCAGAGGTTTTGGCTAATGAACCATGTGCTCTTCAACAAACTCCAGTTCAATTCTGATTACTGTGACAGTCATTGAAATGGAAATTCTGTGAAAATCTAAATTTATTGGAGAATGCGGGCATCAATCCCGCTACCTCTCACATGCTAAGCGAGCGCTCTACCATTTGAGCTAATTCCCCTATCTGTAAGACATTTTATAAGATAAAAAGCAGTACCATCATTGAGCATAGCTTGTGGCTTTGAATTCCCTGTAGATGGTACAGGTACTTTTAATGGAAACCTAAAACATTTTTAATGTGGGAAAATGTTGCGTTTATTGATGCCTGGATAGCTCAGCAGGTAGAGCATCAGACTTTTAATCTGAGGGTCCAGGGTTCAAGTCCCTGTTCAGGCGGGAATTCAATTATAAGAACTTCATTGACACTTCATAGGTCGTTGAGTGCTAGAATAGATGCGGTCGTTATTGATACTTTACAAAGATTTAAAAACAGAAGCCTTGTGATCCTACAAATTGGACGTTTAAGTAGTTACTTGTATTTATTGTAATTGACTAATTGACACTGTCTAAAATACAGAATGATGAGTCTCATTTTGTTTGACCTCTCACCTGCAGAGGTTTTGGCTAATGAACCATGTGCTCTTCAACAAACTCCAGTTCAATTCTGATTACTGTGACAGTCATTGAAATGGAAATTCTGTGAAAATCTGAATTTATTGGAGAATGTGGGCATCGATCCCACTACCTCTCACATGCTAAGCGAGCGCTCTACCATTTGAGCTAATTCCCCTATCTGTAAGACGTCTTCTAAGATAAAAAGCAGTACCCTCATTAAGCATAGCTTGTGGCTTTGAATTCCCTGTAGATGGTACAGGTACTTTTAATGGAAACCTAAAACATTTTTAATGTGGGAAAATGTTGAGTTTATTGAAGCCTGGATAGCTCAACCGGTAGAGCATCAGACTTTTAATCTGAGGGTCCAGGGTTCAAGTCCCTGTTCAGCCGGGAATTCAATTATAAGAACTTCATAGGTCGTTGAGTGCTAGATTAGATGTGCTCGTTATTGATACTTTACAAAGATTTAAAAACAGAAGCCTTGTGATCCTACAAATTGGACATTTAACTAGTTACTTGTATTTATTGTAATTGACTAATTGACACTGTCTAAAATACAGAATGATGAGTCTCATTTTGTTTGACCTCTCAGCTGCAGAGGTTTTGGCTAATGAACCATGTGCTCTTCAACAAACTCCAGTTCAATTCTGATTACTGTGACAGTCATTGAAATGGAAATTCTGTGAAAATCTAAATTTATTGGAGAATGCGGGCATCGATCCCGCTACCTCTCACATGCTAAGCGAGCGCTCTACCATTTGAGCTAATTCCCCTTTCTGTACGACATCTTATAAGATAAAAAGCAGTACCCTCATTAAGCATAGCGTGTGGCTTTGAATTCCCTGTAGATGGTACAGGTACTTTTAATGGAAACCTAAAACATTTTTAATATGGGAAAATGTTGAGTTTATTGAAGCCTGGATAGCTCAGCCGGTAGAGCATCAGACTTTTAATCTGAGGGTCCAGGGTTCAAGTCCCTGTTCAGGCGGGAATTCAATTATAAGAACTTCATTGACACTTCATAGGTCGTTGAGTGCTAGAATAGATGCGGTCGTTATTGATACTTTACAAAGATTTAAAAACAGAAGCCTTGTGATCCTACAAATTGGACGTTTAAGTAGTTACTTGTATTTATTGTAATTGACTAATTGACACTGTCTAAAATACAGAATGATGAGTCTCATTTTGTTTGACCTCTCACCTGCAGAGGTTTTGGCTAATGAACCATGTGCTCTTCAACAAACTCCAGTTCAATTCTGATTACTGTGACAGTCATTGAAATGGAAATTCTGTGAAAATCTGAATTTATTGGAGAATGTGGGCATCGATCCCACTACCTCTCACATGCTAAGCGAGCGCTCTACCATTTGAGCTAATTCCCCTATCTGTAAGACGTCTTCTAAGATAAAAAGCAGTACCCTCATTAAGCATAGCTTGTGGCTTTGAATTCCCTGTAGATGGTACAGGTACTTTTAATGGAAACCTAAAACATTTTTAATGTGGGAAAATGTTGAGTTTATTGAAGCCTGGATAGCTCAACCGGTAGAGCATCAGACTTTTAATCTGAGGGTCCAGGGTTCAAGTCCCTGTTCAGCCGGGAATTCAATTATAAGAACTTCATTGACACTTCATAGGTCGTTGAGTGCTAGAATAGATGCGCGCGTTATTGATACTTTACAAAGATTTAAAAACAGAAGCCTTGTGATCCTACAAAATGGACGTTTAACTAGTTACTTGTATTTATTGTGATTGACTAATTGACACTGTCTAAAATACAGAAGGATGAGTCTCATTTTGTTTGACCTCTCAGCTGCAGAGGTTTTGGCTAATGAACACTGTGCTCTTCAACAAACTCCAGTTCAATTCTGATTACTGTGACAGTCATTGAAATGGAAATTCTGTGAAAATCTAAATTTATTGGAGAATGCGGGCATCGATCCCGCTACCTCTCACATGCTAAGCGAGCGCTCTACCATTTGAGCTAATTCCCCTATCTGTAAGACATTTTATAAGATGAAAAGCAGTACCATCATTAAGCATAGCTTGTGGCTTTGAATTCCCTGTAGATGGTACAGGTACTTTTAATGGAAACCTAAAACATTTTTAATGTGGGAAAATGTTGAGTTTATTTATGCCTGGATAGCTCAGCCGGTAGAGCATCAGTCTTTTAATCTGAGGGTCCAGGGTTCAAGTCCCTGTTCAGGCGGGAATTCAATTATAAGAACTTCATAGGTCGTTGAGTGCTAGATTAGATGTGCTCGTTATTGATACTTTACAAAGATTTAAAAACAGAAGCCTTGTGATCCTACAAATTGGACATTTAACTAGTTACTTGTATTTATTGTAATTGACTAATTGACACTGTCTAAAATACAGAATGATGAGTCTCATTTTGTTTGACCTCTCAGCTGCAGAGGTTTTGGCTAATGAACCATGTGCTCTTCAACAAACTCCAGTTCAATTCTGATTACTGTGACAGTCATTGAAATGGAAATTCTGTGAAAATCTAAATTTATTGGAGAATGCGGGCATCGATCCCGCTACCTCTCACATGCTAAGCGAGCGCTCTACCATTTGAGCTAATTCCCCTTTCTGTAAGACATCTTATAAGATAAAAAGCAGTACCCTCATTAAGCATAGCGTGTGGCTTTGAATTCCCTGTAGATGGTACAGGTACTTTTAATGGAAACCTAAAACATTTTTAATATGGGAAAATGTTGAGTTTATTGAAGCCTGGATAGCTCAGCCGGTAGAGCATCAGACTTTTAATCTGAGGGTCCAGCGTTCAAGTACCTGTTCAGGTGGGATTTCAGTTATAATAACTTCATTGACCCTTCATAGGTCATTGAGTGCTAGAATAGACGCGCTCGTTATTGATACTTTACAAAGATTTAAAAACAGAAGCCTTGTGATCCTACAAATTGGACGTTTAAGTAGTTACTTGTATTTATTGTAATTGACTAATTGACACTGTCTAAAATACAGAATGATGAGTCTCATTTTGTTTAACCTCTCAGCTGCAGAGGTTTTGGCTAATGAACCATGTGCTCTTCAACAAACTCCAGTTCAATTCTGATTACTGTGACAGTCATTGAAATGGAAATTCTGTGAAAATCTAAATTTATTGGAGAATGCGGGCATCAATCCCGCTACCTCTCACATGCTAAGCGAGCGCTCTACCATTTGAGCTAATTCCCCTATCTGTAAGACATTTTATAAGATAAAAAGCAGTACCATCATTAAGCATAGCTTGTGGCTTTGAATTCCCTGTAGATGGTACAGGTACTTTTAATGGAAACCTAAAACATTTTTAATGTGGGAAAATGTTGCGTTTATTGATGCCTGGATAGCTCAGCCGGTAGAGCATCAGACTTTTAATCTGAGGGTCCAGGGTTCAAGTCCCTGTTCAGGCGGGAATTCAATTATAAGAACTTCATTGACACTTCATAGGTCGTTGAGTGCTAGAATAGATGCGCTCGTTATTGATACTTTACAAAGATTTAAAAACAGAAGCCTTGTGATCCTACAAATTGGACGTTTAAGTAGTTACTTGTATTTATTGTAATTGACTAATTGACACTGTCTAAAATACAGAATGATGAGTCTCATTTTGTTTGACCTCTCAGCTGCAGAGGTTTTGGCTAATGAACACTGTGCTCTTCAACAAACTCCAGTTCAATTCTGATTACTGTGACAGTCATTGAAATGGAAATTCTGTGAAAATCTGAATTTATTGGAGAATGTGGGCATCGATCCCACTACCTCTCACATGCTAAGCGAGCGCTCTACCATTTGAGCTAATTCCCCTATCTGTAAGACGTCTTCTAAGATAAAAAGCAGTACCCTCATTAAGCATAGCTTGTGGCTTTGAATTCCCTGTAGATGGTACAGGTACTTTTAATGGAAACCTAAAACATTTTTAATGTGGGAAAATGTTGAGTTTATTGAAGCCTGGATAGCTCAACCGGTAGAGCATCAGACTTTTAATCTGAGGGTCCAGGGTTCAAGTCCCTGTTCAGCCGGGAATTCAATTATAAGAACTTCATTGACACTTCATAGGTCGTTGAGTGCTAGAATAGATGCGCGCGTTATTGATACTTTACAAAGATTTAAAAACAGAAGCCTTGTGATCCTACAAAATGGACGTTTAACTAGTTACTTGTATTTATTGTGATTGACTAATTGACACTGTCTAAAATACAGAATGATGAGTCTCATTTTGTTTGACCTCTCAGCTGCAGAGGTTTTGGCTAATGAACACTGTGCTCTTCAACAAACTCCAGTTCAATTCTGATTACTGTGACAGTCATTGAAATGGAAATTCTGTGAAAATCTAAATTTATTGGAGAATGCGGGCATCGATCCCGCTACCTCTCACATGCTAAGCGAGCGCTCTACCATTTGAGCTAATTCCCCTATCTGTTAGACATTTTATAAGATGAAAAGCAGTACCATCATTAAGCATAGCTTGTGGCTTTGAATTCCCTGTAGATGGTACAGGTACTTTTAATGGAAACCTAAAACATTTTTAATGTGGGAAAATGTTGAGTTTATTGAAGCCTGGATAGCTCAACCGGTAGAGCATCAGACTTTTAATCTGAGGGTCCAGGGTTCAAGTCCCTGTTCAGCCGGGAATTCAATTATAAGAACTTCATTGACACTTCATAGGTCGTTGAGTGCTAGAATAGATGCGCGCGTTATTGATACTTTACAAAGATTTAAAAACAGAAGCCTTGTGATCCTACAAAATGGACGTTTAACTAGTTACTTGTATTTATTGTGATTGACTAATTGACACTGTCTAAAATACAGAAGGATGAGTCTCATTTTGTTTGACCTCTCAGCTGCAGAGGTTTTGGCTAATGAACACTGTGCTCTTCAACAAACTCCAGTTCAATTCTGATTACTGTGACAGTCATTGAAATGGAAATTCTGTGAAAATCTAAATTTATTGGAGAATGCGGGCATCGATCCCGCTACCTCTCACATGCTAAGCGAGCGCTCTACCATTTGAGCTAATTCCCCTATCTGTAAGACATTTTATAAGATGAAAAGCAGTACCATCATTAAGCATAGCTTGTGGCTTTGAATTCCCTGTAGATGGTACAGGTACTTTTAATGGAAACCTAAAACATTTTTAATGTGGGAAAATGTTGAGTTTATTTATGCCTGGATAGCTCAGCCGGTAGAGCATCAGTCTTTTAATCTGAGGGTCCAGGGTTCAAGTCCCTGTTCAGGCGGGAATTCAATTATAAGAACTTCATAGGTCGTTGAGTGCTAGATTAGATGTGCTCGTTATTGATACTTTACAAAGATTTAAAAACAGAAGCCTTGTGATCCTACAAATTGGACATTTAACTAGTTACTTGTATTTATTGTAATTGACTAATTGACACTGTCTAAAATACAGAATGATGAGTCTCATTTTGTTTGACCTCTCAGCTGCAGAGGTTTTGGCTAATGAACCATGTGCTCTTCAACAAACTCCAGTTCAATTCTGATTACTGTGACAGTCATTGAAATGGAAATTCTGTGAAAATCTAAATTTATTGGAGAATGCGGGCATCGATCCCGCTACCTCTCACATGCTAAGCGAGCGCTCTACCATTTGAGCTAATTCCCCTTTCTGTAAGACATCTTATAAGATAAAAAGCAGTACCCTCATTAAGCATAGCGTGTGGCTTTGAATTCCCTGTAGATGGTACAGGTACTTTTAATGGAAACCTAAAACATTTTTAATATGGGAAAATGTTGAGTTTATTGAAGCCTGGATAGCTCAGCCGGTAGAGCATCAGACTTTTAATCTGAGGGTCCAGCGTTCAAGTACCTGTTCAGGTGGGATTTCAGTTATAATAACTTCATTGACCCTTCATAGGTCATTGAGTGCTAGAATAGACGCGCTCGTTATTGATACTTTACAAAGATTTAAAAACAGAAGCCTTGTGATCCTACAAATTGGACGTTTAAGTAGTTACTTGTATTTATTGTAATTGACTAATTGACACTGTCTAAAATACAGAATGATGAGTCTCATTTTGTTTAACCTCTCAGCTGCAGAGGTTTTGGCTAATGAACCATGTGCTCTTCAACAAACTCCAGTTCAATTCTGATTACTGTGACAGTCATTGAAATGGAAATTCTGTGAAAATCTAAATTTATTGGAGAATGCGGGCATCAATCCCGCTACCTCTCACATGCTAAGCGAGCGCTCTACCATTTGAGCTAATTCCCCTATCTGTAAGACATTTTATAAGATAAAAAGCAGTACCATCATTAAGCATAGCTTGTGGCTTTGAATTCCCTGTAGATGGTACAGGTACTTTTAATGGAAACCTAAAACATTTTTAATGTGGGAAAATGTTGCGTTTATTGATGCCTGGATAGCTCAGCCGGTAGAGCATCAGACTTTTAATCTGAGGGTCCAGGGTTCAAGTCCCTGTTCAGGCGGGAATTCAATTATAAGAACTTCATTGACACTTCATAGGTCGTTGAGTGCTAGAATAGATGCGCTCGTTATTGATACTTTACAAAGATTTAAAAACAGAAGCCTTGTGATCCTACAAATTGGACGTTTAAGTAGTTACTTGTATTTATTGTAATTGACTAATTGACACTGTCTAAAATACAGAATGATGAGTCTCATTTTGTTTGACCTCTCAGCTGCAGAGGTTTTGGCTAATGAACACTGTGCTCTTCAACAAACTCCAGTTCAATTCTGATTACTGTGACAGTCATTGAAATGGAAATTCTGTGAAAATCTGAATTTATTGGAGAATGTGGGCATCGATCCCACTACCTCTCACATGCTAAGCGAGCGCTCTACCATTTGAGCTAATTCCCCTATCTGTAAGACGTCTTCTAAGATAAAAAGCAGTACCCTCATTAAGCATAGCTTGTGGCTTTGAATTCCCTGTAGATGGTACAGGTACTTTTAATGGAAACCTAAAACATTTTTAATGTGGGAAAATGTTGAGTTTATTGAAGCCTGGATAGCTCAACCGGTAGAGCATCAGACTTTTAATCTGAGGGTCCAGGGTTCAAGTCCCTGTTCAGCCGGGAATTCAATTATAAGAACTTCATTGACACTTCATAGGTCGTTGAGTGCTAGAATAGATGCGCGCGTTATTGATACTTTACAAAGATTTAAAAACAGAAGCCTTGTGATCCTACAAAATGGACGTTTAACTAGTTACTTGTATTTATTGTGATTGACTAATTGACACTGTCTAAAATACAGAATGATGAGTCTCATTTTGTTTGACCTCTCAGCTGCAGAGGTTTTGGCTAATGAACACTGTGCTCTTCAACAAACTCCAGTTCAATTCTGATTACTGTGACAGTCATTGAAATGGAAATTCTGTGAAAATCTAAATTTATTGGAGAATGCGGGCATCGATCCCGCTACCTCTCACATGCTAAGCGAGCGCTCTACCATTTGAGCTAATTCCCCTATCTGTTAGACATTTTATAAGATGAAAAGCAGTACCATCATTAAGCATAGCTTGTGGCTTTGAATTCCCTGTAGATGGTACAGGTACTTTTAATGGAAACCTAAAACATTTTTAATGTGGGAAAATGTTGAGTTTATTTATGCCTGGATAGCTCAGCCGGTAGAGCATCAGACTTTTATTCTGAGTGTCCAGGGTTCAAGTCCCTGTTCAGGCGGGAATTCAATTATAAGAACTTCATAGGTCGTTGAGTGCTAGATTAGATGTGCTCGTTATTGATACTTTACAAAGATTTAAAAACAGAAGCCTTGTGATCCTACAAATTGGACATTTAACTAGTTACTTGTATTTATTGTAATTGACTAATTGACACTGTCTAAAATACAGAATGATGAGTCTCATTTTGTTTGACCTCTCAGCTGCAGAGGTTTTGGCTAATGAACCATGTGCTCTTCAACAAACTCCAGTTCAATTCTGATTACTGTGACAGTCATTGAAATGGAAATTCTGTGAAAATCTAAATTTATTGGAGAATGCGGGCATCGATCCCGCTACCTCTCACATGCTAAGCGAGCGCTCTACCATTTGAGCTAATTCCCCTTTCTGTAAGACATCTTATAAGATAAAAAGCAGTACCCTCATTAAGCATAGCGTGTGGCTTTGAATTCCCTGTAGATGGTACAGGTACTTTTAATGGAAACCTAAAACATTTTTAATATGGGAAAATGTTGAGTTTATTGAAGCCTGGATAGCTCAGCCGGTAGAGCATCAGACTTTTAATCTGAGGGTCCAGCGTTCAAGTACCTGTTCAGGTGGGATTTCAGTTATAATAACTTCATTGACCCTTCATAGGTCATTGAGTGCTAGAATAGACGCGCTCGTTATTGATACTTTACAAAGATTTAAAAACAGAAGCCTTGTGATCCTACAAATTGGACGTTTAAGTAGTTACTTGTATTTATTGTAATTGACTAATTGACACTGTCTAAAATACAGAATGATGAGTCTCATTTTGTTTAACCTCTCAGCTGCAGAGGTTTTGGCTAATGAACCATGTGCTCTTCAACAAACTACAGTTCAATTCTGATTACTGTGACAGTCATTGAAATGGAAATTCTGTGAAAATCTAAATTTATTGGAGAATGCGGGCATCAATCCCGCTACCTCTCACATGCTAAGCGAGCGCTCTACCATTTGAGCTAATTCCCCTATCTGTAAGACATTTTATAAGATAAAAAGCAGTACCATCATTAAGCATAGCTTGTGGCTTTGAATTCCCTGTAGATGGTACAGGTACTTTTAATGGAAACCTAAAACATTTTTAATGTGGGAAAATGTTGCATTTATTGATGCCTGGATAGCTCAGCCGGTAGAGCATCAGACTTTTAATCTGAGGGTCCAGGGTTCAAGTCCCTGTTCAGGTGGGAATTCAATTATAAGAACTTCATTGACACTTCATAGGTCGTTGAGTGCTAGAATAGATGCGCTCGTTATTGATACTTTACAAAGATTTAAAAACAGAAGCCTTGTGATCCTACAAATTGGACGTTTAAGTAGTTACTTGTATTTATTGTAATTGACTAATTGACACTGTCTAAAATACAGAATGATGAGTCTCATTTTGTTTGACCTCTCACCTGCAGAGGTTTTGGCTAATGAACCATGTGCTCTTCAACAAACTACAGTTCAATTCTGATTACTGTGACAGTCATTGAAACGGAAATTCTGTGAAAATCTGAATTTATTGGAGAATGCGGGCATCGATCCCGCTACCTCTCACATGCTAAGCGAGCGCTCTACCATTTGAGCTAATTCCCCTATCTGTAAGACATCTTATAAGATAAAAAGCAGTACCCTCATTAAGCATAGCTTGTGGCTTTGAATTCCCTGTAGATGGTACAGGTACTTTTAATGGAAACCTAAAACATTTTTAATGTGGGAAAATGTTGCGTTTATTGATGCCTGGATAGCTCAGCCGGTAGAGCATCAGACTTTTAATCTGAGGGTCCAGGGTTCAAGTCCCTGTTCAGGCGGGATTTCAATTATAAGAACTTCATTGACACTTCATAGGTCGTTGAGTGCTAGAATAGATGCGCTCGTTATTGATACTTTACAAAGATTTAAAAACAGAAGCCTTGTGATCCTACAAATTGGACGTTTAAGTAGTTACTTGTATTTATTGTAATTGACTAATTGACACTGTCTAAAATACAGAATGATGAGTCTCATTTTGTTTGACCTCTCACCTGCAGAGGTTTTGGCTAATGAACCGTGTGCTCTTCAACAAACTCCAGTTCAATTCTGATTACTGTGACAGTCATTGAAATGGAAATTCTGTGAAAATCTGAATTTATTGGAGAATGCGGGCATCGATCCCGCTACCTCTCACATGCTAAGCGAGCGCTCTACCATTTGAGCTAATTCCCCTATCTGTAAGACATCTTATAAGATAAAAAGCAGTACCCTCATTAAGCATAGCTTGTGGCTTTGAATTCCCTGTAGATGGTACAGGTACTTTTAATGGAAACCTAAAACATTTTTAATGTGGGAAAATGTTGAGTTTATTGAAGCCTGGATAGCTCAACCGGTAGAGCATCAGACTTTTAATCTGAGGGTCCAGGGTTCAAGTCCCTGTTCAGCCGGGAATTCAATTATAAGAACTTCATTGACACTTCATAGGTCGTTGAGTGCTAGAATAGATGCGCGCGTTATTGATACTTTACAAAGATTTAAAAACAGAAGCCTTGTGATCCTACAAAATGGACGTTTAACTAGTTACTTGTATTTATTGTGATTGACTAATTGACACTGTCTAAAATACAGAATGATGAGTCTCATTTTGTTTGACCTCTCAGCTGCAGAGGTTTTGGCTAATGAACACTGTGCTCTTCAACAAACTCCAGTTCAATTCTGATTACTGTGACAGTCATTGAAATGGAAATTCTGTGAAAATCTAAATTTATTGGAGAATGCGGGCATCGATCCCGCTACCTCTCACATGCTAAGCGAGCGCTCTACCATTTGAGCTAATTCCCCTATCTGTAAGACATTTTATAAGATGAAAAGCAGTACCATCATTAAGCATAGCTTGTGGCTTTGAATTCCCTGTAGATGGTACAGGTACTTTTAATGGAAACCTAAAACATTTTTAATGTGGGAAAATGTTGAGTTTATTTATGCCTGGATAGCTCAGCCGGTAGAGCATCAGACTTTTATTCTGAGGGTCCAGGGTTCAAGTCCCTGTTCAGGCGGGAATTCAATTATAAGAACTTCATAGGTCGTTGAGTGCTAGATTAGATGTGCTCGTTATTGATACTTTACAAAGATTTAAAAACAGAAGCCTTGTGATCCTACAAATTGGACATTTAACTAGTTACTTGTATTTATTGTAATTGACTAATTGACACTGTCTAAAATACAGAATGATGAGTCTCATTTTGTTTGACCTCTCAGCTGCAGAGGTTTTGGCTAATGAACCATGTGCTCTTCAACAAACTCCAGTTCAATTCTGATTACTGTGACAGTCATTGAAATGGAAATTCTGTGAAAATCTAAATTTATTGGAGAATGCGGGCATCGATCCCGCTACCTCTCACATGCTAAGCAAGCGCTCTACCATTTGAGCTAATTCCCCTATCTGTAAGACATCTTATAAGATAAAAAGCAGTACCCTCATTAAGCATAGCTTGTGGCTTTGAATTCCCTGTAGATGGTACAGGTACTTTTAATGGAAACCTAAAACATTTTTAATGTGGGAAAATGTTGAGTTTATTGAAGCCTGGATAGCTCAACCGGTAGAGCATCAGACATTTAATCTGAGGGTCCAGGGTTCAAGTCCCTGTTCAGCCGGGAATTCAATTATAAGAACTTCATTGACATTTCATAGGTCGTTGAGTGCTAGAATAGATGCGCTCGTTATTGATACTTTACAAAGATTTAAAAACAGAAGCCTTGTGATCCTACAAAATGGACGTTTAACTAGTTACTTGTATTTATTGTGATTGACTAATTGACACTGTCTAAAATACAGAATGATGAGTCTCATTTTGTTTAACCTCTCAGCTGCAGAGGTTTTGGTTAATGAACCATGTGCTCTTCAACAAACTCCAGTTCAATTCTGATTACTGTGACAGTCATTGAAATGGAAATTCTGTGAAAATCTAAATTTATTGGAGAATGCGGGCATCAATCCCGCTACCTCTCACATGCAAAGCGAGCGCTCTACCATTTGAGCTAATTCCCCTATCTGTAAGACATTTTATAAGATAAAAAGCAGTACCATCATTAAGCATAGCTTGTGGCTTTGAATTCCCTGTAGATGGTACAGGTACTTTTAATGGAAACCTAAAACATTTTTAATGTGGGAAAATGTTGCGTTTATTGATGCCTGGATAGCTCAGCCAGTAGAGCATCAGACTTTTAATCTGAGGGTCCAGGGTTCAAGTCCCTGTTCAGGCGGGAATTCAATTATAAGAACTTCATAGGTCGTTGAGTGCTAGAATAGATGCGCTCGTTATTGATACTTTACAAAGATTTAAAAACAGAAGCCTTGTGATCCTACAAATTGGACGTTTAAGTAGTTACTTGTATTTATTGTAATTGACTAATTGACACTGTCTAAAATACAGAATGATGAGTCTCATTTTGTTTGACCTCTCACCTGCAGAGGTTTTGGCTAATGAACCATGTGCTCTTCAACAAACTACAGTTCAATTCTGATTACTGTGACAGTCATTGAAACGGAAATTCTGTGAAAATCTGAATTTATTGGAGAATGCGGGCATCGATCCCGCTACCTCTCACATGCTAAGCGAGCACTCTACCATTTGAGCTAATTCCCCTATCTGTAAGACATCTTATAAGATAAAAAGCAGTACCCTCATTAAGCATAGCTTGTGGCTTTGAATTCCCTGTAGATGGTACAGGTACTTTTAATGGAAACCTAAAACATTTTTAATTTGGGAAAATGTAGAGTTCATTGAAGCCTGGATAGCTCAACCGGTAGAGCATCAGACATTTAATCTGAGGGCCAGGGTTCAAGTCCCTGTTCAGCCGGGAATTCAATTATAAGAACATCATTGACACTTCATAGGTCGTTGAGTGCTAGAATAGATGCGCTCGTTATTGATACTTTACAAAGATTTAAAAACAGAAGCCTTGTGATCCTACAAAATGGACGTTTAACTAGTTACTTGTATTTATTGTGATTGACTAATTGACACTGTCTAAAATACAGAATGATGAGTCTCATTTTGTTTGACCTCTCAGCTGCAGAGGTTTTGGCTAATGAACAATGTGCTCTTCAACAAACTCCAGTTCAATTCTGATTACTGTGACAGTCATTGAAATGGAAATTCTGTGAAAATCTAAATTTATTGGAGAATGCGGGCATCGATCCCGCTACCTCTCACATGCTAAGCGAGCGCTCTACCATTTGAGCTAATTCCCCTATCTGTAAGACATTTTATAAGATGAAAAGCAGTACCATCATTAAGCATAGCTTGTGGCTTTGAATTCCCTGTAGATGGTACAGGTACTTTTAATGGAAACCTAAAACATTTTTAATGTGGGAAAATGTTGAGTTTACTAATGCCTGGATAGCTCAGCCGGTAGAGCATCAGACTTTTAATCTGAGGGTCCAGGGTTCAAGTCCCTGTTCAGGCGGGAATTCAATTATAAGAACTTCATTGACACTTCATAGGTCGTTGAGTGCTAGAATAGATGCGCTCGTTATTGATACTTTACAAAGATTTAAAAACAGAAGCCTTGTGATCCTACAAATTGGACGTTTAAGTAGTTACTTGTATTTATTGTAATTGACTAATTGACACTGTCTAAAATACAGAATGATGAGTCTCATTTTGTTTGACCTCTCACCTGCAGAGGTTTTGGCTAATGAACCATGTGCTCTTCAACAAACTACAGTTCAATTCTGATTACTGTGACAGTCATTGAAATGGAAATTCTGTGAAAATCTAAATTTATTGGAGAATGCGGGCATCGATCCCTCTACCTCTCACATGCTAAGCGAGCGCTCTACCATTTGAGCTAATTCCCCTATCCGTAAGACATTTTATAAGATGAAAAGCAGTACCATCATTAAGCATAGCTTGTGGCTTTGAATTCCCTGTAGATGGTACAGGTACTTTTAATGGAAACCTAAAACATTTTTAATGTGGGAAAATGTTGCGTTTATTGATGCCTGGATAGCTCAGCCAGTAGAGCATCAGACTTTTAATCTGAGGGTCCAGGGTTCAAGTCCCTGTTCAGGCGGGAATTCAATTATAAGAACTTCATAGGTCGTTGAGTGCTAGAATAGATGCGCTCGTTATTGATACTTTACAAAGATTTAAAAACAGAAGCCTTGTGATCCTACAAATTGGACGTTTAAGTAGTTACTTGTATTTATTGTAATTGACTAATTGACACTGTCTAAAATACAGAATGATGAGTCTCATTTTGTTTGACCTCTCACCTGCAGAGGTTTTGGCTAATGAACCATGTGCTCTTCAACAAACTACAGTTCAATTCTGATTACTGTGACAGTCATTGAAACGGAAATTCTGTGAAAATCTGAATTTATTGGAGAATGCGGGCATCGATCCCGCTACCTCTCACATGCTAAGCGAGCGCTCTACCATTTGAGCTAATTCCCCTATCTGTAAGACATCTTATAAGATAAAAAGCAGTACCCTCATTAAGCATAGCTTGTGGCTTTGAATTCCCTGTAGATGGTACAGGTACTTTTAATGGAAACCTAAAACATTTTTAATTTGGGAAAATGTAGAGTACATTGAAGCCTGGATAGCTCAACCGGTAGAGCATCAGACTTTTAATCTGAGGGCCAGGGTTCAAGTCCCTGTTCAGCCGGGAATTCAATTATAAGAACATCATTGACACTTCATAGGTCGTTGAGTGCTAGAATAGATGCGCTCGTTATTGATACTTTACAAAGATTTAAAAACAGAAGCCTTGTGATCCTACAAAATGGACGTTTAACTAGTTACTTGTATTTATTGTGATTGACTAATTGACACTGTCTAAAATACAGAATGATGAGTCTCATTTTGTTTGACCTCTCAGCTGCAGAGGTTTTGGCTAATGAACAATGTGCTCTTCAACAAACTCCAGTTCAATTCTGATTACTGTGACAGTCATTGAAATGGAAATTCTGTGAAAATCTAAATTTATTGGAGAATGCGGGCATCGATCCCGCTACCTCTCACATGCTAAGCGAGCGCTCTACCATTTGAGCTAATTCCCCTATCTGTAAGACATTTTATAAGATGAAAAGCAGAACCATCATTAAGCATAGCTTGTGGCTTTGAATTCCCTGTAGATGGTACAGGTACTTTTAATGGAAACCTAAAACATTTTTAATGTGGGAAAATGTTGAGTTTATTAATGCCTGGATAGCTCAGCCGGTAGAGCATCAGACTTTTAATCTGAGGGTCCAGGGTTCAAGTCCCTGTTCAGGCGGGAATTCAATTATAAGAACTTCATTGACACTTCATAGGTCGTTGAGTGCTAGAATAGATGCGCTCGTTATTGATACTTTACAAAGATTTAAAAACAGAAGCCTTGTGATCCTACAAATTGGACGTTTAAGTAGTTACTTGTATTTATTGTAATTGACTAATTGACACTGTCTAAAATACAGAATGATGAGTCTCATTTTGTTTGACCTCTCACCTGCAGAGGTTTTGGCTAATGAACCATGTGCTCTTCAACAAACTCCAGTTCAATTCTGATTACTGTGACAGTCATTGAAATGGAAATTCTGTGAAAATCTGAATTTATTGGAGAATGTGGGCATCGATCCCACTACCTCTCACATGCTAAGCGAGCGCTCTACCATTTGAGCTAATTCCCCTATCTGTAAGATGTCTTCTAAGATAAAAAGCAGTACCCTCATTAAGCATAGCTTGTGGCTTTGAATTCCCTGTAGATGGTACAGGTACTTTTAATGGAAACCTAAAACATTTTTAATGTGGGAAAATGTTGAGTTTATTTATGCCTGGATAGCTCAGCCGGTAGAGCATCAGACTTTTAATCTGAGGGTCCAGGGTTCAAGTCCCTGTTCAGGCGGGAATTCAATTATAAGAACTTCATAGGTCGTTGAGTGCTAGATTAGATGTGCTCGTTATTGATACTTTACAAAGATTTAAAAACAGAAGCCTTGTGATCCTACAAATTGGACATTTAACTAGTTACTTGTATTTATTGTAATTGACTAATTGACACTGTCTAAAATACAGAATGATGAGTCTCATTTTGTTTGACCTCTCAGCTGCAGAGGTTTTGGCTAATGAACCATGTGCTCTTCAACAAACTCCAGTTCAATTCTGATTACTGTGACAGTCATTGAAATGGAAATTCTGTGAAAATCTAAATTTATTGGAGAATGCGGGCATCGATCCCGCTACCTCTCACATGCTAAGCGAGCGCTCTACCATTTGAGCTAATTCCCCTTTCTGTAAGACATCTTATAAGATAAAAAGCAGTACCCTCATTAAGCATAGCGTGTGGCTTTGAATTCCCTGTAGATGGTACAGGTACTTTTAATGGAAACCTAAAACATTTTTAATATGGGAAAATGTTGAGTTTATTGAAGCCTGGATAGCTCAGCCGGTAGAGCATCAGACTTTTAATCTGAGGGTCCAGCGTTCAAGTACCTGTTCAGGTGGGATTTCAGTTATAATAACTTCATTGACCCTTCATAGGTCATTGAGTGCTAGAATAGACGCGCTCGTTATTGATACTTTACAAAGATTTAAAAACAGAAGCCTTGTGATCCTACAAATTGGACGTTTAAGTAGTTACTTGTATTTATTGTAATTGACTAATTGACACTGTCTAAAATACAGAATGATGAGTCTCATTTTGTTTAACCTCTCAGCTGCAGAGGTTTTGGCTAATGAACCATGTGCTCTTCAACAAACTCCAGTTCAATTCTGATTACTGTGACAGTCATTGAAATGGAAATTCTGTGAAAATCTGAATTTATTGGAGAATGCGGGCATCGATCCCGCTACCTCTCACATGCTAAGCGAGCGCTCTACCATTTGAGCTAATTCCCCTATCTGTAAGACATCTTATAAGATAAAAAGCAGTACCCTCATTAAGCATAGCTTGTGGCTTTGAATTCCCTGTAGATGGTACAGGAACTTTTAATGGAAACCTAAAACATTTTTAATGTGGGAAAATGTTGAGTTTATTGAAGCCTGGATAGCTCAACCGGTAGAGCATCAGACATTTAATCTGAGGGTCCAGGGTTCAAGTCCCTGTTCAGCCGGGAATTCAATTATAAGAACTTCATTGACATTTCATAGGTCGTTGAGTGCTAGAATAGATGCGCTCGTTATTGATACTTTACAAAGATTTAAAAACAGAAGCCTTGTGATCCTACAAAATGGACGTTTAACTAGTTACTTGTATTTATTGTGATTGACTAATTGACACTGTCTAAAATACAGAATGATGAGTCTCATTTTGTTTAACCTCTCAGCTGCAGAGGTTTTGGTTAATGAACCATGTGCTCTTCAACAAACTCCAGTTCAATTCTGATTACTGTGACAGTCATTGAAATGGAAATTCTGTGAAAATCTAAATTTATTGGAGAATGCGGGCATCAATCCCGCTACCTCTCACATGCTAAGCGAGCGCTCTACCATTTGAGCTAATTCCCCTATCTGTAAGACATTTTATAAGATAAAAAGCAGTACCATCATTAAGCATAGCTTGTGGCTTTGAATTCCCTGTAGATGGTACAGGTACTTTTAATGGAAACCTAAAACATTTTTAATGTGGGAAAATGTTGCGTTTATTGATGCCTGGATAGCTCAGCCAGTAGAGCATCAGACTTTTAATCTGAGGGTCCAGGGTTCAAGTCCCTGTTCAGGCGGGAATTCAATTATAAGAACTTCATAGGTCGTTGAGTGCTAGAATAGATGCGCTCGTTATTGATACTTTACAAAGATTTAAAAACAGAAGCCTTGTGATCCTACAAATTGGACGTTTAAGTAGTTACTTGTATTTATTGTAATTGACTAATTGACACTGTCTAAAATACAGAATGATGAGTCTCATTTTGTTTGACCTCTCACCTGCAGAGGTTTTGGCTAATGAACCATGTGCTCTTCAACAAACTCCAGTTCAATTCTGATTACTGTGACAGTCATTGAAATGGAAATTCTGTGAAAATCTGAATTTATTGGAGAATGCGGGCATCTATCCCGCTAACTCTCACATGCTAAGCGAGCGCTCTACCATTTGAGCTAATTCCCCTATCTGTAAGACATTTTATAAGATAAAAAGCAGTACCATCATTGAGCATAGCTTGTGGCTTTGAATTCCCTGTAGATGGTACAGGTACTTTTAATGGAAACCTAAAACATTTTTAATGTGGGAAAATGTTGCGTTTATTGATGCCTGGATAGCTCAGCCGGTAGAGCATCAGACTTTTAATCTGAGGGTCCAGGGTTCAAGTCCCTGTTCAGGCGGGAATTCAATTATAAGAACTTCATTGACACTTCATAGGTCGTTGAGTGCTAGAATAGATGCGGTCGTTATTGATACTTTACAAAGATTTAAAAACAGAAGCCTTGTGATCCTACAAATTGGACGTTTAAGTAGTTACTTGTATTTATTGTAATTGACTAATTGACACTGTCTAAAATACAGAATGATGAGTCTCATTTTGTTTGACCTCTCACCTGCAGAGGTTTTGGCTAATGAACCATGTGCTCTTCAACAAACTCCAGTTCAATTCTGATTACTGTGACAGTCATTGAAATGGAAATTCTGTGAAAATCTGAATTTATTGGAGAATGTGGGCATCGATCCCACTACCTCTCACATGCTAAGCGAGCGCTCTACCATTTGAGCTAATTCCCCTATCTGTAAGACGTCTTCTAAGATAAAAAGCAGTACCCTCATTAAGCATAGCTTGTGGCTTTGAATTCCCTGTAGATGGTACAGGAACTTTTAATGGAAACCTAAAACATTTTTAATGTGGGAAAATGTTGCGTTTATTGAAGCCTGGATAGCTCAACCGGTAGAGCATCAGACATTTAATCTGAGGGTCCAGGGTTCAAGTCCCTGTTCAGCCGGGAATTCAATTATAAGAACTTCATTGACATTTCATAGGTCGTTGAGTGCTAGAATAGATGCGCTCGTTATTGATACTTTACAAAGATTTAAAAACAGAAGCCTTGTGATCCTACAAAATGGACGTTTAACTAGTTACTTGTATTTATTGTGATTGACTAATTGACACTGTCTAAAATACAGAATGATGAGTCTCATTTTGTTTAACCTCTCAGCTGCAGAGGTTTTGGTTAATGAACCATGTGCTCTTCAACAAACTCGAGTTCAATTCTGATTACTGTGACAGTCATTGAAATGGAAATTCTGTGAAAATCTAAATTTATTGGAGAATGCGGGCATCAATCCCGCTACCTCTCACATGCAAAGCGAGCGCTCTACCATTTGAGCTAATTCCCCTATCTGTAAGACATTTTATAAGATAAAAAGCAGTACCATCATTAAGCATAGCTTGTGGCTTTGAATTCCCTGTAGATGGTACAGGTACTTTTAATGGAAACCTAAAACATTTTTAATGTGGGAAAATGTTGCGTTTATTGATGCCTGGATAGCTCAGCCAGTAGAGCATCAGACTTTTAATCTGAGGGTCCAGGGTTCAAGTCCCTGTTCAGGCGGGAATTCAATTATAAGAACTTCATAGGTCGTTGAGTGCTAGAATAGATGCGCTCGTTATTGATACTTTACAAAGATTTAAAAACAGAAGCCTTGTGATCCTACAAATTGGACGTTTAAGTAGTTACTTGTATTTATTGTAATTGACTAATTGACACTGTCTAAAATACAGAATGATGAGTCTCATTTTGTTTGACCTCTCACCTGCAGAGGTTTTGGCTAATGAACCATGTGCTCTTCAACAAACTCCAGTTCAATTCTGATTACTGTGACAGTCATTGAAATGGAAATTCTGTGAAAATCTGAATTTATTGGAGAATGCGGGCATCGATCCCGCTACCTCTCACATGCTAAGCGAGCGCTCTACCATTTGAGCTAATTCCCCTATCTGTAAGACATTTTATAAGATAAAAAGCAGTACCATCATTGAGCATAGCTTGTGGCTTTGAATTCCCTGTAGATGGTACAGGTACTTTTAATGGAAACCTAAAACATTTTTAATGTGGGAAAATGTTGCGTTTATTGATGCCTGGATAGCTCAGCCGGTAGAGCATCAGACTTTTAATCTGAGGGTCCAGGGTTCAAGTCCCTGTTCAGGCGGGAATTCAATTATAAGAACTTCATTGACACTTCATAGGTCGTTGAGTGCTAGAATAGATGCGCTCGTTATTGATACTTTACAAAGATTTAAAAACAGAAGCCTTGTGATCCTACAAATTGGACGTTTAAGTAGTTACTTGTATTTATTGTAATTGACTAATTGACACTGTCTAAAATACAGAATGATGAGTCTCATTTTGTTTGACCTCTCACCTGCAGAGGTTTTGGCTAATGAACCATGTGCTCTTCAACAAACTCCAGTTCAATTCTGATTACTGTGACAGTCATTGAAATGGAAATTCTGTGAAAATCTGAATTTATTGGAGAATGTGGGCATCGATCCCACTACCTCTCACATGCTAAGCGAGCGCTCTACCATTTGAGCTAATTCCCCTATCTGTAAGACGTCTTCTAAGATAAAAAGCAGTACCCTCATTAAGCATAGCTTGTGGCTTTGAATTCCCTGTAGATGGTACAGGTACTTTTAATGGAAACCTAAAACATTTTTAATGTGGGAAAATGTTGAGTTTATTGAAGCCTGGATAGCTCAACCGGTAGAGCATCAGACTTTTAATCTGAGGGTCCAGGGTTCAAGTCCCTGTTCAGCCGGGAATTCAATTATAAGAACTTCATTGACACTTCATAGGTCGTTGAGTGCTAGAATAGATGCGCGCGTTATTGATACTTTACAAAGATTTAAAAACAGAAGCCTTGTGATCCTACAAAATGGACGTTTAACTAGTTACTTGTATTTATTGTGATTGACTAATTGACACTGTCTAAAATACAGAATGATGAGTCTCATTTTGTTTGACCTCTCAGCTGCAGAGGTTTTGGCTAATGAACACTGTGCTCTTCAACAAACTCCAGTTCAATTCTGATTACTGTGACAGTCATTGAAATGGAAATTCTGTGAAAATCTAAATTTATTGGAGAATGCGGGCATCGATCCCGCTACCTCTCACATGCTAAGCGAGCGCTCTACCATTTGAGCTAATTCCCCTATCTGTAAGACAATTTATAAGATGAAAAGCAGTACCATCATTAAGCATAGCTTGTGGCTTTGAATTCCCTGTAGATGGTACAGGTACTTTTAATGGAAACCTAAAACATTTTTAATGTGGGAAAATGTTGAGTTTATTTATGCCTGGATAGCTCAGCCGGTAGAGCATCAGACTTTTACTCTGAGGGTCCAGGGTTCAAGTCCCTGTTCAGGCGGGAATTCAATTATAAGAACTTCATAGGTCGTTGAGTGCTAGATTAGATGTGCTCGTTATTGATACTTTACAAAGATTTGAAAACAGAAGCCTTGTGATCCTACAAATTGGACATTTAACTAGTTACTTGTATTTATTGTAATTGACTAATTGACACTGTCTAAAATACAGAATGATGAGTCTCATTTTGTTTGACCTCTCAGCTGCAGAGGTTTTGGCTAATGAACCATGTGCTCTTCAACAAACTCCAGTTCAATTCTGATTACTGTGACAGTCATTGAAATGGAAATTCTGTGAAAATCTAAATTTATTGGAGAATGCGGGCATCGATCCCGCTACCTCTCACATGCTAAGCGAGCGCTCTACCATTTGAGCTAATTCCCCTTTCTGTAAGACATCTTATAAGATAAAAAGCAGTACCCTCATTAAGCATAGCGTGTGGCTTTGAATTCCCTGTAGATGGTACAGGTACTTTTAATGGAAACCTAAAACATTTTTAATATGGGAAAATGTTGAGTTTATTGAAGCCTGGATAGCTCAGCCGGTAGAGCATCAGACTTTTAATCTGAGGGTCCAGCGTTCAAGTACCTGTTCAGGTGGGATTTCAGTTATAATAACTTCATTGACCCTTCATAGGTCATTGAGTGCTAGAATAGACGCGCTCGTTATTGATACTTTACAAAGATTTAAAAACAGAAGCCTTGTGATCCTACAAATTGGACGTTTAAATAGTTACTTGTATTTATTGTAATTGACTAATTGACACTGTGTAAAATACAGAATGATGAGTCTCATTTTGTTTAACCTCTCAGCTGCAGAGGTTTTGGCTAATGAACCATGTGCTCTTCAACAAACTCCAGTTCAATTCTGATTACTGTGACAGTCATTGAAATGGAAATTCTGTGAAAATCTAAATTTATTGGAGAATGCGGGCATCAATCCCGCTACCTCTCACATGCTAAGCGAGCGCTCTACCATTTGAGCTAATTCCCCTATCTGTAAGACATTTTATAAGATAAAAAGCAGTACCATCATTAAGCATAGCTTGTGGCTTTGAATTCCCTGTAGATGGTACAGGTACTTTTAATGGAAACCTAAAACATTTTTAATGTGGGAAAATGTTGCGTTTATTGATGCCTGGATAGCTCAGCCGGTAGAGGATCAGACTTTTAATCTGAGGGTCCAGGGTTCAAGTCCCTGTTCAGGCGGGAATTCAATTATAAGAACTTCATTGACACTTCATAGGTCGTTGAGTGCTAGAATAGATGCGCTCGTTATTGATACTTTACAAAGATTTAAAAACAGAAGCCTTGTGATCCTACAAATTGGACGTTTAAGTAGTTACTTGTATTTATTGTAATTGACTAATTGACACTGTCTAAAATACAGAATGATGAGTCTCATTTTGTTTGACCTCTCACCTGCAAAGGTTTTGGCTAATGAACCATGTGCTCTTCAACAAACTACAGTTCAATTCTGATTACTGTGACAGTCATTGAAATGGAAATTCTGTGAAAATCTAAATTTATCGGAGAATGCGGGCATCAATCCCGCTACCTCTCACATGCTAAGCGAGCACTCTACCATTTGAGCTAATTCCCCTATCTGTAAGACATTTTATAAGATAAAAAGCAGTACCATCATTAAGCATAGCTTGTGGCTTTGAATTCCCTGTAGATGGTACAGGTACTTTTAATGGAAACCTAAAACATTTTTAATGTGGGAAAATGTTGCGTTTATTGATGCCTGGATAGCTCAGCCGGTAGAGCATCAGACTTTTAATCTGAGGGTCCAGGGTTCAAGTCCCTGTTCAGCCGGGAATTCAATTATAAGAACTTCATTGACACTTCATAGGTCGTTGAGTGCTAGAATAGATGAGCTCATTATTGATACTTTACAAAGATTTAAAAACAGAAGCCTTGTGATCCTACAAAATGGACGTTTAACTAGTTACTTGTATTTATTGTGATTGACTAATTGACACTGTCTAAAATACAGAATGATGAGTCTCATTTTGTTTGACCTCTCAGCTGCAGAGGTTTTGGCTAATGAACAATGTGCTCTTCAACAAACTCCAGTTCAATTCTGATTACTGTGACAGTCATTGAAATGGAAATTCTGTGAAAATCTAAATTTATTGGAGAATGCGGGCATCGATCCCGCTACCTCTCACATGCTAAGCGAGCGCTCTACCATTTGAGCTAATTCCCCTATCTGTAAGACATTTTATAAGATGAAAAGCAGTACCATCATTAAGCATAGCTTGTGGCTTTGAATTCCCTGTAGATGGTACAGGTACTTTTAATGGAAACCTAAAACATTTTTAATGTGGGAAAATGTTGAGTTTATTAATGCCTGGATAGCTCAGCCGGTAGAGCATCAGACTTTTAATCTGAGGGTCCAGGGTTCAAGTCCCTGTTCAGGCGGGAATTCAATTATAAGAACTTCATTGACACTTCATAGGTCGTTGAGTGCTAGAATAGATGCGCTCGTTATTGATACTTTACAAAGATTTAAAAACAGAAGCCTTGTGATCCTACAAATTGGACGTTTAAGTAGTTACTTGTATTTATTGTAATTGACTAATTGACACTGTCTAAAATACAGAATGATGAGTCTCATTTTGTTTGACCTCTCACCTGCAGAGGTTTTGGCTAATGAACCATGTGCTCTTCAACAAACTACAGTTCAATTCTGATTACTGTGACAGTCATTGAAATGGAAATTCTGTGAAAATCTAAATTTATTGGAGAATACGGGCATCAATCGCGCTACCTCTCACATGCTAAGCGAGCGCTCTACCATTTGAGCTAATTCCCCTATCTGTAAGACATTTTATAAGATAAAAAGCAGTACCATCATTAAGCATAGCTTGTGGCTTTGAATTCCCTGTAGATGGTACAGGTACTTTTAATGGAAACCTAAAACATTTTTAATGTGGGAAAATGTTCCGTTTATTAATGCCTGGATAGCTCAGCCGGTAGAGCATCAGACTTTTAATTTGAGGGTCCAGGGTTCAAGTCCCTGTTCAGGTGGGATTTCAGTTATAATAACTTCATTGACCCTTCATAGGTCGTTGAGTGCTAGAATAGACGCGCTCGTTATTGATACTTTACAAAGATTTAAAAACGGAATCCTTGTGATCCTGACAATTCGACGTTTAACTAGTTACTTGTATTTATTGTAATTCAATAATTGACACTGTCTAAAATACAGAATGATGAGTCTCATTTTGTTTGACCTCTCACCTGCAGAGGTTTTGGCTAATGAACCATGTGCTCTTCAACAAACTCCAGTTCAATTCTGATTACTGTGACAGTCATTGAAATGGAAATTCTGTGAAAATCTGAATTTATTGGAGAATGCGGGCATCGATCCCGCTACCTCTCACATGCTAAGCGAGCGCTCTACCATTTGAGCTAATTCCCCTATCTGTACGACATTTTATAAGATGAAAAGCAGTACCATCATTAAGCATAGCTTGTGGCTTTGAATTCCCTGTAGATGGTACAGGTACTTTTAATGGAAACCTAAAACATTTTTAATGTGGGAAAATGTTGAGCTTATTAATGCATGGATAGCTCAGCCGGTAGAGCATCAGACTTTTAATCTGAGGGTCCAGGGTTCAAGTCCCTGATCAGGCGGGAATTCAATTATAAGCACTTCATTGACACTTCATAGGTCGTTGAGTGCTAGGTTAGATGCGCTCGTTATTGATACTTTACAAAGATTTAAAAACAGAAGCCTTGTGATCCTACAAATTGGACATTTAACTAGTTACTTGTATTTATTGTAATTGACTAATTGACACTGTCTAAAATACAGAATGATGAGTCTCATTTTGTTTGACCTCTCACCTGCAGAGGTTTTGGCTAATGAACCATGTGCTCTTCAACAAACTCCAGTTCAATTCTGATTACTGTGACAGTCATTGAAATGGAAATTCTGTGAAAATCTGAATTTATTGGAGAATGCGGGCATCCATCCCGCTACCTCTCACATGCTAAGCGAGCGCTCTACCATTTGAGCTAATTCCCCTATCTGTAAGACATTTTATAAGATAAAAAGCAGTACCATCATTAAGCATAGCTTGTGGCTTTGAATTCCCTGTAGATGGTACAGGTACTTTTAATGGAAACCTAAAACATTTTTAATGTGGGAAAATGTTGCGTTTATTGATGCCTGGATAGCTCAGCCGGTAGAGCATCAGACTTTTAATCTGAGGGTCCAGGGTTCAAGTCCCTGTTCAGGCGGGAATTCAATTATAAGAACTTCATTGACACTTCATAGGTCGTTGAGTGCTAGAATAGATGCGCTCGTTATTGATACTTTACAAAGATTTAAAAACAGAAGCCTTGTGATCCTACAAATTGGACGTTTAAGTAGTTACTTGTATTTATTGTAATTGACTAATTGACACTGTCTAAAATACAGAATGATGAGTCTCATTTTGTTTGACCTCTCACCTGCAGAGGTTTTGGCTAATGAACCATGTGCTCTTCAACAAACTACAGTTCAATTCTGATTACTGTGACAGTCATTGAAATGGAAATTCTGTGAAAATCTAAATTTATTGGAGAATGCGGGCATCAATCCCGCTACCTCTCACATGCTAAGCGAGCGCTCTACCATTTGAGCTAATTCCCCTATCTGTAAGACATTTTATAAGATAAAAAGCAGTACCATCATTAAGCATAGCTTGTGGCTTTGAATTCCCTGTAGATGGTACAGGTACTTTTAATGGAAACCTAAAACATTTTTAATGTGGGAAAATGTTGCGTTTATTAATGCCTGGATAGCTCAGCCGGTAGAGCATCAGACTTTTAATTTGAGGGTCCAGGGTTCAAGTCCCTGTTCAGGTGGGATTTCAGTTATAATAACTTCATTGACCCTTCATAGGTCGTTGAGTGCTAGAATAGACGCGCTCGTTATTGATACTTTACAAAGATTTAAAAACGGAATCCTTGTGATCCTGACAATTCGACGTTTAACTAGTTACTTGTATTTATTGTAATTCAATAATTGACACTGTCTAAAATACAGAATGATGAGTCTCATTTTGTTTGACCTCTCACCTGCAGAGGTTTTGGCTAATGAACCATGTGCTCTTCAACAAACTCCAGTTCAATTCTGATTACTGTGACAGTCATTGAAATGGAAATTCTGTGAAAATCTGAATTTATTGGAGAATGCGGGCATCGATCCCGCTACCTCTCACATGCTAAGCGAGCGCTCTACCATTTGAGCTAATTCCCCTATCTGTACGACATTTTATAAGATGAAAAGCAGTACCATCATTAAGCATAGCTTGTGGCTTTGAATTCCCTGTAGATGGTACAGGTACTTTTAATGGAAACCTAAAACATTTTTAATGTGGGAAAATGTTGAGCTTATTAATGCATGGATAGCTCAGCCGGTAGAGCATCAGACTTTTAATCTGAGGGTCCAGGGTTCAAGTCCCTGATCAGGCGGGAATTCAATTATAAGCACTTCATTGACACTTCATAGGTCGTTGAGTGCTAGGTTAGATGCGCTCGTTATTGATACTTTACAAAGATTTAAAAACAGAAGCCTTGTGATCCTACAAATTGGACATTTAACTAGTTACTTGTATTTATTGTAATTGACTAATTGACACTGTCTAAAATACAGAATGATGAGTCTCATTTTGTTTGACCTCTCACCTGCAGAGGTTTTGGCTAATGAACCATGTGCTCTTCAACAAACTCCAGTTCAATTCTGATTACTGTGACAGTCATTGAAATGGAAATTCTGAATTTATTGGAGAATGCGGGCATCCATCCCGCTACCTCTCACATGCTAAGCGAGCGCTCTACCATTTGAGCTAATTCCCCTATCTGTAAGACATTTTATAAGATAAAAAGCAGTACCATCATTAAGCATAGCTTGTGGCTTTGAATTCCCTGTAGATGGTACAGGTACTTTTAATGGAAACCTAAAACATTTTTAATGTGGGAAAATGTTGCGTTTATTGATGCCTGGATAGCTCAGCCGGTAGAGCATCAGACTTTTAATCTGAGGGTCCAGGGTTCAAGTCCCTGTTCAGGCGGGAATTCAATTATAAGAACTTCATTGACACTTCATAGGTCGTTGAGTGCTAGAATAGATGCGGTCGTTATTGATACTTTACAAAGATTTAAAAACAGAAGCCTTGTGATCCTACAAATTGGACGTTTAAGTAGTTACTTGTATTTATTGTAATTGACTAATTGACACTGTCTAAAATACAGAATGATGAGTCTCATTTTGTTTGACCTCTCAGCTGCAGAGGTTTTGGCTAATGAACACTGTGCTCTTCAACAAACTCCAGTTCAATTCTGATTACTGTGACAGTCATTGAAATGGAAATTCTGTGAAAATCTAAATTTATTGGAGAATGCGGGCATCGATCCCGCTACCTCTCACATGCTAAGCGAGCGCTCTACCATTTGAGCTAATTCCCCTATCTGTAAGACATTTTATAAGATGAAAAGCAGTACCATCATTAAGCATAGCTTGTGGCTTTGAATTCCCTGTAGATGGTACAGGTACTTTTAATGGAAACCTAAAACATTTTTAATGTGGGAAAATGTTGAGTTTATTAATGCCTGGATAGCTCAGCCGGTAGAGCATCAGACTTTTAATCTGAGGGTCCAGGGTTCAAGTCCCTGTTCAGGCGGGAATTCAATTATAAGAACTTCATTGACACTTCATAGGTCGTTGAGTGCTAGATTAGATGTGCTCGTTATTGATACTTTACAAAGATTTAAAAACAGAAGCCTTGTGATCCTACAAATTGGACATTTAACTAGTTACTTGTATTTATTGTAATTGACTAATTGACACTGTCTAAAATACAGAATGATGAGTCTCATTTTGTTTGACCTCTCAGCTGCAGAGGTTTTGGCTAATGAACCATGTGCTCTTCAACAAACTCCAGTTCAATTCTGATTACTGTGACAGTCATTGAAATGGAAATTCTGTGAAAATCTAAATTCATTGGAGAATGCGGGCATCGATCCCGCTACCTCTCACATGCTAAGCGAGCGCTCTACCATTTGAGCTAATTCCCCTTTCTGTAAGACATCTTATAAGATAAAAAGCAGTACCCTCATTAAGCATAGCGTGTGGCTTTGAATTCCCTGTAGATGGTACAGGTACTTTTAATGGAAACCTAAAACATTTTTAATATGGGAAAATGTTGAGTTTATTGAAGCCTGGATAGCTCAGCCGGTAGAGCATCAGACTTTTAATCTGAGGGTCCAGCGTTCAAGTACCTGTTCAGGTGGGATTTCAGTTATAATAACTTCATTGACCCTTCATAGGTCATTGAGTGCTAGAATAGACGCGCTCGTTATTGATACTTTACAAAGATTTAAAAACAGAAGCCTTGTGATCCTACAAATTGGACGTTTAAGTAGTTACTTGTATTTATTGTAATTGACTAATTGACACTGTCTAAAATACAGAATGATGAGTCTCATTTTGTTTAACCTCTCAGCTGCAGAAGTTTTGGCTAATGAACCATGTGCTCTTCAACAAACTCCAGTTCAATTCTGATTACTGTGACAGTCATTGAAATGGAAATTCTGTGAAAATCTAAATTTATTGGAGAATGCGGGCATCAATCCCGCTACCTCTCACATGCTAAGCGAGCGCTCTACCATTTGAGCTAATTCCCCTATCTGTACGACATTTTATAAGATGAAAAGCAGTACCATCATTAAGCATAGCTTGTGGCTTTGAATTCCCTGTAGATGGTACAGGTACTTTTAATGGAAACCT
Organism: Micromesistius poutassou; assembly: GCF_964030765.1. Classification (NCBI taxonomy): domain Eukaryota; kingdom Metazoa; phylum Chordata; class Actinopteri; order Gadiformes; family Gadidae; genus Micromesistius; species Micromesistius poutassou. The sequence goes on along the minus strand of NC_140293.1, from coordinate 7,897,752 downwards.
AAAACATTTTTAATGTGGGAAAATGTTGTGTTTATTGATGCCTGGATAGCTCAGCCGGTAGAGCATCAGACTTTTAATCTGAGGGTCCAGGGTTCAAGTCCCTGTTCAGGCGGGAATTCAATTATAAGAACTTCATTGACACTTCATAGGTCGTTGAGTGCTAGAATAGATGCGCTCGTTATTGATACTTTACAAAGATTTAAAAACAGAAGCCTTGTGATCCTACAAATTGGACGTTTAAGTAGTTACTTGTATTTATTGTAATTGACTAATTGACACTGTCTAAAATACAGAATGATGAGTCTCATTTTGTTTGACCTCTCACCTGCAGAGGTTTTGGCTAATGAACCATGTGCTCTTCAACAAACTCCAGTTCAATTCTGATTACTGTGACAGTCATTGAATTGGAAATTCTGTGAAAATCTGAATTTATTAGAGAATGCGGGCATCGATCCCGCTACCTCTCACATGCTAAGCGAGCGCTCTACCATTTGAGCTAATTCCCCTATCTGTAAGACATCTTATGAGATAAAAAGCAGTACCCTCATTAAGCATAGCTTGTGGCTTTGAATTCCCTGTAGATGGTACAGGTACTTTTAATGGAAACCTAAAACATTTTTAATATGGGTAAATGTTGAGTTTATTGAAGCCTGGATAGCTCAGCCGGTAGAGCATCATACTTTTAATCTGAGGGTCCAGGGTTCAAGTCCCTGTTCAGGCGGGAATTCAATTATAAGAACTTCATTGACACTTCATAGGTCGTTGAGTGCTAGAATAGATGCGCTCGTTATTGATACTTTACAAAGATTTAAAAACAGAAGCCTTGTGATCCTACAAATTGGACGTTTAAGTAGTTACTTGTATTTATTGTAATTGACTAATTGACACTGTCTAAAATACAGAATGATGAGTCTCATTTTGTTTGACCTCTCACCTGCAGAGGTTTTGGCTAATGAACCATGTGCTCTTCAACAAACTCCAGTTCAATTCTGATTACTGTGACAGTCATTGAAATGGAAATTCTGTGAAAATCTGAATTTATTAGAGAATGCGGGCATCGATCCCGCTACCTCTCACATGCTAAGCGAGCGCTCTACCATTTGAGCTAATTCCCCTATCTGTAAGACATCTTATGAGATAAAAAGCAGTACCCTCATTAAGCATAGCTTGTGGCTTTGAATTCCCTGTAGATGGTACAGGTACTTTTAATGGAAACCTAAAACATTTTTAATGTGGGAAAATGTTGAGTTTATTGAAGCCTGGATAGCTCAGCCGGTAGAGCATCAGACTTTTAATCTGAGGGTCCAGCGTTCAAGTACCTGTTCAGGTGGGATTTCAGTTATAATAACTTCATTGACCCTTCATAGGTCATTGAGTGCTAGAATAGACGCGCTCGTTATTGATACTTTACAAAGATTTAAAAACAGAAGCCTTGTGATCCTACAAATTGGACGTTTAAGTAGTTACTTGTATTTATTGTAATTGACTAATTGACACTGTCTAAAATACAGAATGATGAGTCTCATTTTGTTTAACCTCTCAGCTGCAGAAGTTTTGGCTAATGAACCATGTGCTCTTCAACAAACTCCAGTTCAATTCTGATTACTGTGACAGTCATTGAAATGGAAATTCTGTGAAAATCTAAATTTATTGGAGAATGCGGGCATCGATCCCGCTACCTCTCACATGCTAAGCGAGCGCTCTACCATTTGAGCTAATTCCCCTATCTGTAAGACATATTATAAGATAAAAAGCAGTACCCTCATTAAACATAGCTTGTGGCTTTGAATTCCCTGTAGATGGTACAGGTACTTTTAATGGAAACCTAAAACATTTTTAATATGGGTAAATGTTGAGTTTATTGAAGCCTGGATAGCTCAGCCGGTAGAGCATCATACTTTTAATCTGAGGGTCCAGGGTTCAAGTCCCTGTTCAGGCGGGAATTCAATTATAAGAACTTCATTGACACTTCATAGGTCGTTGAGTGCTAGAATAGATGCGCTCGTTATTGATACTTTACAAAGATTTAAAAACAGAAGCCTTGTGATCCTACAAATTGGACGTTTAAGTAGTTACTTGTATTTATTGTAATTGACTAATTGACACTGTCTAAAATACAGAATGATGAGTCTCATTTTGTTTGACCTCTCACCTGCAGAGGTTTTGGCTAATGAACCATGTGCTCTTCAACAAACTACAGTTCAATTCTGATTACTGTGACAGTCATTGAAATGGAAATTCTGTGAAAATCTGAATTTATTGGAGAATGCGGGTATCGATCCCGCTACCTCTCACATGCTAAGCGAGCGCTCTACCATTTGAGCTAATTCCCCTATCTGTAAGACATATTATAAGATAAAAAGCAGTACCCTCATTAAGCATAGCTTGTGGCTTTGAATTCCCTGTAGATGGTACAGGTACTTTTAATGGAAACCTAAAACATTTTTAATGTGGGAAAATGTTGAGTTTATTGAAGCCTGGATAGCTCAACCGGTAGAGCATCAGACTTTTAATCTGAGGGTCCAGGGTTCAAGTCCCTGTTCAGCCGGGAATTCAATTATAAGAACTTCATTGACACTTCATAGGTCGTTGAGTGCTAGAATAGATGCGCTCGTTATTGATACTTTACCAAGATTCAAAAACAGAAGCCTTGTGATCCTACAAATTGGACGTTTAAGTAGTTACTTGTATTTATTGTAATTGACACTGTCTAAAATACAGAATGATGAGTCTCATTTTGTTTGACCTCTCACCTGCAGAGGTTTTGGCTAATGAACCATGTGCTCTTCAACAAACTCCAGTTCAATTCTGATTACTGTGACAGTCATTGAAATGGAAATTCTGTGAAAATCTGAATTTATTGGAGAATGCGGGCATCGATCCCGCTACCTCTCACATGCTAAGCGAGCGCTCTACCATTTGAGCTAATTCCCCTATCTGTAAGACATCTTATAAGATAAAAAGCAGTACCCTCATTAAGCATAGCTTGTGGCTTTGAATTCCCTGTAGATGGTACAGGTACTTTTAATGGAAACCTAAAACATTTTTAATGTGGGAAAATGTTGAGTTTATTAAAGCCTGGATAGCTCAACCGGTAGAGCATCAGACTTTTAATCTGAGGGTCCAGGGTTCAAGTCCCTGTTCAGCCGGGAATTCAATTATAAGAACTTCATTGACACTTCATAGGTCGTTGAGTGCTAGAATAGATGCGCTCGTTATTGATACTTTACAAAGATTTAAAAACAGAAGCCTTGTGATCCTACAAAATGGACGTTTAACTAGTTACTTGTATTTATTGTGATTGACTAATTGACACTGTCTAAAATACAGAATGATGAGTCTCATTTTGTTTGACCTCTCAGCGGCAGAGGTTTTGGCTAATGAACCATGTGCTCTTCAACAAACTCCAGTTCAATTCTGATTACTGTGACCGTCATTGAAATGGAAATTCTGTGAAAATCTAAATTTATTCGAGAATGCGGGCATCGATCCCGCTACCTCTCACATGCTAAGCGAGCGCTCTACCATTTGAGCTAATTCCCCTATCTGTAAGACATATTATAAGATAAAAAGCAGTACCCTCATTAAACATAGCTTGTGGCTTTGAATTCCCTGTAGATGGTACAGGTACTTTTAATGGAAACCTAAAACATTTTTAATATGGGTAAATGTTGAGTTTATTGAAGCCTGGATAGCTCAGCCGGTAGAGCATCAGACTTTTAATCTGAGGGTCCAGCGTTCAAGTCCCTGTTCAGGTGGGATTTCAGTTATAATAACTTCATTGACCCTTCATAGGTCGTTGAGTGCTAGAATAGACGCGCTCGTTATTGATACTTTACAAAGATTTAAAAACGGAATCCTTGTGATCCTGACAATTCGACGTTTAACTAGTTACTTGTATTTATTGTAATTCAATAATTGACACTGTCTAAAATACAGAATGATGAGTCTCATTTTGTTTGACCTCTCACCTGCAGAGGTTTTGGCTAATGAACCATGTGCTCTTCAACAAACTCCAGTTCAATTCTGATTACTGTGACAGTCATTGAAATGGAAATTCTGTGAAAATCTGAATTTATTGGAGAATGCGGGCATCGATCCCGCTACCTCTCACATGCTAAGCGAGCGCTCTACCATTTGAGCTAATTCCCCTATCTGTAAGACATCTTATAAGATAAAAAGCAGTACCCTCATTAAGCATAGCTTGTGGCTTTGAATTCCCTGTAGATGGTACAGGTACTTTTAATGGAAACCTAAAACATTTTTAATGTGGGAAAATGTTGAGTTTATTAAAGCCTGGATAGCTCAACCGGTAGAGCATCAGACTTTTAATCTGAGGGTCCAGGGTTCAAGTCCCTGTTCAGCCGGGAATTCAATTATAAGAACTTCATTGACACTTCATAGGTCGTTGAGTGCTAGAATAGATGCGCTCGTTATTGATACTTTACAAAGATTTAAAAACAGAAGCCTTGTGATCCTACAAAATGGACGTTTAACTAGTTACTTGTATTTATTGTGATTGACTAATTGACACTGTCTAAAATACAGAATGATGAGTCTCATTTTGTTTGACCTCTCAGCGGCAGAGGTTTTGGCTAATGAACCATGTGCTCTTCAACAAACTCCAGTTCAATTCTGATTACTGTGACCGTCATTGAAATGGAAATTCTGTGAAAATCTAAATTTATTGGAGAATGCGGGCATCGATCCCGCTACCTCTCACATGCTAAGCGAGCGCTCTACCATTTGAGCTAATTCCCCTATCTGTAAGACATATTATAAGATAAAAAGCAGTACCCTCATTAAGCATAGCTTGTGGCTTTGAATTCCCTGTAGATGGTACAGGTACTTTTAATGGAAACCTAAAACATTTTTAATGTGGGAAAATGTTGAGTTTATTGAAGCCTGGATAGCTCAACCGGTAGAGCATCAGACTTTTAATCTGAGGGTCCAGGGTTCAAGTCCCTGTTCAGCCGGGAATTCAATTATAAGAACTTCATTGACACTTCATAGGTCGTTGAGTGCTAGAATAGATGCGCTTGTTATTGATACTTTACAAAGATTTAAAAACAGAAGCCTTGTGATCCTACAAATTGGACGTTTAAGTAGTTACTTGTATTTATTGTAATTGACTAATTGACACTGTCTAAAATACAGAATGATGAGTCTCATTTTGTTTGACCTCTCACCTGCAGAGGTTTTGGCTAATGAACCATGTGCTCTTCAACAAACTCCAGTTCAATTCTGATTACTGTGACAGTCATTGAAATGGAAATTCTGTGAAAATCTGAATTTATTGGAGAATGCGGGCATCGATCCCGCTACCTCTCACATGCTAAGCGAGCGCTCTACCATTTGAGCTAATTCCCCTATCTGTAAGACATCTTATAAGATAAAAAGCAGTACCCTCATTAAGCATAGCTTGTGGCTTTGAATTCCCTGTAGATGGTACAGGTACTTTTAATGGAAACCTAAAACATTTTTAATGTGGGAAAATGTTGAGTTTATTAAAGCCTGGATAGCTCAACCGGTAGAGCATCAGACTTTTAATCTGAGGGCCAGGGTTCAAGTCCCTGTTCAGCCGGGAATTCAATTATAAGAACTTCATTGACACTTCATAGGTCGTTGAGTGCTAGAGTAGATGCGCTCGTTATTGATACTTTACAAAGATTTAAAAACAGAAGCCTTGTGATCCTACAAAATGGACGTTTAACTAGTTACTTGTATTTATTGTGATTGACTAATTGACACTGTCTAAAATACAGAATGATGAGTCTCATTTTGTTTGACCTCTCAGCGGCAGAGGTTTTGGCTAATGAACCATGTGCTCTTCAACAAACTCCAGTTCAATTCTGATTACTGTGACCGTCATTGAAATGGAAATTCTGTGAAAATCTAAATTTATTGGAGAATGCGGGCATCGATCCCGCTACCTCTCACATGCTAAGCGAGCGCTCTACCATTTGAGCTAATTCCCCTATCTGTAAGACATATTATAAGATAAAAAGCAGTACCCTCATTAAACATAGCTTGTGGCTTTGAATTCCCTGTAGATGGTACAGGTACTTTTAATGGAAACCTAAAACATTTTTAATATGGGTAAATGTTGAGTTTATTGAAGCCTGGATAGCTCAGCCGGTAGAGCATCAGACTTTTAATCTGAGGGTCCAGCGTTCAAGTCCCTGTTCAGGTGGGATTTCAGTTATAATAACTTCATTGACCCTTCATAGGTCGTTGAGTGCTAGAATAGACGCGCTCGTTATTGATACTTTACAAAGATTTAAAAACGGAATCCTTGTGATCCTGACAATTCGACGTTTAACTAGTTACTTGTATTTATTGTAATTCAATAATTGACACTGTCTAAAATACAGAATGATGAGTCTCATTTTGTTTGACCTCTCAGCTGCAGAGGTTTTGGCTAATGAACCATGTGCTCTTCAACAAACTCCAGTTCAATTCTGATTACTGTGACAGTCATTGAAATGGAAATTCTGTGAAAATCTGAATTTATTGGAGAATGCGGGCATCGATCCCGCTACCTCTCACATGCTAAGCGAGCGCTCTACCATTTGAGCTAATTCCCCTATCTGTACGACATTTTATAAGATGAAAAGCAGTACCATCATTAAGCATAGCTTGTGGCTTTGAATTCCCTGTAGATGGTACAGGTACTTTTAATGGAAACCTAAAACATTTTTAATGTGGGAAAATGTTGAGTTTATTAATGCATGGATAGCTCAGCCGGTAGAGCATCAGACTTTTAATCTGAGGGTCCAGGGTTCAAGTCCCTGATCAGGCGGGAATTCAATTATAAGAACTTCATTGACACTTCATAGGTCGTTGAGTGCTAGATTAGATGCGCTCGTTATTGATACTTTACAAAGATTTAAAAACAGAAGCCTTGTGATCCTACAAATTGGACATTTAACTAGTTACTTGTATTTATTGTAATTGACTAATTGACACTGTCTAAAATACAGAATGATGAGTCTCATTTTGTTTGACCTCTCAGCGGCAGAGGTTTTGGCTAATGAACCATGTGCTCTTCAACAAACTCCAGTTCAATTCTGATTACTGTGACAGTCATTGAAATGGAAATTCTGTGAAAATCTAAATTTATTGGAGAATGCGGGCATCGATCCCGCTACCTCTCACATGCTAAGCGAGCGCTCTACCATTTGAGCTAATTCCCCTATCTGTAAGACATTTTATAAGATGAAAAGCAGTACCATCATTAAGCATAGCTTGTGGCTTTGAATTCCCTGTAGATGGTACAGGTACTTTTAATGGAAACCTAAAACATTTTTAATGTGGGAAAATGTTGAGTTTATTAATGCCTGGATAGCTCAGCCGGTAGAGCATCAGACTTTTAATCTGAGGGTCCAGGGTTCAAGTCCCTGTTCAGGCGGGAATTCAATTATAAGAACTTCATTGACACTTCATAGGTCGTTGAGTGCTAGATTAGATGTGCTCGTTATTGATACTTTACAAAGATTTAAAAACAGAAGCCTTGTGATCCTACAAATTGGACATTTAACTAGTTACTTGTATTTATTGTAATTGACTAATTGACACTGTCTAAAATACAGAATGATGAGTCTCATTTTGTTTGACCTCTCAGCTGCAGAGGTTTTGGCTAATGAACCATGTGCTCTTCAACAAACTCCAGTTCAATTCTGATTACTGTGACAGTCATTGAAATGGAAATTCTGTGAAAATCTAAATTTATTGGAGAATGCGGGCATCGATCCCGCTACCTCTCACATGCTAAGCGAGCGCTCTACCATTTGAGCTAATTCCCCTTTCTGTAAGACATCTTATAAGATAAAAAGCAGTACCCTCATTAAGCATAGCGTGTGGCTTTGAATTCCCTGTAGATGGTACAGGTACTTTTAATGGAAACCTAAAACATTTTTAATATGGGAAAATGTTGAGTTTATTGAAGCCTGGATAGCTCAGCCGGTAGAGCATCAGACTTTTAATCTGAGGGTCCAGCGTTCAAGTACCTGTTCAGGTGGGATTTCAGTTATAATAACTTCATTGACCCTTCATAGGTCATTGAGTGCTAGAATAGACGCGCTCGTTATTGATACTTTACAAAGATTTAAAAACAGAAGCCTTGTGATCCTACAAATTGGACGTTTAAGTAGTTACTTGTATTTATTGTAATTGACTAATTGACACTGTCTAAAATACAGAATGATGAGTCTCATTTTGTTTAACCTCTCAGCTGCAGAAGTTTTGGCTAATGAACCATGTGCTCTTCAACAAACTCCAGTTCAATTCTGATTACTGTGACCGTCATTGAAATGGAAATTCTGTGAAAATCTAAATTTATTGGAGAATGCGGGCATCGATCCCGCTACCTCACACATGCTAAGCGAGCGCTCTACCATTTGAGCTAATTCCCCTATCTGTAAGACATCTTATAAGATAAAAAGCAGTACCCTCATTAAGCATAGCTTGTGGCTTTGAATTCCCTGTAGATGGTGCAGGTACTTTTAATGGAAACCTAAAACATTTTTAATGTGGGAAAATGTTGAGTTTATTGAAGCCTGGATAGCTCAACCGGTAGAACATCAGACTTTTAATTTGAGGGTCCAGGGTTCAAGTCCCTGTTCAGCCGGGAATTCAATTATAAGAACTTCATTGACACTTCATAGGTCGTTGAGTGCTAGAATAGATGCGCTCATTATTGATACTTTACAAAGATTTAAAAACAGAAGCCTTGTGATCCTACAAAATGGACGTTTAACTAGTTACTTGTATTTATTGTGATTGACTAATTGACACTGTCTAAAATACAGAATGATGAGTCTCATTTTGTTTGACCTCTCAGCGGCAGAGGTTTTGGCTAATGAACCATGTGCTCTTCAACAAACTCCAGTTCAATTCTGATTACTGTGACCGTCATTGAAATGGAAATTCTGTGAAAATCTAAATTTATTGGAGAATGCGGGCATCGATCCCGCTACCTCTCACATGCTAAGCGAGCGCTCTACCATTTGAGCTAATTCCCCTATCTGTAAGACATATTATAAGATAAAAAGCAGTACCCTCATTAAACATAGCTTGTGGCTTTGAATTCCCTGTAGATGGTACAGGTACTTTTAATGGAAACCTAAAACATTTTTAATATGGGTAAATGTTGAGTTTATTGAAGCCTGGATAGCTCAGCCGGTAGAGCATCAGACTTTTAATCTGAGGGTCCAGGGTTCAAGTCCCTGTTCAGGCGGGAATTCAATTATAAGAACTTCATTGACACTTCATAGGTCGTTGAGTGCTAGAATAGATGCGCTCGTTATTGATACTTTACAAAGATTTAAAAACAGAAGCCTTGTGATCCTACAAATTGGACGTTTAAGTAGTTACTTGTATTTATTGTAATTGACTAATTGACACTGTCTAAAATACAGAATGATGAGTCTCATATTGTTTGACCTCTCACCTGCAGAGGTTTTGGCTAATGAACCATGTGCTCTTCAACAAACTACAGTTCAATTCTGATTACTGTGACAGTCATTGAAATGGAAATTCTGTGAAAATCTGAATTTATTGGAGAATGCGGGCATCGATCCCGCTACCTCTCACATGCTAAGCGAGCGCTCTACCATTTGAGCTAATTCCCCTATCTGTAAGACATATTATAAGATAAAAAGCAGTACCCTCATTAAGCATAGCTTGTGGCTTTGAATTCCCTGTAGATGGTACAGGTACTTTTAATGGAAACCTAAAACATTTTTAATGTGGGAAAATGTTGAGTTTATTGAAGCCTGGATAGCTCAACCGGTAGAGCATCAGACTTTTAATCTGAGGGTCCAGGGTTCAAGTCCCTGTTCAGCCGGGAATTCAATTATAAGAACTTCATTGACACTTCATAGGTCGTTGAGTGCTAGAATAGATGCGCTCGTTATTGATACTTTACAAAGATTTAAAAACAGAAGCCTTGTGATCCTACAAATTGGACGTTTAAGTAGTTACTTGTATTTATTGTAATTGACTAATTGACACTGTCTAAAATACAGAATGATGAGTCTCATTTTGTTTGACCTCTCACCTGCAGAGGTTTTGGCTAATGAACCATGTGCTCTTCAACAAACTCCAGTTCAATTCTGATTACTGTGACAGTCATTGAAATGGAAATTCTGTGAAAATCTGAATTTATTAGAGAATGCGGGCATCGATCCCGCTACCTCTCACATGCTAAGCGAGCGCTCTACCATTTGAGCTAATTCCCCTATCTGTAAGACATCTTATAAGATAAAAAGCAGTACCCTCATTAAGCATAGCTTGTGGCTTTGAATTCCCTGTAGATGGTACAGGTACTTTTAATGGAAACCTAAAACATTTTTGATGTGGGAAAATGTTGAGTTTATTGAAGCCTGGATAGCTCAGCCGGTAGAGCATCAGACTTTTAATCTGAGGGTCCAGCGTTCAAGTACCTGTTCAGGTGGGATTTCAGTTATAATAACTTCATTGACCCTTCATAGGTCATTGAGTGCTAGAATAGACGCGCTCGTTATTGATACTTTACAAAGATTTAAAAACAGAAGCCTTGTGATCCTACAAATTGGACGTTTAAGTAGTTACTTGTATTTATTGTAATTGACTAATTGACACTGTCTAAAATACAGAATGATGAGTCTCATTTTGTTTAACCTCTCAGCTGCAGAAGTTTTGGCTAATGAACCATGTGCTCTTCAACAAACTCCAGTTCAATTCTGATTACTGTGACAGTCATTGAAATGGAAATTCTGTGAAAATCTAAATTTATTGGAGAATGCGGGCATCGATCCCGCTACCTCTCACATGCTAAGCGAGCGCTCTACCATTTGAGCTAATTCCCCTATCTGTAAGACATATTATAAGATAAAAAGCAGTACCCTCATTAAACATAGCTTGTGGCTTTGAATTCCCTGTAGATGGTACAGGTACTTTTAATGGAAACCTAAAACATTTTTAATATGGGTAAATGTTGAGTTTATTGAAGCCTGGATAGCTCAGCCGGTAGAGCATCAGACTTTTAATCTGAGGGTCCAGCGTTCAAGTCCCTGTTCAGGTGGGATTTCAGTTATAATAACTTCATTGACCCTTCATAGGTCGTTGAGTGCTAGAATAGACGCGCTCGTTATTGATACTTTACAAAGATTTAAAAACGGAATCCTTGTGATCCTGACAATTCGACGTTTAACTAGTTACTTGTATTTATTGTAATTCAATAATTGACACTGTCTAAAATACAGAATGATGAGTCTCATTTTGTTTGACCTCTCACCTGCAGAGGTTTTGGCTAATGAACCATGTGCTCTTCAACAAACTCCAGTTCAATTCTGATTACTGTGACAGTCATTGAAATGGAAATTCTGTGAAAATCTGAATTTATTGGAGAATGCGGGCATCGATCCCGCTACCTCTCACATGCTAAGCGAGCGCTCTACCATTTGAGCTAATTCCCCTATCTGTACGACATTTTATAAGATGAAAAGCAGTACCATCATTAAGCATAGCTTGTGGCTTTGAATTCCCTGTAGATGGTACAGGTACTTTTAATGGAAACCTAAAACATTTTTAATGTGGGAAAATGTTGAGTTTATTAATGCATGGATAGCTCAGCCGGTAGAGCATCAGACTTTTAATCTGAGGGTCCAGGGTTCAAGTCCCTGATCAGGCGGGAATTCAATTATAAGAACTTCATTGACACTTCATAGGTCGTTGAGTGCTAGATTAGATGCGCTCGTTATTGATACTTTACAAAGATTTAAAAACAGAAGCCTTGTGATCCTACAAATTGGACATTTAACTAGTTACTTGTATTTATTGTAATTGACTAATTGACACTGTCTAAAATACAGAATGATGAGTCTCATTTTGTTTGACCTCTCACCTGCAGAGGTTTTGGCTAATGAACCATGTGCTCTTCAACAAACTCCAGTTCAATTCTGATTACTGTGACAGTCATTGAAATGGAAATTCTGTGAAAATCTGAATTTATTGGAGAATGCGGGCATCCATCCCGCTACCTCTCACATGCTAAGCGAGCGCTCTACCATTTGAGCTAATTCCCCTATCTGTAAGAAATTTTATAAGATAAAAAGCAGTACCATCATTAAGCATAGCTTGTGGCTTTGAATTCCCTGTAGATGGTACAGGTACTTTTAATGGAAACCTAAAACATTTTTAATGTGGGAAAATGTTGAGTTTATTAAAGCCTGGATAGCTCAACCGGTAGAGCATCAGACTTTTAATCTGAGGGTCCAGGGTTCAAGTCCCTGTTCAGCCGGGAATTCAATTATAAGAACTTCATTGACACTTCATAGGTCGTTGAGTGCTAGAATAGATGCGCTCGTTATTGATACTTTACAAAGATTTAAAAACAGAAGCCTTGTGATCCTACAAAATGGACGTTTAACTAGTTACTTGTATTTATTGTGATTGACTAATTGACACTGTCTAAAATACAGAATGATGAGTCTCATTTTGTTTGACCTCTCAGCGGCAGAGGTTTTGGCTAATGAACCATGTGCTCTTCAACAAACTCCAGTTCAATTCTGATTACTGTGACCGTCATTGAAATGGAAATTCTGTGAAAATCTAAATTTATTGGAGAATGCGGGCATCGATCCCGCTACCTCTCACATGCTAAGCGAGCGCTCTACCATTTGAGCTAATTCCCCTATCTGTAAGACATATTATAAGATAAAAAGCAGTACCCTCATTAAACATAGCTTGTGGCTTTGAATTCCCTGTAGATGGTACAGGTACTTTTAATGGAAACCTAAAACATTTTTAATGTGGGAAAATGTTGAGTTTATTTATGCCTGGATAGCTCAGCCGGTAGAGCATCAGACTTTTAATCTGAGGGTCCAGGGTTCAAGTCCCTGTTCAGGCGGGAATTCAATTATAAGAACTTCATTGACACTTCATAGGTCGTTGAGTGCTAGAATAGATGCGGTCGTTATTGATACTTTACAAAGATTTAAAAACAGAAGCCTTGTGATCCTACAAATTGGACGTTTAAGTAGTTACTTGTATTTATTGTAATTGACTAATTGACACTGTCTAAAATACAGAATGATGAGTCTCATTTTGTTTGACCTCTCAGCTGCAGAGGTTTTGGCTAATGAACACTGTGCTCTTCAACAAACTCCAGTTCAATTCTGATTACTGTGACAGTCATTGAAATGGAAATTCTGTGAAAATCTAAATTTATTGGAGAATGCGGGCATCGATCCCGCTACCTCTCACATGCTAAGCGAGCGCTCTACCATTTGAGCTAATTCCCCTATCTGTAAGACATTTTATAAGATGAAAAGCAGTACCATCATTAAGCATAGCTTGTGGCTTTGAATTCCCTGTAGATGGTACAGGTACTTTTAATGGAAACCTAAAACATTTTTAATGTGGGAAAATGTTGAGTTTATTAATGCCTGGATAGCTCAGCCGGTAGAGCATCAGACTTTTAATCTGAGGGTCCAGGGTTCAAGTCCCTGTTCAGGCGGGAATTCAATTATAAGAACTTCATTGACACTTCATAGGTCGTTGAGTGCTAGATTAGATGTGCTCGTTATTGATACTTTACAAAGATTTAAAAACAGAAGCCTTGTGATCCTACAAATTGGACATTTAACTAGTTACTTGTATTTATTGTAATTGACTAATTGACACTGTCTAAAATACAGAATGATGAGTCTCATTTTGTTTGACCTCTCAGCTGCAGAGGTTTTGGCTAATGAACCATGTGCTCTTCAACAAACTCCAGTTCAATTCTGATTACTGTGACAGTCATTGAAATGGAAATTCTGTGAAAATCTAAATTTATTGGAGAATGCGGGCATCGATCCCGCTACCTCTCACATGCTAAGCGAGCGCTCTACCATTTGAGCTAATTCCCCTTTCTGTAAGACATCTTATAAGATAAAAAGCAGTACCCTCATTAAGCATAGCGTGTGGCTTTGAATTCCCTGTAGATGGTACAGGTACTTTTAATGGAAACCTAAAACATTTTTAATATGGGAAAATGTTGAGTTTATTGAAGCCTGGATAGCTCAGCCGGTAGAGCATCAGACTTTTAATCTGAGGGTCCAGCGTTCAAGTACCTGTTCAGGTGGGATTTCAGTTATAATAACTTCATTGACCCTTCATAGGTCATTGAGTGCTAGAATAGACGCGCTCGTTATTGATACTTTACAAAGATTTAAAAACAGAAGCCTTGTGATCCTACAAATTGGACGTTTAAGTAGTTACTTGTATTTATTGTAATTGACTAATTGACACTGTCTAAAATACAGAATGATGAGTCTCATTTTGTTTAACCTCTCAGCTGCAGAAGTTTTGGCTAATGAACCATGTGCTCTTCAACAAACTCCAGTTCAATTCTGATTACTGTGACAGTCATTGAAATGGAAATTCTGTGAAAATCTAAATTTATTGGAGAATGCGGGCATCAATCCCGCTACCTCTCACATGCTAAGCGAGCGCTCTACCATTTGAGCTAATTCCCCTATCTGTAAGACATTTTATAAGATAAAAAGCAGTACCCTCATTAAGCATAGCTTGTGGCTTTGAATTCCCTGTAGATGGTACAGGTACTTTTAATGGAAACCTAAAACATTTTTAATGTGGGAAAATGTTGAGTTTATTGAAGCCTGGATAGCTCAACCGGTAGAACATCAGACTTTTAATTTGAGGGTCCAGGGTTCAAGTCCCTGTTCAGGCGGGAATTCAATTATAAGAACTTCATTGACACTTCATAGGTCGTTGAGTGCTAGAATAGATGCGCTCGTTATTGATACTTTACAAAGATTTAAAAACAGAAGCCTTGTGATCCTACAAATTGGACGTTTAAGTAGTTACTTGTATTTATTGTAATTGACTAATTGACACTGTCTAAAATACAGAATGATGAGTCTCATTTTGTTTGACCTCTCACCTGCAGAGGTTTTGGCTAATGAACCATGTGCTCTTCAACAAACTACAGTTCAATTCTGATTACTGTGACAGTCATTGAAATGGAAATTCTGTGAAAATCTGAATTTATTGGAGAATGCGGGCATCGATCCCGCTACCTCTCACATGCTAAGCGAGCGCTCTACCATTTGAGCTAATTCCCCTATCTGTAAGACATATTATAAGATAAAAAGCAGTACCCTCATTAAGCATAGCTTGTGGCTTTGAATTCCCTGTAGATGGTACAGGTACTTTTAATGGAAACCTAAAACATTTTTAATGTGGGAAAATGTTGAGTTTATTGAAGCCTGGATAGCTCAACCGGTAGAGCATCAGACTTTTAATCTGAGGGTCCAGGGTTCAAGTCCCTGTTCAGCCGGGAATTCAATTATAAGAACTTCATTGACACTTCATAGGTCGTTGAGTGCTAGAATAGATGCGCTCGTTATTGATACTTTACAAAGATTTAAAAACAGAAGCCTTGTGATCCTACAAATTGGACGTTTAAGTAGTTACTTGTATTTATTGTAATTGACTAATTGACACTGTCTAAAATACAGAATGATGAGTCTCATTTTGTTTGACCTCTCACCTGCAGAGGTTTTGGCTAATGAACCATGTGCTCTTCAACAAACTCCAGTTCAATTCTGATTACTGTGACAGTCATTGAAATGGAAATTCTGTGAAAATCTGAATTTATTGGAGAATGCGGGCATCGATCCCGCTACCTCTCACATGCTAAGCGAGCGCTCTACCATTTGAGCTAATTCCCCTATCTGTAAGACATCTTATAAGATAAAAAGCAGTACCCTCATTAAGCATAGCTTGTGGCTTTGAATTCCCTGTAGATGGTACAGGTACTTTTAATGGAAACCTAAAACATTTTTAATGTGGGAAAATGTTGAGTTTATTGAAGCCTGGATAGCTCAACCGGTAGAGTATCAGACTTTTAATCTGAGGGTCCAGGGTTCAAGTCCCTGTTCAGCCGGGAATTCAATTATAAGAACTTCATTGACACTTCATAGGTCGTTGAGTGCTAGAATAGATGCGCTCGTTATTGATACTTTACAAAGATTTAAAAACAGAAGCCTTGTGATCCTACAAAATGGACGTTTAACTAGTTACTTGTATTTATTGTGATTGACTAATTGACACTGTCTAAAATACAGAATGATGAGTCTCATTTTGTTTGACCTCTCAGCGCCAGAGGTTTTGGCTAATGAACCATGTGCTCTTCAACAAACTCCAGTTCAATTCTGATTACTGTGACAGTCATTGAAATGGAAATTCTGTGAAAATCTGAATTTATTGGAGAATGCGGGCATCGATCCCGCTACCTCTCACATGCTAAGCGAGCGCTCTACCATTTGAGCTAATTCCCCTATCTGTACTACATTTTATAAGATGAAAAGCAGTACCATCATTAAGCATAGCTTGTGGCTTTGAATTCCCTGTAGATGGTACAGGTACTTTTAATGGAAACCTAAAACATTTTTAATGTGGGAAAATGTTGAGTTTATTAATGCCTGGATAGCTCAGCCGGTAGAGCATCAGACTTTTAATCTGAGGGTCCAGGGTTCAAGTCCCTGATCAGGCGGGAATTCAATTATAAGAACTTCATTGACACTTCATAGGTCGTTGAGTGCTAGATTAGATGCGCTCGTTATTGATACTTTACAAAGATTTAAAAACAGAAGCCTTGTGATCCTACAAATTGGACATTTAACTAGTTACTTGTATTTATTGTAATTGACTAATTGACACTGTCTAAAATACAGAATGATGAGTCTCATTTTGTTTGACCTCTCACCTGCAGAGGTTTTGGCTAATGAACCATGTGCTCTTCAACAAACTCCAGTTCAATTCTGATTACTGTGACAGTCATTGAAATGGAAATTCTGTGAAAATCTGAATTTATTGGAGAATGCGGGCATCCATCCCGCTACCTCTCACATGCTAAGCGAGCGCTCTACCATTTGAGCTAATTCCCCTATCTGTAAGACATTTTATAAGATAAAAAGCAGTACCATCATTAAGCATAGCTTGTGGCTTTGAATTCCCTGTAGATGGTACAGGTACTTTTAATGGAAACCTAAAACATTTTTAATGTGGGAAAATGTTGAGTTTATTAATGCCTGGATAGCTCAGCCGGTAGAGCATCAGACTTTTAATCTGAGGGTCCAGGGTTCAAGTCCCTGATCAGGCGGGAATTCAATTATAATAACTTCATTGACACTTCATAGGTCGTTGAGTGCTAGATTAGATGCGCTCGTTATTGATACTTTACAAAGATTTAAAAACAGAAGCCTTGTGATCCTACAAATTGGACATTTAACTAGTTACTTGTATTTATTGTAATTGACTAATTGACACTGTCTAAAATACAGAATGATGAGTCTCATTTTGTTTGACCTCTCACCTGCAGAGGTTTTGGCTAATGAACCATGTGCTCTTCAACAAACTCCAGTTCAATTCTGATTACTGTGACAGTCATTGAAATGGAAATTCTGTGAAAATCTGAATTTATTGGAGAATGCGGGCATCGATCCCGCTACCTCTCACATGCTAAGCGAGCGCTCTACCATTTGAGCTAATTCCCCTATCTGTACTACATTTTATAAGATGAAAAGCAGTACCATCATTAAGCATAGCTTGTGGCTTTGAATTCCCTGTAGATGGTACAGGTACTTTTAATGGAAACCTAAAACATTTTTAATGTGGGAAAATGTTGAGTTTATTAATGCCTGGATAGCTCAGCCGGTAGAGCATCAGACTTTTAATCTGAGGGTCCAGGGTTCAAGTCCCTGATCAGGCGGGAATTCAATTATAAGAACTTCATTGACACTTCATAGGTCGTTGAGTGCTAGATTAGATGCGCTCGTTATTGATACTTTACAAAGATTTAAAAACAGAAGCCTTGTGATCCTACAAATTGGACATTTAACTAGTTACTTGTATTTATTGTAATTGACTAATTGACACTGTCTAAAATACAGAATGATGAGTCTCATTTTGTTTGACCTCTCACCTGCAGAGGTTTTGGCTAATGAACCATGTGCTCTTCAACAAACTCCAGTTCAATTCTGATTACTGTGACAGTCATTGAAATGGAAATTCTGTGAAAATCTGAATTTATTGGAGAATGCGGGCATCCATCCCGCTACCTCTCACATGCTAAGCGAGCGCTCTACCATTTGAGCTAATTCCCCTATCTGTAAGACATTTTATAAGATAAAAAGCAGTACCATCATTAAGCATAGCTTGTGGCTTTGAATTCCCTGTAGATGGTACAGGTACTTTTAATGGAAACCTAAAACATTTTTAATGTGGGAAAATGTTGCGTTTATTGATGCCTGGATAGCTCAGCCGGTAGAGCATCAGACTTTTAATCTGAGGGTCCAGGGTTCAAGTCCCTGTTCAGGCGGGAATTCAATTATAAGAACTTCATTGACACTTCATAGGTCGTTGAGTGCTAGAATAGATGCGGTCGTTATTGATACTTTACAAAGATTTAAAAACAGAAGCCTTGTGATCCTACAAATTGGACGTTTAAGTAGTTACTTGTATTTATTGTAATTGACTAATTGACACTGTCTAAAATACAGAATGATGAGTCTCATTTTGTTTGACCTCTCAGCTGCAGAGGTTTTGGCTAATGAACCATGTGCTCTTCAACAAACTCCAGTTCAATTCTGATTACTGTGACAGTCATTGAAATGGAAATTCTGTGAAAATCTAAATTTATTGGAGAATGCGGGCATCGATCCCGCTACCTCTCACATGCTAAGCGAGCGCTCTACCATTTGAGCTAATTCCCCTTTCTGTAAGACATCTTATAAGATAAAAAGCAGTACCCTCATTAAGCATAGCGTGTGGCTTTGAATTCCCTGTAGATGGTACAGGTACTTTTAATGGAAACCTAAAACATTTTTAATATGGGAAAATGTTGAGTTTATTGAAGCCTGGATAGCTCAGCCGGTAGAGCATCAGACTTTTAATCTGAGGGTCCAGCGTTCAAGTACCTGTTCAGGTGGGATTTCAGTTATAATAACTTCATTGACCCTTCATAGGTCATTGAGTGCTAGAATAGACGCGCTCGTTATTGATACTTTACAAAGATTTAAAAACAGAAGCCTTGTGATCCTACAAATTGGACGTTTAAGTAGTTACTTGTATTTATTGTAATTGACTAATTGACACTGTCTAAAATACAGAATGATGAGTCTCATTTTGTTTAACCTCTCACCTGCAGAGGTTTTGGCTAATGAACCATGTGCTCTTCAACAAACTCCAGTTCAATTCTGATTACTGTGACAGTCATTGAAATGGAAATTCTGTGAAAATCTAAATTTATTGGAGAATGCGGGCATCAATCCCGCTACCTCTCACATGCTAAGCGAGCGCTCTACCATTTGAGCTAATTCCCCTATCTGTAAGACATTTTATAAGATAAAAAGCAGTACCATCATTAAGCATAGCTTGTGGCTTTGAATTCCCTGTAGATGGTACAGGTACTTTTAATGGAAACCTAAAACATTTTTAATGTGGGAAAATGTTGTGTTTATTGATGCCTGGATAGCTCAGCCGGTAGAGCATCAGACTTTTAATCTGAGGGTCCAGGGTTCAAGTCCCTGTTCAGGCGGGAATTCAATTATAAGAACTTCATTGACACTTCATAGGTCGTTGAGTGCTAGAATAGATGCGCTCGTTATTGATACTTTACAAAGATTTAAAAACAGAAGCCTTGTGATCCTACAAATTGGACGTTTAAGTAGTTACTTGTATTTATTGTAATTGACTAATTGACACTGTCTAAAATACAGAATGATGAGTCTCATTTTGTTTGACCTCTCACCTGCAGAGGTTTTGGCTAATGAACCATGTGCTCTTCAACAAACTCCAGTTCAATTCTGATTACTGTGACAGTCATTGAAATGGAAATTCTGTATTTATTAGAGAATTCGGGCATCGATCCCGCTACCTCTCACATGCTAAGCGAGCGCTCTACCATTTGAGCTAATTCCCCTATCTGTAAGACATCTTATAAGATAAAAAGCAGTACCCTCATTAAGCATAGCTTGTGGCTTTGAATTCCCTGTAGATGGTACAGGTACTTTTAATGGAAACCTAAAACATTTTTAATGTGGGAAAATGTTGAGTTTATTGAAGCCTGGATAGCTCAACCGGTAGAACATCAGACTTTTAATTTGAGGGTCCAGGGTTCAAGTCCCTGTTCAGCCGGGAATTCAATTATAAGAACTTCATTGACACTTCATAGGTCGTTGAGTGCTAGAATAGATGCGCTCGTTATTGATACTTTACAAAGATTTAAAAACAGAAGCCTTGTGATCCTACAAAATGGACGTTTAACTAGTTACTTGTATTTATTGTGATTGACTAATTGACACTGTCTAAAATACAGAATGATGAGTCTCATTTTGTTTGACCTCTCAGCGCCAGAGGTTTTGGCTAATGAACCATGTGCTCTTCAACAAACTCCAGTTCAATTCTGATTACTGTGACCGTCATTGAAATGGAAATTCTGTGAAAATCTAAATTTATTGGAGAATGCGGGCATCGATCCCGCTACCTCTCACATGCTAAGCGAGCGCTCTACCATTTGAGCTAATTCCCCTATCTGTAAGACATATTATAAGATAAAAAGCAGTACCCTCATTAAACATAGCTTGTGGCTTTGAATTCCCTGTAGATGGTACAGGTACTTTTAATGGAAACCTAAAACATTTTTAATATGGGTAAATGTTGAGTTTATTGAAGCCTGGATAGCTCAGCCGGTAGAGCATCAGACTTTTAATCTGAGGGTCCAGGGTTCAAGTCCCTGTTCAGGCGGGAATTCAATTATAAGAACTTCATTGACACTTCATAGGTCGTTGAGTGCTAGAATAGATGCGCTCGTTATTGATACTTTACAAAGATTTAAAAACAGAAGCCTTGTGATCCTACAAATTGGACATTTAACTAGTTGCTTGTATTTATTGTAATTGACTAATTGACACTGTCTAAAATACAGAATGATGAGTCTTATTTTGTTTGACCTCTCAGCTGCAGAGGTTTTGGCTAATGAACCATGTGCTCTTCAACAAACTCCAGTTCAATTCTGATTACTGTGACAGTCATTGAAATGGAAATTCTGTGAAAATCTAAATTTATTGGAGAATGCGGGCATCGATCCCGCTACCTCTCACATGCTAAGCGAGCGCTCTACCATTTGAGCTAATTCCCCGTTCTGTAAGACATCTTATAAGATAAAAAGCAGTACCCTCATTAAGCATAGCGTGTGGCTTTGAATTCCCTGTAGATGGTACAGGTACTTTTAATGGAAACCTAAAACATTTTTAATATGGGAAAATGTTGAGTTCATTGAAGCCTGGATAGCTCAACCGGTAGAGCCTCAGACTTTTAATCTGAGGGTCCAGGGTTCAAGTCCCTGTTCAGCCGGGAATTCAATTATAAGAACTTCATTGACATTTCATAGGTCGTTGAGTGCTAGAATAGATGCGCTCGTTATTGATACTTTACAAAGATTTAAAAACAGAAGCCTTGTGATCCTACAAAATGGACGTTTAACTAGTTACTTGTATTTATTGTGATTGACTAATTGACACTGTCTAAAATACAGAATGATGAGTCTCATTTTGTTTGACCTCTCAGCTGCAGAGGTTTTGGCTAATGAACACTGTGCTCTTCAACAAACTCCAGTTCAATTCTGATTACTGTGACAGTCATTGAAATGGAAATTCTGTGAAAATCTAAATTTATTGGAGAATGCGGGCATCGATCCCGCTACCTCTCACATGCTAAGCGAGCGCTCTACCATTTGAGCTAATTCCCCTATCTGTAAGACATTTTATAAGATGAAAAGCAGTACCATCATTAAGCATAGCTTGTGGCTTTGAATTCCCTGTAGATGGTACAGGTACTTTTAATGGAAACCTAAAACATTTTTAATGTGGGAAAATGTTGAGTTTCTTAATGCCTGGATAGCTCAGCCGGTAGAGCATCAGACTTTTAATCTGAGGGTCCAGGGTTCAAGTCCCTGTTCAGGCGGGAATTCAATTATAAGAACTTCATTGACACTTCATAGGTCGTTGAGTGCTAGATTAGATGCGCTCGTTATTGATACTTTACAAAGATTTAAAAACAGAAGCCTTGTGATCCTACAAATTGGACATTTAACTAGTTACTTGTATTTATTGTAATTGACTAATTGACACTGTCTAAAATACAGAATGATGAGTCTCATTTTGTTTGACCTCTCAGCTGCAGAGGTTTTGGCTAATGAACCATGTGCTCTTCAACAAACTCCAGTTCAATTCTGATTACTGTGACAGTCATTGAAATGGAAATTCTGTGAAAATCTAAATTTATTGGAGAATGCGGGCATCGATCCCGCTACCTCTCACATGCTAAGCGAGCGCTCTACCATTTGAGCTAATTCCCCTATCTGTAAGACATCTTATAAGATAAAAAGCAGTACCCTCATTAAGCATAGCTTGTGGCTTTGAATTCCCTGTAGATGGTACAGGTACTTTTAATGGAAACCTAAAACATTTTTAATATGGGAAAATGTTGAGTTTATTGAAGCCTGGATAGCTCAGCCGGTAGAGCATTAGACTTTTAATCAGAAGGTCCAGCGTTCAAGTCCCTGTTCAGGCGGGAATTCAATTATAAGAACTTCATTGACACTTCATAGGTCGTTGAGTGCTAGAATAGATGCGCTCGTTATTGATACTTTACAAAGATTTAAAAACAGAAGCCTTGTGATCCTACAAATTGGACATTTAACTAGTTACTTGTATTTATTGTAATTGACTAATTGACACTGTCTAAAATACAGAATGATGAGTCTCATTTTGTTTGACCTCTCAGCTGCAGAGGTTTTGGCTAATGAACCATGTGCTCTTCAACAAACTCTGGTTCAATTCTGATTACTGTGACAGTCATTGAAATGGAAATTCTGTGAAAATCTAAATTTTTTGGAGAATGCGGGCATCGATCCCGCTACCTCTCACATGCTAAGCGAGCGCTCTACCATTTGAGCTAATTCCCCTATCTGTAAGACATCTTATAAGATAAAAAGCAGTACCCTCATTAAGCATAGCTTGTGGCTTTGAATTCCCTGTAGATGGTACAGGTACTTTTAATGGAAACCTAAAACATTTTTAATATGGGAAAATGTTGAGTTTATTGAAGCCTGGATAGCTCAGCCGGTAGAGCATTAGACTTTTAATCAGAAGGTCCAGCGTTCAAGTCCCTGTTCAGGCGGGAATTCAATTATAAGAACTTCATTGACACTTCATAGGTCGTTGAGTGCTAGAATAGATGCGCTCGTTATTGATACTTTACAAAGATTTAAAAACAGAAGCCTTGAGATCCTACAAATTGGACATTTAACTAGTTACTTGTATTTATTGTAATTGACTAATTGACACTGTCTAAAATACAGAATGATGAGTCTCATTTTGTTTGACCTCTCAGCTGCAGAGGTTTTGGCTAATGAACCATGTGCTCTTCAACAAACTCCAGTTCAATTCTGATTACTGTGACAGTCATTGAAATGGAAATTCTGTGAAAATCTAAATTTATTGGAGAATGCGGGCATCGATCCCGCTACCTCTCACATGCTAAGCGAGTGCTCTACCATTTGAGCTAATTCCCCTATCTGTAAGACAGCTTAGGCGGGGTCCCTGTTCAGGCGGGAATTCAATTATAAGAACTTCATTGACACTTCATAGGTCGTTGAGTGCTAGAATAGATGCGCTCGTTATTGATACTTTACAAAGATTTAAAAACAGAAGCCTTGTGATCCTACAAATTGGACATTTAACTAGTTACTTATATTTATTGTAATTGACTAATTGACACTGTCTAAAATACAGAATGATGAGTCTCATTTTGTTTGACCCCTCAGCTGCAGAGGTTTTGGCTAATGAACCATGTGCTCTTCAACAAACTCCAGTTCAATTCTGATTACTGTGACAGTCATTGAAATGGAAATTCTGTGAAAATCTAAATTTATTGGAGAATGCGGGCATCGATCCCGCTACCTCTCACATGCTAAGCGAGCGCTCTACCATTTGAGCTAATTCCCCTATCTGTAAGACATCTTATAAGATAAAAAGCAGTACCCTCATTAAGCATAGCTTGTGGCTTTGAATTCCCTGTAGATGGTACAGGTACTTTTAATGGAAACCTAAAACATTTTTAATATGGGAAAATGTTGAGTTTATTGAAGCCTGGATAGCTCAGCCGGTAGAGCATTAGACTTTTAATCAGAAGGTCCAGCGTTAAAGTCCCTGTTCAGGCGGGAATTCAATTATAAGAACTTCATAGGTCGTTGAGTGCTAGAATAGATGCGCTCGTTATTGATACTTTACAAAGATTTAAAAACAGAAGCCTTGTGATCATACAAATTGGACATTTAACTAGTTACTTATATTTATTGTAATTGACTAATTGACACTGTCTAAAATACAGAATGATGAGTCTCATTTTGTTTGACCCCTCAGCTGCAGAGGTTTTGGCTAATGAACCATGTGCTCTTCAACAAACTCCAGTTCAATTCTGATTACTGTGACAGTCATTGAAATGGAAATTCTGTGAAAATCTAAATTTATTGGAGAATGCGGGCATCGATCCCGCTACCTCTCACATGCTAAGCGAGCGCTCTACCATTTGAGCTAATTCCCCTATCTGTAAGACATCTTAGGCGGGGTCCCTGTTCAGGCGGGAATTCAATTATAAGAACTTCATTGACACTTCATAGGTCGTTGAGTGCTAGAATAGATGCGCTCGTTATTGATACTTTACAAAGATTTAAAAACAGAAGCCTTGTGATCCTACAAATTGGACATTTAACTAGTTACTTATATTTATTGTAATTGACTAATTGACACTGTCTAAAATACAGAATGATGAGTCTCATTTTGTTTGACCTCTCAGCTGCAGAGGTTTTGGCTAATGAACCATGTGCTCTTCAACAAACTCTGGTTCAATTCTGATTACTGTGACAGTCATTGAAATGGAAATTCTGTGAAAATCTAAATTTATTGGAGAATGCGGGCATCGATCCCGCTACCTCTAACATGCTATGCGTGCGCTCTACCATTTGAGCTAATTCCCCTATCTGTAAGACATCTTATAAGATAAAAAGCAGTACCCTCATTAAGCATAGCTTGTGGCTTTGAATTCCCTGTAGATGGTACAGGTACTTTTAATGGAAACCTAAAACATTTTTAATATGGGAAAATGGTGAGTTTATTGAAGCCTGGATAGCTCAGACGGTAGAGCATCAGACTTTTAATCTGAGGGTCCAGGGTTCAAGTCCCTGTTCAGGCGGGAATTCAAATGTAAGATCTTCATTCACACTTCATAGGTCGTTGAGTGCTAGAATACATGCGCTCGTTATTGATACTTTACAAAGATTTAAAAACAGAAGCCTTGCGATCCTACAAATTGGACGTTTAAGTAGTTACTTGTATTTATTGTAATTGACTAATTGACACTGTCTAAAATACAGAATGATGAGTCTCATTTTGTTTGACCTCTCACCTGCAGAGGTTTTGGCTAATGAACCATGTGCTCTTCAACAAACTCCAGTTCAATTCTGATTACTGTGACAGTCATTGAAATGGAAATTCTGTGAAAATCTAAATTTATTGGAGAATGCGGGCATCTATCCCGCTACCTCTCACATGCTAAGCGAGCGCTCTACCATTTGAGCTAATTCCCCTATCTGTAAGACATCTTATAAGATAAAAAGCAGTACTCTCATTAAGCATAGCTTGTGGCTTTGAATTCCCTGTAGATGGTACAGGTACTTTTAATGGAAACCTAAAACATTTTTAATATGGGAAAATGTTGGGTTTATTGAAGCCTGGATAGCTCAGACGGTAGAGCATCAGACTTTTAATCTGAGGGTCCAGGGTTCAAGTCCCTGTTCAGGCGGGAATTCAAATATAAGAACTTCATTGACACTTCATAGGTCGATGAGTGCTAGAATAGATGCGCTCGTTTTTGATACTTTACAAAGATTTAAAAACAGAAGCCTTGTGATCCTACAAATTGGACGTTTAAGTAGTTACTTGTATTTATTGTAATTGACTAATTGACACTGTCTAAAATACAGAATGATGAGTCTCATTTTGTTTGACCTCTCACCTGCAGAGGTTTTGGCTAATGAACCATGTGCTCTTCAACAAACTCCAGTTCAATTCTGATTACTGTGACAGTCATTGAAATGGAAATTCTGTGAAAATCTAAATTTATTGGAGAATGCGGGCATCTATCCCGCTACCTCTCACATGCTAAGCGAGCGCTCTACCATTTGAGCTAATTCCCCTATCTGTAAGACATCTTATAAGATAAAAAGCAGTACCCTCATTAAGCATAGCTTGTGGCTTTGAATTCCCTATAGATGGTACAGGTACTTTTAATGGAAACCTAAAACATTTTTTATGTGGGAAAATGTTGAGTTAATTGAAGCCTGGATAGCTCAGCCGGTAGAGCATCAGACTTTTATTCTGAGGATACAGGGTTCAAGTCTCTGTTCAGGTGGGAATTCAACTATAAGAACTTAATTGACACTGCATAGGTCGTAGAGTGCTAGAATAGATGCGCTCGTTATTGATACTTTACAAAGATTTAAAAACAGAAGCCTTGTGATCCTGCAAATTGGACGTTTAACTAGTTACTTGTATTTATTGTAATTGACTAATTGACACTGTCTAAAATACAGAATGATGAGTCTCATTTTGTTTAACCCCTCAGCTGCAGAGGTTTTGGCTAATGAACCATGTGCTCTTCAACAAACTCCAGTTCAATTCTGATTACTGTGACAGTCATTGAAATGGAAATTCTGTGAAATTCAAAAGACATTGGAGAATGCGGGTATCGATCCCGTTACCTCTCACATGCTAAGAGAGCGCTCTACTATTTGAGCTAATTCCCCTTTCTGTAAGACATCTTATGAGATAAAAAGCAGTACCCTCATTAAGCATAGCTTGTGGCTTTGAATTCCCTATAGATGGTACAGGTACTTTTAATGGAAACCTAAAACATTTTTTATGTGGGAAAATGTTGAGTTAATTGAAGCCTGGATAGCTCAGCCGGTAGAGCATCAGACTTTTATTCTGAGGATACAGGGTTCAAGTCTCTGTTCAGGTGGGAATTCAACTATAAGAACTTAATTGACACTGCATAGGTCGTAGAGTGCTAGAATAGATGCGCTCGTTATTGATACTTTACAAAGATTTAAAAACAGAAGCCTTGTGATCCTGCAAATTGGACGTTTAACTAGTTACTTGTATTTATTGTAATTGACTAATTGACACTGTCTAAAATACAGAATGATGAGTCTCATTTTGTTTAACCCCTCAGCTGCAGAGGTTTTGGCTAATGAACCATGTGCTCTTCAACAAACTCCAGTTCAATTCTGATTACTGTGACAGTCATTGAAATGGAAATTCTGTGAAATTCAAAAGACATTGGAGAATGCGGGTATCGATCCCGTTACCTCTCACATGCTAAGAGAGCGCTCTACTATTTGAGCTAATTCCCCTTTCTGTAAGACATCTTATGAGATAAAAAGCAGTACCCTCATTAAGCATAGCTTGTGGCTTTGAATTCCCTGTAGATGGTACAGGTACTTTTAATGGAAACCTAAAACATTTTTAATGTGGGAAAATGTTAAGTTAATTGAAGCCTGGATAGCTCAGCCGGTAGAGCATCATACTTTTATTCTGAGGTTACAGGGTTCAAGTCCCTGTTCAGGCGGGAATTCAACTATAAGAACTTCATTGACACTTCATAGGTCGTTGAGTGCTAGAATAGATGTGCTCGTTATTGATACTTTACAAAGATTTAAAAACGGAATCCTTGTGATCCTGACAATTCGACGTTTAACTAGTTACTTGTATTTATTGTAATTGACTAATTGACACTGTCTAAAATACAGAATAATGTGTCTCATTTTGTTTAACCTCTCAGCTGCAGAGGTTTTGGCTAATGAACCATGTGCTCTCCAACAAACTCCAGTTCAATTCTGATTACTGTGACAGTCATTGAAATGGAAATTCTGTGAAATTCAAAAGACATTGGAGAATGCGGGCATCGATCCCGCTACCTCTCACATGCTAAGAGAGCGCTCTACTATTTGAGCTAATTCCCCTTTCTGTAAGACATCTCATGAGATAAAAAGCAGTACCCTCATTAAGCATAACTTGTGGCTTTGAATTCCCTGTAGATGGTACAGGTACTTTTAATGGAAACCTAAAACATTTTTAATGTGGGAAAATGTTAAGTTAATTGAAGCCTGGATAGCTCAGCCGGTAGAGCATCAGACTTTTATTCTGAGGGTACAGGGTTCAAGTCCCTGTTCAGGTGGGAATTCAACTATAAGAACTTCATTGACACTTCATAGGTCGTAGAGTGCTAGAATAGATGCGCTCGTTATTGATACTTTACAAAGATTTAAAAACAGAAGCCTTGTGATCCTGCAAATTGGACGTTTAACTAGTTACTTGTATTTATTGTAATTGACTAATTGACACTGTCTAAAATACAGAATGATGAGTCTCATTTTGTTTAACCCCTCAGCTGCAGAGGTTTTGGCTAATGAACCATGTGCTCTTCAACAAACTCCAGTTCAATTCTGATTACTGTGACAGTCATTGAAATGGAAATTCTGTGGAAGTCTAAATTTATTGGAGAATGCGGGCATCGATCCCGCTACCTCTCACATGCTAAGCGAGTGCTCTACCATTTGAGCTAATTCCCCTATCTCTAAGACTTCTTATAAGATAAAAAGCAGTACCCTCATTAGGCATAGCTTGTGGCTTTGAATTCCCTGTAGATGGTACAGGTACTTTTAATGGAAACCTAAAACATTTTTAATGTGGGAAAATGTTGAATTTATTAAAGCCTGGATAGCTCAGCTGGTAGAGAATTAGACTTTTAATGTGAGGGTCCAGGGTTCAAGTCCCTGTTCTGGCAGGAATTCAATTATAAGAACTTCATTGACACTTCATAGGTCGTTGAGTGCTAGAATAGATGCGCTCGTTATTGATACTTTACAAAGATTTAAAAACAGAAGCCTTGTGATCCTACAAATTGGACGTTTAACTAGTTACTTGTATTTATTGTAATTGACTAATTGACACTGTCTAAAATACAGAATGATGAGACTCATTTTGTTTGACCTCTCAGCGGCAGAGGTTTTGGCTAATGAACCATGTGCTCTTCAACAAACTCCAGTTCAATTCTGATTACTGTGACAGTCATTGAAATCGAAATTCTGTGAAAATCTAAATTTATTGGAGAATGCGGGCATCGATCCCGCTACCTCTCACATGCTAAGCGAGCGCTCTACCATTTGAGCTAATTCCCCTATCTGTAAGACATTTTATAAGATAAAAAGCAGTACCATCATTAAGCATAGCTTGTGGCTTTGAATTCCCTGTAGATGGTACAGGTACTTTTAATGGAAACCTAAAACATTTTTAATGTGGGAAAATGTTGGGTTTATTGAAGCCTGGATAGCTCCGCCGGTAGAGCATCAGACTTTTAATCTGAGTGTCCAGGGTTCAAGTCCCTGTTCAGGTGGGAATTCAATTATAAGAACTTCATTGACACTTCATAGGTCGTTGAGTGCTAGAATAGACGCGCTCGTTATTGATACTTTACAAAGATTTAAAAACAGAATCCTTGTGATCCTGACAATTCGACGTTTAACTAGTTACTTGTATTTATTGTAATTGACTAATTGACACTGTCTAAAATACAGAATGATGTGTCTCATTTTGTTTAACCTCTCAGCTGCAGAGGTTTTGGCTAATTAACCATGTGCTCTTCAACAAACTCCAGTTCATTTCTGATTACTGTGACAGTCATTGAAATGGAAATTCTGTGAAAATCTAAATTTATTGGAGAATGCGGCCATCAATCCCGCTACCTCTCACATGCTAAGCGAGCGCCCTACCATTTGAGCTAATTCCCCTATCTGTAAGACATTTTATAAGATGAAAAGCAGTACCATCATTAAGCAGAGCTTGTGGCTTTGAATTCCCTGTAGATGGTACAGGTACTTTTAATGGAAACCTAAAACATTTTTAATGTGGGAAAATGTTGAGTTTATTGAAGCCTGGTTAGCTCAGCCGGTAGAGCATCAGACTTTTAATCTGAGGGTCCAGGGTTCAATTCCCTGTTCAGGTGGGAATTCAATTATAAGAACTTCATTGACACTTCATAGGTCGTTGAGTGCTAGAATAGATGTGCTTGTTATTGATACTTTACAAAGATTTAAAAACAGAAGCCTTGTGATCCTACAAATTGGACGTTTAACTAGTTACTTGTATTTATTGTAATTGACTAATTGACACTGTCTAAAATACAGAATGATGAGACTCATTTTGTTTGACCTCTCAGCGGCAGAGGTTTTGGCTAATGAACCATGTGCTCTTCAACAAACTCCAGTTCAATTCTGATTACTGTGACAGTCATTGAAATCGAAATTCTGTGAAAATCTAAATTCATTGGAGAATGCGGGCATCGATCCCGCTACCTCTCACATGCTAAGCGAGCGCTCTACCATTTGAGCTAATTCCCCTATCTGTAAGACATTTTATAAGATAAAAAGCAGTACCATCATTAAGCTTAGCTTGTGGCTTTGAATTCCCTGTAGATGGTACAGGTACTTTTAATGGAAACCTAAAACATTTTTAATGTGGGAAAATGTTGGGTTTATTGAAGCCTGGATAGCTCCGCCGGTAGAGCATCAGACTTTTAATCTGAGTGTCCAGGGTTCAAGTCCCTGTTCAGGTGGGAATTCAATTATAAGAACTTCATTGACACTTCATAGGTCGTTGAGTGCTAGAATAGACGCGCTCGTTATTGATACTTTACAAAGATTTAAAAACAGAATCCTTGTGATCCTGACAATTCGACGTTTAACTAGTTACTTGTATTTATTGTAATTGACTAATTGACACTGTCTAAAATACAGAATGATGTGTCTCATTTTGTTTAACCTCTCAGCTGCAGAGGTTTTGGCTAATGAACCATGTGCTCTTCAACAAACTCCAGTTCATTTCTGATTACTGTGACAGTCATTGAAATGGAAATTCTGTGAAAATCTAAATTTATTGGAGAATGCGGCCATCAATCCCGCTACCTCTCACATGCTAAGCGAGCGCCCTACCATTTGAGCTAATTCCCCTATCTGTAAGACATTTTATAAGATGAAAAGCAGTACCATCATTAAGCAGAGCTTGTGGCTTTGAATTCCCTGTAGATGGTACAGGTACTTTTAATGGAAACCTAAAACATTTTTAATGTGGGAAAATGTTGAGTTTATTGAAGCCTGGTTAGCTCAGCCGGTAGAGCATCAGACTTTTAATCTGAGGGTCCAGGGTTCAATTCCCTGTTCAGGTGGGAATTCAATTATAAGAACTTCATTGACACTTCATAGGTCGTTGAGTGCTAGAATAGATGTGCTTGTTATTGATACTTTACAAAGATTTAAAAACAGAAGCCTTGTGATCCTACAAATTGGACGTGTAACTAGTTACTTGTATTTATTGTAATTGACTAATTGACACTGTCTAAAATACAGAATGATGAGTCTCATTTTGTTTGACCTCTCAGCTGCAGAGGTTTTGGCTAATGAACCATGTGCTCTTCAACAAACTCCAGTTCAATTCTGATTACTGTGATAGTCATTGAAATGGAAATTCTGTGAAAATCTAAATTTATTGGAGAATACGGGCATCGACCCCGCTACCTCTCACATGCTAAGCGGATCTAGTGTGTTGTGTTTGTGTTTTATTGTGTTCTCTCCCCAGATGACCTTTTCCCCCCCCTTTCTGATTGCAACCCTGGCAATCAAGAAATGTAGTGCACCTGTGCTCACCTGAGGGCTATATAAGCTGGGAGCAGACAGCTGCACAGGGCCTTTTGTGCCATCAAGCAGTTGACAATTGTTTGTGTGTGGGAGCTAGCGACGGAGTGCTGCTGCTGCTGCTGCTGCTGCTGCTGCTGCTGCTGCTGCTGCTGCTGCTGCTGCTGCTGCTGTAGTTCTGAGTAGTGGAGTATTTGGTTGGTTTGGAGTTAGTTCTTTTGATTTGTGCTTTCCTCTTTTGGGAAAGTGGTTCTTAGTTCTTTGGCCCATCAATAAACCTTTTTGCTTACCGTTACCTCTGTCTGTGTCTCCTCCTTGTCCCCCAGAACTTAAAAACATTCTTTGTTACTCCCCAGATCCCCCTGGATACTATTTGGGGTCGTAACAAACAACAATGTGTTTTTGACCCTGACACGTGAATTTTGCTCAAAACAAATGCTCTCCACTTCCAAATGGTGCGCAATGGCATAAATAACCATATTTAAGCTCAGTTACACGTTTGCATTGAAAGTGACTGAGTTATTCACTTTTCCAGTTTTTATGAGTGCAAAATGCTTTTCAGAGCGAGAGAATCACTTTTTGACCAAAAAGGTGCTTTTGAACCTGACACGTGAATTGTGCTCAAAACAACTGCTCTTCACTTCCAAATGGTGCGCAATGGCATAAATAACCCTATTTAAGCTCAGTTACACGTTTGAATTGAAAGTGACTGAGTTATCAACTTTTCCAGTTTTTATGCGTGCAAAATGCTTTTCAGAGCGAGAGAATCACTTTTTGAACAACAATGTGTTTTTGACCCTGACACGTGAATTGTGCTCAAAACAAATGCTCTCCACTTCCAAATGGTGCGCAATGGCATAAATAACCCTATTTAAGCTCAGTTACACGTTTGAATTGAAAGTGACTGAGTTATCAACTTCTCCAGTTTTTATGCGTGCAAAATGCTTTTCAGAGCGAGAGAATCACTTTTTGAACAACAATGTGTTTTTGACCCTGACACGTGAATTGTGCTCAAAACAAATGCTCTCCACTTCCAAATGGTGCGCAATGGCATAAATAACCCTATTTAAGCTCAGTTACACGTTTGCATTGAAAGTGACTGAGTTATTCACTTTTCCAGTTTTTATGCGTGCAAAATGCTTTTCAGAGCGAGAGAATCACTTTTTGAACAACAATGTGTTTTTGACCCTGACACGTGAATTTTGCTCAAAACAAATGCTCTCCACTTCCAAATGGTGCGCAATGGCATAAATAACCCTATTTAAGCTCAGTTACACGTTTGCATTGAAAGTGACTGAGTTATTCACTTTTCCAGTTTTTATGAGTGCAAAATGCTTTTCAGAGCGAGAGAATCACTTTTTGACCAAAAAGGTGTTTTTGACCCTGACACGTGAATTGTGCTCAAAACAACTGCTCTTCACTTCCAAATGGTGCGCAATGGCATAAATAACCCTATTTAAGCTCAGTTACACGTTTGCAATGAAAGTGACTGAGTTATTCACTTTTCCAGTTTTTATGCGTGCAAAATGCTTTTCAGAGCGAGAGAATCACTTTTTGAACAACAATGTGTTTTTGACCCTGACACGTGAATTTTGCTCAAAACAAATGCTCTCCACTTCCAAATGGTGCGCACTGGCATAAATAACCCTATTTAAGCTCAGTTACACTTTTGCATTGAAAGTGACTGAGTTATTCACTTTTCCAGTTTTTATGCGTGCAAAATGCTTTTCAGAGCGAGAGAATCACTTTTTGAACAACAATGTGTTTTTGACCCTGACACGTGAAGTTTGCTCAAAACAAATGCTCTCCACTTCCAAATGGTGCGCAATGGCATAAATAACCCTATTTAAGCTCAGTTACACTTTTGCATTGAAAGTGACTGAGTTATTCACTTTTCCAGTTTTTATGCGTGCAAAATACTTTTCAGAGCGAGAGAATCACTTTTAGACCAAAAATGTGTTTTTGACCCTGACACGTGAATTTTGCTCAAAACAAATGCTCTCCACTTCCAAATGGTGCGCAATGGCATAAATAACCCTATTTAAGCTCAGTTACACGTTTGAATTGAAAGTGACTGAGTTATCAACTTTTCCAGTTTTTATGAGTGCAAAATGCTTTTCAGAGCGAGAAAAGCATATTTTGACCCACAATGTGTTTTTGACCCTAACACGTGAATTATGCTCAAAACCAACGCTCTCCACTTCCAAATGGTGCGCGATGGCATAAATAACCCTATTTAAGCTCAGTTACACGTTTGCATAGAAAGTGACTGAGTTATTCACTTTTCCAGTTTTTATGCGTGCAAAATGCTTTTCAGAGCGAGAAAAGCATGTTTTGACCCACAATGTGTTTTTGACCCTGACACGTGAATTGTGCTCAAAACCTATGCTCTCCACTTCCAAATGGTGCGCAATGGCATAAATAACCCTATTTAAGCTCAGTTACACGTTTGCATTGAAAGTGACTGAGTTATTCACTTTTCCAGTTTTTATGCGTGCAAAATGCTTTTCAGAGCGAGAGAATCACTTTTTGACCAAAAATGTGTTTTTGACCCTGACACGTGAATTTTGCTCAAAACAAATGCTCTCCACTTCCAAATGGTGCGGAATGGCATAAATAACCCTATTTAAGCTCATTTACACTTTTGCATTGAAAGTGACTGAGTTATTCACTTTTCCAGTTTTTATGCGTGCAAAATGCTTTTCAGAGCGAGAGAATCACTTTTTGAACAACAACGTGTTTTTGACCCTGACACGTGAATTGTGCTCAAAACAAATGCTCTCCACTTCCAAATGGTGCGCAATGGCATAAATGGTTATTCATGGTTACACGTTTGCATTGAAAGTGACTGAGTTATTCACTTTTCCAGTTTTTATGCGTGCAAAATGCTTTTCAGAGCGAGAGAATCACTTTTTGACCAAAAAGGTGTTTTTGACCCTGACACGTGAATTGTGCTCAAAACAACTGCTCTCCACTTCCAAATGGTGCGCAATGGCATAAATAACCCTATTTAAGCTTAGTTACACGTTTGAATTGAAAGTGACTGAGTTATCAACTTTTCCAGTTTTTATGCGTGCAAAATGCTTTTCAGAGCGAGAGAATCACTTTTTGAACAACAATGTGTTTTTGACCCTGACACGTGAATTTTGCTCAAAACAAATGCTCTCCACTTCCAAATGGTGCGCACTGGCATAAATAACCCTATTTAAGCTCAGTTACACTTTTGCATTGAAAGTGACTGAGTTATTCACTTTTCCAGTTTTTATGCGTGCAAAATGCTTTTCAGAGCGAGAGAATCACTTTTTGAACAACAATGTGTTTTTGACCCTGACACGTGAAGTTTGCTCAAAACAAATGCTCTCCACTTCCAAATGGTGCGCAATGGCATAAATAACCCTATTTAAGCTCAGTTACACTTTTGCATTGAAAGTGACTGAGTTATTCACTTTTCCAGTTTTTATGCGTGCAAAATGCTTTTCAGAGCGAGAGAATCACTTTTAGACCAAAAATGTGTTTTTGACCCTGACACGTGAATTTTGCTCAAAACAAATGCTCTCCACTTCCAAATGGTGCGCAATGGCATAAATAACCCTATTTAAGCTCAGTTACACGTTTGAATTGAAAGTGACTGAGTTATCAACTTTTCCAGTTTTTATGAGTGCAAAATGCTTTTCAGAGCGAGAAAAGCATATTTTGACCCACAATGTGTTTTTGACCCTAACACGTGAATTATGCTCAAAACCAACGCTCTCCACTTCCAAATGGTGCGCGATGGCATAAATAACCCTATTTAAGCTCAGTTACACGTTTGCATAGAAAGTGACTGAGTTATTCACTTTTCCAGTTTTTATGCGTGCAAAATGCTTTTCAGAGCGAGAAAAGCATGTTTTGACCCACAATGTGTTTTTGACCCTGACACGTGAATTGTGCTCAAAACCTATGCTCTCCACTTCCAAATGGTGCGCAATGGCATAAATAACCCTATTTAAGCTCAGTTACACGTTTGCATTGAAAGTGACTGAGTTATTCACTTTTCCAGTTTTTATGCGTGCAAAATGCTTTTCAGAGCGAGAGAATCACTTTTTGACCAAAAAGGTGCTTTTGACCCTGACACGTGAATTGTGCTCAAAACAACTGCTCTCCACTTCCAAATGGTGCGCAATGGCATAAATAACCCTATTTAAGCTCAGTTACACGTTTGCATTGAAAGTGACTGAGTTATTCACTTTTCCAGTTTTTATGCGTGCAAAATGCTTTTCAGAGCGAGAGAATCACTTTTTGACCAAAAAGGTGTTTTTGACCCTGACACGTGAATTTTGCTCAAAACAAATGCTCTCCACTTCCAAATGGTGCGCAATGGCATAAATGGTTATTCATGGTTACACGTTTTCATTGAAAGTGACTGAGTTATTCACTTTTCTTGTTTTTATGCGTGCAAAATGCTTTTCAGAGCGAGAGAATCACTTTTTGACCAAAAATGTGTTTTTGACCCTGACACGTGAATTTTGCTCAAAACAAATGCTCTCCACTTCCAAATGGTGTGCCATAGCATAAATAACCCTATTTAAGCTCAGTTACACGTTTGCATTGAAAGTGACTGAGTTATTCACTTTTCCAGTTTTTATGCGTGCAAAATGCTTTTCAGAACGAGAGAATCACTTTTTGACCAAAAAGGTGTTTTTGACCCTGACACGTGAATTGTGCTCAAAACAACTGCTCTCCACTTCCAAATGGTGCGCAATGGCATGAATGGTTATTCATGGTTACACGTTTGCATTGAAAGTGACTGAGTTATTCACTTTTCCAGTTTTTATGCGTGCAAAATGCTTTTCAGAGCGAGAGAATCACTTTTTGACCAAAAAGGTGTTTTTGACCCTGACACGTGAATTGTGCTCAAAACAACTGCTCTCCACTTCCAAATGGTGCGCAATGGCATAAATAACCCTATTTAAGCTTAGTTACACGTTTGAATTGAAAGTGACTGAGTTATCAACTTTTCCAGTTTTTATGCGTGCAAAATGCTTTTCAGAGCGAGAGAATCACTTTTTGACCAAAAATGTGTTTTTGACCCTGACACGTGAATTGTGCTCAAAACAAATGCTCTCCACTTCCAAATGGTGCGCAATGGCATAAATGGTTATTCATGGTTACACGTTTGCATTGAAAGTGACTGAGTTATTCACTTTTCCAGTTTTTATGCGTGCAAAATGCTTTTCAGAGCGAGAGAATCACTTTTTGACCAAAAAGGTGTTTTTGACCCTGACACGTGAATTGTGCTCAAAACAACTGCTCTCCACTTCCAAATGGTGCGCAATGGCATAAATAACCCTATTTAAGCTTAGTTACACGTTTGAATTGAAAGTGACTGAATTATCAACTTTTCCAGTTTTTATGCGTGCAAAATGCTTTTCAGAGCGAGAGAATCACTTTTTGACCAAAAAGGTGTTTTTGACCCTGACAAGTGAATTGTGCTCAAAACAACTGCTCTTCACTTCCAAATGGTGCGCAATGGCATAAATAACCCTATTTAAGCTCAGTTACACGTTTGCATTGAAAGTGACTGAGTTATTCACTTTTCCAGTTTTTATGTGTGCAAAATGCTTTTACAGAGCGAGAGAATCACTTTTTGAACAACAATGTGTTTTTGACCCTGACACGTGAATTTTGCTCAAAACCAACGCTCTCCACTTCCAAATGGTGCGCGATGGCATAAATAACCCTATTTAAGCTCAGTTACACGTTTGCATAGAAAGTGACTGAGTTATTCACTTTTCCAGTTTTTATGCGTGCAAAATGCTTTTCAGAGCGAGAAAAGCATGTTTTGACCCACAATGTGTTTTTGACCCTGACACGTGAATTGTGCTCAAAACCTATGCTCTCCACTTCCAAATGGTGCGCAATGGCATAAATAACCCTATTTAAGCTCAGTTACACGTTTGCATTGAAAGTGACTGAGTTATTCACTTTTCCAGTTTTTATGCGTGCAAAATGCTTTTCAGAGCGAGAGAATCACTTTTTGACCAAAAAGGTGCTTTTGACCCTGACACGTGAATTGTGCTCAAAACAACTGCTCTCCACTTCCAAATGGTGCGCAATGGCATAAATAACCCTATTTAAGCTCAGTTACACGTTTGCATTGAAAGTGACTGAGTTATTCACTTTTCCAGTTTTTATGCGTGCAAAATGCTTTTCAGAGCGAGAGAATCACTTTTTGACCAAAAAGGTGTTTTTGACCCTGACACGTGAATTTTGCTCAAAACAAATGCTCTCCACTTCCAAATGGTGCGCAATGGCATAAATGGTTATTCATGGTTACACGTTTTCATTGAAAGTGACTGAGTTATTCACTTTTCTTGTTTTTATGCGTGCAAAATGCTTTTCAGAGCGAGAGAATCACTTTTTGACCAAAAATGTGTTTTTGACCCTGACACGTGAATTTTGCTCAAAACAAATGCTCTCCACTTCCAAATGGTGTGCCATAGCATAAATAACCCTATTTAAGCTCAGTTACACGTTTGCATTGAAAGTGACTGAGTTATTCACTTTTCCAGTTTTTATGCGTGCAAAATGCTTTTCAGAACGAGAGAATCACTTTTTGACCAAAAAGGTGTTTTTGACCCTGACACGTGAATTGTGCTCAAAACAACTGCTCTCCACTTCCAAATGGTGCGCAATGGCATGAATGGTTATTCATGGTTACACGTTTGCATTGAAAGTGACTGAGTTATTCACTTTTCCAGTTTTTATGCGTGCAAAATGCTTTTCAGAGCGAGAGAATCACTTTTTGACCAAAAAGGTGTTTTTGACCCTGACACGTGAATTGTGCTCAAAACAACTGCTCTCCACTTCCAAATGGTGCGCAATGGCATAAATAACCCTATTTAAGCTTAGTTACACGTTTGAATTGAAAGTGACTGAGTTATCAACTTTTCCAGTTTTTATGCGTGCAAAATGCTTTTCAGAGCGAGAGAATCACTTTTTGACCAAAAATGTGTTTTTGACCCTGACACGTGAATTGTGCTCAAAACAAATGCTCTCCACTTCCAAATGGTGCGCAATGGCATAAATGGTTATTCATGGTTACACGTTTGCATTGAAAGTGACTGAGTTATTCACTTTTCCAGTTTTTATGCGTGCAAAATGCTTTTCAGAGCGAGAGAATCACTTTTTGACCAAAAAGGTGTTTTTGACCCTGACACGTGAATTGTGCTCAAAACAACTGCTCTCCACTTCCAAATGGTGCGCAATGGCATAAATAACCCTATTTAAGCTTAGTTACACGTTTGAATTGAAAGTGACTGAATTATCAACTTTTCCAGTTTTTATGCGTGCAAAATGCTTTTCAGAGCGAGAGAATCACTTTTTGACCAAAAAGGTGTTTTTGACCCTGACAAGTGAATTGTGCTCAAAACAACTGCTCTTCACTTCCAAATGGTGCGCAATGGCATAAATAACCCTATTTAAGCTCAGTTACACGTTTGCATTGAAAGTGACTGAGTTATTCACTTTTCCAGTTTTTATGTGTGCAAAATGCTTTTACAGAGCGAGAGAATCACTTTTTGAACAACAATGTGTTTTTGACCCTGACACGTGAATTTTGCTCAAAACCAACGCTCTCCACTTCCAAATGGTGCGCGATGGCATAAATAACCCTATTTAAGCTCAGTTACATGTTTGAATTGAAAGTGACTGAGTTATTCACTTTTCCAGTTTTTATGCGTGCAAAATGCTTTTCAGAGCGAGAAAAGCATGTTTTGACCCACAATATGTTTTTGACCCTGACACGTGAATTGTGCTCAAAACCAATGCTCTCCACTTCCAAATGGTGCGCAATGGCATAAATAACCCTATTTAAGCTCAGTTACACGTTTGCATTGAAAGTGACTGAGTTATTCACTTTTCCAGTTTTTATGCGTGCAAAATGCTTTTCAGAGCGAGAGAATCACTTTTAGACCAAAAATGTGTTTTTGACCCTGACACGTGAATTTTGCTCAAAACAAATGCTCTCCACTTCCAAATGGTGCGCAATGGCATAAATAACCCTATTTAAGCTCAGTTACACGTTTGAATTGAAAGTGACTGAGTTATCAACTTTTCCAGTTTTCATGAGTGCAAAATGCTTTTCAGAGCGAGAAAAGCATATTTTGACCCACAATGTGTTTTTGACCCTAACACGTGAATTATGCTCAAAACCAACGCTCTCCACTTCCAAATGGTGCGCGATGGCATAAATAACCCTATTTAAGCTCAGTTACACGTTTGCATAGAAAGTGACTGAGTTATTCACTTTTCCAGTTTTTATGCGTGCAAAATGCTTTTCAGAGCGAGAAAAGCATGTTTTGACCCACAATGTGTTTTTGACCCTGACACGTGAATTGTGCTCAAAACCAATGCTCTCCACTTCCAAATGGTGCGCAATGGCATAAATAACCCTATTTAAGCTCAGTTACACGTTTGCATTGAAAGTGACTGAGTTATTCACTTTTCCAGTTTTTATGCGTGCAAAATGCTTTTCAGAGCGAGAGAATCACTTTTTGACCAAAAATGTGTTTTTGACCCTGACACGTGAATTTTGCTCAAAACAAATGCTCTCCACTTCCAAATGGTGCGGAATGGCATAAATAACCCTATTTAAGCTCATTTACACTTTTGCATTGAAAGTGACTGAGTTATTCACTTTTCCAGTTTTTATGCGTGCAAAATGCTTTTCAGAGCGAGAGAATCACTTTTTGAACAACAATGTGTTTTTGACCCTGACACGTGAATTGTGCTCAAAACAAATGCTCTCCACTTCCAAATGGTGCGCAATGGCATAAATGGTTATTCATGGTTACACGTTTGCATTGAAAGTGACTGAGTTATTCACTTTTCCAGTTTTTATGCGTGCAAAATGCTTTTCAGAGCGAGAGAATCACTTTTTGACCAAAAAGGTGTTTTTGACCCTGACACGTGAATTGTGCTCAAAACAACTGCTCTCCACTTCCAAATGGTGCGCAATGGCATAAATAACCCTATTTAAGCTTAGTTACACGTTTGAATTGAAAGTGACTGAGTTATCAACTTTTCCAGTTTTTATGCGTGCAAAATGCTTTTCAGAGCGAGAGAATCACTTTTTGACCAAAAAGGTGTTTTTGACCCTGACAAGTGAATTGTGCTCAAAACAACTGCTCTTCACTTCCAAATGGTGCGCAATGGCATAAATAACCCTATTTAAGCTCAGTTACACGTTTGCATTGAAAGTGACTGAGTTATTCACTTTTCCAGTTTTTATGCGTGCAAAATGCTTTTCAGAGCGAGAGAATCACTTTTTGACCAAAAAGGTGCTTTTGACCCTGACACGTGAATTGTGCTCAAAACAACTGCTCTCCACTTCCAAATGGTGCGCAATGGCATAAATAACCCTATTTAAGCTCAGTTACACGTTTGCATTGAAAGTGACTGAGTTATTCACTTTTCCAGTTTTTATGCGTGCAAAATGCTTTTCAGAGCGAGAGAATCACTTTTTGACCAAAAAGGTGTTTTTGACCCTGACACGTGAATTGTGCTCAAAACAACTGCTCTCCACTTCCAAATGGTGCGCAATGGCATAAATAACCCTATTTAAGCTTAGTTACACGTTTGAATTGAAAGTGACTGAGTTATCAACTTTTCCAGTTTTTATGCGTGCAAAATGCTTTTCAGAGCGAGAGAATCACTTTTTGACCAAAAAGGTGTTTTTGACCCTGACAAGTGAATTGTGCTCAAAACAACTGCTCTTCACTTCCAAATGGTGCGCAATGGCATAAATAACCCTATTTAAGCTCAGTTACACGTTTGCATTGAAAGTGACTGAGTTATTCACTTTTCCAGTTTTTATGCGTGCAAAATGCTTTTCAGAGCGAGAGAATCACTTTTTGACCAAAAAGGTGCTTTTGACCCTGACACGTGAATTGTGCTCAAAACAACTGCTCTCCACTTCCAAATGGTGCGCAATGGCATAAATAACCCTATTTAAGCTCAGTTACACGTTTGCATTGAAAGTGACTGAGTTATTCACTTTTCCAGTTTTTATGCGTGCAAAATGCTTTTCAGAGCGAGAGAATCACTTTTTGACCAAAAAGGTGTTTTTGACCCTGACACGTGAATTGTGCTCAAAACAACTGCTCTCCACTTCCAAATGGTGCGCAATGGCATGAATGGTTATTCATGGTTACACGTTTGCATTGAAAGTGACTGAGTTATTCACTTTTCCAGTTTTTATGCGTGCAAAATGCTTTTCAGAGCGAGAGAATCACTTTTTGACCAAAAAGGTGTTTTTGACCCTGACACGTGAATTGTGCTCAAAACAACTGCTCTCCACTTCCAAATGGTGCGCAATGGCATAAATAACCCTATTTAAGCTTAGTTACACGTTTGAATTGAAAGTGACTGAGTTATCAACTTTTCCAGTTTTTATGCGTGCAAAATGCTTTTCAGAGCGAGAGAATCACTTTTTGACCAAAAATGTGTTTTTGACCCTGACACGTGAATTGTGCTCAAAACAAATGCTCTCCACTTCCAAATGGTGCGCAATGGCATAAATGGTTATTCATGGTTACACGTTTGCATTGAAAGTGACTGAGTTATTCACTTTTCCAGTTTTTATGCGTGCAAAATGCTTTTCAGAGCGAGAGAATCACTTTTTGACCAAAAAGGTGTTTTTGACCCTGACACGTGAATTGTGCTCAAAACAACTGCTCTCCACTTCCAAATGGTGCGCAATGGCATAAATAACCCTATTTAAGCTTAGTTACACGTTTGAATTGAAAGTGACTGAATTATCAACTTTTCCAGTTTTTATGCGTGCAAAATGCTTTTCAGAGCGAGAGAATCACTTTTTGACCAAAAAGGTGTTTTTGACCCTGACAAGTGAATTGTGCTCAAAACAACTGCTCTTCACTTCCAAATGGTGCGCAATGGCATAAATAACCCTATTTAAGCTCAGTTACACGTTTGCATTGAAAGTGACTGAGTTATTCACTTTTCCAGTTTTTATGTGTGCAAAATGCTTTTACAGAGCGAGAGAATCACTTTTTGAACAACAATGTGTTTTTGACCCTGACACGTGAATTTTGCTCAAAACCAACGCTCTCCACTTCCAAATGGTGCGCGATGGCATAAATAACCCTATTTAAGCTCAGTTACACGTTTGAATTGAAAGTGACTGAGTTATTCACTTTTCCAGTTTTTATGCGTGCAAAATGCTTTTCAGAGCGAGAAAAGCATGTTTTGACCCACAATATGTTTTTGACCCTGACACGTGAATTGTGCTCAAAACCAATGCTCTCCACTTCCAAATGGTGCGCAATGGCATAAATAACCCTATTTAAGCTCAGTTACACGTTTGCATTGAAAGTGACTGAGTTATTCACTTTTCCAGTTTTTATGTGTGCAAAATGCTTTTACAGAGCGAGAGAATCACTTTTTGAACAACAATGTGTTTTTGACCCTGACACGTGAATTTTGCTCAAAACCAACGCTCTCCACTTCCAAATGGTGCGCAATGGCATAAATAACCCTATTTAAGCTCAGTTACACGTTTGCATAGAAAGTGACTGAGTTATTCACTTTTCCAGTTTTTATGCGTGCAAAATGCTTTTCAGAGCGAGAAAAGCATGTTTTGACCCACAATGTGTTTTTGACCCTGACACGTGAATTGTGCTCAAAACCAATGCTCTCCACTTCCAAATGGTGCGCAATGGCATAAATAACCCTATTTAAGCTCAGTTACACGTTTGCATTGAAAGTGACTGAGTTATTCACTTTTCCAGTTTTTATGCGTGCAAAATGCTTTTCAGAGCGAGAGAATCACTTTTTGACCAAAAATGTGTTTTTGACCCTGACACGTGAATTTTGCTCAAAACAAATGCTCTCCACTTCCAAATGGTGCGGAATGGCATAAATAACCCTATTTAAGCTCATTTACACTTTTGCATTGAAAGTGACTGAGTTATTCACTTTTCCAGTTTTTATGCGTGCAAAATGCTTTTCAGAGCGAGAGAATCACTTTTTGAACAACAATGTGTTTTTGACCCTGACACGTGAATTGTGCTCAAAACAAATGCTCTCCACTTCCAAATGGTGCGCAATGGCATAAATGGTTATTCATGGTTACACGTTTGCATTGAAAGTGACTGAGTTATTCACTTTTCCAGTTTTTATGCGTGCAAAATGCTTTTCAGAGCGAGAGAATCACTTTTTGACCAAAAAGGTGTTTTTGACCCTGACACGTGAATTGTGCTCAAAACAACTGCTCTCCACTTCCAAATGGTGCGCAATGGCATAAATAACCCTATTTAAGCTTAGTTACACGTTTGAATTGAAAGTGACTGAGTTATCAACTTTTCCAGTTTTTATGCGTGCAAAATGCTTTTCAGAGCGAGAGAATCACTTTTTGACCAAAAAGGTGTTTTTGACCCTGACAAGTGAATTGTGCTCAAAACAACTGCTCTTCACTTCCAAATGGTGCGCAATGGCATAAATAACCCTATTTAAGCTCAGTTACACGTTTGCATTGAAAGTGACTGAGTTATTCACTTTTCCAGTTTTTATGCGTGCAAAATGCTTTTCAGAGCGAGAGAATCACTTTTTGACCAAAAAGGTGCTTTTGACCCTGACACGTGAATTGTGCTCAAAACAACTGCTCTCCACTTCCAAATGGTGCGCAATGGCATAAATAACCCTATTTAAGCTCAGTTACACGTTTGCATTGAAAGTGACTGAGTTATTCACTTTTCCAGTTTTTATGCGTGCAAAATGCTTTTCAGAGCGAGAGAATCACTTTTTGACCAAAAAGGTGTTTTTGACCCTGACACGTGAATTTTGCTCAAAACAAATGCT
Source organism: Micromesistius poutassou (assembly GCF_964030765.1). NCBI lineage: Eukaryota > Metazoa > Chordata > Actinopteri > Gadiformes > Gadidae > Micromesistius > Micromesistius poutassou. Next base: position 7,853,030 of record NC_140293.1, on the reverse strand, counting down.
CTCCACTTCCAAATGGTGCGCAATGGCATAAATGGTTATTCATGGTTACACGTTTTCATTGAAAGTGACTGAGTTATTCACTTTTCTTGTTTTTATGCGTGCAAAATGCTTTTCATAGCGAGAGAATCACTTTTTGACCAAAAATGTGTTTTTGACCCTGACACGTGAATTTTGCTCAAAACAAATGCTCTCCACTTCCAAATGGTGTGCCATGGCATAAATAACCCTATTTAAGCTCAGTTACACGTTTGCATTGAAAGTGACTGAGTTATTCACTTTTCCAGTTTTTATGCGTGCAAAATGCTTTTCAGAACGAGAGAATCACTTTTTGACCAAAAAGGTGTTTTTGACCCTGACACGTGAATTGTGCTCAAAACAACTGCTCTCCACTTCCAAATGGTGCGCAATGGCATGAATGGTTATTCATGGTTACACGTTTGCATTGAAAGTGACTGAGTTATTCACTTTTCCAGTTTTTATGCGTGCAAAATGCTTTTCAGAGCGAGAGAATCACTTTTTGACCAAAAAGGTGTTTTTGACCCTGACACGTGAATTGTGCTCAAAACAACTGCTCTCCACTTCCAAATGGTGCGCAATGGCATAAATAACCCTATTTAAGCTTAGTTACACGTTTGAATTGAAAGTGACTGAGTTATCAACTTTTCCAGTTTTTATGCGTGCAAAATGCTTTTCAGAGCGAGAGAATCACTTTTTGACCAAAAATGTGTTTTTGACCCTGACACGTGAATTGTGCTCAAAACAAATGCTCTCCACTTCCAAATGGTGCGCAATGGCATAAATGGTTATTCATGGTTACACGTTTGCATTGAAAGTGACTGAGTTATTCACTTTTCCAGTTTTTATGCGTGCAAAGTGCTTTTCAGAGCGAGAGAATCACTTTTTGACCAAAAAGGTGTTTTTGACCCTGACACGTGAATTGTGCTCAAAACAACTGCTCTCCACTTCCAAATGGTGCGCAATGGCATAAATAACCCTATTTAAGCTTAGTTACACGTTTGAATTGAAAGTGACTGAATTATCAACTTTTCCAGTTTTTATGCGTGCAAAATGCTTTTCAGAGCGAGAGAATCACTTTTTGACCAAAAAGGTGTTTTTGACCCTGACAAGTGAATTGTGCTCAAAACAACTGCTCTTCACTTCCAAATGGTGCGCAATGGCATAAATAACCCTATTTAAGCTCAGTTACACGTTTGCATTGAAAGTGACTGAGTTATTCACTTTTCCAGTTTTTATGTGTGCAAAATGCTTTTACAGAGCGAGAGAATCACTTTTTGAACAACAATGTGTTTTTGACCCTGACACGTGAATTTTGCTCAAAACCAACGCTCTCCACTTCCAAATGGTGCGCGATGGCATAAATAACCCTATTTAAGCTCAGTTACACGTTTGAATTGAAAGTGACTGAGTTATTCACTTTTCCAGTTTTTATGCGTGCAAAATGCTTTTCAGAGCGAGAAAAGCATGTTTTGACCCACAATATGTTTTTGACCCTGACACGTGAATTGTGCTCAAAACCAATGCTCTCCACTTCCAAATGGTGCGCAATGGCATAAATAACCCTATTTAAGCTCAGTTACACGTTTGCATTGAAAGTGACTGAGTTATTCACTTTTCCAGTTTTTATGCGTGCAAAATGCTTTTCAGAGCGAGAGAATCACTTTTAGACCAAAAATGTGTTTTTGACCCTGACACGTGAATTTTGCTCAAAACAAATGCTCTCCACTTCCAAATGGTGCGCAATGGCATAAATAACCCTATTTAAGCTCAGTTACACGTTTGAATTGAAAGTGACTGAGTTATCAACTTTTCCAGTTTTCATGAGTGCAAAATGCTTTTCAGAGCGAGAAAAGCATATTTTGACCCACAATGTGTTTTTGACCCTAACACGTGAATTATGCTCAAAACCAACGCTCTCCACTTCCAAATGGTGCGCGATGGCATAAATAACCCTATTTAAGCTCAGTTACACGTTTGCATAGAAAGTGACTGAGTTATTCACTTTTCCAGTTTTTATGCGTGCAAAATGCTTTTCAGAGCGAGAAAAGCATGTTTTGACCCACAATGTGTTTTTGACCCTGACACGTGAATTGTGCTCAAAACCAATGCTCTCCACTTCCAAATGGTGCGCAATGGCATAAATAACCCTATTTAAGCTCAGTTACACGTTTGCATTGAAAGTGACTGAGTTATTCACTTTTCCAGTTTTTATGCGTGCAAAATGCTTTTCAGAGCGAGAGAATCACTTTTTGACCAAAAATGTGTTTTTGACCCTGACACGTGAATTTTGCTCAAAACAAATGCTCTCCACTTCCAAATGGTGCGGAATGGCATAAATAACCCTATTTAAGCTCATTTACACTTTTGCATTGAAAGTGACTGAGTTATTCACTTTTCCAGTTTTTATGCGTGCAAAATGCTTTTCAGAGCGAGAGAATCACTTTTTGAACAACAATGTGTTTTTGACCCTGACACGTGAATTGTGCTCAAAACAAATGCTCTCCACTTCCAAATGGTGCGCAATGGCATAAATGGTTATTCATGGTTACACGTTTGCATTGAAAGTGACTGAGTTATTCACTTTTCCAGTTTTTATGCGTGCAAAATGCTTTTCAGAGCGAGAGAATCACTTTTTGACCAAAAAGGTGTTTTTGACCCTGACACGTGAATTGTGCTCAAAACAACTGCTCTCCACTTCCAAATGGTGCGCAATGGCATAAATAACCCTATTTAAGCTTAGTTACACGTTTGAATTGAAAGTGACTGAGTTATCAACTTTTCCAGTTTTTATGCGTGCAAAATGCTTTTCAGAGCGAGAGAATCACTTTTTGACCAAAAAGGTGTTTTTGACCCTGACAAGTGAATTGTGCTCAAAACAACTGCTCTTCACTTCCAAATGGTGCGCAATGGCATAAATAACCCTATTTAAGCTCAGTTACACGTTTGCATTGAAAGTGACTGAGTTATTCACTTTTCCAGTTTTTATGCGTGCAAAATGCTTTTCAGAGCGAGAGAATCACTTTTTGACCAAAAAGGTGCTTTTGACCCTGACACGTGAATTGTGCTCAAAACAACTGCTCTCCACTTCCAAATGGTGCGCAATGGCATAAATAACCCTATTTAAGCTCAGTTACACGTTTGCATTGAAAGTGACTGAGTTATTCACTTTTCCAGTTTTTATGCGTGCAAAATGCTTTTCAGAGCGAGAGAATCACTTTTTGACCAAAAAGGTGTTTTTGACCCTGACACGTGAATTGTGCTCAAAACAACTGCTCTCCACTTCCAAATGGTGCGCAATGGCATGAATGGTTATTCATGGTTACACGTTTGCATTGAAAGTGACTGAGTTATTCACTTTTCCAGTTTTTATGCGTGCAAAATGCTTTTCAGAGCGAGAGAATCACTTTTTGACCAAAAAGGTGTTTTTGACCCTGACACGTGAATTGTGCTCAAAACAACTGCTCTCCACTTCCAAATGGTGCGCAATGGCATAAATAACCCTATTTAAGCTTAGTTACACGTTTGAATTGAAAGTGACTGAGTTATCAACTTTTCCAGTTTTTATGCGTGCAAAATGCTTTTCAGAGCGAGAGAATCACTTTTTGACCAAAAATGTGTTTTTGACCCTGACACGTGAATTGTGCTCAAAACAAATGCTCTCCACTTCCAAATGGTGCGCAATGGCATAAATGGTTATTCATGGTTACACGTTTGCATTGAAAGTGACTGAGTTATTCACTTTTCCAGTTTTTATGCGTGCAAAATGCTTTTCAGAGCGAGAGAATCACTTTTTGACCAAAAAGGTGTTTTTGACCCTGACACGTGAATTGTGCTCAAAACAACTGCTCTCCACTTCCAAATGGTGCGCAATGGCATAAATAACCCTATTTAAGCTTAGTTACACGTTTGAATTGAAAGTGACTGAATTATCAACTTTTCCAGTTTTTATGCGTGCAAAATGCTTTTCAGAGCGAGAGAATCACTTTTTGACCAAAAAGGTGTTTTTGACCCTGACAAGTGAATTGTGCTCAAAACAACTGCTCTTCACTTCCAAATGGTGCGCAATGGCATAAATAACCCTATTTAAGCTCAGTTACACGTTTGCATTGAAAGTGACTGAGTTATTCACTTTTCCAGTTTTTATGTGTGCAAAATGCTTTTACAGAGCGAGAGAATCACTTTTTGAACAACAATGTGTTTTTGACCCTGACACGTGAATTTTGCTCAAAACCAACGCTCTCCACTTCCAAATGGTGCGCGATGGCATAAATAACCCTATTTAAGCTCAGTTACACGTTTGAATTGAAAGTGACTGAGTTATTCACTTTTCCAGTTTTTATGCGTGCAAAATGCTTTTCAGAGCGAGAAAAGCATGTTTTGACCCACAATATGTTTTTGACCCTGACACGTGAATTGTGCTCAAAACCAATGCTCTCCACTTCCAAATGGTGCGCAATGGCATAAATAACCCTATTTAAGCTCAGTTACACGTTTGCATTGAAAGTGACTGAGTTATTCACTTTTCCAGTTTTTATGTGTGCAAAATGCTTTTACAGAGCGAGAGAATCACTTTTTGAACAACAATGTGTTTTTGACCCTGACACGTGAATTTTGCTCAAAACCAACGCTCTCCACTTCCAAATGGTGCGCAATGGCATAAATAACCCTATTTAAGCTCAGTTACACGTTTGCATAGAAAGTGACTGAGTTATTCACTTTTCCAGTTTTTATGCGTGCAAAATGCTTTTCAGAGCGAGAAAAGCATGTTTTGACCCACAATGTGTTTTTGACCCTGACACGTGAATTGTGCTCAAAACCAATGCTCTCCACTTCCAAATGGTGCGCAATGGCATAAATAACCCTATTTAAGCTCAGTTACACGTTTGCATTGAAAGTGACTGAGTAATTCACTTTTCCAGTTTTTATGCGTGCAAAATGCTTTTCAGAGCGAGAGAATCACTTTTTGACCAAAAATGTGTTTTTGACCCTGACACGTGAATTTTGCTCAAAACAAATGCTCTCCACTTCCAAATGGTGCGGAATGGCATAAATAACCCTATTTAAGCTCATTTACACTTTTGCATTGAAAGTGACTGAGTTATTCACTTTTCCAGTTTTTATGCGTGCAAAATGCTTTTCAGAGCGAGAGAATCACTTTTTGAACAACAATGTGTTTTTGACCCTGACACGTGAATTGTGCTCAAAACAAATGCTCTCCACTTCCAAATGGTGCGCAATGGCATAAATGGTTATTCATGGTTACACGTTTGCATTGAAAGTGACTGAGTTATTCACTTTTCCAGTTTTTATGCGTGCAAAATGCTTTTCAGAGCGAGAGAATCACTTTTTGACCAAAAAGGTGTTTTTGACCCTGACACGTGAATTGTGCTCAAAACAACTGCTCTCCACTTCCAAATGGTGCGCAATGGCATAAATAACCCTATTTAAGCTTAGTTACACGTTTGAATTGAAAGTGACTGAGTTATCAACTTTTCCAGTTTTTATGCGTGCAAAATGCTTTTCAGAGCGAGAGAATCACTTTTTGACCAAAAAGGTGTTTTTGACCCTGACAAGTGAATTGTGCTCAAAACAACTGCTCTTCACTTCCAAATGGTGCGCAATGGCATAAATAACCCTATTTAAGCTCAGTTACACGTTTGCATTGAAAGTGACTGAGTTATTCACTTTTCCAGTTTTTATGCGTGCAAAATGCTTTTCAGAGCGAGAGAATCACTTTTTGACCAAAAAGGTGCTTTTGACCCTGACACGTGAATTGTGCTCAAAACAACTGCTCTCCACTTCCAAATGGTGCGCAATGGCATAAATAACCCTATTTAAGCTCAGTTACACGTTTGCATTGAAAGTGACTGAGTTATTCACTTTTCCAGTTTTTATGCGTGCAAAATGCTTTTCAGAGCGAGAGAATCACTTTTTGACCAAAAAGGTGTTTTTGACCCTGACACGTGAATTTTGCTCAAAACAAATGCTCTCCACTTCCAAATGGTGCGCAATGGCATAAATGGTTATTCATGGTTACACGTTTTCATTGAAAGTGACTGAGTTATTCACTTTTCTTGTTTTTATGCGTGCAAAATGCTTTTCATAGCGAGAGAATCACTTTTTGACCAAAAATGTGTTTTTGACCCTGACACGTGAATTTTGCTCAAAACAAATGCTCTCCACTTCCAAATGGTGTGCCATGGCATAAATAACCCTATTTAAGCTCAGTTACACGTTTGCATTGAAAGTGACTGAGTTATTCACTTTTCCAGTTTTTATGCGTGCAAAATGCTTTTCAGAACGAGAGAATCACTTTTTGACCAAAAAGGTGTTTTTGACCCTGACACGTGAATTGTGCTCAAAACAACTGCTCTCCACTTCCAAATGGTGCGCAATGGCATGAATGGTTATTCATGGTTACACGTTTGCATTGAAAGTGACTGAGTTATTCACTTTTCCAGTTTTTATGCGTGCAAAATGCTTTTCAGAGCGAGAGAATCACTTTTTGACCAAAAAGGTGTTTTTGACCCTGACACGTGAATTGTGCTCAAAACAACTGCTCTCCACTTCCAAATGGTGCGCAATGGCATAAATAACCCTATTTAAGCTTAGTTACACGTTTGAATTGAAAGTGACTGAGTTATCAACTTTTCCAGTTTTTATGCGTGCAAAATGCTTTTCAGAGCGAGAGAATCACTTTTTGACCAAAAATGTGTTTTTGACCCTGACACGTGAATTGTGCTCAAAACAAATGCTCTCCACTTCCAAATGGTGCGCAATGGCATAAATGGTTATTCATGGTTACACGTTTGCATTGAAAGTGACTGAGTTATTCACTTTTCCAGTTTTTATGCGTGCAAAATGCTTTTCAGAGCGAGAGAATCACTTTTTGACCAAAAAGGTGTTTTTGACCCTGACACGTGAATTGTGCTCAAAACAACTGCTCTCCACTTCCAAATGGTGCGCAATGGCATAAATAACCCTATTTAAGCTTAGTTACACGTTTGAATTGAAAGTGACTGAATTATCAACTTTTCCAGTTTTTATGCGTGCAAAATGCTTTTCAGAGCGAGAGAATCACTTTTTGACCAAAAAGGTGTTTTTGACCCTGACAAGTGAATTGTGCTCAAAACAACTGCTCTTCACTTCCAAATGGTGCGCAATGGCATAAATAACCCTATTTAAGCTCAGTTACACGTTTGCATTGAAAGTGACTGAGTTATTCACTTTTCCAGTTTTTATGTGTGCAAAATGCTTTTACAGAGCGAGAGAATCACTTTTTGAACAACAATGTGTTTTTGACCCTGACACGTGAATTTTGCTCAAAACCAACGCTCTCCACTTCCAAATGGTGCGCGATGGCATAAATAACCCTATTTAAGCTCAGTTACACGTTTGAATTGAAAGTGACTGAGTTATTCACTTTTCCAGTTTTTATGCGTGCAAAATGCTTTTCAGAGCGAGAGAATCACTTTTTGAACAACAATGTGTTTTTGACCCTGACACGTGAATTGTGCTCAAAACAAATGCTCTCCACTTCCAAATGGTGCGCAATGGCATAAATGGTTATTCATGGTTACACGTTTGCATTGAAAGTGACTGAGTTATTCACTTTTCCAGTTTTTATGCGTGCAAAATGCTTTTCAGAGCGAGAGAATCACTTTTTGACCAAAAAGGTGTTTTTGACCCTGACACGTGAATTGTGCTCAAAACAACTGCTCTCCACTTCCAAATGGTGCGCAATGGCATAAATAACCCTATTTAAGCTTAGTTACACGTTTGAATTGAAAGTGACTGAGTTATCAACTTTTCCAGTTTTTATGCGTGCAAAATGCTTTTCAGAGCGAGAGAATCACTTTTTGACCAAAAAGGTGTTTTTGACCCTGACAAGTGAATTGTGCTCAAAACAACTGCTCTTCACTTCCAAATGGTGCGCAATGGCATAAATAACCCTATTTAAGCTCAGTTACACGTTTGCATTGAAAGTGACTGAGTTATTCACTTTTCCAGTTTTTATGCGTGCAAAATGCTTTTCAGAGCGAGAGAATCACTTTTTGACCAAAAAGGTGCTTTTGACCCTGACACGTGAATTGTGCTCAAAACAACTGCTCTCCACTTCCAAATGGTGCGCAATGGCATAAATAACCCTATTTAAGCTTAGTTACACGTTTGAATTGAAAGTGACTGAGTTATCAACTTTTCCAGTTTTTATGCGTGCAAAATGCTTTTCAGAGCGAGAGAATCACTTTTTGACCAAAAAGGTGTTTTTGACCCTGACAAGTGAATTGTGCTCAAAACAACTGCTCTTCACTTCCAAATGGTGCGCAATGGCATAAATAACCCTATTTAAGCTCAGTTACACGTTTGCATTGAAAGTGACTGAGTTATTCACTTTTCCAGTTTTTATGCGTGCAAAATGCTTTTCAGAGCGAGAGAATCACTTTTTGACCAAAAAGGTGCTTTTGACCCTGACACGTGAATTGTGCTCAAAACAACTGCTCTCCACTTCCAAATGGTGCGCAATGGCATAAATAACCCTATTTAAGCTCAGTTACACGTTTGCATTGAAAGTGACTGAGTTATTCACTTTTCCAGTTTTTATGCGTGCAAAATGCTTTTCAGAGCGAGAGAATCACTTTTTGACCAAAAAGGTGTTTTTGACCCTGACACGTGAATTTTGCTCAAAACAAATGCTCTCCACTTCCAAATGGTGCGCAATGGCATAAATGGTTATTCATGGTTACACGTTTTCATTGAAAGTGACTGAGTTATTCACTTTTCTTGTTTTTATGCGTGCAAAATGCTTTTCATAGCGAGAGAATCACTTTTTGACCAAAAATGTGTTTTTGACCCTGACACGTGAATTTTGCTCAAAACAAATGCTCTCCACTTCCAAATGGTGTGCCATGGCATAAATAACCCTATTTAAGCTCAGTTACACGTTTGCATTGAAAGTGACTGAGTTATTCACTTTTCCAGTTTTTATGCGTGCAAAATGCTTTTCAGAACGAGAGAATCACTTTTTGACCAAAAAGGTGTTTTTGACCCTGACACGTGAATTGTGCTCAAAACAACTGCTCTCCACTTCCAAATGGTGCGCAATGGCATGAATGGTTATTCATGGTTACACGTTTGCATTGAAAGTGACTGAGTTATTCACTTTTCCAGTTTTTATGCGTGCAAAATGCTTTTCAGAGCGAGAGAATCACTTTTTGACCAAAAAGGTGTTTTTGACCCTGACACGTGAATTGTGCTCAAAACAACTGCTCTCCACTTCCAAATGGTGCGCAATGGCATAAATAACCCTATTTAAGCTTAGTTACACGTTTGAATTGAAAGTGACTGAGTTATCAACTTTTCCAGTTTTTATGCGTGCAAAATGCTTTTCAGAGCGAGAGAATCACTTTTTGACCAAAAATGTGTTTTTGACCCTGACACGTGAATTGTGCTCAAAACAAATGCTCTCCACTTCCAAATGGTGCGCAATGGCATAAATGGTTATTCATGGTTACACGTTTGCATTGAAAGTGACTGAGTTATTCACTTTTCCAGTTTTTATGCGTGCAAAATGCTTTTCAGAGCGAGAGAATCACTTTTTGACCAAAAAGGTGTTTTTGACCCTGACACGTGAATTGTGCTCAAAACAACTGCTCTCCACTTCCAAATGGTGCGCAATGGCATAAATAACCCTATTTAAGCTTAGTTACACGTTTGAATTGAAAGTGACTGAATTATCAACTTTTCCAGTTTTTATGCGTGCAAAATGCTTTTCAGAGCGAGAGAATCACTTTTTGACCAAAAAGGTGTTTTTGACCCTGACAAGTGAATTGTGCTCAAAACAACTGCTCTTCACTTCCAAATGGTGCGCAATGGCATAAATAACCCTATTTAAGCTCAGTTACACGTTTGCATTGAAAGTGACTGAGTTATTCACTTTTCCAGTTTTTATGTGTGCAAAATGCTTTTACAGAGCGAGAGAATCACTTTTTGAACAACAATGTGTTTTTGACCCTGACACGTGAATTTTGCTCAAAACCAACGCTCTCCACTTCCAAATGGTGCGCGATGGCATAAATAACCCTATTTAAGCTCAGTTACACGTTTGAATTGAAAGTGACTGAGTTATTCACTTTTCCAGTTTTTATGCGTGCAAAATGCTTTTCAGAGCGAGAGAATCACTTTTTGAACAACAATGTGTTTTTGACCCTGACACGTGAATTGTGCTCAAAACAAATGCTCTCCACTTCCAAATGGTGCGCAATGGCATAAATGGTTATTCATGGTTACACGTTTGCATTGAAAGTGACTGAGTTATTCACTTTTCCAGTTTTTATGCGTGCAAAATGCTTTTCAGAGCGAGAGAATCACTTTTTGACCAAAAAGGTGTTTTTGACCCTGACACGTGAATTGTGCTCAAAACAACTGCTCTCCACTTCCAAATGGTGCGCAATGGCATAAATAACCCTATTTAAGCTTAGTTACACGTTTGAATTGAAAGTGACTGAGTTATCAACTTTTCCAGTTTTTATGCGTGCAAAATGCTTTTCAGAGCGAGAGAATCACTTTTTGACCAAAAAGGTGTTTTTGACCCTGACAAGTGAATTGTGCTCAAAACAACTGCTCTTCACTTCCAAATGGTGCGCAATGGCATAAATAACCCTATTTAAGCTCAGTTACACGTTTGCATTGAAAGTGACTGAGTTATTCACTTTTCCAGTTTTTATGCGTGCAAAATGCTTTTCAGAGCGAGAGAATCACTTTTTGACCAAAAAGGTGCTTTTGACCCTGACACGTGAATTGTGCTCAAAACAACTGCTCTCCACTTCCAAATGGTGCGCAATGGCATAAATAACCCTATTTAAGCTCAGTTACACGTTTGCATTGAAAGTGACTGAGTTATTCACTTTTCCAGTTTTTATGCGTGCAAAATGCTTTTCAGAGCGAGAGAATCACTTTTTGACCAAAAAGGTGTTTTTGACCCTGACACGTGAATTTTGCTCAAAACAAATGCTCTCCACTTCCAAATGGTGCGCAATGGCATAAATGATTATTCATGGTTACACGTTTTCATTGAAAGTGACTGAGTTATTCACTTTTCTTGTTTTTATGCGTGCAAAATGCTTTTCATAGCGAGAGAATCACTTTTTGACCAAAAATGTGTTTTTGACCCTGACACGTGAATTTTGCTCAAAACAAATGCTCTCCACTTCCAAATGGTGTGCCATGGCATAAATAACCCTATTTAAGCTCAGTTACACGTTTGCATTGAAAGTGACTGAGTTATTCACTTTTCCAGTTTTTATGCGTGCAAAATGCTTTTCAGAACGAGAGAATCACTTTTTGACCAAAAAGGTGTTTTTGACCCTGACACGTGAATTGTGCTCAAAACAACTGCTCTCCACTTCCAAATGGTGCGCAATGGCATGAATGGTTATTCATGGTTACACGTTTGCATTGAAAGTGACTGAGTTATTCACTTTTCCAGTTTTTATGCGTGCAAAATGCTTTTCAGAGCGAGAGAATCACTTTTTGACCAAAAAGGTGTTTTTGACCCTGACACGTGAATTGTGCTCAAAACAACTGCTCTCCACTTCCAAATGGTGCGCAATGGCATAAATAACCCTATTTAAGCTTAGTTACACGTTTGAATTGAAAGTGACTGAGTTATCAACTTTTCCAGTTTTTATGCGTGCAAAATGCTTTTCAGAGCGAGAGAATCACTTTTTGACCAAAAATGTGTTTTTGACCCTGACACGTGAATTGTGCTCAAAACAAATGCTCTCCACTTCCAAATGGTGCGCAATGGCATAAATGGTTATTCATGGTTACACGTTTGCATTGAAAGTGACTGAGTTATTCACTTTTCCAGTTTTTATGCGTGCAAAATGCTTTTCAGAGCGAGAGAATCACTTTTTGACCAAAAAGGTGTTTTTGACCCTGACACGTGAATTGTGCTCAAAACAACTGCTCTCCACTTCCAAATGGTGCGCAATGGCATAAATAACCCTATTTAAGCTTAGTTACACGTTTGAATTGAAAGTGACTGAATTATCAACTTTTCCAGTTTTTATGCGTGCAAAATGCTTTTCAGAGCGAGAGAATCACTTTTTGACCAAAAAGGTGTTTTTGACCCTGACAAGTGAATTGTGCTCAAAACAACTGCTCTTCACTTCCAAATGGTGCGCAATGGCATAAATAACCCTATTTAAGCTCAGTTACACGTTTGCATTGAAAGTGACTGAGTTATTCACTTTTCCAGTTTTTATGTGTGCAAAATGCTTTTACAGAGCGAGAGAATCACTTTTTGAACAACAATGTGTTTTTGACCCTGACACGTGAATTTTGCTCAAAACCAACGCTCTCCACTTCCAAATGGTGCGCGATGGCATAAATAACCCTATTTAAGCTCAGTTACACGTTTGAATTGAAAGTGACTGAGTTATTCACTTTTCCAGTTTTTATGCGTGCAAAATGCTTTTCAGAGCGAGAAAAGCATGTTTTGACCCACAATATGTTTTTGACCCTGACACGTGAATTGTGCTCAAAACCAATGCTCTCCACTTCCAAATGGTGCGCAATGGCATAAATAACCCTATTTAAGCTCAGTTACACGTTTGCATTGAAAGTGACTGAGTTATTCACTTTTCCAGTTTTTATGCGTGCAAAATGCTTTTCAGAGCGAGAAAAGCATATTTTGACCCACAATGTGTTTTTGACCCTAACACGTGAATTATGCTCAAAACCAACGCTCTCCACTTCCAAATGGTGCGCGATGGCATAAATAACCCTATTTAAGCTCAGTTACACGTTTGCATAGAAAGTGACTGAGTTATTCACTTTTCCAGTTTTTATGCGTGCAAAATGCTTTTCAGAGCGAGAAAAGCATGTTTTGACCCACAATGTGTTTTTGACCCTGACACGTGAATTGTGCTCAAAACCAATGCTCTCCACTTCCAAATGGTGCGCAATGGCATAAATAACCCTATTTAAGCTCAGTTACACGTTTGCATTGAACGTGACTGAGTTATTCACTTTTCCAGTTTTTATGCGTGCAAAATGCTTTTCAGAGCGAGAGAATCACTTTTTGACCAAAAATGTGTTTTTGACCCTGACACGTGAATTTTGCTCAAAACAAATGCTCTCCACTTCCAAATGGTGCGGAATGGCATAAATAACCCTATTTAAGCTCATTTACACTTTTGCATTGAAAGTGACTGAGTTATTCACTTTTCCAGTTTTTATGCGTGCAAAATGCTTTTCAGAGCGAGAGAATCACTTTTTGAACAACAATGTGTTTTTGACCCTGACACGTGAATTGTGCTCAAAACAAATGCTCTCCACTTCCAAATGGTGCGCAATGGCATAAATGGTTATTCATGGTTACACGTTTGCATTGAAAGTGACTGAGTTATTCACTTTTCCAGTTTTTATGCGTGCAAAATGCTTTTCAGAGCGAGAGAATCACTTTTTGACCAAAAAGGTGTTTTTGACCCTGACACGTGAATTGTGCTCAAAACAACTGCTCTCCACTTCCAAATGGTGCGCAATGGCATAAATAACCCTATTTAAGCTTAGTTACACGTTTGAATTGAAAGTGACTGAGTTATCAACTTTTCCAGTTTTTATGCGTGCAAAATGCTTTTCAGAGCGAGAGAATCACTTTTTGACCAAAAAGGTGTTTTTGACCCTGACAAGTGAATTGTGCTCAAAACAACTGCTCTTCACTTCCAAATGGTGCGCAATGGCATAAATAACCCTATTTAAGCTCAGTTACACGTTTGCATTGAAAGTGACTGAGTTATTCACTTTTCCAGTTTTTATGCGTGCAAAATGCTTTTCAGAGCGAGAGAATCACTTTTTGACCAAAAAGGTGCTTTTGACCCTGACACGTGAATTGTGCTCAAAACAACTGCTCTCCACTTCCAAATGGTGCGCAATGGCATAAATAACCCTATTTAAGCTCAGTTACACGTTTGCATTGAAAGTGACTGAGTTATTCACTTTTCCAGTTTTTATGCGTGCAAAATGCTTTTCAGAGCGAGAGAATCACTTTTTGACCAAAAAGGTGTTTTTGACCCTGACACGTGAATTGTGCTCAAAACAACTGCTCTCCACTTCCAAATGGTGCGCAATGGCATGAATGGTTATTCATGGTTACACGTTTGCATTGAAAGTGACTGAGTTATTCACTTTTCCAGTTTTTATGCGTGCAAAATGCTTTTCAGAGCGAGAGAATCACTTTTTGACCAAAAAGGTGTTTTTGACCCTGACACGTGAATTGTGCTCAAAACAACTGCTCTCCACTTCCAAATGGTGCGCAATGGCATAAATAACCCTATTTAAGCTTAGTTACACGTTTGAATTGAAAGTGACTGAATTATCAACTTTTCCAGTTTTTATGCGTGCAAAATGCTTTTCAGAGCGAGAGAGTCACTTTTTGACCAAAAAGGTGTTTTTGACCCTGACAAGTGAATTGTGCTCAAAACAACTGCTCTTCACTTCCAAATGGTGCGCAATGGCATAAATAACCCTATTTAAGCTCAGTTACACGTTTGAATTGAAAGTGACTGAGTTATTCACTTTTCCAGTTTTTATGCGTGCAAAATGCTTTTCAGAGCGAGAAAAGCATGTTTTGACCCACAATATGTTTTTGACCCTGACACGTGAATTGTGCTCAAAACCAATGCTCTCCACTTCCAAATGGTGCGCAATGGCATAAATAACCCTATTTAAGCTCAGTTACACGTTTGCATTGAAAGTGACTGAGTTATTCACTTTTCCAGTTTTTATGCGTGCAAAATGCTTTTCAGAGCGAGAGAATCACTTTTAGACCAAAAATGTGTTTTTGACCCTGACACGTGAATTTTGCTCAAAACAAATGCTCTCCACTTCCAAATGGTGCGCAATGGCATAAATAACCCTATTTAAGCTCAGTTACACGTTTGAATTGAAAGTGACTGAGTTATCAACTTTTCCAGTTTTCATGAGTGCAAAATGCTTTTCAGAGCGAGAAAAGCATATTTTGACCCACAATGTGTTTTTGACCCTAACACGTGAATTATGCTCAAAACCAACGCTCTCCACTTCCAAATGGTGCGCGATGGCATAAATAACCCTATTTAAGCTCAGTTACACGTTTGCATAGAAAGTGACTGAGTTATTCACTTTTCCAGTTTTTATGCGTGCAAAATGCTTTTCAGAGCGAGAAAAGCATGTTTTCACCCACAATGTGTTTTTGACCCTGACACGTGAATTTTGCTCAAAACAAATGCTCTCCACTTCCAAATGGTGCGGAATGGCATAAATAACCCTATTTAAGCTCATTTACACTTTTGCATTGAAAGTGACTGAGTTATTCACTTTTCCAGTTTTTATGCGTGCAAAATGCTTTTCAGAGCGAGAGAATCACTTTTTGAACAACAATGTGTTTTTGACCCTGACACGTGAATTGTGCTCAAAACAAATGCTCTCCACTTCCAAATGGTGCGCAATGGCATAAATGGTTATTCATGGTTACACGTTTGCATTGAAAGTGACTGAGTTATTCACTTTTCCAGTTTTTATGCGTGCAAAATGCTTTTCAGAGCGAGAGAATCACTTTTTGACCAAAAAGGTGTTTTTGACCCTGACACGTGAATTGTGCTCAAAACAACTGCTCTCCACTTCCAAATGGTGCGCAATGGCATAAATAACCCTATTTAAGCTTAGTTACACGTTTGAATTGAAAGTGACTGAGTTATCAACTTTTCCAGTTTTTATGCGTGCAAAATGCTTTTCAGAGCGAGAGAATCACTTTTTGACCAAAAAGGTGTTTTTGACCCTGACAAGTGAATTGTGCTCAAAACAACTGCTCTTCACTTCCAAATGGTGCGCAATGGCATAAATAACCCTATTTAAGCTCAGTTACACGTTTGCATTGAAAGTGACTGAGTTATTCACTTTTCCAGTTTTTATGCGTGCAAAATGCTTTTCAGAGCGAGAGAATCACTTTTTGACCAAAAAGGTGCTTTTGACCCTGACACGTGAATTGTGCTCAAAACAACTGCTCTCCACTTCCAAATGGTGCGCAATGGCATAAATAACCCTATTTAAGCTCAGTTACACGTTTGCATTGAAAGTGACTGAATTATCAACTTTTCCAGTTTTTATGCGTGCAAAATGCTTTTCAGAGCGAGAGAGTCACTTTTTGACCAAAAAGGTGTTTTTGACCCTGACAAGTGAATTGTGCTCAAAACAACTGCTCTTCACTTCCAAATGGTGCGCAATGGCATAAATAACCCTATTTAAGCTCAGTTACACGTTTGAATTGAAAGTGACTGAGTTATTCACTTTTCCAGTTTTTATGCGTGCAAAATGCTTTTCAGAGCGAGAAAAGCATGTTTTGACCCACAATATGTTTTTGACCCTGACACGTGAATTGTGCTCAAAACCAATGCTCTCCACTTCCAAATGGTGCGCAATGGCATAAATAACCCTATTTAAGCTCAGTTACACGTTTGCATTGAAAGTGACTGAGTTATTCACTTTTCCAGTTTTTATGCGTGCAAAATGCTTTTCAGAGCGAGAGAATCACTTTTAGACCAAAAATGTGTTTTTGACCCTGACACGTGAATTTTGCTCAAAACAAATGCTCTCCACTTCCAAATGGTGCGCAATGGCATAAATAACCCTATTTAAGCTCAGTTACACGTTTGAATTGAAAGTGACTGAGTTATCAACTTTTCCAGTTTTCATGAGTGCAAAATGCTTTTCAGAGCGAGAAAAGCATATTTTGACCCACAATGTGTTTTTGACCCTAACACGTGAATTATGCTCAAAACCAACGCTCTCCACTTCCAAATGGTGCGCGATGGCATAAATAACCCTATTTAAGCTCAGTTACACGTTTGCATAGAAAGTGACTGAGTTATTCACTTTTCCAGTTTTTATGCGTGCAAAATGCTTTTCAGAGCGAGAAAAGCATGTTTTCACCCACAATGTGTTTTTGACCCTGACACGTGAATTTTGCTCAAAACAAATGCTCTCCACTTCCAAATGGTGCGGAATGGCATAAATAACCCTATTTAAGCTCATTTACACTTTTGCATTGAAAGTGACTGAGTTATTCACTTTTCCAGTTTTTATGCGTGCAAAATGCTTTTCAGAGCGAGAGAATCACTTTTTGAACAACAATGTGTTTTTGACCCTGACACGTGAATTGTGCTCAAAACAAATGCTCTCCACTTCCAAATGGTGCGCAATGGCATAAATGATTATTCATGGTTACACGTTTGCATTGAAAGTGACTGAGTTATTCACTTTTCCAGTTTTTATGCGTGCAAAATGCTTTTCAGAGCGAGAGAATCACTTTTTGACCAAAAAGGTGTTTTTGACCCTGACACGTGAATTGTGCTCAAAACAACTGCTCTCCACTTCCAAATGGTGCGCAATGGCATAAATAACCCTATTTAAGCTTAGTTACACGTTTGAATTGAAAGTGACTGAGTTATCAACTTTTCCAGTTTTTATGCGTGCAAAATGCTTTTCAGAGCGAGAGAATCACTTTTTGACCAAAAAGGTGTTTTTGACCCTGACAAGTGAATTGTGCTCAAAACAACTGCTCTTCACTTCCAAATGGTGCGCAATGGCATAAATAACCCTATTTAAGCTCAGTTACACGTTTGCATTGAAAGTGACTGAGTTATTCACTTTTCCAGTTTTTATGCGTGCAAAATGCTTTTCAGAGCGAGAGAATCACTTTTTGACCAAAAAGGTGCTTTTGACCCTGACACGTGAATTGTGCTCAAAACAACTGCTCTCCACTTCCAAATGGTGCGCAATGGCATAAATAACCCTATTTAAGCTCAGTTACACGTTTGCATTGAAAGTGACTGAGTTATTCACTTTTCCAGTTTTTATGCGTGCAAAATGCTTTTCAGAGCGAGAGAATCACTTTTTGACCAAAAAGGTGTTTTTGACCCTGACACGTGAATTGTGCTCAAAACAACTGCTCTCCACTTCCAAATGGTGCGCAATGGCATGAATGGTTATTCATGGTTACACGTTTGCATTGAAAGTGACTGAGTTATTCACTTTTCCAGTTTTTATGCGTGCAAAATGCTTTTCAGAGCGAGAGAATCACTTTTTGACCAAAAAGGTGTTTTTGACCCTGACATGTGAATTGTGCTCAAAACAACTGCTCTCCACTTCCAAATGGTGCGCAATGGCATAAATAACCCTATTTAAGCTTAGTTACACGTTTGAATTGAAAGTGACTGAATTATCAACTTTTCCAGTTTTTATGCGTGCAAAATGCTTTTCAGAGCGAGAGAGTCACTTTTTGACCAAAAAGGTGTTTTTGACCCTGACAAGTGAATTGTGCTCAAAACAACTGCTCTTCACTTCCAAATGGTGCGCAATGGCATAAATAACCCTATTTAAGCTCAGTTACACGTTTGAATTGAAAGTGACTGAGTTATTCACTTTTCCAGTTTTTATGCGTGCAAAATGCTTTTCAGAGCGAGAAAAGCATGTTTTGACCCACAATATGTTTTTGACCCTGACAAGTGAATTGTGCTCAAAACCAATGCTCTCCACTTCCAAATGGTGCGCAATGGCATAAATAACCCTATTTAAGCTCAGTTACACGTTTGCATTGAAAGTGACTGAGTTATTCACTTTTCCAGTTTTTATGCGTGCAAAATGCTTTTCAGAGCGAGAGAATCACTTTTAGACCAAAAATGTGTTTTTGACCCTGACACGTGAATTTTGCTCAAAACAAATGCTCTCCACTTCCAAATGGTGCGCAATGGCATAAATAACCCTATTTAAGCTCAGTTACACGTTTGAATTGAAAGTGACTGAGTTATCAACTTTTCCAGTTTTCATGAGTGCAAAATGCTTTTCAGAGCGAGAAAAGCATATTTTGACCCACAATGTGTTTTTGACCCTAACACGTGAATTATGCTCAAAACCAACGCTCTCCACTTCCAAATGGTGCGCGATGGCATAAATAACCCTATTTAAGCTCAGTTACACGTTTGCATAGAAAGTGACTGAGTTATTCACTTTTCCAGTTTTTATGCGTGCAAAATGCTTTTCAGAGCGAGAAAAGCATGTTTTGACCCACAATGTGTTTTTGACCCTGACACGTGAATTGTGCTCAAAACCAATGCTCTCCACTTCCAAATGGTGCGCAATGGCATAAATAACCCTATTTAAGCTCAGTTACACGTTTGCATTGAAAGTGACTGAGTTATTCACTTTTCCAGTTTTTATGCGTGCAAAATGCTTTTCAGAGCGAGAGAATCACTTTTTGACCAAAAAGGTGCTTTTGACCCTGACACGTGAATTGTGCTCAAAACAACTGCTCTCCACTTCCAAATGGTGCGCAATGGCATAAATAACCCTATTTAAGCTCAGTTACACGTTTGCATTGAAAGTGACTGAGTTATTCACTTTTCCAGTTTTTATGCGTGCAAAATGCTTTTCAGAGCGAGAGAATCACTTTTTGACCAAAAAGGTGTTTTTGACCCTGACACGTGAATTTTGCTCAAAACAAATGCTCTCCACTTCCAAATGGTGCGCAATGGCATAAATGGTTATTCATGGTTACACGTTTTCATTGAAAGTGACTGAGTTATTCACTTTTCTTGTTTTTATGCGTGCAAAATGCTTTTCATAGCGAGAGAATCACTTTTTGACCAAAAATGTGTTTTTGACCCTGACACGTGAATTTTGCTCAAAACAAATGCTCTCCACTTCCAAATGGTGTGCCATGGCATAAATAACCCTATTTAAGCTCAGTTACACGTTTGCATTGAAAGTGACTGAGTTATTCACTTTTCCAGTTTTTATGCGTGCAAAATGCTTTTCAGAACGAGAGAATCACTTTTTGACCAAAAAGGTGTTTTTGACCCTGACACGTGAATTGTGCTCAAAACAACTGCTCTCCACTTCCAAATGGTGCGCAATGGCATGAATGGTTATTCATGGTTACACGTTTGCATTGAAAGTGACTGAGTTATTCACTTTTCCAGTTTCTATGCGTGCAAAATGCTTTTCAGAGCGAGAGAATCACTTTTTGACCAAAAAGGTGTTTTTGACCCTGACACGTGAATTGTGCTCAAAACAACTGCTCTCCACTTCCAAATGGTGCGCAATGGCATAAATAACCCTATTTAAGCTTAGTTACACGTTTGAATTGAAAGTGACTGAGTTATCAACTTTTCCAGTTTTTATTCGTGCAAAATGTTTTTCAGAGCGAGAGAATCACTTTTTGACCAAAAATGTGTTTTTGACCCTGACACGTGAATTGTGCTCAAAACAAATGCTCTCCACTTCCAAATGGTGCGCAATGGCATAAATGGTTATTCATGGTTACACGTTTGCATTGAAAGTGACTGAGTTATTCACTTTTCCAGTTTTTATGCGTGCAAAATGCTTTTCAGAGCGAGAGAATCACTTTTTGACCAAAAAGGTGTTTTTGACCCTGACACGTGAATTGTGCTCAAAACAACTGCTCTCCACTTCCAAATGGTGCGCAATGGCATAAATAACCCTATTTAAGCTTAGTTACACGTTTGAATTGAAAGTGACTGAATTATCAACTTTTCCAGTTTTTATGCGTGCAAAATGCTTTTCAGAGCGAGAGAATCACTTTTTGACCAAAAAGGTGTTTTTGACCCTGACAAGTGAATTGTGCTCAAAACAACTGCTCTTCACTTCCAAATGGTGCGCAATGGCATAAATAACCCTATTTAAGCTCAGTTACACGTTTGCATTGAAAGTGACTGAGTTATTCACTTTTCCAGTTTTTATGTGTGCAAAATGCTTTTACAGAGCGAGAGAATCACTTTTTGAACAACAATGTGTTTTTGACCCTGACACGTGAATTTTGCTCAAAACCAACGCTCTCCACTTCCAAATGGTGCGCGATGGCATAAATAACCCTATTTAAGCTCAGTTACACGTTTGAATTGAAAGTGACTGAGTTATTCACTTTTCCAGTTTTTATGCGTGCAAAATGCTTTTCAGAGCGAGAAAAGCATGTTTTGACCCACAATATGTTTTTGACCCTGACACGTGAATTGTGCTCAAAACCAATGCTCTCCACTTCCAAATGGTGCGCAATGGCATAAATAACCCTATTTAAGCTCAGTTACACGTTTGCATTGAAAGTGACTGAGTTATTCACTTTTCCAGTTTTTATGCGTGCAAAATGCTTTTCAGAGCGAGAAAAGCATATTTTGACCCACAATGTGTTTTTGACCCTAACACGTGAATTATGCTCAAAACCAACGCTCTCCACTTCCAAATGGTGCGCGATGGCATAAATAACCCTATTTAAGCTCAGTTACACGTTTGCATAGAAAGTGACTGAGTTATTCACTTTTCCAGTTTTTATGCGTGCAAAATGCTTTTCAGATCGAGAAAAGCATGTTTTGACCCACAATGTGTTTTTGACCCTGACACGTGAATTGTGCTCAAAACCAATGCTCTCCACTTCCAAATGGTGCGCAATGGCATAAATAACCCTATTTAAGCTCAGTTACACGTTTGCATTGAAAGTGACTGAGTTATTCACTTTTCCAGTTTTTATGCGTGCAAAATGCTTTTCAGAGCGAGAGAATCACTTTTTGACCAAAAATGTGTTTTTGACCCTGACACGTGAATTTTGCTCAAAACAAATGCTCTCCACTTCCAAATGGTGCGGAATGGCATAAATAACCCTATTTAAGCTCATTTACACTTTTGCATTGAAAGTGACTGAGTTATTCACTTTTCCAGTTTTTATGCGTGCAAAATGCTTTTCAGAGCGAGAGAATCACTTTTTGAACAACAATGTGTTTTTGACCCTGACACGTGAATTGTGCTCAAAACAAATGCTCTCCACTTCCAAATGGTGCGCAATGGCATAAATGGTTATTCATGGTTACACGTTTGCATTGAAAGTGACTGAGTTATTCACTTTTCCAGTTTTTATGCGTGCAAAATGCTTTTCAGAGCGAGAGAATCACTTTTTGACCAAAAAGGTGCTTTTGACCCTGACACGTGAATTGTGCTCAAAACAACTGCTCTCCACTTCCAAATGGTGCGCAATGGCATAAATAACCCTATTTAAGCTCAGTTACACGTTTGCATTGAAAGTGACTGAGTTATTCACTTTTCCAGTTTTTATGCGTGCAAAATGCTTTTCAGAGCGAGAGAATCACTTTTTGACCAAAAAGGTGTTTTTGACCCTGACACGTGAATTGTGCTCAAAACAACTGCTCTCCACTTCCAAATGGTGCGCAATGGCATGAATGGTTATTCATGGTTACACGTTTGCATTGAAAGTGACTGAGTTATTCACTTTTCCAGTTTTTATGCGTGCAAAATGCTTTTCAGAGCGAGAGAATCACTTTTTGACCAAAAAGGTGTTTTTGACCCTGACACGTGAATTGTGCTCAAAACAACTGCTCTCCACTTCCAAATGGTGCGCAATGGCATAAATAACCCTATTTAAGCTTAGTTACACGTTTGAATTGAAAGTGACTGAGTTATCAACTTTTCCAGTTTTTATGCGTGCAAAATGCTTTTCAGAGCGAGAGAATCACTTTTTGACCAAAAATGTGTTTTTGACCCTGACACGTGAATTGTGCTCAAAACAAATGCTCTCCACTTCCAAATGGTGCGCAATGGCATAAATGGTTATTCATGGTTACACGTTTGCATTGAAAGTGACTGAGTTATTCACTTTTCCAGTTTTTATGCGTGCAAAATGCTTTTCAGAGCGAGAGAATCACTTTTTGACCAAAAAGGTGTTTTTGACCCTGACACGTGAATTGTGCTCAAAACAACTGCTCTCCACTTCCAAATGGTGCGCAATGGCATAAATAACCCTATTTAACCTTAGTTACACGTTTGAATTGAAAGTGACTGAATTATCAACTTATCCAGTTTTTATGCGTGCAAAATGCTTTTCAGAGCGAGAGAATCACTTTTTGACCAAAAAGGTGTTTTTGACCCTGACAAGTGAATTGTGCTCAAAACAACTGCTCTTCACTTCCAAATGGTGCGCAATGGCATAAATAACCCTATTTAAGCTCAGTTACACGTTTGAATTGAAAGTGACTGAGTTATTCACTTTTCCAGTTTTTATGCGTGCAAAATGCTTTTCAGAGCGAGAAAAGCATGTTTTGACCCACAATATGTTTTTGACCCTGACACGTGAATTGTGCTCAAAACCAATGCTCTCCACTTCCAAATGGTGCGCAATGGCATAAATAACCCTATTTAAGCTCAGTTACACGTTTGCATTGAAAGTGACTGAGTTATTCACTTTTCCAGTTTTTATGCGTGCAAAATGCTTTTCAGAGCGAGAGAATCACTTTTAGACCAAAAATGTGTTTTTGACCCTGACACGTGAATTTTGCTCAAAACAAATGCTCTCCACTTCCAAATGGTGCGCAATGGCATAAATAACCCTATTTAAGCTCAGTTACACGTTTGAATTGAAAGTGACTGAGTTATCAACTTTTCCAGTTTTCATGAGTGCAAAATGCTTTTCAGAGCGAGAAAAGCATATTTTGACCCACAATGTGTTTTTGACCCTAACACGTGAATTATGCTCAAAACCAACGCTCTCCACTTCCAAATGGTGCGCGATGGCATAAATAACCCTATTTAAGCTCAGTTACACGTTTGCATAGAAAGTGACTGAGTTATTCACTTTTCCAGTTTTTATGCGTGCAAAATGCTTTTCAGAGCGAGAAAAGCATGTTTTGACCCACAATGTGTTTTTGACCCTGACACGTGAATTGTGCTCAAAACCAATGCTCTCCACTTCCAAATGGTGCGCAATGGCATAAATAACCCTATTTAAGCTCAGTTACACGTTTGCATTGAAAGTGACTGAGTTATTCACTTTTCCAGTTTTTATGCGTGCAAAATGCTTTTACAGAGCGAGAGAATCACTTTTTGAACAACAATGTGTTTTTGACCCTGACACGTGAATTTTGCTCAAAACCAACGCTCTCCACTTCCAAATGGTGCGCGATGGCATAAATAACCCTATTTAAGCTCAGTTACACGTTTGAATTGAAAGTGACTGAGTTATTCACTTTTCCAGTTTTTATGCGTGCAAAATGCTTTTCAGAGCGAGAAAAGCATGTTTTGACCCACAATATGTTTTTGACCCTGACACGTGAATTGTGCTCAAAACCAATGCTCTCCACTTCCAAATGGTGCGCAATGGCATAAATAACCCTATTTAAGCTCAGTTACACGTTTGCATTGAAAGTGACTGAGTTATTCACTTTTCCAGTTTTTATGCGTGCAAAATGCTTTTCAGAGCGAGAAAAGCATATTTTGACCCACAATGTGTTTTTGACCCTAACACGTGAATTATGCTCAAAACCAACGCTCTCCACTTCCAAATGGTGCGCGATGGCATAAATAACCCTATTTAAGCTCAGTTACACGTTTGCATAGAAAGTGACTGAGTTATTCACTTTTCCAGTTTTTATGCGTGCAAAATGCTTTTCAGAGCGAGAAAAGCATGTTTTGACCCACAATGTGTTTTTGACCCTGACACGTGAATTGTGCTCAAAACCAATGCTCTCCACTTCCAAATGGTGCGCAATGGCAT